>NC_136059.1:1909562999-1910275499 GCF_964261635.1 Lissotriton helveticus
GCATTCATTAATTTCTTGTTCTAAAACTGTTTCTTTTCTAATTTTACATGTATCGTATTTTGGGCCTGAAATGTACTTCTGAACTCCATCTTTGGAGGAACTGCGCCTGTTCAGAGAAGGTCAAATTCCTGAAGCACTGACATTGAAACCCAGCCAAGTCTTCACTTGCTAGAAGATGCGCCTGGGAAGCTGACCTCTCAACCCCACAAGAGGAAGCTGGATTGTACAAATTTATAATACAATGTTATTGATATTGATACATTCACTGCCGGGTGGAATTAAAGTGCATGGGAAAATAAAGTTATGGGAGGGAACATATATCTGAATATTGAAGAGCATGACCTCATGACTGGTATGGTGTGATGACCTCTCCTCGTCTTTTGACCAACCAGATTGTGGGAATTCACACATTTGCAGCATTGGGGGTGGTACACTGCCCTGGAAAATGGTATATCTAAGGTAGGTTTAGCTAGTTAGATTGTCCGACTTGTCCGAATAGCTGACCTGTCACTGACCCAACGCACGCAATAGGCGATCGAGAGCAGAGGTGCTGGCGGAGCACTCTGTCAGAAGAGTCGATAACCCAATCGGGGTTCTGGGAAGGAGTTTGATAACCCAATCGGGGTTCCTGAGGGAGAAGATCCGCTAACCCAATCGGGGTCTGACTGTTAGCTGCGGAGAGGGGTGTGACGCAGGCGTTGCACTTTAGCTGTGGGTGCCGGTCCTGACCTGCGGTGGTCCTGTCCTGATCCAATTTGGTCCGTACTTATCCTGATTTCTGGTCTACACCTGTTCTATCCTGTTGGCACCTGCACATCGGGGTCCTATCCTTTATCCCAGCCTGTGGCCAGGGTTGGTCTTCACACCATTCTAGGTAAATATAAAAGTTGTAAGGGTATGTCATTGTGCTGTTACCCCTTTTCTTACCCTTCATATATTTCAATGCTTAAAGAACGTTTCATGATACTCTCACATCATCTTGCTTTGCTATTATTCTTGATTGACCAAGCTCTGATTAATTTAGCATGGACATTGACATTTAAAACATTATTTAGATAAAGTGTTTAAATCTTTCCCAAGTCTTTGGTTATTTTATGAGTGCAAATGATTATATACTGCCTATCATTCTAACTCCCTTGATCCCTTAGGACTCTAGGTACCAGTGACAAGGATTGGTAAGTCAAGGTCCTAAAAAGTTAAATCAATCACTGGTTAAGCATAGGGTTTACCTGTTCAGAGAGTATAAGTGTTTATGGGCCCAGGTAAGTATGGTAAAATTCTGAGCAGGTGAACCCGCGCTCTATCAGTAGCAAGTCAAACTTAATTCCCAATCCTGTCATGAAGTGAGAAAGGTTCAAAGCTTTTGTTAATAAAAGAGTTTATAAGTGCATGACAGTGATGAGGTGACTAGGTTCATTGAGTGAGAGCCATTCAGTAATTGTACCATCGTTTGTTTGCATTTGTGCTGATATTTTCAAATAGTGAGTGACAATGAGGGTCTGATCTGTAGGTTTGTGTGTATGATAATCACACATTACCCTACTGCATTAAATGGTCCTTAGATGACAATCTTTGATTTTAGTTTTAGTTGTGTATGGTGGCGTACCACTTCTTTTCCCCTATAATGTTTGTTAACTCTACAAGGGGTGGCATGCCCGTGTAGAAGTACATATCTATAACTCATAAATGTATGTTGGGCAGCTACATTTTTGGCTTTTTCTTAAAATTGGGCTGGATCAAAAATGTACCCAACTTAGAAAACAAGCAAATTGGGCTGAACCTTATGGGCCTTTCAAAATTTCTAGATTTCTGTTCAGCTATTTCCGACTTTTCTGGAGAGTGTTTTCTACCAGAATTCCATATATAAACAGGAAATACATGTTTTTAGCTCTTCCCTTATAATTTTGGTCCTACTTAATCAATATGCACGAAACTCCGCAGTATTAAATAATGTATGATGTACTCAGGTTGTGCAAAGTGTGGTGCAGATTGGTCAAGGAGGAGCAAAGTTATTGGCAAATGCTATCTCCATAGTTTAAATAGGATCATGTGTTGTTTTTTTCTGTCTTGGTTGCACAATTTCCTTTTTGTCTTGCACTCATTGATGACCTTCTCAAGTTTTGTTTCATATGGTATGGTTTATCTACTAACCTTCCACTGTTCCTCAGAAATAAAGTAGAGATCTGCCTAATAAACTGAAATATCACATAATAACTAGAAGCTGATATCCTTCCGCAATGATACAATTGGCATGCTCCAATCAACGCCCGTTTTTCATATATCCTTCTGGCTGTAGTCCTCATGCGTACTACGCATGCTACACATCCTTCCTAGAGTTCACACTTGAGGAATCAGAATTTACAAAGTTCTTACATCACTCAAGAGGGCAGGTTTCAATGAAATGTGTACAAAATTAGGGTGGCCAATTTAAATATATTTATCAAGCGCACTGTGGCAGTGCCATCTTCCACCAGTCTATGCATCAGGAGAGAAATCACTCGCATGAACATAACCAGCCGGCCTTCCCGCCCTATTGTGGGGATTGAAACTATGGGTCACATGTATCAAACTTTTTTGCAGACGCAAACGGGCTGATTCACATAATCAGCCCATTTGTGACTGCAAGAAAGCTTTTTGGTATGTATCGAGCAAAAATTGTGGTTGGGTAGCACCTTACTGAATTGCAATGATGGTTTGTGACTAAACACCGATTCGCTAATTGGAAGGCATATTCGTTCCAAATATCGAATCGGAATGGTATGTATTAATGTTTTGTGACTAAATTCTGGTCGCAAAAACATTAATAATTTACCGACTACAGAAGGGGAGTGGTAATGAATTTGCAAATGGGAATGGTTCCTAATGGGACCCCTTTCCATTTGTGAATATAAAAAAAGGTTTTTTTAAGAGAAGCTGTGGTCAACTTCACCACTGCGTCTTCTGAAACAAACAAAAGAAAAAAAAAGAAACTTTTTTTAACGCATCCCATTTTCCTTTAAAGAAAACTGGCTGCACTTGTAAGAAAATACTTTAATTTAAAAGCAATCAGAGAAATGGTGGTCTTCTGACCTCAACAGACCTCTATCCCTGCAATGGGGTTGATTCCTAATGGGTCACTAATTGTGACGTACCTCATCATCTGACCTTCAGCCATTAGACATTGGATAAGAGATTCTCACCTCCAGTGTTGGTGACCAAAGGGTATGCTCATAATAGTGGATCACGCTACCACTCTTCGCCACAGGGCTTACTGCTGGACTAATTCTCTAGGGGTACAATGATTAGAGAGACTGAACTGACTGGCATATTCTCGTGATGAGATACAGAACACAAACTACACAGGACCTGTTCTTATTCAAAACTACTGGAAAGCTTGGAAGCAAACTGATTTTAACCAGACGAGCTGGATTTTCATTTCAATTTTCAATTTCAAAAGTGCTTTATTTCGAGTATTACTCATAAAAGCAGACAAACATACATATATTAAAAAACAATTACATTTACAACGTCATATTAGACTTAAGCACGCAGTTAATATTTAAAAACACAGTACATGAAAAGAGAAATGTCAAAAGCAGGTTTGATATGAAAAAGTGCCAAAATAGTAATCACAGATGAACAATTTATAAAAATATATCATAGAGTTTCTGACCGATGATACGTAAAAATTAAATATATTACAATAGTATAAAAGATAGATACAAGTCTAGCAGTCACTGACCAAATAATCAATTTTTTCAGAGAATAGACTGTAGCCTAGCAGTCTCTGAATATATCATAAATTATTACAGAGAATAGACGTGTATCTAACAGTTCCTATGAACGACACAATAAATTATTATCCTCTAATCGTTCTCTGTCTTATAATCCAAGCCCACCCCAGGTACTTTGCAATGGCAATTATAATCCAGTTAGCAGATGTAGTTCTTAAAATCCGCAATGCTACCATGCTATTTTTTGTACCTAGGTTCCTACACATTGGAGCCAACCAAACTCGCCTAGGAGTGGAGTACCTTGAACAGGAGAACAGAAAATGACCAAGAGTCTCATTACCTACCCCACAGACAGGACAAATTGACGCACCTCCTGCTTCCCATTTAGATGTTAGGTTAGATAGAGGCAGAGAGCCTACCCTCAGTTGGAAAAGCAGTTTCCTGTCCATGGGCTTTGGTATGTAATCCCAATACATTTCATAAATTGGGTACAACTTGGTCTCTAAGTAGCTAGTGGTCATAGACCCACTGTTTAAACTAAGCATACTCTTATTAACAACATGATCCCAATAAATGCTTTTTATGGTGGACTTGGAAGGAAATGAGGCCCCAGCTGGGTCAGCCCAGAGAGCATTAAGTCCTATATCGAACAAGGCAATCTTCAATGATTTAAACCATTTAATTTTGTTGTAGCAGTCGCTTGTGACAACATCTTTAAACCCATTCGCATAGTGAGAGAGCTCTGGCGTGGTCCAAAGCCTACGCCAGTATAAAATCGGGCGTAGTTTGGCCTTATCAGAGATTGCTCTCCTACCTAATTCATATCGTAGAGGCAATTGCGGGCTGCTCTGAGGGACGCCTATCAGATTCCTATAGAATTTGTTTTCAGAGGTTTGGAGCTCCTGAAGGTTTTCGTACCCCCATAGTTCCGCACCATACAGGGCAGACCCTATTGCTTTTGCCTCGTAGATTATCAGAGGTGGTTTGATGGGCTTAGTGAGCGATTTCCTTTGCTCTTTGATGATTGTGCCAGCTAATTGCTTGTGCCTTAATGTAGCAATGTTAAGGTGTGACCGCCACCTATTATCGTTGGAAATGTGGATCCCTAGGTAGGTAAAGGATTTTACAACCTCCAGGGTACGACCACTCAACGAAATGTTAGATTTAAAATTTCTGTGGGGATTGAAGGCCATGAGTTTTGTCTTGGACCCGTTTACCTCCAGTCCATGAGCTACACAGAAATCATCAAATATTGCCAATGCTTTTTGCAACCCAGCTGGTGTTTTTGATAAAATTAAGGTATCATCGGCGAACATTAAAATTTGAACTTTTTCACCTGCAAGGAAGGGAGCATCCACTGCCTGAGACTGCATAGAAGAAACCACACCATTAATAAAAAGGGTGAACAAAGTAGGCGCCATTGACAACCCTGCCTAACCCCACGCTCAACTGGGAATTCAGCGGTGTCATTACCATACCCGCCCCAGCGAATTTTGGCTTAATTGCCCTCATGCAACCGCATGATTAAGGACAACAATTCCCCGGGACCCCAAGTGTCACAAGAACTTCCCACAGTTTTGACCTTGGAACCAGGTCGAAGGCAGCCCGCAGGTCAACAAATGCTGCATACAGGCTGCCTCCACCTAGCACCACGGTCCTCCACTGAATCAGCTGAAGACGGAAGACTTGGTCCACAGTGCTGGTTGCCCTGCGAAAGCCAGCCTGAAAGGGGGATAAGATGTTATTATCCTCAACCCAATCAAGCAGCCTATTAACAATTACACGACCAACTATTTTTTGAACAGTGTCGATCAAACTAATCGGGCGGTAATTACTAGGCAGAGCGCGATCCCCTTTCTTGTATATCGGGATGATAACGGCACCCCTCCATGTTACAGGAATATCTGCACCTCTGGCAATGTGATTGATTAACAGATGAATATATTTAGACCACCTTGCAGTATCGTTTAAAAAACCGTCTGTGGGTACGCCGTCAATGCCAGGGGCACGACCATGATGGACAGTTTTAAGTGCCATCAATATTTCGTGCTGCGTAAAGGTGTCAGCTTCTGTCATGGCAAAGGGTTCACATACGCTATCCGTAGACAGGTCACTCGAAGCATATTGTTCACTAAAAAATTTAACCCAGGCATCCTGGGGGACGTTATTTGTGGTGGCGTCTTCAATCCTGTCATGACCCCATTTAACTATGTGCCAAAATAACCTAGAATGGTTTTGGTCACTGGCACTCTGTAACAAATTCCAGTGGGCTTCGTCCCAATCTTTTTTTGCCTTAACTATGGAAGATTTATATTGTGTCCTAGCTGTCCTGATGGCCTCCTTGTTTTTATTTTTAATCGCAGCCCATAAGCGGGCCCTGGCCCCCTTGCAGTCTTGGTTATACCATTTGGCTGGCCTATGGTTCCCAGGCTTTTTATTATTAGTCGGTTTTAACACTGGTCCACCTCAGCCTGCGCATATCATTTGTGGGTATAGTCAATGGCGGGAGAGGTTCAGCACAGGTATTTAAGACGGCATCAGACTTCCACCAATTATGAAGGACACATAAAGGGTTATGATCGCTCTCTAACCTTTCCAACACAACCATATCAATGACCTTTGGCCATAGGGACATACTACATATTACGTAGTCAATACGGCTCTTGTTTCTTCCATTGTTGAAAGTCATAGCTGGTACTCTGTCAGACTTTGTCCGACAGTTCAAGGCCCTTAACCCATGTTCAAGACACATAGCGTTTAGGCCAAGAATATCCTCAGTCCAGCGTGTTATTGGAACTGTAGTGAGAGCGGGAATATCCCATAGCGTGTCTTCTTCCATACCCAGTTGTACATCACCAATGTCTAAAGGTTCAAAAGTGCGATTTAGGTCGCCAGCTATTAATATATTATTCCCTGATGAGTGAGTTTCTAATAAATTGTACAAAGACAAAAGGACCTCATATTTTCTTACATTTCCCCCTCTGGCATATATATTATAAATGTCCATGGAGGTAGATGAGTTACCCTTTAATCGAATGAGCTGAATATCTTTTTGGTGAAGCTCAATGTTTCTCACATCAACCATGAGAGCCTGGCGCACCCATATCGTAAGTCCCCCCATAGGTCGCCCTTTTGGACCCTTGGTGGCCGGGAGGTAAAAATTCAAATAACCAAGCGCAAATACAGGATCTACAGCCCAGGTTTCTTGGAAAATGCAGACATCGTATTGGCTGACAAAACCAGACCATACACCGCAATCCATTTTGGAACAAAGCCCCGCAATGTTCCAAGACAATAAATTCCCAGTGGCGTTTGCTATTGTAGAACAAGTGCAATGAGCCGTCCCTGTTAACAGTAGATCAACATTACCAGTTTCATTAGTATTTACAATAGCTACACCAGCTCTAGGTACAATAGTATCTGTCACATCTTGTAAAAATATAGGACAACTCGAAACCACTGTATGGTTTGCAGCCGTAGGAACTTGCAACAAGGTGGTAGAAGTGCATGGTAGTCAATCACAAGCGTCTAGGTTGGAAAGTGCAGCAAATCTATTTTCCACTCCTAGACCCCACTCAGCAAGATCAGAGTTCTTACTGCCCCTCTTGGTTACAACGTTCCATTTTGTTCTGAGAGTGCTGCAATTAGGACCTCTACCTTTCCTGGGATAAAAGAAATCTAAAGTCAAAGGCACAATAGGGGTAAATCTTTTCTGAGGCGGGTGGAGATTTGGCAAAATATTTGGCAGGACCTCGGGGTCAGAGAAGTTAAGTACAACACAATCCCCCTTGAATTTTTTTGCCCTGCTCCCAATCCACTCAACCCTTCTTGCATTCACCAGTTCTTCCGCTAGTTGCTCCTTGCCCCAGGGTGTTATGGCCATGTTATTGGTTATAGGCGTAATGTGAGGTCAGTGGACCACTGGTCTCATCCTTATGTGCACACTTTATGTTTTCCTATATTTTCAGGAATTCCAAACTTTTTCATCAATAGTTCTTTTTATTTTTAATTCACTTTTCGTTTCATAAGTCAGTAATCATTTGCTACTGTTTACACATTTTCGCTCTTATTTTCAGAGCATAACAATGTTCCTTATTTCAAATACATCAACATCCAATGCATTTCGGGGCTATTACGTGCCCCTTCATCAGGGATACTATGATAAAAAGAAGAGAAAAGTACCGTGTAAGTGTAGTAAATATCAGCTGGATGTGCAAGTCATGGGGTAAAAGTCGGGGTGTTTGGTTACCGGGTCACCCTTATTAACACCATATCGCCAGTGGAGTGTAAAAAAACGGGAAAAAAGAAACCGTCTTACGTGTCTTTGAAAGTGGCGGTTGTGAATCTAAAGAGAAAAGAATGTGTAACACGGGTTACTTTCAAATGGCGGCGGATAACACGTACATGATTACATGCGGTAATCCGTTTTCAGGGATTCTAGAGTGGGACTAACCTGAAGTGGAGGTTCAAAGGTTCTGCCAGGAGGCATTCCGTTCTTCGGCGCTGGTGCAGTCTAACTGCCGGCGTCGATGGTTGTTTAAAGAATCATGTGATCTATGTCTGGTGGTCATAAAAAGTGAAGAAAGACTAGGTGGTAGGGTAGCGGTGCCGGTTCTAGTGATCGGGCTGTCAAGTATATTACAAGTATAGTGCGTTAAGCATGGGGAGATCGCGATGTGTAGTGTTGAACAGTTAAATTAGAAATATAGCGACAGTTAAATAAAACAATATGAAAATATACGACAACAGTTAAATAAAAAATACAAGAGCGATATTGTGCACATATATCAACATGCTGATGTCTGGTTTTTGTGTCACAGTACATTACCACAGGAGATTTGTACTTGCTCAGTCAAGCAATTTTTTAAAGGTAACAGGAAAGCTCTATTCTGTCATTGAGCCCAAGTGGCTTCTGGGTACAGAGTCTGTAGATCCAAGTATTCTCACATTGGAGAAGGAATTTAGTATTGTCTCGTCCTTCAGTTTTTGGTACTATTTCAAGAACGATGAATTTCAGTTGTGAAATATTATGATTTGCTTCCAGAAAGTGCATGGCTATAGATGATTTTGCTGATTTCAATCGAATGTTTGATTTGTGCTCTATAAGTCTCGTTTTAATTTTTCGTTCGGTTTTACCGATATAGAGTTTCCCACAGGGACACTTTAGAGCGTAGATCACATTACTCGAGTCGCATGTGGCATTTACCTTGAGCTTTATGCTATGGCCTTTCATAGGGTGGTTGATAACGTTGCCTTTGATGATCGAATTACAGTTGCCACAATTCATGCATGGTTTGGTACCCGTAAATTTCTGTTTTTTAGTAGGTTTGAATCGAATGAGTTCGCCCAGGTTTTGGGCCCTGGAGAAAGCGAATAGGGGGGGTTCTTTGAAAATTTGTCCAAAGTCTGGTTCTAAATTCAACAGTGGCCAGTGTTGGTTTATGATTTGTTTAAATCTCCTCGTGGCTGTAGAAAATTTAGAAACTACCACTGTCCTGGTTTGTTGTTTTTTCTCAGTTATTGCTAGAAGTTTAGTTCGTTCAATTTTAGCAATTTTGTCTTTGGACTGTTCAATTACGTTTTGAGGGTATCCTCGTTGTATGAATTTGGTGGCCACTTCCTCAATGCGTTCTTTAGATTTAGTGGGGTCTGATGTGATCCTTTTGGCTCGTGCCATTTGAGAATATGGTAAATGTTGCTTCAGGTTAGGTTCATGGAAACTCGTAAAATGCAACATGTTATTCCGGTCCGTTGGTTTAGTGAAAAGGTCGGTTTCAAATTTATTTTGGCTTCTTGTAATCTTAACATCCAGAAAATTCACGGTGGTTTCTGAAATTTGCCATGTTAGTTGGATCCGTTCATCGATCTGGTTAAATTTTTGCAGTTGATGTTGTAGTTCATTCTCAGATGCTTTCCAGACAATAAAGATATCGTCAATATATCTGGTAAGGAGGAGTAGGTTTTTTGTCCATTCTTCATTAGCAAAAATGTGGGTTTCCTCATATTGCTGCATAAACATATTGGCGTATACGGGCGCCGCTGAATTGCCCATTGCCATGCCTACAAGTTGTTGGTACCAACAGTCATTATATTTGTAGTAACTCTGATATAGTACAAACATCATCAGTTCCATCAGGAATATTTGGAAGTCAGTTTCTAGATCTGTTTTAAGGAGCGCTTGCTCGATGGCTTCTATCCCCAAGGAGTGGGGTATAGAAGTATATAGGGCTCGGACATCAGCAGTACATAAAATTAGGTGATCATGTGATTCAATCTGAAGGTTGTTAAGCTTTGAGATGAAATGTGTAGTATCCCTGGTATATGTCCGCATGGACTGTACCGTTGGTTGTAGGTATTTATCCAGGAGTTGGCCAATCGGTTCATGTAGACTTCCACATGTGGAGACTATGGGTCTCATGGGGGGTCTTTTAGATCTTTGTGGATTTTTGGTACCATCCTGAGTGTCGGGCTTTTAGGGTTGGTTGTAATCAGGAAGTTTTTAGTCCTGTCATTAATTGTGCCTGCTTCGTGCGCTCTATCCACAATGTTCTGCAGAGTTTTCATGTACTCTGTTGTGGGATTGTTATCCAGTCTCATATAGGTTGTCGCGTCCAGGATATGTTCCATGGTCTTCCGTTCATACATTTCTCTGTCCATGATAACCAGCGCACCCCCTTTGTCGGCCTTGGTACATATGATCCGATCATTTTGAGATAGTTTTTTAAGAGTATCCCTGTCTTTTTGTGTCATGTTTCTATGACGCTTTTGACCATGTTTGATGTTTGCTAAGTCCTTTTTCACTCTGTTCTCGAATAAGTCCAGGGTTTTATGGCTTACTGGTGATTGGAATATGCTGTATGGTCTTAACCCTAATAGTTGATCTTTGTCTTTAGTAGGTTGTTCTGGTAGGACGTTTTCAAAAAAATGGCGTAAGCGTAACTTCCGCATCAGTTTGAATAGGCTGACTTCTAATTCCAAGTTGGTCGTGTTGGTTGTAGGCACGAAAGATGTGCCTTTCTGTAGTAACTTCTTTTCATGGTTAGTCATTTGGTATGCACTGATGTTAATCACAAGTTCGTCTTCTTTGTGGTTTTCTTGTCCTTGATGGTACCCGTTGTGCTTCTCGTGATAGGTGGTTCTTTCTCTTTTTCTTTTTCCTTTGCTCTGTCCTCTCCGGGGTCTCCTTTTTGTGCCTGACCCTGTTCTAAAAAAGGGTTCGGTTCTGTTTGGAAGCTTATGGTTGGTTGTTGTGCTATATTAGTATCAGCCTCTCCGTGGGTTGTGGTAGTTTTCTTGGGTCTTTGTGTACTATCACTATCGGAAGATGAAGTTTCCGTTTGGGAGTTAGGTGGTCTATTTCTCCTCTTTTGGGCGTAGATCTCCGCCCAGGTGTAAACTTCTCCCAGTCGGTAGTCTGTGGTGTCTCTTTTATACTTGCGTATTTTACGTTCATTGATCTCATTAGAGTGTTTCTTGATTTGTGTTTGAACGTCTTCTAGGATTGCCTTTAATTCATCCTCGGATAACATTTTGGAGAGTTCATTAGATGTTTCTTCAATTTCTGTGGTGAGTTCCTCGAGTATTCCGGACAGTTCTTCAATAATAAGTAGGATTAAATCCAGAGAGCACTTGTTTAGGATCTCATACCATCTTTCCTGGAATTTTTTGGAGTTCTTACAGAGTGATGGTTTCAAGGCAATTCTGAGGCCCCTAGGTATGCGCTGGTTACGATGATATTTAACCAGTGTGCTGGCGTGTAGTTGTTGGTTAACCATGATAACGATTTATTTAGTAATGACGCAGTTGACTCAGCATCACCGGGGGCTAATTTGGGTACATTAGCAAGAACAAGAACTAATGGTGAGGCTTCAACGACGAGCTCTGATGATCCTTTCATGATATTTGGTTCCCCATGAGGTAAAGCAGATGGTACATCTCCGGGGGGCCTATCAGATAAATTTGCCATTAATTTTGTGCAACAACAGGAGTCGGTCCATTAGAGTGGTTAGATTGAATTTCACTCATCAAAGGCTGGACACATGTTGAAATGACTTCTGGTAGTTTTCTCACCTCCCCCAGAGTTTTTCCCAATAGTCCCTCCAGTTTGCTTACCTCAGCAGTTAATTTATCGATTTTACTAATCAGGGGTTTTACCATCCCTTTGATTTTTGTATCCATCAGACAGCAAAGTTTTTGTAATAAATCGTCGGAAAGAGTCACATAAGTTTCCCCAGTCAAATCCTCCTCATCATCATCGGTAGATTTCCTTGGTGGCGACGCAACTTTGTTTTTAGATGACCTTAGGCCTCCTCTCTTTTGAATGGCTTTCCTTTTGCCCCCAGAAACCCTAGGTGCGGGGATGGGGGGAGCGGTAGAAGTAGTAGACTGGCTGTTTACGGAAAGCACAGTCGGTGCATCTGTGTCACTATTTTCTTCTATGTTAGCAACAATGCCACTAGGCTGAATGCAATTTGAATCCTGGAGGGAGGCATGTGCCCCACCCAGGAGGCTATTATTTAGCAAGGCGAATGAGTCCTCGTTCTCAATATCTACCAGTGGTGATTGTAAAGGTGATTCTAATCCCAGTGAGGTCCTTCTGTCAGTATTAATTTTTGTCACAACTTGTACAAGATAGTTCTCCATTGTATTAGAGACTGTGGGTTGCTTTTTTGCAGGCATTTGGCAGCAGAAATGCACTTGAGACAAAAATATGTACACACAAGTAGTGGGGTTAATGATTACCTGGAGCTTGGTAAGCCTGGTCTGCCTTATGCGATGGAGATGAAGAAACTAGAGGCAAAGTCCCTGGCCCAACCCAACCGCGGCCAACCTCGGACGGCCTCAGACGGCCCGCCCTTTGTCCGGGCTTCGTCCGGGCGTCCCGCTCGCGTCCCGCGAAGCGGGTGTCAGCGGCGCTTTTGTGCGCCTCCTGGCGCCCTCGCGTCGCTGGAAAGCGCGCCGCCGCGTAGGCTGCCGGGAATTGAAGTCCCGGAGCGGCGGCGCATGTAGGCTGTTAGCAGATGACTCTCGGCGGTGGCGGCTTGTCTCCAGGTGCCCCCGCAGCCCCAAAGAAATGCTCATGGCTGTGGCGGCGTCAGCAGGTATGTGTCACTGTCTGGTCCTCCAGTTTGAATCACATAATTCTGTATTTTGTTTCTCTGTCAGGATAGCAGGTGGACTTCCAAGTGCTTCAATCCATGAAGGACGAACAGAACTCAGATATAAAACTACTTTCAGACAAACCCATGTGTTTAACTATCAAGAGGGGAACATGAGTTTCAGGGAAAGTTTTTTTTCAATAATGGGCTACAGAAAGTAAGAGATTGTCCACTACTTCACTAAATCCTTCATGCTTTCTTCTTACAAGGATTCCCAGTATGGGATCCTGGAATCTAACCCAAGATGACCACATCAGCCTATTCCTCCATTACCTTATCCCAATCCTAGATGGTTGACTTATAACTTCCTGTGTTTCCTGCCCTATATAAGGAGGTAAGTCCAGCGTAGTACTTGTGTCACAACGCTTTGTGCTCCTGCTTTAGTGTGCATCACTCCTGCTTCGATTGGATTTTCCCAGCCAGTATTTTTTGTTGTTTTCCTTGTTGTCCTGGCTTATTCCAGCCCTGCATTCAGTTTAGTTCCTCTCAGTTGTTTTTCTTCCTGGATTCCGAATGCCTTGGATTTTTTTTGCCCTCTGGCTTTTTCCTCCGTTGGGACTCCTTCTGGAGGGCACTTTCCTGCTTCGACAATCCCTGTGTCGGCAGTAACGTGGTTACTAGAAGGGCTCGCCCTTACCTTTGGCAGACCAGAACAACTGTGACTCAAACTTCTCCATTCACCCGCAACTGGAGACCTGCAAGTAGCATCATTGATTTACAGGCACAAATCTTACTATTGAGACCTTTCATCATGTGGAACACATTTGTTTACCCTCCAATAGCGTGTGGCCTGGGGGAAAGGGTTTGTTCTATGTTATCTGCCCTTTGCCCCCAAAGCAAATGCAGTTCTAAAAATATCTATCACAATTTCTCCTTGCTCTGCATTCTAATGGCCGCCTATGCTGGAGTTGCATCCAAGTTACTTCTCACACTCCCAGGAGAGCAGAATCAGGCAGTTCATGTTCAGTATCCAACCACACAGATAATACCTGCCGAATAATGCTTTCAGAAGCTGAAAATTAAAAAAGACTGCAGTTCAAAGCATTGTACATAGTACAGAAAGCGCTGTATGGATACTTTCTGGTATACTTTTCCAGGTTTTTCAAACCTTTATACACAAACTTCCTGAGGCAGGTCACAGCTACAATTCTCTCCATATCCTCGCCTCATAAAGTGTATTTGGCAGCAGGGCTCCACAGGTGCAAGAATCAGTCATGTAGGACTCTCAGTCATAATATCTATAACTTGAAACTGAATTGTTGAGATTTTAGAGTGTGAAAAAGTGATTTTCTTCTCTGTCACATGTGTCTTAAATTTGAACTCACAGTCTTGTGTGAGGTCGCATACAACTCTCCATAGATCGATTAGGCGGTGGTCAATCTTCTTGGCAAGCATACAACCTAACAAGTGTCAGGGGGAGCATCTCCTCTTCAGCACCTAGGCTTCTTCGATCACAATGTTTCCATGGAGGACTTCCTACCTGTACAGCTGGGCAGCCATATTACTCTTCCATCCCAGCGGTCACTCTATGATCATCTTTGTCTTCGGTTGTATGTGTGGCCAGGGGCGTAGCTTGGTCAATAAGATTGGGGGGGCAAGATTCAGATTTCCCGACTATCACGCTGGCATATCATTATAAAATACATTATACCTCAAGCAGGGCACATGAGAGGGGCTTAAGAGGCAGTGAAAAGAGAGGAATCCTGATTGGCAGGAGTACTAAGTGAGAGAAACGCACTATTTTGTAAAATAATCAACATTTTTTAGGGTTAAAATGGAGATGAGAGGAAGGGTGTGTGTTGTTTTGTCAGTGTATACATGTAAAAGTCCCTGGTGAAATACGACAGACACCTCACCATACCCGACTAAAAGCACCTGTACCCAACTGTTCTTTTGAAAATACACTTATGGGGGGGGTGTAACACCCCAAACACCCCCCTCCTCTGCAGCTACGCCCCTGTGTGTGTACATTTTATGTTGCCTGCCTACGTATCAACCCCCCACCCCCCTCATTGTTTAGAAACAGCTGAACAATGGCATGAAGGACTTCAGAAAAATCCTAACTAAATCAAATACATGAAATAATCCAACATGGATCAAAATGCCTGGCATCCCCATAACAAAAAAATTATTATGAGACCTCACACTGGTAAAACTGTGGGGTGAGACTCGCAGCACAGTTACTTCTTTGTGCAGGGTGTATCTCTCTTTTCCATTATTGTGAGATCAGTGCATCGCATAGAAAAAAATAAGTCTTCACAACGCCACCCAAAAGAAAACATAGGACCACAATGAGTAGATGCATTTTAGAGAGAGTTTACCATCAGATGAATAAATACCGGTGAGGCTCGCGTGCTCATGTGAGACTTCTGCCAGATGCTGAAGCTTCCGCCGAGATAGAGAGGGCGAAAGACTGACGTAAATAAACCTGCTCGGATTAAACCTCCTACTTGGTGAAAAGTAATAACACAGATTTTGAAATTAACAGAGAAAATATTAATACCTTGAGTTTTGGAAAACAAGACAAGAAACGTGCTGGAAAATGACAAATGGTTAATGTAGGCCACAAATGATGTATGCACGAAAGACAGCAGAAAAGAAGTGAAGTTATCTTCGTGAGCAATGTGAATGAAGACGCGTTAACAAAAAAGAGTTTAACATAATCAATATTATTTGCATAGGATAATTGTTGAAAATGCTTGTGTTCGTATTAGAATAATGAAAAACTGAAATGAATAATAAGATGGAACTTTCATTGTGAACAAATAACTGAGTCTGTTTATTTCTCCTGGAGATAACTGCATGCTTTACAAGAGAAGGCCTCAAACCACTGTTAGGGTTAATTTGCGTCATCTTCCGCTGCATCAAGGGCGATGCCGCGATGCCGCGATGCCTCCAAGAGCTTTTGCCGCAGAGTCTGCGAGGGAAGTGGCGTGGTTTGAAAATAGTGTCTAAGGAGAACATAAACAGGGTCGGACTGAGAAAGAAAATAAGCATCAAACACCAAAATAAAAGGTCCCCCCTTTACCGAATTAGGTAGCAAAAAATGGTCAATTTTTTGTTCTAATTAGGGCAGCTTTGAACTTGTGAAGACACGCTGTATAGTTTTTTTTTGCAACGTATTGATTCATGACTACATTGATTTGAGCTTGCTGCGGCCTATGTTTGTTTTAATATCAGGGAAATCAACAATAAAAACTGCCCTGCAGACCATAAAAGAGGCCCGCAAATAGCCAGAAAAGGCCCACACAGTGAGCTGTCAGACTAGTCCCCTGGGGTAGTGCCTGATTGGCTTCTAGATGAGTCCAGTCCTGACCAAAGAGATCTGTTCACATCGTCGGCATAGCACTCATGCTATAATGCAGTTGCATCGCTCGTTCTTTAAGCTTTATGGGGCATATTAGCAAGAACCTCTTTAAAATTATCGCCGTTTAGCACATCTAACCTGGGCATCTATTGGAATTCTATAACGCATATTAGCAAGCCCATTATTGCCGTTTTAGCGACAGTTTCCTGCCGCTAAAACGGCGATAATTTTAACGAGGTTCTTGCAAATATGCCCCTGTGTTATTTGTGAATCACCTGGTAATACAGATAGAGGAGAATCTCTGGTGTAATACCATGACAACAGAATGATGCCCCGACAAGCGTTTCGTACCACACGATGCATATTTTGTGATGCTTGTTGTCAACAATATGGATGTTTTTCTGCTACTTTTAAACATCCCAGTGTGCTGCTTTATTTTATTCGACCTCACAATCCTCCACACCTTCATTGTTTTCTGTAACCATGCTTCTCCCCATTGGCTCATATCTTCTTAAATGACTCCTTCCCTCCTTTCTTTCTCTCCTCTTATGGTTTTCATCATGTAGGCCCTAACATCCACTTGACCCACTCCTAATTTCAACAACTTTCTCCCATTCCTGTCATTTTTATAGTGTCTTAAAAGATTACAGCTTTTAGATACTGACTCACCATTCACTCGAGCAAAGTTGGGTGGAAAATGTATAATAATTCACCCTCACTCACAGTCCAAAGCCTTCTTGCCAAAACATGCTGGAAAGCACATCTTATTTTATGGAGAGACACATAGTGGAAACCCTCTTAACTATTTGTAATTGTGGTGTCAGGGATGTTGACCATTCTCTGAAATACTGTTGAGTAGTTACAGGGAAAGATCTTTCATCTAGTGTCGAACAGTTATGCAACGAGATATTCGATCTATTGTTGCACAATTATGGAATCAGATTTTCTATCTGTTGTCAAGCATCTATGGCACAGCATCTTCTATCTACCAATGAGCATCTCCAATCAAACTGTTACAGGGCTAGATCTTTGATCTGTATTTGGGGAGGTTTTGCACATGGTCTTTGACCTACTGTGCTGCAGTTATGGTGCAAGACTTTTGATCTAGTGTTAAGCAGTTACGGCACAAATTCTTTTACCCATCATTACGCAGTTATTGAACAAGGCTATCGATCTAGCTGAAAAGGTCCTCTTGTGTTCGGTATCAACAGGTCTGGCTGCCTCTACCTGTAACAGCACTCGACATGAACAATAGTTTTGGTGTGCCTTGACCGCATCAGCAGTTCTCGTAGTTATCAAAAATTGATGACTGTCGGAACTAGCAGTGTTTTACAAATATTTATTCAACATTTTGACCCAGTTCCCGTCCAGTTAAAGACAATCCTGGATGCATTAGTGGAATGGATATTTCTAATATAAGCAGCTCTCTGTTGAATAATTCCCCTTCTCCAGGGATTGTTAACGTAGATGGATAAACCCTTCAGTGCTAAAGGTGTTGAAGTCACTCAGTGACCAATGCAATTCTCCAATTCTTGAATTTATTAAGTTATGCAAATACTTCATACTTTTAAGTAGATCAAATTATAACACCGTATTAGTATTCACACAGTACTAGTGCTTTCTCTGTTTTTAGAGGATCCGTAAGTATGAGCTCGAGAAGAAGGGTGTTAAAGGGGAAAGGGATGCACGTTATGCAGGTTGGCTGGATGTTCTGTGATATCTTCACTGTATCAATAATGTTAAACTCAAAACAACAGATATGGGACACAACATCACGTCTCCACTCAGGGACCTGCAATGAATGCATTTACCTAAATAAAAGCTGTTAGGCTCCAAAGAATTGTTATTTCTCAAGCTTCATGGGGTTAAAATCGTTTTAAAATATAAGTTCTGGAGTTAGATCAGCAGAAAGAAATCGAATTTGGATTTAAAAGATGTTTATTTACTTGCTTTTTTCAAACACCAATCAGCCTCTTTTTAGACTAGGGTTTTTGGTGATGTTTTGTTAGCTCGTTTATACTAAATGTAGCCCTAAAGTGTGAATCCATTCTAAATGTATAAGGGGGAAGTCAAAGATACAGCTTTCTCATTAGTTGAAATGTTGACTCCCTCAGCAAAACGACATCTGCGCTAATTCACACCTAATTTAACCTGAAATTATTCCAGCTGCTGCAAAATGAGGGCTCGATTGATGCTAAACGTTGAATGTATTTTTTTGTATAAGGTTGAATTTCAGTGCTGATTGTCATGCGTGTGTGAGAACCATTGGCTTAGTTGACTTTTAGTATTTGGAGTTCTTTCCGTTTAGATGAAATGTCCCTTCGTGTGCAAGTTTCTTGTGCTTCAGGAAATCATAATTTATTTGTTTATTTATTTATTTGCAATTTTACAGAGCGTCGACAAGACCCAAAAAGGGATCTGAACACTTTTAAGAGGTAATACTGCATACAAGCAGTTTGCGAAGAGCACTTTAATGGTTACTAAGTATAGTAAATATGCCATGAAACATGGAACCACACCCATCCAGGTTAATTCAGTGCCACAGCTCAGCCATACCTTCTGATGGACATTTCTTCTGATGTAGACGCCAGCAGCTGGGCTGTTGAATGGCAGACATGAGCATGGAAACATACATATTGTCACACAAAGGTCAAGTTCTGCTTTGTGATCCTGGCGGAAGTTGGGGTGGTGGTCTGCCATCTTAAGGCAGGGATCACACTTATTCTGGGTAATACCTGAGATTCTTGCATGTGCTGCTGTATACACACAGTGCGTGTGTTGTGTTGTGTGGGTGTGTGCATGTGCGCACGTGTGAGGGAAGGGTGCCACAAATTTCCCAGGCTCTGTGTACATAGTAATGTTTAGGATTATTGTGTGTATGGTATGTGCACCGTCCCCGGTCATGGAAGACCGTGGAGCCTTGCTCATGCCTACCAAGCATGCACAGACGTGCACCATGGCTAGTGTAATCCGGGGAATTACCCTCTTGCTAGGTGTGACACGTACCCTTGTACACCTCCCGCGACCTCAGGCTTCCCCTCGGGTTCATGGAAGGGAACAAGGGCTCCAATAATGTATTATGCTCTTTCAATAAATGGAGCGTGCACTACCATCTTTGGAATGTTCAAGAACTGCAAACGCTGTGCAAGATTCGCAGAACACAGGCCAGGCACTGACTCGGGATGAGCCAGGGCTCACTCTAGTAAAGACTTCTTTGATGCCCTCGTTGTTACTCAGTTCTAACAACTAGTTGAGCCAGTGATTCCACTTTTTTGAAGCAAGAGTTTGTAAAGACGTCTTATTTCAGACTCCTGACAGCAGATCCTTATCCTACAAGTATAGGAAATGCCTTCACTCAATCATGTGTAGAGTAGAAGATGACTTAAACCAGACCAACCTGTGGTGAGGGATCTAAAAACGTACGTCTAGTTTCACAACGCCCAAATGTGCCCTACTTTGAAATGCGGATATAATACTGCATGTCTATTGATGGCTCGGAAACATTTTCAGTCTGAAAATAACCTTCGTAAGTATCCTTTATCATGCAGGATGTGGAAAACTAAACTACTATGTACACGGGTATTGAAATTGTTAAGATGGGAGAAAAAGGGAAAAGACTGTATCTGAATGAATATGTTTTGGATATACATGTTGCAATGCGGTCATCAACAAAGTGTGTTAAAAAAAATAGTTTGACAGCGCCCAAAATGTCGTCTACACAGTGGTAATGTGTTTGATTTCAAAGTTAAGCAGTATGAGTTACTGAACCCCTATCACAGCTAGAGCGACAACTAGAAAACACCGCTGCAGTGTGTCCATGGGACAGAGCATGTCGTCTTCCCCTTGGGATGTCACAGTAGGAGCCATATATGGACAGCTGATGACCCCTCACCTTCATGTCACCCAGCAGCTATACTTCGCCAGTTCATTATGCTGAACTATGCAGCATGAGAAAGACACTTGAGTAATCTGCTCTGACTCCCACCATATGTCATTTTGGACCCACTGTGGCAGTTCCACCTGAAGCTCCAATACTGTAAGAAATAACTCACAGTTGTACCATACGTTTGTTCAAATGATGTACATACAGATTCAGATATACATTGCCAGCTTCTTTTGCTGGACAATTGTGCTGAGAGTACCTGAAACATGTGGACCCACAAACTGTGTAGCCTTTTCTGCCTCCTAGGACAAGTTGAATTGCTGCTTGATTTAGGTCTGTGGTTCACACCAATAGACATGAGACAGGTGGTTTTTTGTACCATGGTTCTAACAATCAAATTAAAGCTAGTCTGCTCATAATATTTATACTTCCAAGCAATACCCTTCGCTAGAACTAATTACGTTCAGTAGCCTTTTGAGGGGTAACACCAACAACACCTTGTTGGGGCGGATGTCATCTGCGTGGCTTTGTAAAGTTGGGCCACCTCTTACTGCATTCTCCAGCTGTTTTAAATTTTGGTTGGTCCTAGCAGGTCTCAGGATCCCAGGATCACACCACACCTTGATAGGTTGTGCAGCTTAATTCTAAAACACCAATCCCAACCACTCACTTCCGCGGATCATGGCTTGCAGTGGATACGGTGCAGTATAGCTTCTTGTTCCCAGCACACAGGTCGCAACAGCAAGGTGACTCAAGCTCTACCAAATTAATCTCAGCCTTAAGGTTGAATAGCAATTGATCAAAGATTCTATTCTTATTACAGTATATTCTTTGCTCGACAGAGATATGCTGGCCTCCTTGTTTTCCAGATGACAACAATGAACACATTTAGTGATGGTTCAGGAGGCCACAACTTGTACCCCTCTTGTGGCCAAGGTGGGAAGTGAAGCATCTCAAAGGGTCTGCCAGATTTAAAAGTCTTTGGCTCCTCCTGCGTCCTTTCCTACTGCTGGACAGATTTAACAGGCTTTTGAGCTTAGGAATCCCTGTTGGAGTAGTTCGTACTGGTCTTAGGAGAAATGGGTATTGGGCTAAGTCAAAGCTCTGTGTCTGTTTCCTATTCCCTGAGAGATCAAAGCAACACCGGAAATTGCTGAGTTTCACTCATGGCAGGTGAATTCACCTTTGTACATGGGAAATGGGCCATGATCTCTCCTGACTCACTAGGTACACACACAGGTTTCAGGGAGAGGATATTGAAAAGCATACTTTCAGGCTCACACACAGGTTTCAGGGAGAGGATAGGGAAAGGCATACTTGTTTGGTATGGGACAAAGGACATCACTATTGTGTGCAGCAGACACGTAGTTCACATAGGCCCATATCAGTCACCATTTCACCATTAAACCACATATTCCACAAAGACATGCATTCTACCTTCATACAGGCTTAAGACATGATGAAAGCATGGGACCCAATCAAGGAGAATGGACACGCTAACTACCCCCATTGGTTAACATAGGCCGTAAGGACCCCTGATATTTGTAAATGTAGCACAAAGTGTGTGAATCCTATATTAGTGTTTTGGGTTATTTCTGGACCAAAAGGGCACTAGAATATTGTGCTTTTTTATATTTTAATCGTCATACTTTTCCCCTTTAAAGCTCCATCTCTGACTGATTATGGGGGTTCTTGAGTGTAAGTACATGCGTCAAATCGTCTGACACCCCTGAGTGCGAACTTTACTTGCTCCCCTCCTTCCCTTGTTGAGTGTTGAAATAAATTAGTACCTGAGGCCCTGGGACAAGTGATAAATGACAATATCCACAGCAGTTACTACAGAGTGAACGCTGAGTGCCCAGGGTCCATAGAAAAGATTTCACAAAATGCTACCATCCGCGTCAAATAGTGCAAAAGGGCCAAATGTTTTTTGGAGCTAACTTTGATCATTTTTGGTGAATAGGCTGAATGATAGAGCCTTTCCATGAGGAGAGGATCTGGTCTTTCTGCAACATATTTGTGTATAGGCGGCACAGTAGCTCGCTCAATAATAATAAATGTTGCTTTACAGCTGTCATTGCAACTCTGTTTGGACCCAGGGAACAAGAAGAATAACTTTTGTTAAATAGTAACATGATTTCAGCATTGATGATATCATATAAGCTTTGAAAATTGATATTAATGTAAACAAGATCAAAACTACTTATTGTGTATTAGTTCTTTCAGGTATAATGAGAACGGTATAGAAACTACTAGCAGAGTATAGTTCTTTTACGTATGATGAGAACACATAGAAACTAATTTACCAATGGTCGGTTTAGGAGTTCCCCATTCCGTAAAGATAAGTGCACTTTACTTTGGAACCAATGGTTCTTTACATCATTCAATTTTATGATTTCAAATGTGCTTCAATGAGGCATCATAAAACAAAAGATTCTTATTCATTGAATCATTTTATTATTTCTTCCTTATTTCAATGTTGTAATCACATTGTTTTCCATCTTGTTTTTATATTTTTACAAAACCCAATGCATTTTGGGTCACAATGGTGGACCCTTCTTCAGGGGATAAAAGATAAAGCGAATTGAAAAACATTCAGTCCTCTGAAATTTACATGGCTCAATTCAAACATATATATAGTTAATACATGCACTTTTGTTTCAATAAAGTTAATACAGAAAAAGGAAAAAAAAGGAATGTTTGTAAAACGTTTCAAATGTATACTATAGTGCCTGTTCTCTTACATCAGTGTTAGTCTTGATATCTGTAAATGACGCTGGGTTGACAATTATTGTGATTTATGCGTTTTTTGTTCACTGGTATCGCTAATATAAAAAAGTGATAGAGTAGAATGTTACGCGCTGCTGACGATAAACTGCACTTAATATATTCGAGTTAATCAAATATTCGGGACAAATCTGTAACAGTGGTTAATACGACCTTCAATTGGCTGCTTGGTTATCTCAATCTTCCAAGGCATAAAAAACCGATAAGGTGATCGTTTTATAAAAAAAAAACGGCGTTGCCTTTAAACACTAAATCACCTATCATTTCTTAATGGGAGAACTTTAGTTTCGTGAAGCGAAAATGTCTAACTCCTTTCTGCCCCTGCACTCACCGTATTAGTCTTTTGGATTTCGTCTCCGTGTACTGATTATCGAAATCCGCGGTCAAAATGAACCCTCGTATAGAATTCAAAGTGCGTTTAGAATTACGTGTTTACGTATTGCGCCCCGGTGGGCACGTGATCTATTACGCTCTCAGCGAACCTGATGTAATGGTTCACATCTCTATCGTGTTACCGTTCTTGATGCGGTCGGGCATATAAAAACGAGGTTATTTTTGTGAATTACATAGTCTCCATACTACTATGTCATTTTTGGTGTCTAGAGAAACAGAGTACATCGATTCAAAAGCTTTACATCAAATACAAATAATCAAACGTAAAAATAGTTATAAACAAAAATGACATTATGGTGTTCAAATCATCAATGTAGTTCATGGACAGTGTTCATTGAAGTTCATTGTGCTTTATTAAAAGCATGCAAGTTCAGTACGGTCATTAAGCCCCATTGGTTGTAGAGAATTTAATCTCTTTATCCAGAAATATTCTGCTTGTAGTAGCTGCCTGTGTGGGTCAATATCGGTTCTTTGTTTTATTTGGTCCAATATGGTGAATCGTGGTTGTGCTATGTTGTGTCCTGCTTTTATGTTCGGTTATTCTTATTTTGATTTTCCTTTCTGTGATTCCAACATATGTTTTGCCAGATGGACATTTTATAACATATACTACGTTGTTTGTGTCACAAGTGCTGTTATGTTTCAGTTTTATGTCGTGACCTTTTGTTGGATGCGGAAATATATTTCCTTTGATGACATTATGGCAGTGTACACAATTTCCATAATGTTGCATGCCTTTAAATGTTATTTGTTGATCAGTACTGATTTTTTTCTTGAGTAATTCTTGTAGATTTTTGGATCTTTTATATGTAAATATAATTTTATTTTTGGATATACATTCAAGGTCATTTTCCTTTTCAATGATATGCCAATGTTTTTTCACTGCGTTTTTTATTTTGTGTGCTTCTTTTGAGTATTTCAGGATACAGATGTTGTGTTGCTCTTTTTTCTGAGGTACCTTTTTTAACAATGTTCTCCTGTCCATTTGCTGTACACTCATTATTGATTTTTTAATTACTTCATCTGGGTAACCTCTTTTTTCAAATCGCTTAGCGTATCGATTGATGTTCTCTGTGGCTATTTCCAGGGAGTTACTGATTCGTTTTAGTCTGATAAATTGAGATTTGGGAAGATGTTCTTTAAGTGATTGTTGGTGAAATCTTTGATAATGTAAACTGTTATTGCGATCTGTTGGTTTTGAGTAGACATTAGTGTGCATTTGGTCATCTCGAATTGTGATTAAGACGTCCAGAAATGGTATTTTATGTTTATCAATTTGGTGAGTGAACTTGATCCTTGGGTGACATTCATTCAAGTCTTTTATTTTGATTTCAAGTAGTGGGATATCGCCTTGCCATATCAGAAAGATATCATCTATGTATCTTTTGTATGTTATCAAATTTTCTGTCCATACATTATCTGACATGATATGTTCGTGTTCAAACTTGGCCATAAAGAGATTGGCATATGTTGGGGCCCCAGCAAAGCCCATTGAGGTTCCATTACACTGAGCGTAGATGGTATTGTTCCATTCGAAATAACTGTGATATAAAGCAAACTGCATCAACTCTAATATCAAGATTTTATTAGCTCCTTCACAATTGTTGTTTAGTAGAAACCATTCGATGGCCTCCAGTCCCTCTTTGTGCGGTATTGATGTATACAGTGAGGATACATCAATTGTACAGAGTATCCAGTTTGATTTGTCTTGGTTCCCAAGCGATTCTAGAAGATTTAAAAAAGCAGTTGTATCCTTAATGTAAGATGACCAAGCTTGTACCATGGGTTGTAGAAAATGATCTAAATATTGGCCAATTGGTTCTGATATTGATCCACAGGCAGATAATATTGGTCTGAAGGGAGGTAGTTGTGCATTCTTATGTATTTTTGGCAACAAATAGAGTTTTGGCCGTCTTGGATAATCATTATCGAGAAATGTATATGTTTTGTTGCTGATCCAGCCCATATCTCGGGCTTTATTTAAAATTTGTCTCCAAATTTTTTGAAATTCAGTAGTGGGATCATTGTTTAGCTTCATGTATGTTGTTTGATCTTCTACATGACTGTTAACACTGTTTTGATAATATTCCGTGTTCATCACTATCAGAGCTCCTCCCTTATCGGCTCTTTGAAATGTTATCTCCTTATTGTTAGCTAAATCTCGTAAGATGTTTCATTCTTTTTTGCTAAAATTGGATTTGTTGTTGTTGCCGTACTTTATTGCGTTGCAATCATTCATTACTAGCCGTTCAAATATCTCCAGAGCCTTATGTGATGTCGGTGCACAGAATGTACTTTTCTTTTTGAATTCTTTATATTCTTTTGTTTGTGTTGGTTTTGTGTGCGATGGATTAATACTGAAAAAATATCTTAATTTCAGGGATCTCATGAATTTGAATATAGCAATTTCTGTTTCAGCTTGAGTACTACAATAGGTTGGCACACATGATGTTCCTTTAGTTAATACTTTGGTTTGTTCTTCAGATAAAATCACATTTGATATGTTGATGACTATGTCGTCTTCGCTGAGCTTCGTAATGCCTTCTTTATTGATTGGTTCATTTGCTCCTCCTGGTTTTTCTATGGTAGGTGGATTGCTTGCTGCTGAGCGTATCGATAAAAAAGCCGCTTTGGATGGTTTTGTGGTACTTGTTGTTTGCATTGATGTGCTTGCCGAAACATCTAATGGTGGTCGATTTCTTGCTATTTCTGAGTCTGAAACCACACTTTCTTGTAGAGAACAGGCACTATAGCATACATTTGAAACGTTTTACAAACATTCCTTTTTTTCCCTTTTTCTGTATTAACTTTATTGACACAAAAGTGCATGTATTAACTATATATATGTTTGAATTGAGCCATGTAAATTTCAGAGGACTGAATGTTTTTCAATTTGCTTTATCTTTTAGACCCCTGAAGAAGGGTCCACCATTGTGACCCGAAATGCATTGGGTTTTGTAAAAATATAAAAACAAGATGGAAAACAATGTGATTACAACATTGAAATAAGGAAGAAATAATAAAATGATTCAATGAATAAGAATCTTTTGTTTTATGATGCCTCATTGAAGCAGATTTGAAATCATAAAATTGAATGATGTAAAGAAACATTGGTTCCAAAGTAAAGTGCACTTATCCTTACGGACTGGGGAACACCTAAACCGACCATTGGTAAATTATGCTATAGGCACTGTGACTAGGCGCAACGGATATAGTAGCACACAAAGAAACTTGAGGCAAGCAAATAATAAAAGAGTGCGCAGAGAATCTACCTTTGAACACATAGAAACTACTCACAGAGTATTGTTCTTTTAGGTATAATGAGAACGGTATAGAAACTACTCGCAGTGTATAGTTCTTGTAGGTATAATGAAAACGGTATAGAAATTACTCGCAGTGTATAGTTCTTTTAGGTATAATGAGAATGGTATAGCAAGTACCCGCAGTGTATAGTTCTTTTAGGTACAATGAGAACACATAGAAACTACTCGCAGTGTATAGTTCTTTTGGGTATAATGAGAAAGGTATCGAAAAACTACTCGCAGAGGATTGTTCTTTTAGGTATAATGAGAACGGTATAGAAACTACTCGCAGTGTATAGTTTTTTTAGGTATAATGAGAACGGTATAGAAAGTACTTGCAGTGTATAGTTCTTTTAGGTGTAATTCCCATTTTTATAAGTGATATAATAATCATAGGATTCTTTATAAGACAGAGCAGCAAGTTCAATTAGTGACTAGAATTTTCTTGAGTCCTTGGTTTTTATGGATTCGTGCAGGCAAGTTCATGGTTCCTCTTATGAGAGCAATAGGTCTCCATTAGGTATTGTTCAGGTTAGTAGCTTAACCATGTGATCCAAGATGTTCGAGGGAGGTCGTTTCAATACAGACCTTAAAGCTTTCCTGAAATTCCCTTAATCAGTCAATATTATCTAATCGTGTTTTTAACATGTGAATATGGCCTCTAGACATGTTATGGTTACTACATACTGAGGACAAAATAGAAAATATTTTACTGAAGAAGTTTTTCAGAGCAACAATCTAAGAATAATGCCCTTTTAGGTCTCGCCTACGCAGCGCGCATGCGCCGCATAGGAGATAGACCTTTAGCCATCGGCACAGTTTTGGTGGCATAAACGTGCATGCGTTGCATTGCTTGCAATGGCAATGCGTGCACGTCTGATGATTCCCTTGCGGGAGCGCGCGGGGCCATATGGTGGCGCTATATGGTCGCAATCATCGCGCCTTGCAGCAAGCTCCCGCAAGGGAATCGCTCAGGCCCCCTTCTCCTGCAGCCGCCCGAGGCGCGCGCTTGTTTCTTCCGTCCCCTATTCGCCCCCTCCCGCTGTTCACTGTTGATCGAATTTGCTTTTCTGCCCAAGCCTTTCATCTCCCCACCCCTCCTCCATCTTCAACCACTTCCTTTGCCACTGTTTCCTGAGCGCGATTCGCTTGTTTTAGTTGGTGTCGCTTGACGTTTATATCTGACTAAATCTACAGGTGTCCTGTTCAATAGAAATTTCTGCATCACTGGCTAGCCAGCAATCTTCATACCTGGCTTCTTGATGTGATGGTAAGCATTGCCTGGGGAATGAGAACACATCATTTAGGCGGTGGTTGTCCTCGACTGTGATGTTCAAGTATTAGGTGGCGAGTGTCCTCTGCTATACTGTACTGTCTAAGGCTGCAAAGTATCTGTGTGTGTTGAGACTAATATTAGTTCACTTTCCTATCTTTGATCCTTAATTTTGATATAGTTTGCCAACTTTTCCTGCTTCAATGATTGTGTGGGCGCTCAACTGAAACACTTGTAAGGGGAGCCCCATTGTAAACAGTGCGGTGAATACAAACGGAAGACCGCATCCGTTCAGTATGTTGTGAAACAGATCATCATATGTTTAAGTCCCACATGCTTGTTTTTTGTGGTTGCTGAACAGGTGATTAACTCTAGTTTAAGTCAGTTTTGTCGAGAAGGTGTAAATGTGCACTTTCTCTGCCACAAAACTGGATAACATAGCTTGAAATAGCAGGCAATCTGCTTTTGACTAAAATCCTAGCAATAACTTTATTCATCAATTACTCCAGATTACAGTGGCACATTCTTATGTTCTCTGCATGTCGTATGGTTATTTTTGCTGAGCTATTTGGTTGTGGTTCAAGACGTATTTTGTGCGTGTGGGCATCTGCAATGATGATGCTTTAGGTACCACTTCGTCATGATAGCTCTGTCTCCAGAATTCTTTCTGAAGCCATTTTCACACGTAATGGGGGAGGCACTCTCTTGCAGTCTAAACACTTCCTTAAGTGACATGCTCCCCCTCCCTCTGACATTCTGACTCTGCAGTGATAATCCTTTTCCATTCGGGGCTCAGCAGGAGCTTACATTTTACTGATACTCTTCAATAACATGGCAAGTATTTAGCCAAAGCTGAACTCTGGGGAAAGCAACAAGGCACATCTCCCTCTATCAGAGCCTCCCCCTCATTTGTTTCCATCTACCTTTCCCCTTTTTCCTACGCCTCTTCATCCCCAATTCACTGCCCCCTCCTCTGCCTCCTGCCATTTCCATCACTGCCTGTTTCATCTGCCCTCTTCCAAATTTTGTTTTTCCTCTTTCTTCTGCCTACTACTGACATCCTCAATCACCTTCCTCTCTTTTTCTCATAGAATAGATAAATGTTGTAGTGAAATGCCAAAAATAACGCGCCACTGTGAAGTATTTGTACAACGTTTTTGTACAATAATTTCTTTTATGTTTGTTGTTTTTTAAATGCTCCTAGTGTTTGTTTACTCATCTTTAAAATCGAGCCACAGTAGTGAATAGCTTACTTCACTGATGTGCTTAGGTGCCAGTAATTTGATACTTTTACACACACTAAAATTACTTTTGCGGGTGATGAATGTGTAAGAGCTTGTGATGCTTTTTAAAGTGTCAGTATATGAAACACTTTCCTTTATATGCTACATACAATTTCCATCTGGATTGCAGAACCAAACAAACACAATGGCTCATACACCATGTCACATGTGAAATGCCAGTCAGTGTTGGCTTTTAGTCAGAAGACTTGCATTACATAACATTGGATTATATTTCCCTCATTATTTTTGTTTGCTAATTGGTGCATGCAGATCTGCATATCAGTGGGTAAGCACATAAATGAAAAGCATTGTCATTTACAATGCCAATAACTCAAACTCTTGAAAATGCGAGACCTATTGCATTGCAAATGCTTGTTTACATTGCTTTTTAGTGAATGTATACCAGTAATCATGAAGTCAGGAATTAAACAAATGTTCCTGTTTATCCACCATGTCGTTATTCCATTTTATTGTATTCTATATATTTGTAACCTTTTCAGTTAACCAAACACAATCCGCCACTTTACCAGAATCCATGCGCTACGTTATAAGATGGTTTAAAGCTCTACATTTTGGAAGCAACCAGTTACAGTTGACATTTTACGATGCCCATTGGTATGGGGCATCAACTTCAGCCAGTGATACAGCAAAGACAGGGCTGGAGGCAACATCCCAGGGGTACAAATGTTAGTATCTCTGTTTCTGCATAAACTAGAAGGATGCATTCATCTATTCCAGATTCGGGTCAACTTCCACCAGATACTTTTCATACTCCCCAGGCCAAAAGTGGAAGCTGAGTAATTCTCAAGGTTTCTTGAGGTAAAT
Organism: Lissotriton helveticus; assembly: GCF_964261635.1. Classification (NCBI taxonomy): domain Eukaryota; kingdom Metazoa; phylum Chordata; class Amphibia; order Caudata; family Salamandridae; genus Lissotriton; species Lissotriton helveticus. The sequence continues at coordinate 1,909,592,924 of NC_136059.1, forward strand.
GGAAGGAGGGTGCATGCTTTCCTACAGTGTGGGATGGATAGAGATGAACACGAACAGATGACTCTTCCCCTTGGCCTTAAATAATGGGCATGATGGTGAGTAAAAGAACTCAAGCAGCGGGCTAGATAGGGCCTAGGGCCTGTAGCTAGTGCAGACCCACCACAGCTCCTTCTAGCCTCAAAGGGTCAGCTGGGCTCTAGACATCACTGTCAGTCTTCCAAGCACAGGATGGATTAAGCAGTTCTTCCTCTTGAGTCTTGAGTCCATGCTTGTCTCACCTTGGAATGAAGGCAGTTACCAGTAGATTAACGCCTCTGGAACAGGTCTTTTCCGCAACATTTGTACGGTGCTCTGCCTTGGAGGTTGAGAAAGTTCTAGAACACTGTAGTGGTTAAAATGGCCAGCATAGATGAATCGAACTGGCCAATGGTCCCTCTTGCGGTGACTGAACTCTAAGGGGGCTCCAATCACAGGGACAGAGGCACTGCATGATTTGTGCATGCAGGGGCCATGCACATCAGGAGCAAGCATTTCCTGGGCTGATTCTAATTAGCAAAAACACACAAGGTGATGGACGGAATGTTGCACATTAGCAAAACATTCACCCCCAGTCACAGATCTGGGTTTAATCCATTGTTATTTTACTCACCACCCACCCCAGTTTAGACATGGCCATATGTAAATCATTCTTGACCCTGTGCCTCATGGGAACACTCCAGCCCGAACTGCCAAGCCATGTCTTCCCTGAACCGGAATCAAGCATCCTAGGACCGGTTTCTGGCTATCAGCCATCATCAGCCAGAATGGCTTGACCCCAGTGGCGTAGTGAGCACGGGACCCACGTCTGGGCATACCCTTCCCACATAGGACAAACAGCAAAACACACAAGGTGATGGACAGAATGTTGCACATTGGCAAAACATTCACCCCAGTCACAGATCTGGGTTTAATCCATCGTTATTTTGCTCACCACGCCACCCCAGTTCAGACATGGCCGTATGCAAATCAGCCCATGTACAAATGTTTATTAGCCCTAGACAGCAGGTGAAAGAGACTGAGGAAAGAAGAGTTCTGGAAGAGGAACTATTACAATTTCAAAGGGCTGATGGTCTGACACTCAAACACCCATGAACAACTATACTAAAGCCAGGGGGGGGAAGAATGCACCAGTACTGGCGCCTAGAGCAGCAAAGACCTGGGCAACCTTGCACAAAGCCTGTCACCATAGTAAGTTGCCACACACAAGGAATCCATATGGACTCCACCAGGCACTTAGTCAGAAACCCATAGTTGTCACTACCACAACATACAAAGACACACATGCTCACTCTCCATTCAAATCTCACACACATTGAGGTAAATGATCCTGGCTAAGTGAGACTTGGTGAAACATTTAAATGGGAAAGGCCAAGAGGCATCTCCCCTTTCAGGCCACAGGTAAAAATACTGATCCATTCAATACTAATCATGCCACCACCCCACCAGTCCCACAATGCCTTGGAAGAGGGAGGAGGTATTCACTCTCTCAAAAAGGTATGCACTTTGGGTAACCTCTTGACTTAGGAGCATAGCTTTAGGGTCTCAGGCCATTAAACAGGGAGGCTCATCAGTAGACTTCTGACATAATCTGACAGAAGGTCAACACAGGGCAGAGCATCACTTCCCTATTGAACACATGTGAAGAAATCTCATACAATCTATGCCTGCAAAAATGAGAATTTGAGGGCCACCCTTGCAGACTAAAAGCATCCCTGATGCTTTTGTATGACAACCCATAAGCTATGTCACTTCTAAATCAGACTTATCAATTCCAGAATATTCTACAAGTCATGGCTTTTCTGTTGGTGTTTAAGGAATTTTGCCACTGAAAAGTTCACGGATCCTAATTCTTGATGCAGGCAGTGTGGCACAATTTCATCTTTGACTTCCAGGTGCAGTTTTTTTAATGTAGCCCCAATAGCCGAGGAAGGTGAAGCTCAAACCTGGGTGGCAGCTTAAAATATATGAGAAAGGGCTGGTAAGGGGTAAATGAGGTGTCTTTGAATATATGTACATATTACAAATCTGATTGACATTCATCAATGTATACTTTATAACCTTTGCTGTCATCCCTCATTCCCCATGATCTGTTATTGCTTTCTCCCAATAGCAAACAATATTTGAAAGTCTATGCCATGAAAATGTTGTATAGGGTATCACACAAATCCCTGCAGCAGGAGCTTTTAGCCACAGGAGTAGCTTTTCCACTGATTTACTTCATTTGCTTTTGTTTCTATAACATTGGTGTTCAGTTTCCTATGGCGCTAACCATATTAACATTGCATTCATGGGCAAGATCCTCTTGGCCGTTAATGGGTATTAGTAGTATTTGGGACTTTGCCTGGTATCGTGTTTGGTAAATTCATGATTTTATGGGCACCCATGTAAGCGTACCCTACGTGTACGCCAACACACCCTTGTGAGACTAATTGTTTCTGATGTCTTAGAATAAGGCTGCAATCACACTATTCTCCTACTACTTTGCTGGTATCAGCTCCATACTATTTAGAATGCATTGGCGTAGCAAGGGTGCTACAGGTCATCATAAGGCAAATAAGGATAGTTGCCACCATCGCCTTTAATGTGTATAATGTAACATTCCATAATTGGGGTGCACTGCAGCCCTCAAGACTCTGGTACAAATACAGCTTCTGCACCTTTGGTATCTACGTCCCCATAGAAATTGACCAAGTACAGAATTATTGTGCATATTTATTAGGCCACTCTCCTGGATTATAGGCCAGTCCTCCTTGGTTATGTTTCTTAGGCCATGTCTCATCCAACTATTGCTCTGTAACGCTTTATGGTTCCCACTGTTGTCCACCTTGTTGCAGCTCTAGGAAGATGGGAAGTGGTGAAGCAGCCATACATGGCAGGGCAACGTGAGCCAACACACTTGATTGCTTGTGCTGTGCAGGGAGGGAGTCTAGCCAGATGCTGCAATACAGCTGTTCTCTGGATTCAGGACATACAACAGTTTATTGTGAGTGCAATAGAGTGCAGTAGCAGCATCAGAGTAGGGTGTGCTGTGCATTCCGAGCCTATAGCAGAGTTAAGTTTAAGGCTCTTTGCTATATATTTAAGAGCAAACAGGGTACTGCTCCTTTATATTTACAGGAACTCATTCATGCGTATAACCCCACACGTTCTCTTAGGTCTTCCTGTAAAGGTGACTTAGTAATTCCCAGATTCAAGTTGGTGAGAATGGGCAGTTGCTACTTGCTCGTTCTCCCACTTAGGCCCTAAGATCTGGAATTCCCTGCCTACTTCATTGAAAACTGAAACCATCTATCTCAACTTTCGTAAACGCCTCAAGACATGGCTTTTTCTGCAATAAGCTGTTTTTTGTTCTCTTCTCTGTCGTGGGTAGCTGCGCGCCTTAAAAGTTAAATAAATAAAATAAAAATAAATATAGCGAGCCAAGTGCGCACGTGAGTGCTGATAGGTTGGAAAACTGGGCTCATTTTAAATGTAAACAATTTTGTGTAAGTCATATCCGAGCTTCAGAAAACAGGGACTGTGAACGTAGAAGACTGCACCAATGCGTGTGCACTAAGGTTGCCACCTGGCTAGTGTTTTACCGGAGTGGCCGGTATTTACATATCAAGACAAGTAACGATGTTCTGAAAATCATCAAATACTGCATTTTTCATATGAAGAAAACAACTGAAAATACAAGACAAACCACTTCAAAACAGTCTTAACTAACCCTAAATGGCTGTAATCTCCGAACAGTTTGCGTTTTTCTCTGAGAAAAACACACCCTCACACACCTAAGAAGCACAGATTAAAAGGATTTGTGAGCAAAGAAGGCTTAAAAAACTAATACATTACTAAGCATTCATATTCTGAACACCTTCCTGGAAGCATAATATGGTCTACTATGAATATTAAATCATCGAAACAGCACTGCAATGTAATTGGGACACTTCATAAGGAATGAGCAATCCTCGGTGCTGTGGACCCCGGGGTGGCTTCGATGTTCTTCCTTCATTTTAAGCTCTCAGAAATGATCTTCATAAACGCTCGCTCTCTCCCTCCTCCCCAGCTACTCACTGCATGCATCTGTCCTCCTGGGAGGGTTTCTTTTACGTTTTCTGATCTGTTCTACCATTTTCATTCCAATATGCAACACCATCACTGACACAATCTTTGAATGTCTATTACTAGGTGTGACCTGCCTTCGAAAAATAGTCGCTCTACACTCCCTGAGTGATTTCTGAGAACATATATTCATCAAGTAACAAAAATCATAAACTTTCAAGGGAGGAGGGCTTCACCACAGCTCTATTGCGGGAGCGATGCCACTGATCCACATCCAAACTGCACTACCAGCCTCCTCATGTAGGTTGAACATCCTGTGCTACTTCCGCTGATACCCACTGAGCTATCCCACCGAGCTAGCCTCACAAACATTACTGAACTCCTCAATCATGAGTTCTCACACCACACTAAGGTGGTAGAGGACATCAACCCACAGATGGTGTCCATAGACCCACGGGGAGGCTGAGCTGGACTGTTAGATTTGTTTTTTGGGGGTCAGGGCTCACTGTGTGCTTCCCCTCTGATCCCCAGGAGCCACTCTTGATTCTGTGTTCCCACTGGGGTCACCTACCGGGCTCTATTTCTCTCTCAAAGAGCCACCCTGTTTTGTGCAATGTAACGTAGCATTACAGAGGCTGTTACAGTCGAAAAGTGCTGAAACATGGAGTAAGGGCAGAGCTTCTGACTTTGGAGCGAGGGAACCAGATTGGAGACTCGGTGTTGGCTCAACGTCCTGTGATTCTGGGCAAATCAGGAGCCTGATTCACAAAGGGCCTCCACACTTGGAGCGGAGTCCATGCAGTCGTGGTGGGGGACTCGCATTCTTGGAGGGGCCTCCACATTGCAGATTCTCATCCCGAGTGCGCCCCATCCATGACTGCGGGGCCTCCGCCACGATTGAGAAGGCCCTTTGTGAATCAGGCCCTCAATCTCTCTCTGTCTCACAAAAGTGAATGTGTGGTTGTGTAATGTAACTGGTGCTCATGTAAAGGAATATATGACGTTACAACGCAAACAATTACAACGCATGCCTTTACAAGACAGTTTTTACATCGCAACTACCATTACAACGCATGCTTTTACAACGCATGTCATTACAACACATTTTTAGAAACTACCATTACAACGCATACCATTACAACACATACTACCACAACGTATACCATTAAAATGCATAATACTTTTGGGGTAACAGTGGGGTAAGCGTTGGATAGTGTAGGGGTAAAAATTACTATTCCCACTCCAATTGGTGCAACAGTAGGGTAAGTGTTGGATACTGTCGGGGTAAAAATACTGTCCCCATGTGCCCCCTAACCCATACCCACCCTAAAACTAAAAAATACCCATTACTTATCTTATAATGCATTGCAATGGTATGCGTAGTAATGACATGCGTTCTAGTGACATGCGTTGTAATGGCATGCGATATAAAGGCAGTTGCGTTGTAATGACTGCGTTTTAAAGGTAGTGCGTTGTAATGACTGAGTTGTAATGGTTGTTTCCCATGTAAAGTGCTCCAATACATTCGGGCAAGTTCGCGCTAGATAAAACTGCAAAAAACAAAATCGTATGGGCATATTTGAGTTGTGTTACCCACAAAGTAGAAGACCGTCCACCGATGCAAAAGATGTAGTCAGTTGGAGGGTGGACATCCTGTTCTTCTCTGGCACATACAGCTAGCGTGGACATCTTTACATTATCACTTTGCAGGACACTCTGTGTAAGGCAATATGCAGCCTGGCAGCCAACAGAAGATGTTTAATGAGGGAGGTAAATGAATTGCGGAGTGCTTTCATGATATTCCCACATTGCACTTCTCTAAATCAGGATCCGTCTTGTTGAAAGACAGAGATCTGATCAGATATTGCACTTTTTTGGTGTAAGCATTTTGCCATAAAACATGAGAAAATGGTGTATGAAAGAACACCAATCTGCAGCTGCTCTGGTAATATGCCCCTGGTGCTCATTTCCTATATGTATATTGTACTAATTTTCTTTTCATGAAGCAAAGCATTGACTGGGCAAATAGCTACTAAGGGGGTATTGAGATGACTTGCTGTATCCTGAATGTCTAACCTGCACCAACTCTTTCAGCAAGCATTTGGTTGCTATGCTTCATAACTGAGAGAATCAAGTACTAAAAAGTGGATGTCGAGTCCAACAGTACTGTGGTCAAAGGCGACCAGTGGTAAGCAAATCTTATTGTCACATATGCAACGTAGTAACATCTGACAAGCCTGTGAAACCAGGAACCAGTTTTCACAAATGGAAAAATATTTTCCATATGAGGTAAAAAGGGAAAAGAAATAAAATAGCAAATACACATTTCTCTTACCCCGACATCTGGAAATCTCAGAATTCTGTATACGAAGTAACAGACTCACCAAGTCTCCTGCTGAACCTGCTTATGCAATCTGTTTAGTTTCCTAAAATTTCTATGTGCTTATGTTATGATTATCTGGTAAATATACATACTTATGTAAATATGTCTTCATAACAGATGGGGGTCACCTAACCAACATGGTCTGCTCATTCACCTGCTGAACCTGCTTATGCAATCTGTTTAGTTTTGAAAAATATCTGTGTGTTTATGTTGTGATTATGTGGTAAATATACATACTTATGTAAATATGTCTTCATAACAGATGGGGGTCAACTAACCAACATGGTCTGCTCATTTTCCTGCCTGCAGTTAAGTGTCTGAAAAGTTTCAACACTCCGTCCATCATCTCCTTGTGTTTGCTCTGTTCACCCTAAGTTGGCAGGGTATGCCCAGACGTGGGTCCCTTGCTCACTTTGCCACTGGATTCAAGTTAGCCTGGCTGATGAGGGGTGTTACTCTGAAAACGGTCCCAAGATGCTTGTTTCCGGTCCAGTGAGGACCTGGCCTGGAAGTTCGGGTTGGGCTGTTCCCATGAGGCACAGGGTTAAGACTAGTTTGCATATAGCTTGGTCCAAACTGGAGTGGCGAAGTGAGCTAAAGAACGATGATGGATTCAACCCAGATCTGTGACTAGGGGTGGGTGTCTGAAAAGTTTCATCTCCTTGTGTTTGCAGTTTAGTACCAACTACCTCTGATAGTTAGTGTCTAGGTGAATAGTGTTTGATTGACACACCAAGTACCAATTTTGATGCATAGATTGTGTTGACATAGATCTGCATTTGAGGATTTCCCTGTGAATGACTGTTATGCAGCCTCCTAATTTATGTTGTCCATCAGCATGGGTGATTTTGTATCATTGAGGAAATTAATTAAGTCAATGATGGACTGGGAATACGTGTTAGGTCAGAAGTTGATTATGCACAGAATATCCAAATCATGGGCAGAAATGGGGATGGATATTTCAGGATGAAGTGCATTGGCTGACCTGGCATGTATTAGCTTTGACATTAGATAGGGGTGGTGCTTGCCCTAGAAGGTGTGTAGATGTGGGTGCATTTGATACTGAAGAGATGATTTCTGTTGGTATGTTTAGAGTAAGAGTCTGTAATATGAAGGTAGATGTGCTAGATGGTAGGATTAGGGGAGCAGACTGGATTTAGACACATTGTTGAGTGTGTTGGCTGAGTAGAACAGTGAAGAGTTAGCTTGAGAGTAGTAGGGTTGCTGTGATTTCAGAGAACTGAATGACGTATGTGACTATTGTTGCAGCAGGGATGTGTGCAAATTTAAGTACATGCTGCACTCGACCATGTGGACCTGCAGTCTAGGGCTAAGGTTTAACATCAACAGATCAACAATACACAAATAACAGTGAAGTACATATGGCCTAACAAGGCAGATAGAGAGTATTAGATTTGCAAACCATGAATGTTTTTTTTTATTTATTTTTTTAAATTTGTTTATAACCATGAATGTTTATTAGCAAAATTACAGATTCAATTCTTTCAAATGTAACTACAAATCAATGATCATTGTATTAGACCATTTTGATCTGTATAATTCAAAGCAATTCAAAATGTAGCAAATACAAAGACAGACTGATCGAGAGCGAGTAAACTTCAGTTTCACCAGAAGGGAAAGTTCCATACTGTGCTAAGCTAACAAACGGGTAGTGCATGTTGGATAGAAGTCGATCAGGATGTGTCAACAGTTAAAGCTTCTAAAAGTCAGCATCAAATGAAGGGTCAGTCAAGCAAGTGAGAATCGATTCAGTCAGGAGTCTGACTCTGAGCAAGATTAGAGAAGCATCCTCTAAGAAAGAGGAAAGAGGCATCTGAAACTAACTAACTCAGCAATGCACAATTAAAACATATAATTCTCGATAAGATGCAGCACGTCCCATGGTTCTCAGGGAGAGGGAACCAATCAGGCCCACACATTTCACAATAAGATGGCTGCCACCTTTTTTCCAGGTGTTGCACAATGGAAGTTTACAGCTACAAAGCTTCAAAGATAGCTTGTAATACTTCGCAGTCAGCTTGACCCATAGACAGGTGTGGAAATTCACAAATCACTCTCTACCGAATGCATTGCGATACTGTTTCTCATAGAAACCAAAAATATTTGCAACAATTTAATTAGTGTGAACTACTGCAGCTTGGCTCCCGAAACAAGAGAAAGAAAGGGAACACACAGCTTCCAAAAATATATATATATATTTTTTTTGAAAACTTTTTTATTGAATGTAAAGAACAAGAAAATAGAAAAACAAAAGAAAACAAGGCAGTCCAGTACGAGCATGTCATCATGTGGTTTTGCGGGGGGGGGGTACAAACGTAAAGCTAACAGTATCGCATTCAAAATATACTGTGGGATGGGGGGGAAGAGAAGGAGAACAGAAACAATCAATATATCTATACTTCTGCGGAGGAAACATCAGGTTGGGAGGAAGACAAGTCGGTATCAAATTCCGAAAGGGGGGGGGGTACATATATCTCCACGGTACGCGTTCCATTGAGTCCAAATCTTCCCCCACTTGCCAGGTCTGCCCCGGGAGACATACACAGTCTTTTCACGAAACATGGACCAGTCCATGTTCTGTTGCCATGCCAGAACCGTAGGAGGCCTCTGAGCGCCCCAAAGCTGGGCAATGTCACGCTTGGCTATCATGTTACCCAGTGTCACCCATCGAAGCTGCGCTTGGGTACAATCATTCGGTTCCCAAACATTCAACAAGCATCTCCGCGCTTCAGGCTTCAACCGCACACCCATAACCTCACTCATTACATCATGCACGCGATTCCAATAGTGTAGTACAGCAGGGCATTCCCAAATGATATGTAGGAACGTGGCCACCATACCGCAACCACGTCTGCACAATCCATCCGCCGAGAATCCCATGCGCACCAGACGCGGACCAGTCACATATACCCTATGAAGAATTTTGAGCTGGACAAATCGAAGGCGTGCCGGAATAGCCACCTCCTTAGGAGAAGAGAGCGCAGCCTGCCAGTCCTCATCATCCAGCTCCAGACCATCACTAGTCCACAACTCCCGAAGGCTATCCAATAGATCAATCCTAATATTGATTAACTTTTTATAAATGAGGGAGATCGTGCTATCAGGGACATGCCCATCCAGTATCCGATCCTCAAGCGGGGACGCTTCCGGAACATCCGAGCCCAGGGGGAAAACAGACAGGACCGCGTGTCGGACCTGCGCATATCTAAAGAATTCTCTATCATTCAGCCCATATTCAACTTTCATTTCATCAAACGACTTGACCCTACCCTTGATCCATACATCATCAACCTTGCTGATCCCAATCATGTCCCATCGATCAAACCCCTTCGACCGCCAGAGGGAGCCAAGTTTATCCGAGGCATAAAGCGGCGTGGCACGGGTCAACTTATCAGCCCAGCCTGTAGCAGCCGTGGCCCGATGCCACACCTGCACGACTGTTTTAGTGGGCCCCGTAAGTGACCCGACGGTCAACTTCGCATACAGAGCCCTGTTGTAGTCACCACCGGGCAACAACCATTTATCCATCGCAAAGGCCGGATTTGGCGAAGGAGTGTAGGTGCCATGATTGATGGCTCCCAGCTGAGAGGCCCAGTAGTAGCGACGGATGTCAGGGAGAGCGATGCCGCCATCGTACCACGGGAGTGTAAGTTTTGAAAGGGCAATGCGAGACCGGCCCCCCCATAGCAACTGCCTCTGGAGGCCCTCAATCTCCCGAAAATAGCTAGCCGGTACAACATCGAGCGTATTTTGAAGCGCATAGAGAAATCGGGGGAGCGACATCATCTTAAACAACGCTGCTCGTCCCAGAGGAGAGAGAGGAAGCCGACTCCATGTTCCAACATCCGCACGGAGGCGCTGGAGGGGGGGCAGCAAATTGCGTTTATATCGAAGTGCGGGGTCCAAGGTAATAAAGATCCCCAGATACCTAAAACCCTCCAGCGCCACCGAGATGGGACAGCCACGTGGCAAAAGTGGAGCGTCACCGGAAAGAACATAAATACAGGATTTTGACCAGTTGATAACTAGACCGGAATGTTTATGAAAGGAAGTCAAAACATCAAAAAGGACGATTAACGACTTACGAGGTGACGTAAGGTACAAAAGTATATTGTCTGCGTACAGAGATATCCGATCCTCAAAGTCCGGGGACCATCTAATTCCCTTCAAGGACGGTTCCCACCTCAACCAAGCCGCCAGTGGTTCCAGAGCTAGGGCAAACAAGAGCGGGGACAAAGGACAGCCCTGGCGTGTCCCCCTACCAAGAGCAAAGGGGGTCGAGGCCCGCCCATTCACCACCACCCTGGCTAAGGGGTCAGCATAGAGCAATTGCACCCAGCGAATAAAGGCGGGTCCAAAACCGAATTTACTGAGGACCGCCCAAAGATAAGGCCACTCGATCGTGTCAAACGCCATGGTGGCGTCCAAGGACGCCAAGATGGCCGGCTCCCGCAGAGTCCCCGCTCTCGCGAGGACTCCATGCAGTCGCCGAAGGTTAAGTGCCGTGTTTCGGTGCGGTATAAAGCCGGACTGGTCCGGGTGAACCAGATCGCTTATAACAGACACCAGACGATTAGCAAGGACTTTGGCTAGGATCTTAGGTTCAGCATTGATCAGGGAAATAGGTCTAAAGGATTCACAACGGTCACGCGGCTTACCCTCCTTATGGATAACTACTATGGAGGCCAGTCTCTGGTCAGGAGGAAGAAACCCCTCCTCCAGTGACTCCAAGAACATCGATCGGAGATACGGCGCCAGTACATCCGGACAGAGCTTATAAAGTTCAATGGGGAGCCCATTCGGGCCCGAGGCCCGCCCCGAGCGAATCGAGCGGATATCGGTCGCAATCTCATCCGCAGTGGGCGGAGCTTCCAACAGATCCCTCTCTTGATCAGACAGGCATGGGAGCGAGATATGACGTAGACGCAAGTGGGAGTCCCGCTCCGGCCGATCGGACACCGAGGAGTACACCACCCGAAAATAGTCAGCAAAGCGCGTCACGATTCCAGCTGGATCAGTGACATCCGCACCATTTTCATCCACCACAACAGGAACTACTCGACTCGCGCATTCTCTCCTATCCAACCAAGCCAGCAATTTCCCAGCCTTATCACCCACATCATACAGCCGCCCCTGCCGTTCACGACCCATCTCTTTCGCAGCATCAGTCACCAGCGCTCTATATTCAAGCTGTTTCAGGTTTAGAAGGTGCAGCTTCTCAGGGGAGACCCCAGAATCCAACTCCCCTTCAAGGGCGGAAATTTCAGACTCAAGACGGACAACCTCCTCCCGCCTACATCTCTTAACATGGCCAATCGATGAGAGGGCCTGGCCTCGAATTACAGTTTTGTACGCTTCCCATAGAGAAACAGAAGAGGTCACTGAACCAACGTTGTCAGTAAAGTAGTGATTGATCGCTGCAAGGAGTTCCTTCCTGATCTTAGGATCGCGGAGGTACCACGGGTTAATCGGGGCGAGACGACCCTCCGAACCCAGATGTGCGTTCACAACCAACCACAACGGGGAATGATCCGAGATACCCCTGGCTAGATGTTTAACCTCCCCTATAAGGGAAGCCTGAGAGGAGGGCATCAGTACATAATCAAGTCTCGAAAGGCTACCGTGGGCCCCAGAGTGGAAGGTATACTGGCGTTGCCCAGGATGATGTAAACGCCAGCAATCAGCCAGCCCCAGCACCTCCAGGAAGTCCCCCAACCAGGATTGAGATTGTGCGATAACATGGGGAGGGTAACGGTCAAATGTCCCAGACACTACCGAATTGAAATCCCCCCCAACCACCAGCAAACCTTCGGGGACCCCCAGAATCACTCTTCCCAGATCGGCATAAGTCGTAGTTTGGAGGCCCGGAGGTATATAGACCGAAAACATAGTGATCACCTTCCCCTCCCAGCGCCCAACAATGGCGGCGTACCGCCCTCTATCATCAAGTATAATATCGTCCACAGCGGGAGGGAGGGAGGTCCGAACCATAATACCCACCCCCCTGGAGCCAGAAGTGAAACCTGAGTGTGCAATGAGACGATAGCCACGCCTATTCAGTGCATGGCACGTGTTGCCGAGCAGATGCGTCTCCTGAAGCAAAACCACATCCGGAGACAAGCGTCGCAGCATCTGCAAAACCACCCCCCTCTTAATTCTATCACCCAACCCATTGACATTCCAACACAGTATACGTAGTCCCCTATCCCCCATCCCACAGGCCACCCCAAGGCCCCCCCCACCCCCAACGCAACACGTAAATACAGAAGATCATCAGTACAGTGCCTTGAAGAAAACAGAGAAACAAAAATCGAAACCCCTCAACCCCCCAAAACATCATCATACCCCCACCCCGCACCCCTGCGTAAGACTCAAGAGCCACCCCAACTTGCAGTGTGCCTGTCGCCCTAATATACAACTAATCTACGAAAAGAACCCCAGAGGAGGAAGATTCACCCGACCCCCGCCCACACCCCGTTCTGACAACACAATAGCAAACAATAGTTGCGTAGCATCAAACCACTGCCGAAAGTCAACATGGCGGCCCGGGAGCCGAGTTCGCTCCTCATTCCTGCTCCACCGGGCCGTCCCCCGCACCACCGGAGTGATCAGGACGGTCAAATTGTTCTCGAGGGGGCAGTGAGTCCAGCCAGTCGCTGGCTGCTCCAGGATGATCAAAGAAAAATGTCCTATCATTGTAGACCACACGCAGGCGAGCCGGGAAAAGCATGGCATACTTCATGTCTCTGTCCCGCAGTCTCCTCTTCACCCCCTGAAATCCAAGGCGCTGCTTCTGGACCTGCTGGGTGAAGTCCGGGTAGAAGTTAACCGAAGCATTCTCATAAGCCGTAGGGCCCGATGTGCGGGAAGCCTGGAGGATCACGTCTCTGTCACGAAAGTTAAAGATCCGTGCAATGATGGGCCGCGGGGAGCTCCAAGCTTAGGCGGGCCATCCGGGATACGGTGGGCCCGTTCTACTGCAAAAAACTTGCTAAGGCCTTTGGGCGCTGAGTGATTCAGGACAAGGTCCTCCACTAGTAGATCCACCGATGACGATTCCGTCGTCTCCGGTACCCCGACCAGTCGGACGTTGTTCCGTCGAGCGCGGCCTTCAAAATCATCCAGGCATCGAGAGAGGTAGTCACGGGCGGACCTCAGGTTACCGACTTCAGTCTGTAATTCGGAGACGTCGGTAATAAGGCTAGATGTCTTCAGATCTAGGGATTTGACCTTCTCGTTAGTCTTCGCAAGGTCCGCCCGGATCAGGGTGACATCTATGGCAACTGTGTCCAACTTATGGGTCAGGGCCTCGTATTGCTGTCCTAGCGTGGCCTTCATCCCATTAATGGCGCCCATGACGTCTTTCAACGACAGATCTCCATCCAACAGGGAGTCGTCCCTAAGGTTGGCGGGGGGTTTGCTCGGTCCACCCGGAGAGCCCTTAGTGAGGGTGTATCGATCCATGACGTTGGATTGCACAGAGCCTCCTCGAGCTGCCGGTCTGGTCTTGCGTCTTTCTCCCTCGGGCTTGGTGGCCATTTTGGGTCGTGCGCCCGAGGGGTACTCTGAGACCTAGTGAAAATGGCTACACTCGAAGTGCCCTCAGCAAGTCGGAGAATCGGTAAAGGCCAGCCACCAGTCAAGAAGCAGAGAAAACCAGGATCGCCAAGCACCTGCGGGCCAGGTGAGAGGATCAAATCACCTAGGCGACCAAGGCAGAGTCCATGAGGTGGAGGCACCGGAACCGAAACCGAAAGTTGGAGACCGGGCAGGGGAGAGTCACACGTGCCGTTGTTATTCAATTACCACCCGGCTGGCAGGGAAAGCAAGCCCGGGGCAGTACCATGGAGCAGGCCAAAAATGGTCAAAAGTCCATATTTCCGGCTCCCGGGAGCCTAGACGAAATGCGGAAACGAGGAAATGATCAGCAGGGTCACGACCACAAAAGCCCGTCGTCCAAATCAGGATAAGGTGCAGGATAATCGGTGGAGGTGGCGAGGGTCCGGGAGCTCTGAGCTCACGCGACCATCTTGGGTGCGCGCTAAGCTCCTCCCCCCAAAAATATATTTTTAATGTTAACATAAGCCAAAACTGAGGTCTATATTAATTATAGCTACTTTAACGTGAAATCACTAGCTATGGTCAACCCTAAGGTGGAAATCACAATTTTATATGACTATATGATGTGTAGGTTAATACATCATAATGCACAATGCAAAATGGTGACAAACCATCACCACTATTCTTAACCCCTTCCATGCGTCAGACGGCCCCCGCCGTCCGACGTGACAGTGGGCGTGTGCGGAGGACTGCCAGGGGCCGTCCGAACCCTGCCCACTCAATAAATCACCAGCACTGCAGCCTAATTCGCGCCGCGGTCAAGGTGTTAAAGCTCTTGCTGTGCATGAAGTTGTAGACAATTGTCGGAGCAAGGCCCTGGAGATAATTTTGTTTCCAGTTTCATGGATTGTTTCAGAGTACCTAAAAAGTTGATTGATACTCTATGACAAGGATCCAGTACTGAAGAGAACCACACAATTCAGAGTAGTACAGGAAGAACGTGCACAGCAGATGGTAGGAAATTAGGAGAAGGAGTAGGGGCTGGAGTAGCCCTGGTAGTAGAGAAGATGAAGCAAAACCGGAAAGTAGAACTATTGGCTATGACAGAAGGAGTAGCATAGAAGGATGAGCTCCACACAGGGTAAGGGAGGAAGAGTAGATTTATGAGTTGCAGTAAGTAAGAGTAATGGGACTAAGAAGAGGAGTAAGAGTAAGTAGTGAGACGTAGGAACAAGAGGACTAGCAGAAGGAATAAGTAGGTGTAGGAGTGCATTTGGAGGTAAAAGTAGGAGTAAGAGTATGACTAAGGACAGGAGTAGGTAGAAGTAAGAATAGTAGAAAGAATATGCATAACTAGGATTAGAAGGAAGGAGTAATAAGAGTAGGAGTAAGTATAGGAGTGTAGGAATATGAGTAGGAATAAGAATAGGAGTAGAAATGTTGGTCATAATTCTGGTAGGAGTGAGAATAGGCACATAAATGGGCGTAGGGGGAGTATGGGTATGCATAGGGTCGAAGCACAGGTAAGGGGATGTGAGTAGAAAGATACATATTTGTGATAGGGGTTGGAATCAAGGTAGGAGTAGTAGGAGGAGTAAGCATATGTTTGTGGGAACGACTGGGAATCGGTATAGGTGCAGGGAAGCGAGGTGAAGGGGTGTACTTTCATGACAGTACATGGGCAAATCTCCTTCCATTCATTAAAACAGAAACACTCTGTCTGTATGTATATTAATACATCTGGCCATCAATATCATGACGGTCAAGAGACTACTATATGCGTGTAGGCTGACCCACAATGCGAATGACACTTTTATCAAGCAATAGTTGAAGGGGGGCTGAGACAAGTCAAGCACCGGCTGAAGGCAGCAGACTCAAAATCCATCCCTGTGTATTGGTTTCGTTCTTCACTTGACCTCTGGAAGACAGCTTAGGCTGTCTAGATGAGACCGAAAAACAAAATCCAATTTTAACTCAGCTCCTAATGGGGGAATGCACTACTTTTTTTTTTTTTAAATCTTTATTGAGTTTAATGCATACATCGTTCTTTCAGGGTTACAATTCCACTTTAGTCACTGAAGCATATATTTATGCTGAATATATTCACAGTAGCACTATTTAATCATTTACCTCACTTGCCAGTTGTGAACAATAAGAATTAATAGCGTAACCTCATATGCATAAGACATTTTTGGTATTGCATTATATAAGTCTATCGTAGAAATCAGTATAGTATTTCAAACCTCAGAACCGTAAAACTTAAAACTAAAAAGAGTCATCCCATTTTGATAATCTATTCGTGCAGACACCGACCGCCCGTCATCCCACCTGCTTCATGGTAGTCAGCCTTGATACACCGCATTTGAACTCTGCTCTATCCGTGCACTAAAGATAGCAACCACCACCCAGTTATCTACTCATCGTCCCCCTCAGAGTCCAATTCTTCTTCCTCCGGTAAGGGATCGCAGATCTCCCCTCTGTATATATTCCAGGCTGCCCATACCTTATTCCACTTTCGGGGGCACGCCCTGAGTACATACACCGTCCTTTCTGTAACCATCAGCATGTCCATGTTTACACTCCACCTAGCAGTCGTAGGCAGTTCCTGTGCCCCCCATTTTTGCGCAATGTCCCGTTTAGCTACCATCATGGCCAAAGTAGCCCATGTCCGACCATATTTATCCAGATCATTGGGGTCCCAAATGTTCAAGAGGCATTTGTGAGGTTCTGGCAGGACGGAGATTTTTAGTGTTTGTGAGACCGTGCGCGTAACCTGCCTCCAAAATTCCTGTATGCGTGGGCAATCCCAGAGTGTATGGTATAGTGTTCCCTCCTCCCCGCATCCTCGAAGACAAAAGGGATGTGGCGCCCTGTGTATCTTGTGAAGCATCGTTCTAGTATAATAAATACGGTGTAAAATTTTCAGTTGCACTAATCTGAATTTTGCTGAGATACCAACTTCTCTCGGTGAGGCTAGTGCTTCATTCCATTCTGACTCCGTGACCTCACCTATGTCTCCCACCCACTTTTCCCTTAACTTTATTGTAGGGTCCCCTAGGTTGTTGATCAGTTTCTTGTATGTGAGGGAGGTCGCGCTCTGTAGTATATATTCCGTTAAGAGCCTATCTTCCAGTGGCGAGGATTCTGGTATGTCTGTGCCCACTGGGATCGCCTTGAGCAGTGCGTGTCTTATTTGCACATACCTAAACGTCTCTGTCTGGCCCAGTCCGTACTGTTGTTGGAGCTGTGGAAGTGCGATCACCGTGCCCTTGTCCCATAGGTCCCCAACTGTGGAGATACCTATATAGTCCCATTGCGCAAATCCCTTACTAGACCGTAGGTTCCCCAAGGCCTTGGTGTCCCACAGTGGTGTTAGCTTGGTGATTTTTCCCTTCCAACCTAGTCGTGATTGTGCTATGTGCCATAGGGCCGCCGTGTGGTGCGTCGGTCCCAGCAGTTTCTTAACTTGTGATTTGTTATATAATACCGCGATCATACAGTCTGCACCCAGTTGCGACCAATCCGCTCTATATGCCGGGTCACTCCTTGAAGCATGTATCCATTGGTTTATTATTTTAAGATGGGCCGCCCAATAGTACAGCTGTATGTTCGGCAATGCTATGCCCCCCTCATACCAACTTTTAGTCATCTTATCATAAGCTATACGCGCCGGTCCGTTATTCCAGAGGAGGTTCGTGACCAAGGCTGCGACCTGCTTGAAGTATCGAGGTACTATAGGATATGGGGTGTTTTCCAATACATATAAGAATCTGGGCAGTGCCATCATTTTATACAGGGCTGCGCGCCCGATGAGGGTCAGCGGCAAGGTCGCCCAGTATTTCACATCCGCACGAAGGCGCTCCATAGGCGGCTTCAAGTTCTTGTCAAAGAAGTCCGCGGCACTCTTTGTAATAACAATGCCTAAATATTTAAAGGAGTTCGGGGTCAGTGCAAGGGGGCAGTCCGATGGTAGCACCGGATCCGGGCCCTGTAGAGTGTAGATCACCGACTTGGACCAATTCAGGGTATAGCCTGACGACTTCCCATGTGTGTTACAGAGATCTAATAATGCTGGGATCCCATTTTCAGGCTCAGTCATATAAATCAACATATCATCCGCATACAGGGATATTCTGTCTTCCCACCCTTCCTCCCATTTGATGCCTTTAAGTAACGGTGTTGTTCTGATTAGGATTGCCAAGGGTTCTAGTACCAGGGCAAAAAGCAAGGGCGACAGAGGGCACCCCTGCCTAGTCCCCCTACCCAGCGGGAACGTCTGTGAGACGTGACCATTAGCTACTACTTGCGCCACCGGTTTTGTATAGAGAAGTCGTATCCATGCTATGTATTTCGGTCCAAAGCCCATACGTGCCAATACCGCAAACATATATTCCCATTCCACTAGATCAAAAGCCATTTTGGCATCAAGGGAGAGAATCAGCGCTTTCTCGGAGAGAAGGTGTGCTCGTGCCAACACCCCATGTACCCGCCTGAGATTCAATGCCGTACTCCTATGAGGCATAAAGCCTGACTGATCAGGGTGGATCAGCGTCTGCAGGTGATGCACCAGACGGTTGGCTAGCAATTTTGCCAGAACTTTGGCCTCCACGTTGAGTAGGGAAATGGGGCGATACGAGAAGCGATCAGATGGAGGTTGACCCGGTTTCGGTATGGCCACAATTGTCGCGGTGCGCTGGTCTAGCGGCAGTTCTGCCTTTTCCAGGCTCTCTTTGTACATTCCCAGTAATGGTTTACTGAGAGCGTCTGCCATCGATTTATACCATTCTATGGGTATTCCGTTGGGTCCCAACGCTTTTCCCGAGTGCAACGCCTGAATTGCCAGTTGAATTTCATCTTCTGTCGGGTCGGTCTCCAGCTCTTGCATTGCCTCCTGCGAGAGCCTGGGGATGGGAATATTCTCAAGCGAGGATATCGCCGGCTGAGCCGTGACTGCCTGCTCTGGGGTATATACCTCCTGGAAGTGACGTGCCAGGGTGCATACTATTTCTTCTGGATGTGTCTGCAACTGTCCGTCATGTGCGCGCAGTCTCTGTATACCTCTATTACTTCCCCCCCTCCGGTCTAACCACGCCAGCATTTTCCCTGCTTTGTCGCCTATATCATATATTCTATGTGCTGTACTTGTGAGATGCCCCTGGACTATCGTTTTGAGGTGGGCCTGGTATTGTCGCTGCCGTAGGTGTAATAGATGCGTTGCTTCCGGTGTTGGATCAGTCATGTGGGCGTCGTTTGCGTTATGCAATTGTAGCTCGAGCTCTGTGAGCTCTCGCCTGGATTCTCTTTTGTGCCCTGTAATTGCCGCTATCGCCTCTCCCCGCAGGACCGTTTTGTACGCCTCCCACAAGACCGAGGGGGAGGACACCGAGCCCGCGTTTTCTTCAAAATAGTGTGTGGTTACCAGTTTAAGTTCTTTCCTGATTTTGGGGATTTGTAAGTAGTTTGGGTATAGTGGATAGAATCTGGTACGTTTCTTCTCTTTGGTGGTAAGTGATATCAGTATAGGGGAATGGTCAGATATGCCTCTCGGCAAGATGTCTATTTTGTCTACTTTCCCCATTCCCACCCCTATGAATCGGAAGTAGTCAATGCGTGATAGGCTATTGTGCACAGCGGAGTAGTATGTGTATTGTGTCGCTGTTGGGTTGAGCTGTCTCCAGACGTCTGTAATGCCCAGTGCCTCTAGAAAGCCCGGGAGCGTTGCAGTACCCCGAGGACGTTCTCTAATGGGATATGTGTCTAGTGTTGGGTCTACTATTGCATTGAAGTCCCCTCCTATGATTGTGTCGCCATCCGGGAGGTCCAGAAGGAATTTCCCCAGGGCAGGCAAGGTAACAGATTGGAGTGCCGGGGGAACGTAAACGGAAACCACGTTGAGGGGCCTCCCTTCCCATTGGCCATGCAATGCTGCGAACCGGCCCTGATCATCCGTCTTACGGAGTTCTACTATAAAGGGTGATGATTTTTTCACGAGTATCCCCGCCCCCCGGGAGCCTGTCGTGAATTCGGCATGTACTGCCATCACGTACCCGCGCCTATCAAGCGCCTTGCATGTTGTCCCCGTGAGGTGCGTCTCCTGGAGTAGTACTAGGTCAGGCCTTTGGCGTTTAATTGCTTGCAGAACCAACCCCCTCTTTATTTTATCTCCCAGCCCTCTGACGTTCCAAGTGAGCATGCGCAGAGGGGGTACCTCAATGAGGGCCAGATGTAGGTGTCCAAATACCGGTCGGAAACGGCCGAAAATACCGATTTTCGGCCGTTTCCGACCGGTATTTGGACATTGGTATGTAGGGGCATGTAAAATTACAGAATCGGTAATTTTACCGAATCTGTAATTTTACCGATTCGGTAAAATACCGAATTGGTAAAATTACCGATTCTGTAATTTCAGATGTAGGTAGCACTGTTTTCAGTGCTACAAGGGTTTAAGAATTCTTAATTTACCACCAACTAGTAGTTGGTGGTAAATTAAGAAAACCATTTAAAAAGCATTTTTTTTGCTTTTTAAACAGTGCCATGTGGCACACATACATGCCCTAAGGGCATGTATGTGTGTCACATTGCACACAAGGCAAAAACTGGGGTGCTACAGGGTGTCAAAGTGACACCCTGTCCCCCTTGGCAATTCGGTATTTTTACCGATTCTGTATTTACAGAATCGGTATTTGCCAGTGATTCCTATGGGCTTCAAGGCCCATAGGAATCAATGGCAAATACCGATTCTGTAATTACAGAATCGGTAAATACCGACTCTTACAGATTCGGTAATTATTTACCTACATCTGCTTCCTTCCTATTTACCGACTCTTAAATACCGATTCGGTATGAGTCGGTATTTAAGAGTCGGTAAATAGGAATTACCTACATCTGGCCCTTAGTGTATGCGCGCCCTCAGTGGGTGCAGTGTGCAATTGTTGGGCCATTGGATAGGGTGGGTAGCGTATCAGCTGCCATGTTACAGGTTCCAGTGTGTATAAAGCGTTCTATGTTAAGGTGTAGGAATAGTTCGGTAGTCGGTGCGCTCGTGTACCATATAGCGTGAGAGATGACTATCAATTCTAACAATAACTTCAAAACACTCCCTCCCTCCCCCCTCCCTGCTCCCCTGCTCCACGGACAGAATCCCGCCCGCTTCCCCAACTTTGCAGAGTGCTTCCCATAGTCCCAAATACTTGCTCGCCGGGGAAAGGACTGCTCCGAAGACTACTGCCTCTCTTCCTCCCCGTGGTCGCCGTTCACCTAGTATCCAGGGCGTTCTGTCCGGCCTGTGGTGTAATAGTCATCTCGCACCAGGTGTCTAATGTTCATCGTCTGAGGCCTGGACTGTAAGGTCTTTTTCTGGGGATCTGTCGTCCGGTCCGCGTCGTGATGCTTGAGAGCTGGTGCAGCTATTCGGTTCCTGGTTCCTGTGTGGTCTGTGTGTCCGTCGCGGCCGCTCCACTGGTCTCCAGCCGTCCAGCCAGTCTCGAGCGATCTCAGGGGTATCAAAGAACCAGGTTTTGTTGTTCGCCACGACACGCAGTCTCGCCGGGTACAGCATGGAGTACTGTAGTTCTCTCGAACGAAGTTCTTTCTTAATGTCTAGAAACGTTTTCCTGCGGCGAGCAACTTCGGCCGTGTAGTCCGGAAAGAAGGCCAGTGTAGAATTTTGGATTTGGATTGGTGGTGCCACTCGCGCCGCTTGTAGGATGGCGTCCCGATACCTAAAATTGAACAGTCGAGCCAGGATCGGTCGCGGCGGTGCACCCGGTTTCGGCTGGCCTCCCGGGACCCGATGGGCCCTTTCGACGGAGAAGAAGGCGGACAGGCCCTTGGGATTAAGTTCTTTCTGTATCAACTCCTCCACGTAGAGGTCCATCGCTCTCGTACCTTCAGATTCTGGAACCCCAAGGATCCTCACGTTGTTCCATCTGGAGCGCCCTTCCTGGTCGTCCAGCCGTTCCCGCAGTGTCTTGTTTTCCGCAGCTATCTTCTCCACCGTCGCCTGGAGATCAGAGACATCCTCGACCAGGGATTTCGTCACAACTTCCATATTGCTTACTTTTTCGGACATTTTATGGAAGTCCGCCCTGATAAGCGTGATCTCGGTTGATATCGAGCCTACCGTCGCTTGGACTTGCGCCAGGGCTCTCATCACGTCGTCCAATGTGGCCTGCTTGCTGCTCGTCTCCTCTGTCGACTTGCCTGCCGGAGATTTCCCGTCTAAGGAAGGAGAGGCATTCCTGTCGCGTGCAAACCTGTCAATTCTGGTTTGGGTAGTGTTGCTCTTGCTCCCCCTGCCTGACATCTTTCCTTCAGCTAGTGGGCCGTCGAATGTTCGATGTCACTGAGGTGTTACTTTCACTGGGTCCAGTAGTGTTGGGTCTGTATCTGCGCCCTCCGAGCCAAGTCCCGGCTGATGCAGGGGAGTGGTGAATGGGGAGGCAACCTCTTCTCCCCTTATAGTAGTTGTGCCTTAGATTGTATCCGAAGCAGTGTTGTGGGTCTCCACTGTTCCAGTTATCTCCCAAAGTCAGAGCCGGTATAGCGCTAGCCCCCTCGTGTCCCTCAGTATAATGTACCAGACAACAGGCTGTTGGCTTGGTCAGTAGGCCCTTAGACGGCCCTGCTCCAATATTCCGGTCTCAGTGTGGGGTCGAGCAAGTCTCTGGCATGCAGGCTGGAACTCGCGCACCCGGATAATGACCCTGCCGGGCGCCCACTGCACTTCAGTAAGATGGCGGCCCGCCGGTATTAGTGTGCCGCTAGTAATGCCCGGTTCCCTATGCAGGGCTGTGTTGCGCAGGGCTCCAGACACCGCTGCCCACGGCGTTACTCGGTGCAGGTGTCCGGCACTGTCTGTCCTCCCACCTCGGCCGCAGAGGGAGTTTTATTACCGGAGCCCGATGCACTTTACCAATATGGCGGCTTGCCGGGTGCAGCTCTCTCCGCGTTTGTCCTCCTCGCCCGCAGTCCGGCGTTTCCTCCCAGAGGTGTTGCGGTGCAGCTCCCTGCACTTACAGGCGCCCCTACCGTTGCGGTGATGCCCTCCGCCGCCGTCGGTGTAGCTTGGCCGTCTCTCTCCCGTGTTGCCTCTCGGACGGGTGCTTCGGGCGGCCTGTGCCCGGGTCTCAGGGTCCGCTGTACGTCCGCCCCTTGCTTCCACTGTCGCCTTAGGCCGCCTGGATCGACGCTGCAATCTTTGGTTCCCGGTGTCCAATCTTTACCGGAGTTGCGGCCGTCCTTCCCGCCCGGTCCCAGGTGTCAGGTCCGCTCCACAGGGGTCATGTGAGATACGGATTAATAATCGGATTTTTGAAGAGGCCGCGTCGTCACCGGAGCTCTTCCTTTAAGCTGCCGCCATGCTCAGCAGCAAGCCACGCCCCCGGAATGCACTACATTTGATGCTAATACTATTTCAACCATTTAGTACTTTTACACAGGCCTAAATGTCCCATAAGTGTTCAAAGGGGCAGGTATGCCCTCTGTCTGCAGAGTTGGCCATCCTGTAATACACAATCATTTTCTTCATAGTGACGTCCTCTGCATCCTTTCTTTTAAAGATAACACATTCCCAGGTGTGATTTGAACTTACCGTCTTAAACGATTACCCATTAATGACTACATCACCTACGGGTTGCACAGAGTCTACCACTGCTGTGTTTCGGAGCTATACAGTCTATAGCTAAAGCCATGGCTCCCATATTTTACAGCTGACTGTATGCACTGTAGCACACACAATCTGTTGATGGGTGTTGTAGGCATTCATTATACCGTTTAAGGCTTTTTAATTTGCAATTATATAGTTGCTCTGTGTTTCTTAACCAAGTGCAAGCCATTGCAAATTGCTCTATAAAACAATAAAAAAAATATTTTACTGTCATTTCATATCAAGACCGTAGGCTAGCATTATGCATATATCTTTTATTGTCATCTCCTTGCACCACTTTAAAGCAAAACATCACCAAATACAACATGCCAGAACTAAGCCTATATAACTCTCAACACCGCACCCATCTTCCTCTTTTATCTGCTGCTCCTTGACAGAAAAGTATTTTGTACATGGAATGCTGGATGTAGGATGCAACCATAGAATAGGATAGGATAGGAGGAAGCAGGTCAATGAATCTGACTCAGATTGCGAAACAGATTTGGAACTTCTGTCTGGAGTAGTAAATAGGGTTACAGGATAGTATTTCCCAGGCCAGGACAATACAGTGTTGAACTGGAATTGAAGATATCTCAGATATTACAGTGATTGGAAGCTAGATGTTCATATTTTCCAGAGGATACTTCATGGAATGGGAACTGCTAGATGTAGATCTGTTTTTGTCAAGACTGACTTTCCAGTTAACTCGTTATTACAGCTGGAGGCCAGATCCTCAGGCAGAGGACGTACATTCTTTTAAGCAGGATTGAAAGGTAGTGTAGGGGCAATGCATTTCCCCCATTTGTGATAGTTCAGAGGGTGTTCTTGAGGGTCAGGAATCAGAGATATCAGTTAGTTCTGGTGACTCCTTTCTGGGCAGGTCAACCTTGGTTTACAGGGCTGTTAGAAATAGCGGTGAAGCCCTATTTGATTCCAGAGTCAGAGCTAGTACTGTTAGGGCCAGAAAGGGAATTGCATCCGATGGTCATGGAAGGGGCTTTGAGCCTTCTTGTTTGAAAGATTTCAGGGGAGTAAATCAGTTTGCAGGAATTTCACAACAGGCTCAAGATTTACTTAAGAATCATGGGCACTAGGAAACAATGTTGGTGCATGGAGAGAGGTTTGGATCCTGTGGAAGCATCTGCCATTGAGTTTTCTAATTTTGTATCATTGTTGTTTGAAAGATGTTTGAGTAACAGGACTATAAATGGTTACAGGTCTGCAGTTGCAGCAGGGCATGGTCTTGTAAGAGGATGTTCTATGGGTAGAGCATCTATAGTTTGTAGAGTCATGAAAGGTATTAAGCCAGAGAGGCCTCCTAGGCCTAGATTCAATTGTATGTGGATGTAAATTTGCTTTTGCAATTATTTGAGTGTTGGACGGTTAATGGGTATTTATCTTTGAAACAGTTGTCGGGAAAGATGGCAACTTTATTGTGCTTAATCTCAATCAGGACAGTATCAGATGTAAGAGCTTTGGAGGTAGCTAATAGAATTCATAATCCAGATGGAGTAGTATTTCTGATCACAAAAAAGGACAAAGACAAATTATGTGTGGTGAGGTGTTTAAAGGAGTATGAGAGTAGAATGTAAGAGTTCAGAAGAGATGGAGTTAGCCAATTGTTGGTTTTGTATATCAGGCTTAACAATCCTATAAGTTCAGCAAATTTAGCTCATTGGGTGAGGATCTGTATTTATTTATTTATTTATTTATAAAGCGCTGCACTCATCCCGAGGTATATCAAGGAGCTGGTAGCGGCTATCGTGGTAAGGTGGCGGATTAAGAAGTTAGTGCTTAGGGAACAGATGCGTTTTTAGTTTTTTCTGAAACAATGTGTAGTTGGAAGTGAGCCGTAGATCAAGAGGTAGCTCGTTCCATTTCTTAGCTGTCAGATGGGAGAATGATCACCCGCCGGTTCTCAATTTCCTGATGCGCTTTGTTCTGGCTAGAGCTAAATGGAGTGAGCGAAGGCTCCTAGCGGGGACATAAAACTCAATTTTATCCTGGAGTATTAAAGGGCCGGTTCGGTACAGAGCCTTGTGTGCGTGGTTCAGTAGCTTGAACGCTACTCTCTGTCTCATGGGTAGCCAGTGCAATGTATGCTTGAAGCAGGTGTTGATTTGCATAAATATGGTGCACACTCAGTGAGAGGAGCAATGGCAGGTAAATTATTCACATCAGGTGGACATTTGGAAGAAATTAAAGGTGGCTGGCTGGTCTAATGTGGATGTGTTTGCAAGGTTTTATTTAAAGCCAATGGAACATGTATTATCTGTGGTGATATCACAGCTTTAAACATGCATATTGCTAGCCTCCGGTCTTGACATGAAATGTAGATTCTCTAAGTAAGTGAAGAGAGAATCTGGATTTCATTAAAGACACAGAGGCTAGCATTATCCCTCCCTCCCTCCCAGGTAAGTATGGAGGAGGGAATAGGTATGCAGTTTAAATTTTTTGTCAAAACAATGTGAGCTATGTTGTGAGTAGATTTTGAAGATTAATATATATTGTCATATTTTGTTTTTTTCAGATGCGCATGAAGGGAAAAGAAGAGGATAAGGCAACTGTTTTTTCTTTAGTTTGACAATCGTTTCAAGTTATGGAATGAAGAACCTTACAAGAGGAAGATGTCTGCGGTGTTGAGAGTTATGTAGTCTTAAGGGACATCCTAATTATAGAATTTTGTGGTGATGATGTTTTGCTTTAAAGTGCTGTAAGGAGCTGGCAATAAAAGTTATATGCATAATGCTAGCCTACCTGTCTTTAATGAAATCCAGACTCTCCCTTCCCGTACTTGGAGAATCTACATTCTCGTGCATGTTGACATGATGATGTTTCTTTTATATTTCTAGCTTCTCTCTAAGATTTGTCTGTTGCTAAGATGAAGATGTTTTTGACTGTTTATATTTTTACATTATTTGCATGATAATGGTAAGTTTCATTATTCCTCTAGGAGCTCAAAGCAAGTTGAAGGACACTTATTCAAAACATCAATTTTCCATTAGGGTTTGGCCTAAGCTGCCCCCTGCACCTTGCTGCCCATCTGTAATGAGGGGTTGATGTTTTCGGAGTAGAGACATATGGGCATGACACTGTTGTGGTGTATATTTTATAACACCAAAGATGGTTTCTGTTTTCTTAAATTGGTTCTTGCAGATGGTACATCCATAGATGGAACCCACCACAGAGTGGAGGTGGTGTCGTGGTCATCTGGTTTGACATCGGCAAACAGGAATGCAGTGCACTTGGTGTGCAGGAAGGATTAACTATCTACCACATCTAGGATTGCTGGCAGGCATTGGTGTGCTCATGTTTTTTTCCACTGGTGGCAGGATTCTTTGCACCCAGTCCAGAAAGTTAGGTTGAGAGTTCAGAGATAAGAGAATGGTAGTACGGAGCATATCAGATGCCAGATGGTCCAAGAAAAGGATGTCTTGCATCCATTCGTTTGTCTTGTGTCTACCATACAAGGACAATGCTTTTTCCGTCTGACGGCATGTGTGGTTTGAGTTATATTAATTTCTGTTTGAAATGGGGGTTCTGGTTGGCTAGGGTATGCACCCCAGCCAGGCATAACCCACCACCCTAGTCAGGGCAAGTCACATACCCACCAAGATAACTTGTGCTCACCCTGTGGTAGCTTGGCACAGAACAGGCATGCATCTACAGAGGCAATGTGTAAAGCATTTGTGCATCATACTCACACAACAACCTAATGAATACACCACAAAAGAGACTGCACACAGGCTTATGTAAAAATAGAATGCTATATTATAGATCCAACAAGATCAAAATGACATGAAACATAAATAATATGGGGGCCATGTTTTTTCCCCGCACTGAAGATCCGCGTTTCTCAGCAGCCACATTCATGGGCCATTTCGTACTGATCCGTTTACAGAGCTCACTTAGGGGCACAATTTTGACCTACCCAATAGCGACGGTAGAGTTTGGCCCACTAACATTAGTTATTACAGACACTAGATAAAATACAGGACTGGACAGACGATGGGGTTGAGGACGTGGGTGCGTTCTTCGGCGACGGCACCATGCTAGACCATGACTCCTTTGTACAGGCCACAGGTGCACCACCACGCCTATACTTATTACACGCTACTGTGACACATTATGTTAGAACCACATGGGCCCCACAGAGAAATGAACCCCCACAACATAACTTGGTACACCTCTTATACTACAAGGGACCTGGGGGACACTTGGTGCGATGGTTATACACCCGAGTTTGGGCACATGCAGCAATCGCACTTACTTCCCTTAGAGCACACTGGGCCGAGGACTCTAGCATTGAGATTACGGACAAAGCATGGAAATGTATGCTGGAACCCCCCAAAAAAGTATAGCGTAATGCGAAATTGAAATTTATCCAGATGATGGTCCTTCATAGGTCATACCTCACCCCTAAAAGGATACATCGCATGTTCCCGGACTCCTCCCATTGTTGCCCCCTTTGTAGAGAAGATGAGGCAGACTTTATCCATATGCTATGGTCTTGTCCTTGCCTGCGGGACTACTGGGGGGCTGTGCCACTCACTAAATGTGGTGACACAACTCCCGGTCCCGGATGAAGCCCTGAATTGCCTTTTAGGTCTCCGTAGATGCTCACGGGTCGAAAAGGTACGATTAAAGTTTTTAGATCTGGCCCTCATCTTGGTGATAAGAGCTCTCACCATGAGGTGGAAGTCCCCCAGATGTCCGGCGGCCTCCACTTGGCAAGCTGACATGCTTCAATGGGGAAGGGCGGAGGGTGCAGCTCTTCATAGAGAAGAAGAAAGAGGACTGGGAGGTTATGATAATTGAGTTGGAAACGCTTGACTTGTCTCCCCAGAGGTTACCCCGACCCCATAACATACATGGTCACCATGTGTCTCCTAATCTCTAGGCCCTGGGACCCGAACAAATACGGCCTTACCATAGAAACTGCATTCCCTGGAATGATACATCTATAAGAACTTCTTCGATCAACGTGAAAGCTAATGTGTGACCGACCAGGAGACGGGTTGGGAGGGTTAGGGAGGGAGAGAGAATGTGTTTGCACTAGTTCCTTTTGTGGAAAAGTAAATTTTGCCATGTTCTGTGTCCCTACGTGTTCCCCATCTTATGCTATATGTGCATGATTAATATGCATATGTATTCCCCATGATCGATTAAAGACGCAATTACAGTTGTGTCCAACTCTAGTATGCCAGTTTCCAGTCCTCGTGAAAGCTACGAGTATTAGGCCTATGTAAAGCTACATTGCCACGTTTCTCAGTGTGCACGTTATTTCATTGAAAGTCCCCGTTTCTAGGCCTCAAAAGGGCCCGGACTCAGATTCAGCTCCTGTCTCCTGAACCCTCTCCGAGGAGCGATACAGCCCCCACCTGTATCCCTGACCCTTCACTTACTTCCTGCCTCACAGTGCCCGGCTCGGCCTGGCTCTGCCTCCCAGTCTGCCAAGAGTATGTTATGATTCTAGTTATCAGTCCAGCCCTCCTTCTCTGCATTCCTAAGCTACTGAATCGCATCAATAGTTTCAGTCATCGTCTAGCCTTTACGTCTCCATGTAAGAGAAATACTGTATTTATGGTCATTTAATATTCCTCAACACACACTACATGTAGAATAATGCATGCACCAGTCTTAGTGTCTGTTAGCCTTTGCCCTGATAACCTTTGGATTCTATCAACATGTTCTCTAAACATCAGATACTAGATAGTGTTTAGGTACATGTCGCTCTGACTCTCCAGACTTTCGTCTCTCCTTCTAGCTCAGAAGTCATAGCCCCCAGCTTCTCCCTAGTAACACGTCATTGCCAGCTTGCGCGCACCACTAGGTTAGAGGTCCCGGCTCTTTAGGTAGCCCCCTCCATGTTTCCACCCCATTTGTGACATATTCCGTTACGTTTACATCACATGTCTATGTATACGCCCTGTTCACGCCTCTTGTTACACCTACTTTCTGCCTTATCTCTCGCGACTGCTATAGGCCCTGCCTACTGTTACGCCTATTGTATTGAATACCATGTATTTTGTTTAACTATATATGCTTGTGCACTGTTATTAAAAGTTGCTAGCCATTCCTTTGTCCCTGCCCCGTGCAGCGCTGCCATCCTATTCCCGTGCAGGTTGTCCTGTTCCTGTCCTTTATGCTGTATTAAACCTGCAAACTCCTACTACCTCGAATCTTGACTCTTATTTATTGAGCTATCTGTTATTGTATATCCAGTCAAAAATAGAGGTATTATTTATTTATTTACCACATAATGGCGCCCGAACAGGGACTTGCCCTTTCCCCACGCGCCGGTGAAGCCACGCAAGCCCCCTGATCCTCTGCAGCCGTGACGGAACCATACCGGCCACGTGCAGATATTTCTGCTTCAAGTATCCCTCAGGCCCACGGAGGAGACGGAGGTTGCGGTCCAGCGTCCAGACGAGGCGGTGGAGGAACGCGGCGAGTCCCGACCAGAGCCCAAGCCGAGAGTCCAAGGTCCGAGGTATCCGGAGGCCCACCTGTAACTGAAGTCCGAAGTTCGTCCGTCCGTCGTCGTAGCAGTCCAGTCCAGTCCGAGGCCTTCCGTTCTTGCTGCCCGGTGAGTACCGTTGCTGGGGTAGTATCTAGACAGGGTCAATTGCATTGTCTCTGGTCCGTGGGTTTGGGTACACAGATCCAACACGAAGTGTCCACTTAGGTGGATGCGGGTCCTGACGTGTCTCTTTATGAGACCGGTAAGTTTCGTACTGTTTTAGCAGTGCATCTAGTTTCTGTTCTAGTCCGTTCTGTTCTCGAGAAATTCATGTATTCTGTTTCCAGTATTCCAGGTAGTATTTTGTCCGAACTGTTATTTTAAATGTCATTCATGTATTTCAATGTCGTGGTATGAAAGCGGTGTACCTTCAGTAATTATCGTGTTCATTGTGTATTGTAATTGTGTCTAGACTCCAGCCCAGTCATGCCATGGTTTTCAAAGTTACGTCAGTTAAGAACTAGAAAAGGTCTGTTAGAAGAAGCAGTTCCTGTCCCGCCTAGGGACAGTCCAGGTCATTTTATGTATCAAAAGCATGGCATAAGTGCCATATTATATCTAGATTTATGGGTGGAGTACACCAAACAGTTAGAAGAAAAGTATAGATGGCCCGTATCGGGTACATGGGATGCCGAGTGCATCATGCGAGTAGAAGAAGCATTATGGAAAAAGAAAGCCAGACAGTCACAGAAAGATGCCATCGAGTTATGGCGCAAAGAATCTCATAAAAGAACCGAAAAAGAAATCAGAAAGTCAGAATTAAGTAGAGAATCCTCAGAAAGAGCCCAAGAAAGGGAATTAATCGAAATAGGTGAACGAGTTAAAACCGAACAGTCAGACAGACAGAGGAATGCCCTTATTAAGGGTATGTATCCTCTTCTTGCCGAAGGCTTGCCAAAAGCAACCCCGGAGGCATCCAGTAATTTTCCGCCACCCTTAGTTCCGACCAAGCTACGTCACAAACCGACCGCAGCTGATATTTTTCTCTCGTCCTATTTGGACGACACAGTCCCAGAATATGCAAATCCTGTTCCGCCAGCTCCTGTAAATAATGTAAATCCTGCTCCTCCAGTCACCGGGGCACCTGTTACAGCACCTGTTACGGTACCCCCGGTCCAGCCTACATTACAAGTACCCGCTACACTGGTCACTCTGCCAGCACGAAGAGTATCAGTCGACGATTCCAGTTTAGGGGCCGCGGGAGGAGGTCCTCCGGGTACCCCGCCGCCACACAAACGTGTAACGTCAGTCGAGTTACATGAACGTGCGTTACAGCGCACGCCCAAACATCAGTCTGTTGCAGATATCAGACGAGCTCTTACCGAATGCCGTTATGATCCGGTCCCAGGTGATGATAGTATGGTTATATATTCATTACGTGTAAGACGGGTGACCGAGTATTTGGACACCCTACCGAATATGAAAGAAGATCTAGACAGAATGTATTGTTTCATTCGTACAGGACAAGATCCAGAAAGTATTGGTGAAGTCATGTCTCTCAGGAAAGCTGAGATCCAGTTCATGTTGTTAAAGTTTCTGATCAATTGTTTAATTAGGGAACAAGATTCCCCGACTAAAGATCCGACCGAAATGAAAATTCTGACAAAGTGGAGTGATAATATAGCCGAGGGTAAGCACAAGACACTCAATAGTATAGAGAGTATGTACAAGAAAATACGTAAAGAAATAATAAGGTTACACGAACAACGCAAAGAAGCTCTAGGAAGCGAGAAAGAAAATGACTCTCCTACTGAAGAGGTAGACGACGAGAACACCGCCAGAATAGCGTATGTAGGTAAATCTAGATTTCCAGACCGACATTTACGCCTAGAACACAAGAAAACTGTTCCTCTTCCAGCACCAGAACAAGGTTCTCTAGAACAAGTATTTCAAGCTACCGATCACATTCTGAAATCACGAATCGGTTATAGTGAGTTAAGTACCATGCATGAACAAGAACTAGCCCGATCAGCAGTCCGATGGATTACTGATTCTACCACTTTTCCAGACGAAATAGTGGCACAAATGTTTCTGAAACTGCCCCCAGCCGAGCAGCGACTGGTGGGTATGTATATGATCCAACACCTCATTACTCTGTATGAGGGTCAACATTCTGATCCAGGTCCGTTACATGATGTCCTGAACGAGTTACTCCAGTATAGATGGAAAGGTTTAGGCACCGATTTAATTAGTGTCATTCTAGAACAGCGCCACAAATATAGAACGTTCCTAAATCCGCATTTTGTTCATGTCTCACCTCCAGAAAGTAAACCGTTTTATATAGATAGACAGCATCCGTTACGAGAAGTACACCCAGTTAGGACAGCGGGTGGTGAAATGCAACGAGTATTTGTTTACACCCCAGTTACCAAGATGGAACTCTTAGAGATGAAGAAATTAATTCCCTGTCACGACAAAGATCCAGCAGGGTTCCACCGAGAATTAAAAGACATGCTCCGTATGGGAGAATACACGTATCCAGATATTATTAAAATGTTAAAAGTCCTGTTGCCTGCGGGCATATACGAAAAACTCAAGGAAAAAGATTGGGAGGTGGGAGAGAAAAAGATCGATTGGACAGCTCTAGAAGCTGAAGATAAGATACGTGTACCAGGTACCGGTCTTGGAGACAAATGTAAAGAATTACCAGAATTATTGATACAAGTTTTGCCTAGGTTATTAGCCACGAAAAAGGAAGACTGGGATGCAATCTCAGCCTGTAAACAGAAACCAGACGAAGATACTAGTGATTTTTATTCTAGATTTGAGAAATGTTTTATAATAAACAGTGGTTTGAAGACGAGTAGCGAGTCATACCCTCATCTTTTTGTTACTAAACTAGTCGAGAATTCAAGTCCACAAGTTAAGAATCGAGTTTTGAAAGTCGAAAGTACATGGCAAGCTAGTACTCCGTCCCAGATGTTACAGATGCTCCAGTACCACCAGAATAGAATCAGAGAAGAGCAAGAACACGAGAGAAGACGTATGAAAGACACGAAAATGAAAGTACTAGTTGCACAATCTGTTCCACAAGACAGTCAGAAGAGGGGTCCGAATCAAGCCAGTCATCCTGCAGCTCCCGTTAAAGGGACATGCAATTATTGTAAACAGGCAGGTCATTTCATAAACGAGTGTGCAGTTCTGAAACACAATATAGCCACTGGTAAAACTAAAGAAAGACCACGTCCGCCTAGACAAGAACAAGTTTCACAGACTTCTCAGTCACCACAGAATGCACAACAGACAGTTCCAGCACCGCAGCCTATAGCTGCAACACAGCATGTTACACAGCAGATGTACCAGTATGCACAATCCGAGTATCCAGAGTATCAAGCGTATTCATGAAACAGCCTAGAGAGGGAGGTAGGCTTGCCTCTCATCGAGATTCCTGTAGATCAAGAAGGTCCCTACGTACACAGTCAAGTATTAGGGAAAGACAGAAAGTTTCTGATTGATACAGGGGCAAGTAGGACTACCATTAGTCACGACGAGGTTCCAGGGGCTCCGCTCTCAGGCTCTAGAAATGTTTCCCTTGGATTTTCAGGAAAGCCTATTGTAAACGAGATATCAAAGCCAGTTACTTTAGAAGTTGGTCCATTGTCCCGAACTACTGATCTATTGCTTACGAAGTCATGTCCAGAAAATTTGTTAGGCATTAAGACACTGAAAGAATTAGGTGCAGTTATTTGCTGTTCCCCAGAGGGGATACGTTTGTTTTTACGTGACTTCAAGGGTCACTATGTATTACGAGATTTTGATCCGAGATTGTCTAATGTCCCGCAGCATCTATGGGCGCAAGGTCCAACTGATGTTGGTTTTATGCAAATCACACCCCATCGTGTGACTCTCAAGCAAGGTGTAGTGTTACCACGAATCAGACAGTACAGATTGCCACCTGAGGCTGTAGCAGCCTTATCCAAAATTATTGACGAGCTTATGGCTCAAGGAGTAGTTGTAGAAACTGACTCCAATGTATGTAATTCTCCTATCATTCCAGTCATGAAACGTACTGACCCAAATGCACCCCCAGTATATCGATTAGTGATTGACCTTTGAGAACTCAATAAATGTATCATTCCCCAGTACCCAGTTGTTCCAGATATTTCATCTCTATTGACAGCTATTGATCCTGAGGCAATATTCTTTACCGTGATCGACCTCAAGAATGCATTTTTCAGTGTCCCCATTCATCCAGACAGCCAGTACCTTTTCGGATTCTGTTTAAATGGAAGGAGCTATAAATTCACACGAGCTCCTCAAGGTTTCACAGAAAGTCCTAGTATTTACAGTCAAACACTTAAGAGACAACTAGACAATATTCACATGCCAACTGACACTGCCCTGCTCCAATATGTCGATGATCTACTGATCACTGCCCGTTCTGAACGTGCTTGCGAGTGAGCGTCACTCACAGTTCTGTATTTCCTAGCCGAGATGGGGCACAAGGTGTCCCCTTCAAAACTTCAATTCTGTGTCCAGCAAGTGATCTACTTAGGCCACTTACTGTCCAAGTGGGGTAGGCAGTTGACACCTGACCGTATCCAGTTAATAGCGAGTCTTCCTCAGCCCAAGACCCAGAAGGAGGTACGTGCTTTTATCGGCCTCACTTCTTATTGCCGACAATGGATTCCTCAGTATGCATTTCTAGCCAAACCACTGATACAGTTAACGACACAGGAGGCAGCCGTATCGACTGTTCTCCCTTGGACATCTGAACATACGCTTAGTTTCAATGAGTTAAAGAAAGCTTTATGCCAAGCTCCCGTTCTAGCTACACCGAACTACAGTAAGCCTTTTACACTTTTTGTCACAGAACGTGATGGTACAGCATTATCCGTTCTCACACAAGATCAAGCAGGACAATACAAGCCCTGTGCTTATTTTTCGAGCACATTAGATCCAGTAGCCCAGGCTCTGCCTGCGTGCCTCAAGTCAGTTGCAGCCACAGCACTAGCTATCAGACAAAGTGATTCCATAATATTAGGACATTCCTTGACAGTACAAGTTCCACACTCCGTGGAAGTTCTTTTAAACCGAACACAGACTCAGCACTTGACAATTGCACGTTTAACAGGTTATGAATTGACACTGTTCCAGCCACACATAGAAATCAGACGCTGCAACGTTCTAAATCCTGCTACACTGTTACCGTCAGTTACTTCAAATCCTGCCACACATGACTGTGTGGAAGTAGTTAACACTATGACTAAGCCGAGACAAGACCTGACAGATATTCCATTACCAGACCCCGACCTGACACTTTATGTGGATGGTTCATGTATGAGAACGAGTACAGGAGAACTAGTAGCCGCGTATGCAGTGACTACTGACACTGAAGTTATTGAAACACACCGTATTGACACCCTGTCTGCTCAAGCAGCAGAGCTAGTTGCTCTGACACAAGCCTGCATATGTGCCAAGAACCTGAAAGTTAATATTTACACAGATTCACGCTACGCATTCGGAGTTGTACACGACTTCGGAGTGCTCTGGCAGGAGAGAGGTTTCATGACTTCTCATGGAACCAAGATTCAGCATGGGTTCCTTATTCAAGCTCTGTTAGATGCAATACATTTACCGACATCCATCGCTATTATGAAATGCAAAGCACATACGAAAGTTACTGACATTATTTCCCAAGGTAATGATCTAGCAGATCGAACAGCCAAGCTTACAGCACAGACACCAGACATACCAGTTAACAAGACACCGACATCCACTCTAGAACAGACTACTTGTATGACAGTTAAGGACCCTACTCAAGATGTCATAGATATCCAGTCACATGCTACTCCCGAGGAAATCAAGAAATGGTCCGAACAAGGAGGGGTCCAGACAGATCAGGGATGGGTGACGAAGGGAAAAGCCACATGGTTTCTCCCCGACTCAATGGTTCAAGTCATTATCAATACCGCACATAGTCCAGCACACTTAGGAGAAAAAGCCATGTTAGACAGTATCCAGAACATTTGGTTTAACAAGCATTTACGAGCTGCAGCCAAGCAGAAAGTCCGTACCTGTATGATATGTTGCCAGTTCAATCCAGGTAAAAGTGTCCCGGTGGAACAAGGTGGATTCCAACCTCCTGACCACCCTTTTGAAGTCCTCCAGATGGATTATATTCAGATGGAGCGATGTCGAGGTTTCAAGTATGTCCTTGTAGTTGTATGCGCTTTGTCCAGGTGGACAGAAGCATATCCAGTCCCAGATTACACAGCCGCGACCACTGCCAAGCAGTTGGTTCGTGAATTCTTCCCCCGTTATGGACTCCCTAGGGTCGTGTATTCTGATAACGGCCAGCCATTCTCATCTGAACTAATGAAGCACGTTTCCCTTTTGTTAGGGTACCAGTGGAAGTTCCATTGTGTACGCCATCCAGAAGCAGCCGGTCTCGTAGAGAGACATAATCAAACCTTGAAAATCCGCATTGCCAAAATCTGTCAAGAAAAAGGTGTAGACTGGTTAGTTGCTCTGCCAGTCGCTTTGTTTTATATGCGCATGGTCGCACACTCCAGATCAGGTCTGTCCCCTTATGAGGTCGTATTCGGCCGCCCCCCGAATATGTGGGGTACACCTAGACCCCGAAGTATTACCGATGTTTCCAGTAACATGCTGACAGATTACCTAGCTTCCTTGATGTCTGCCCTACACTCTTGTCGTTCACAGGTTGCCGCTGCATTTCCCGACAATACTGAAGTCAAGCCACACGAGATCCTTCCCGGCACCCTGGTCCTCGTCCGCAATTTTGATCGTTCAAGTCCGCTGGAGCCTCGCTGGAAGGAGCCGAAGTTAGTCCTTCTAACCACCCGTACTGCCGTCAAGTTGGAAGGCAGGAAGGGGTGGGTGCACCTGTCACACGTCAAGAAATTTCACGGACTAAAAACTGTTTCCAAGAACATTTCCAAGGATTGTCAAGATTTTAAAGACTGCCAAGATACTATTCTTAAGGACTGTCCCGCAAATGACATTGATATCAAGCCCTCCCTGTTAGAGAAAACTCCGCAGCAGGAGTATAAAAGTAAGCTACGGTCTAGTAAAATAAGTCAGCTAGTTTAATTGTCTAAGTCCTCCCCTAGGTGAAACGGTTAGACAGGTATCTGACATGTATGAGATAGACCCCCATAGTGAGAGAGTTAGTCAAAACTCTATCCGATGTATCGTTTTTCTAAGTTTTATATTGTTTTTAAGCTTAATGGTTACCTGCACGAGTTATGCATTTCATTTATGTTTTCCAATTTCTCATGTAAATATGTTTTCTAATGCTACAGTAGAGCACACATTTAGTGATCTGCCTCCTCACGAACTATCTTATCGTCTTGCTATGCGCAATAATTCATTTATCCGTATGTTGCATTATTCACACCAGACCAGCAATGCCACTAATTGTTGGGTGTGTGGTCGACTCCCCCCTTTCCAGACACCGAAGGGAGTTCTGCCACTCTTTCCTTATCCGTTTTCACATAATGGTTCATGTGGAGCATGGTCCACGTTAACGTCATCCTCAACTGATATGTCCCTTCTGAACAGTACATGTTTTCCAGACAAGCAAGGTCTTCCCCACAGAACAGGGTTAGATCTAGAAAATGAAGTTTATAATTTAGGTAATTATTCTTCGAATTTTATGGTCCTGAATGTTCAGTCTGATCCTACTCCAGACTTACCTGCTATTTCAGTATTACCAGTCAAAGGCGAATTATGTGTCCGAAATAATGGTTCCGTACATGTAGGACATAGTGATTGTACTACTATTGTCGAGTATAGTGACAGTGGGAAATCTATTTTCAAAGCTTCACGTCATTCTTATTTTGTTTGTGGTCAGACCGCATATGTTCGTCTGCCCCTCGATTGGGATGGAACCTGTTACATTGCCTTCCTACTGCCACCAGTTTTCCTAGCCCCGTCCTATTATCACAGAAACACACATCTAGTACACATTAGACATAGAAG
Organism: Lissotriton helveticus; assembly: GCF_964261635.1. Classification (NCBI taxonomy): domain Eukaryota; kingdom Metazoa; phylum Chordata; class Amphibia; order Caudata; family Salamandridae; genus Lissotriton; species Lissotriton helveticus. The sequence goes on from NC_136059.1 coordinate 1,909,631,087, forward strand.
GGAGATCGAGTCCCCGATTGTCGATCAAACTGAAACTGCTCTAGAACAGTATACAGATTTCAATAGAGGATTCTTTTTCTTTATAGGACCTATCCAGAATAGTAAGTTAATCCGTAGATTAACCAGAACCCTTGAGGCAGTAGTGAATGAGACTGCCTCTGCTCTAGGTAACTTAACCGAAGAGCAATCTGCTATGAGATTTGTCGTGCTCCAAAATCGTCTCGTTCTTGACGTCATACTGGCCGATAGAGGAGGAGCATGTAGAGTCATCGGATCTAGTTGCTGCATTTTCATTCCTAATAACGCGCCGTCTGTTTATTCAGCTATAACCAGACTTCATAAAATTGCCCATCAGTTACACCAGAATCCAGGCACCTGGACATGGTCCGGTTGGTTCTGGAGTATAATTTCTGCCTGGGGATGGAAAGTATTGTCATTTCTAGGTATTGCAGTAGCGATCATATTCAGTTGCTGCCTCTGTATACAATGTGGCCCTGCGATTTGCGGCATTTGTGCTACCTCTTGTATTCCTAGTCCCAAGTCCCGTCCTAGATCCCGTTCCAAGAAATTTCGAGACGAGCAAATGATACTGTATGAAATGATAGATGGTATCATGAATATTGATGTTTCCTGATGGAAACGTAGTGACAAGGAGGGAATGTGGAAAAGTAAATGTTGCCATGTTCTGTGTCCCTACGTGTTCCCCATCTTATGCTATATGTGCATGATTAATATGCATATGTATTCCCCATGATCGATTAAAGACGCAATTACAGTTGTGTCCAACTTTAGTATGCCAGTTTCCAGTCCTCGTGAAAGCTACGAGTATTAGGCCTATGTAAAGCTACATTGCCACGTTTCTCAGTGTGCACGTTATTTCATTGAAAGTCCCCGTTTCTAGGCCTCAAAAGGGCCCGGACTCAGATTCAGCTCCTGTCTCCTGAACCCTCTCCGAGGAGCGATACAGCCCCCACCTGTATCCCTGACCCTTCACTTACTTCCTGCCTCACAGTGCCCGGCTCGGCCTGGCTCTGCCTCCCAGTCTGCCAAGAGTATGTTATGATTCTAGTTATCAGTCCAGCCCTCCTTCTCTGCATTCCTAAGCTACTGAATCGCATCAATAGTTTCAGTCATCGTCTAGCCTTTACGTCTCCATGTAAGAGAAATACTGTATTTATGGTCATTTAATATTCCTCAACACACACTACATGTAGAATAATGCATGCACCAGTCTTAGTGTCTGTTAGCCTTTGCCCTGATAACCTTTGGATTCTATCAACATGTTCTCTAAACATCAGATACTAGATAGTGTTTAGGTACATGTCGCTCTGACTCTCCAGACTTTCGTCTCTCCTTCTAGCTCAGAAGTCATAGCCCCCAGCTTCTCCCTAGTAACACGTCATTGCCAGCTTGCGCGCACCACTAGGTTAGAGGTCCCGGCTCTTTAGGTAGCCCCCTCCATGTTTCCGCCCCATTTGTGACATATTCCGTTACGTTTACATCACATGTCTATGTATACGCCCTGTTCACGCCTCTTGTTACACCTACTTTCTGCCTTATCTCTCGCGACTGCTACAGGCCCTGCCTACTGTTACGCCTATTGTATTGAATACCATGTATTTTGTTTAACTATATATGCTTGTGCACTGTTATTAAAAGTTGCTAGCCATTCCTTTGTCCCTGCCCCGTGCAGCGCTGCCATCCTATTCCCGTGCAGGTTGTCCTGTTCCTGTCCTTTATGCTGTATTAAACCTGCAAACTCCTACTACCTCGAATCTTGACTCTTATTTATTGAGCTATCTGTTATTGTATATCCAGTCAAAAATAGAGGTATTATTTATTTATTTACCACAATATACACAACTTTGTATTGACTCTACTTACATTACATATCTACAGATTTCTTACCAGCAAAGCCACTGGAGAAATGAGACCCCTTATTTCTATGTCACAAGGAATAACTGGCACAGAACCTATGTATGACACATGTACCGTACCTATTGTACAGGAAACAAAAAAAAATTGTCTCTGTAGAATCCTTTTTACATGATGTGATGTAACACGGTCATCAATAAAGTGTGTTTAAAAAACTAAAAAACTACCGACCTACCGAGAACGCTGCAGGGTGAACACACTAGGGCTGGGGCGGATTCCCTGAAGGGACAAGGGGGCTTGTTGTTAAAGTAGGAACCCACATTTGTTTACATATCATAAGGTGTAAGATGAATGTCCTGCAATGTATACATCATGTCACTTGTAAGTTTATGTCGATCGAGATGGTTGTTGCTGTCTTAATGGTGTATTGTTTCAAAATAAAAACAGTTAAAAAAAAATGACAGACACTAGCGGAGAACACACTACTTCCAGACTATACAAGACCAGCCTTTCACTAATGCCACAACGAGATGCTAGGGTCAGAGAAGCTTGGGCCGCCGATATTGAACAACCACTCACAGATAAAATTTGGAGAGGATGCTGCAAACAAATTAAACGAGTTTCATGGAACCACAGACATAAATTATTACAATTCAAGGGAGGGCCAATGTCACACTACAACAGATGGTTAGGATAAAGAGTACCACTGTTACGCATTGCCCCAAATGTAATCTACAGGCGGCATCATTTATCCACATGACTTGGTCCTGCAGTATAATAAATGCCTACTGGCAAGAAATATACAGTTTAGTACATCAGATGGTGAGAACGCAATTGACCACATCCCCACTGATTGCATTGATGGGTTATGTAGATCCGCTCCCTAAAAGCATACGCAGATTCATAGCAATTGCAATGCTACTGGCGAAACGAGATATAATCATCCGCTGAGGCACCAGGCAAAAACCCAACATCAAAAGCTGGCTTAAAAGCATGACATATTGCGACACCACAAGCAAATCATACCCTGAATTACAGCCGGCTACATCACAACCCAAAGATATATGGCAGCCCCTTAGGGAATACCTCCATTTACAAGACACTCGAGACATGCAACCCAGTCAAGAGAGGCAGGAAGCAAGTCAGAGTGTATGATCCATGGGGTGGAAATGTGGAGTTTATAGAGGGTAGGGAAGCACTTACGGAAATCCGCATTCATTAGGCTGGCAAAGGGGACATAGGTGCAGAGGAGTAGGGACCCACGTAGCACACCTACAGAAGGCCATTAGATATTCCGGATGAGGAAATGTATCAGTTTATGTATACTTGTCTAACTATGTTTATTCTTTGAACCTGCGTGCTATGTACCTGCATATCAAAGCATCAAGAATCTTTGTGAATTGTTAATAAAATTACTAATAAAGGAACAAAGAAATCATAAATAATATGCAAATATTCAGATAGCACTCATTATCCTGATCACTACCAGACTAAAATGATATACATTTTAAATACTTTGCCGATAATGCAAACTGTTACAGTAAATCACATACATTGTAGTAAAAACATAGGGCACAGTGCACCTGTGCTCCAATTATACCTTATATGGTAAATTCCTGTGAGCCCTGTGGACACAATTGTATTTAGAAAAGAACGTTGGGGTGCAGGAGCACTTGCACGCCTACCACATTTAATGCTGTAATTTCTTGGGCACACTGTTTCCAGTGAAAAAACCCTGTGCTAAATGTAGAAAAAGTACCTTCCCTTCTGTTGAGAGCTCTATGGTAACTTCGTAGAACCCCCACGCTCAAAGTCAGAATAGAGGTCTTGAAGGCAGGAAGGAAGCATCATGATCACTAAAAGAAAAAGGCATTCACTTCTTTCAGGCTTTTACCGGCGTTGGATGACAGGCAAATGAACTCCCTCCTCGGAGCAATCACTGTCTTGTGGTCGCCCTTCCGATCCACATGGTAAGGGGGGAACCAATCGCACAGGTGCAGGCACTTTCCAACCAAAGGTCCCGATTCAGAGAACTAACTTAAGACAAAATCCTAAACTTACTACCATTAATACCTTAATACCAAAATGAGTAAGTTTACTTAATCATTTTGGTATTCACACAAGGCACTTACTCATCAATGTGTAAGTAACTTCTGTGAATACCAAAATGAGTAAGTGCCTTCTGTGAATACCAAAGCGAGTAAGTGCCTTTTGTGAATACCAAAATGGTAGTAAGTTTAGGATTTTGTCTTAAGTTAGTTCTGTAAATCAGGCCCTTCATGCAGATGAAACGCAGCCCCCTCCGACAATCTTGTCCCCTTGTTTCTTCTTATGTGTCTCTATTTTTTCATCTCCTTTTGGTCTCTCTATAGGTGAGGGACCATTCGAGTCCAATGGAGAACTGGGGACAAGACACCCACCATAATACTTCCCACAAGAACTCACCCAAGACTTTTTGTGTTGGATTTGAGAATCAAAGTCTAACGCTATATTTATTTCCAAAACATATCTTAAAATTGACCATTATTAGTGCAACCTTTTTGAAAACAAGAGAATAAATATATAGTTCCTTCTCTAAACAAGACATCAAGTCACCTATCAAGCAAAGTATGGTTCATGGTTGATCCCCCTTTGGCCCTTCAGCATCATCCATTTGTTTGCTGAAACTCCCAGACCCTAGTTTCTTTTTCCACAGGATAAACTCTCCTGCTACATAGACAATAGGGAGCCCGGGACAACGTGTAAGTGGAACCCCTAGTTAAACCATGCCAGCGCCAACCCTAACTAGGAATCTTGACTTCCAATTCTGGTAAAGCTCTTCATCTTCAATCAAGAACTATCAATATTGACAAGGAACTTTTTTCTTCTCTTTGTGGCTTTTTTCTCCTTTAGTCTGTAACACCTTTCACATGTATATAAGTTCAGGGTGGCACTGAAGCAACTGTACGGAGTCACCTTTCCTATGGGCAACCGTATGGGACATCAAAAACACAGATACGAATGGAATGCTTGAACTAATCTTAGCCAATGTCAATCACTCAGGCCGCCTCCCAATCCATCGTTTTTCACCCACTATGTCACCTCAGTTTGGTCCCAGCCATATGCAAGTCAATCCCTGACCCGGAACACAATCAATAAAGGACTGACTTCACAGCGCAGTGATGCAGCCAGCAGTTGGTCATGTTTTACTACAACACGTATTTCAATAAAAGGAGCCTCTTTTGGTTCCTTTTGTTTGCTTACGTATTTATGCAACTTTTAATGTAGGATATACGTGTATATATATATTATATATATATGTGTGTGTATATATATATATATATATATATATATATATATATATATGTATTAAATTGCATATGAAAATGTTATTTATATATTTTCTACCCACCATCCGCTATTTGCGCTAATATTATAAGCTATACAAATACAGTAACTGCTTACTATTCTGATTCAATGTGAATCTATGAAAGATCCAAAACTGGAGAAGAAAATAAGTTACTTACCTGTAACTGCAGCTCTTCAGTATTGGTATCTTTCATAGATTCACATGCTAGCCAATATCCTTCCCGGAGAGGGTCCCCTTATAGGTCAGAATTATTTATTCCCACTTCTGCTTGTAAATCGGAGGGACTCAGCCTCTGTTGGGAGTGCTCTAAAGGGTGCTGTCATCTGTCATATGGTTATAGTTCAAGTTTGTTCCTTTTTTAACAAGGACATAGATAGGCTATTAAACTGACTTTTTTATTGCCATTATATCCTATGATAGTGAAACATACTGCTTTATTATGGTACAGTGGAACTCCCTATTCGAAGACGGGGAATGATTCAAGCATGTGAATTATGAAAGATACCAATACTGGAGTACTGAAGTTACAGGTAAGTAACTTACTTTCTTATACACTGTAGCACTTGTTGCAGGAATTATGCTCTGGAACAGAACTCTGCTTGAAACCATAGAACATCAGTTTGTAGGGACTGAGTCACCATACCTCCTCATTGTCTATGAGCTCACGTCCTACTAGTTATAGTGCCTCAATTGCCATCCTAACATAACCATAGAAGCAAGTGAATTGGCACTCTAGAACATAACACTCTCAACCCTCTCAGGGATCGCGGTAACAGGATACAACCTTTTGCTCTCTCTCTCGTCCATAATAAGATAACCAGGAAACACGAAGGAAGTTTAGAATATTTATTTAAACTATTGTGCTCTGAAGTCAGTATACATGACACAATTAAAAAAACAAATGCGTACTAAAAATACAGTTAGCATGGTTAATAATCCATATAGCATGAAATGCCCTGTCATTATTTAGGACAGCGTAACCTAAACCCCCCCTTGCTACTGAACCTAAATGATTATATATCAAAGATCTCTGGGATTACTGGCAGACCCCGTAGCTTAGCATTCACATAAGGATGCTCTACATCTCAGCAGACACATTGCTCTACTCCAGAGCTCTTGTTCCATGTATCTGTTTTTTGGCTCCTGTGCTCATCTATATGACAAGGCATGTGCACATAAACAACAGCTGCATTCTTGTATTATGTCTAGGTGCTAGAGCCTGGCCAGAAAGAATAACAAGGGACATTGTTGTTTGACCTTGTCTATGGTGTTCAGACCAAATCCCAGGTAAACAACAGAACTCGAAAACAAATGCTGGTTTCCGTGTGAAAGTACAATGCGTCACAAAAGCAAACATGTTTATAAGGGAATGTGCGCAAAGGAAAATTATGCTTACAACATGCAGAGTTAGGCTAAATGAGGGAAAACTACAATGGCCATGCAGGAAATGCACGACAAACAGGAAGGGTCAGATCCATGTTGGATGTTCAGGAAAGCCACAGGCATTGAAATTAGTTTAATTTAAATAGGCTTTTTACACATTTATCTTATGCTGATATTGTGACATGAGATTTGAGGCTCCTGTAGTGAGCCTCCCGGCCACTGCAACACATTCAACTCCCTGGGCCGGGCACGGACTGGGGAGTATATAATAAAGGGTGACGTCAGCGCACGTGGCTGACGGCACGAATGGATCACTGGTGTAGATGTCCTTTATTGCTAATCTGCTGTTAGCAGTTAGGCCTACCTCTAATAAAAGAGAGAGGGACCCCGAAACCAAAGGGATAGGGTTCCACAATTGACGTTAGTCAGAAAGAAATTCCCTTTGGGTAAAGTAACAATAGTACATAAGTACTTACAGGCATACAAACAACCATTTAAGCAACCCACATACCACACGGAAGCAATGTAGACAGATGAAACAGACAATGTATGTGAAAACACTCTAAAAATATTTCAAATTATAAAAACAATTTATTCAGGATACATTACATTAAATAAAAACAGAAATTGGGAAACACACAAGGACGGTGCAATAATCAATAAAAACAACATTCAAGTAAAAAGGAGTATACAGGGAAAAAGGATAGAACTCAATCAAAAGACAACGATTTTGAATTCCTCCTTAGTTTGTATTCCCAGATTCGCTCCTTAGGCGTCGACGCGTTTCGGCGGTGTATTCATTTTAATCCGCCTTCATCAGGACAATAATAACGTTTCCCAAATAATTTCTGAAATTTAAATGAGACCAATCTTAAGCTTACTTACTAAAGACAGAAGATCTACTCAATGTCCAGAAATCTAAAATCACAGTCTTTAAAAAAACGTAATGTTTCCAACTCATTATACTAACATACATATATATACATTGCTTCCAAACCAGAACACATAGTACATTAATCATGCTCATATAAGTATACAACATTCATAGCCTGACAGTAGTAGTTCAACACTTTTGTTAATCATCACATCGTTAAGGGCATTGAAATATATATGTTCATGCCTAAGTAAGAATCCAGGAACATTTGATTTTCCATGAGTATTGGTGTGCTGCATTAACCAAAACTTAACATAATAGAGGTGGCGCGAAAAGAGAGCAATGATACATCACCTACCTCTGACAAGAGATATGTCTGACAGATATTGTAAGGGGTATTCAGCCTCCTTATCGTCAAATCAAGATATTCGTCCAGCGAATTCTTTTTTCTATATGTACAGACACCTAGTCAGGAAAAATGAATATATTGAAGGTTGGCCCTCTAAATGCCATGGCACAGGATTCACAAGGAACTTAGCTAATGTGTATCCTTTTTTTTCCCACACAAACTTTAGAGCAGTAAGTTACTCAATACTCTCTTCTATTTTGCTATGCCCATTAATTTGTACGTTGGAGAATAGGCATGTCCCAGATTATATCTGATCTGGATACTATAGTCGAGCAGAGAAGGGGGTAAATGTTTATAAATAACAGGGAGGCGGCCTCAGTTGAAAGCTCAATGCCTGTTAGTAACCCGGTGCTCTTATGGATAGCGTATACGTTCATTAAGCAAAAAATTATACTCCAAGTACTTACTAGTCAAAAGTTAGTAGTATGAGGCGTAAATACGTCTTTCAGACTCATGGAGATCTCCAGCTAAGTGGCTGGTAGCTGAGGAAATATATATACATAAGAACAGGCCATTACTAGCTGAATGCTACGAAGTAAAGGATAATTGCTATTCAGATATCTAAAGGCATACTTACAAATAGTTAAAAAGCTAGTACGTAAACACGCAGTAATGATGTATTCAGTTCCAACTTCAGTCTCTTTTGATCAGGCTTTTACACGATTTAGTAACAGCATGGGTTCAGGGAGTTGTAATCCAAAGATACCCGCTGTACGAGGGAAATCCTCTTTGTGAGCCCTGCATATTGTAACAAGAAAAGGGCAAATACCCTCGTTACAAGCGTGTTCTTAAAACGCTAGCGCAATAAAGTCTAAAGCCCCCAGTCAGTGCAGTTACCTTGGGCGCTTTGGTCGCGGACGTCCTGCGTGCTTCTGTTCGTCTTCCCGGCTAGCAGCGTCTAGGAGAGACACGCAAATTTAAATACCCAGCATTTACGCGGGTGTTTGTTGATGACGAAAGCGGAAATAATAGAACGGGAAAACAGACTACCCGTGCTACTAGCCACGTTAGTTAGAAGGTGACGTTTAATTATTAGGAATTATCTTTGTCATGATTAAAACGTTATGTGGTTCTACAACAAACTGATATAGCGGTTAGTATTGTAATTCATATTTACTGACCGTCTTGAAAAACTAATTTAAAAAGGAATTCTTTTGTTGTTCGTTTTATTTTAATTTTAATTTTATTTTAAATTTTAAAGGGTCGCTAATGAAAAGATCACAAATGTAGGTCATTATTTTAGACATGAAACCTAAGTACTATGGGCACCAACCTTATATTAACAGAATAATCTGTTTTTATAATAGGGGACACCCTGTATTGTATACATCCAAAATGTCTAAGTACTGATGGTCTGAACGTATTATACAGCCAATAGAGACATCTGGGAGTCAATGATTGTCCTATGTAGCTCCAATAATCCGCTCCCATTCTTCTCTTGAATTAAGACCCTTCTTGACAGTGTCCAGAAAAGAGATGTACCATTGCTCCCTCTCCTTTCTCCTTGCGACCATATTGCCACCTCTTTTACCAATTTTGATTTTTTCTAATATAAACCAGCCAAATTCTGAATCCTTATGGCCCTTTTCTAAAAAATGGGCTACAATTGGAGCAGTGATTTTTTCCGTTCTCACGGCTGATCTGTGTTCCTGAAGTCTTGTTCGTACTTCTCTCCCTGTTTCTCCAACATAAGATAGGCCACATGGGCACTGCAGTAAATAGATGACGTTTTTACTTCTACAGTTATTGTGGGTCTTACATGTTATTTTTCTCGAATTACAGACAATATCTGGTCCCACAATACATTGATTGCACATGTTACAGCTCCCACATTTCGTTGTACCAATAACCTTTGTGCCATCAATAGTTCTTTGTTTCTCAACTGATTCATCTTTATAGGTATGAACCAATAGATCACGAAGGTTGCTGTTCTTTTTGAATGCGAATAAGGGCTTTTCTAAAACTACATCTTCTTCGTGATTCAGAATGTGCCAGTGCCTATTCACAATGTTTTTTATTTGGTTACTCATGTTTGAAAATTTACTAACAAATACAACCTTATTGAGGGGCTTCCTTTCCTTAGGGGTATTGTGAATCAAAGCATCCCGGTCAAAAAAGCGTGCCCTTTTCATAGAATTTGAAAGAAGTTTTTTTGGGTATCCCCTATCTTTCAGTTTGAGTTTAAGGACTTCAGCATGTTTGTAATAGTCATTCAAGTCAGAACAGTTTCTCCGAAGGCGGAGAAACTGACTGAAGGGAATACTTTCCCTTTGGGATTTTGGATGGAAACTAGAATATTCCAACAATGTATTCTTCGCCATTGGCTTGGTATATAATTCTACTGCCAAGACTCCATCACAGTTCTTTATGCATATATCAAGGAATTCAACCCTGGTGGTACTGTAAGATGAGGTAAATTTTAGGTTGGCATCTCCTAAGTTGATCCACAGGAGAAATTCCTCCAGGAGTTCAATTGGCCCGTCCCAAATGAAAAAGATGTCGTCTATGTAGCGGTACCAGCCCGCTACATTTTCGAAGAAAGGGGCCAATTCATTGTTGATGTGTATGTCTTCAAACCTGCCCACATAAAGGCAGGCCAGACTAGGGGCACAGGTGGCCCCCATGCTGGTCCCTTTGAGCTGTTTGTAATAGTCATTTTTGAAGAGGAAGATGTTGTTAGTAAGAATAAGTCTCACACAGTCAACTATAAAGTCCTTGTTGGCCCCACCAAGATCTTGTCCTGACAGAATTTCATCGATCACTTCTGTGGTAGCCTCCTGAGGGATATTCGTGTATAACGACTCAATGTCTAGGGTAACTAGACATTGAGTCTCCCCACAAAAAGGAATTCCCTCAATCATTGATATGATATGTGCTGAGTCTCGCACATATGATTTCAATTTGCACACAATGGGTTTCAAAAAGTGGTCGACATACTTGCTGACTGGTTCCAATAGCGAGTCGATACTACTCACTATTGGACGCATCGGTGGATTGGATCTGTCCTTATGCACTTTGGGCAGGCCATAAATGGCAGGTGTTCTGGGCTCAGGATTGTTGAGGAAGCAAAACTCTTCTTCACAAATAAACCCGGACTCCTTGGCATTTGTGAGAAGAGCGAGGCATTCATTCGCTACTCTTCTTAGGATGGCTTCGGTAGTACGGACATAGTGTTCGCTGACCCCAAGGAGCCCCAGCATACGCCGCTCATAGTCCCCGGTGTCAAAGACCACCACACCGCCGCCTTTATCTGCTGGCTTGATACTCAAGGAGCCATCATCTTTCAAATGATTGATGGCCTCTCTTTCACTAGCTGAGATGTTATGGTTGTAACATCGCTTTTCTTTATTGAAAAGTTTGTGAATGCCACTTTCAACTGCCATTTCAAAGGCTTCGATGTTTTTATTCACCATACTAAGAGTGGGGGTGAATTTAGACTTGGGTTTTAAACCGGAGATGTTTATTTTTTCTCTGTACTCCCTGTCTTCAAAAAATCTATTTAATCTGATCTTCCTAAAAAATGAACGTAAGTCCTTTTCAAACTGAAATTTATCTAAATTGGTGGATGGTACGAAACTGAAACCTTTACTTAGAATCCCTATTTCTACATTGCTCAGGGTTTTACTTGATAAATTGATTACTGGTAATTTGGTTGTTTCCAGTACTTCTTGTTCCGGGTGCTTAGATATTCCTGCTGAGGAGGTGCTTGGTTGTAGTTCTGCGGCGGAAGACCCTGGTTGTAATTTTGTTGAGGGGGGCCTTGGTTGTAATTGTGTTGTCCCTGGTTCTGGTATTGTTGCCTTCCTCGACTGAAATGACCCTGGCCTCGATTCCCATTGTAGACCTGCCCCCTCCTTGGGCGTGGTTCTAAAAAAAAACCTTGGTCATAACTGTTCCTACCAGCCTCACCGATTTCTTCTTCTTCAGATCCGGAACATGATGAATTAGAGAAGGTCACTTGTTTGTTACCACCTCTTGAGTATATTTGTCTATTGGGGGGTCGTTCCCAACTCCCATTATATTTATTCTGAAAGTAGTTCTCTTTTAAAAAAGGGTAAGTTTTGTCTTCTGCGTACATCTCAATATCTTTTTTCAGCTTGTTAGTTTTTTTGTTTATCAAGTAGGTACTGTAACCCTCAACATCTCTATTAATGTCGGCCAGCTTTTTCTTGGCCTCTTCTAGGGCCGGGCAATTTTTAAGTTCATCTTCAAGTTTGTCGATCTCTTCCTTTTCTAGGATGAGTAGGCCCTGCGCTGTGAACGGTCCTTTGGACTGGAGAGTTGTATTTTGCCTTTGAGCCCAATATCTATATCCCCAGGGACGTTTAGCCCTGATGGATAAAATTAAAACATTTGGTTTCAGTGAAGACCAACTCCACTGCATTATAAGTACCAAAAGTGGGAATAGGATCACAGTAGCCTCAGGTAAAGGGGAAAACTGGGGTAAGCTTGTGAATCTGAAGAAAAAATTAATCCGAACGGAAGCCCATGCTGACTTCCTAGTAGAATATTTAACATCTGGTATTATACCCATTGGATTACAGGTTCGTAATGAACCGGGAGTATTCACAGAGAACAGGAAGTTCCTTGAAACCTGGGCACTAATCTCAAATAGGTGCAGTAGAGACTGGATGCTCTTAATCATCGAAACAGCGCAGGGCCTACTCATCCTAGAAAAGGAAGAGATCGACAAACTTGAAGATGAACTTAAAAATTGCCCGGCCCTAGAAGAGGCCAAGAAAAAGCTGGCCGACATTAATAGAGATGTTGAGGGTTACAGTACCTACTTGATAAACAAAAAAACTAACAAGCTGAAAAAAGATATTGAGATGTACGCAGAAGACAAAACGTACTCTTTTTTAAAAGAGAACTACTTTCAGAATAAATAGAATGGGAGTTGGGAACGACCCCCCAATAGACAAATATACTCAAGAGGTGGTAACAAACAAGTGACCTTCTCTAATTCATCATGTTCCGGATCTGAAGAAGAAGAAATCGGTGAGGCTGGTAGGAACAGTTATGACCAAGGTTTTTTTTTAGAACCACGCCCAAGGAGGGGGCAGGTCTACAATGGGAATCGAGGCCAGGGTCATTTCAGTCGAGGAAGGCAACAATACCAGAACCAGGGACAACACAATTACAACCAAGGCCCCCCTCAACAAAATTACAACCAGGGTCTTCCGCCGCAGAACTACAACCAAGCACCTCCTCAGCAGGAATATCTAAGCACCCGGAACAAGAAGTACTGGAAACAACCAAATTACCAGTAATCAATTTATCAAGTAAAACCCTGAGCAATGTAGAAATAGGGATTCTAAGTAAAGGTTTCAGTTTCGTACCATCCACCAATTTAGATAAATTTCAGTTTGAAAAGGACTTACGTTCATTTTTTAGGAAGATCAGATTAAATAGATTTTTTGAAGACAGGGAGTACAGAGAAAAAATAAACATCTCCGGTTTAAAACCCAAGTCTAAATTCACCCCCACTCTTAGTATGGTGAATAAAAACATCGAAGCCTTTGAAATGGCAGTTGAAAGTGGCATTCACAAACTTTTCAATAAAGAAAAGCGATGTTACAACCATAACATCTCAGCTAGTGAAAGAGAGGCCATCAATCATTTGAAAGATGATGGCTCCTTGACTATCAAGCCAGCAGATAAAGGCGGCGGTGTGGTGGTCTTTGACACCGGGGACTATGAGCGGCGTATGCTGGGGCTCCTTGGGGTCAGCGAACACTATGTCCGTACTACCGAAGCCAGCCTAAGAAGAGTAGCGAATGAATGCCTCGCTCTTCTCACAAATGCCAAGGAGTCCGGGTTTATTTGTGAAGAAGAGTTTTGCTTCCTCAACAATCCTGAGCCCAGAACACCTGCCATTTATGGCCTGCCCAAAGTGCATAAGGACAGATCCAATCCACCGATGCGTCCAATAGTGAGTAGTATCGACTCGCTATTGGAACCAGTCAGCAAGTATGTCGACCACTTTTTGAAACCCATTGTGTGCAAATTGAAATCATATGTGCGAGACTCAGCACATATCATATCAATGATTGAGGGAATTCCTTTTTGTGGGGAGACTCAATGTCTAGTTACCCTAGACATTGAGTCGTTATACACGAATGTCCCTCAGGAGGCTACCACAGAAGTGATCGATGAAATTCTGTCAGGACAAGATCTTGGTGGGGCCAACAAGGACTTTATAGTTGACTGTGTGAGACTTATTCTTACTAACAACATCTTCCTCTTCAAAAATGACTATTACAAACAGCTCAAAGGGACCAGCATGGGGGCCACCTGTGCCCCTAGTCTGGCCTGCCTTTATGTGGGCAGGTTTGAAGACATACACATCAACAATGAATTGGCCCCTTTCTTCGAAAATTTAGCGGGCTGGTACCGCTACATAGACGACATCTTTTTCATTTGGGATGGGCCAATTGAACTCCTGGAGGAATTTCTCCTGTGGATCAACTTAGGAGATCCCAACCTAAAATTTACCTCATCTTACAGTACCACCAGGGTTGAATTCCTTGATATATGCATAAAGAACTGTGATGGAGTCTTGGCAGTAGAATTATATACCAAGCCAATGGCGAAGAATACATTGTTGGAATATTCTAGTTTCCATCCAAAATCCCAAAGGGAAAGTATTCCCTTCAGTCAGTTTCTCCGCCTTCGGAGAAACTGTTCTGACTTGAATGACTATTACAAACATGCTGAAGTCCTTAAACTCAAACTGAAAGATAGGGGATACCCAAAAAAACTTCTTTCAAATTCTATGAAAAGAGCACGCTTTTTTGACCGGGATGCTTTGATTCACAATACCCCTAAGGAAAGGAAGCCCCTCAATAAGGTTGTATTTGTTAGTAAATTTTCAAACATGAGTAACCAAATAAAAAACATTGTGAATAGGCACTGGCACATTCTGAATCACGAAGAAGATGTAGTTTTAGAAAAGCCCTTATTCGCATTCAAAAAGAACAGCAACCTTCGTGATCTATTGGTTCATACCTATAAAGATGAATCAGTTGAGAAACAAAGAACTATTGATGGCACAAAGGTTATTGGTACAACGAAATGTGGGAGCTGTAACATGTGCAATCAATGTATTGTGGGACCAGATATTGTCTGTAATTCGAGAAAAATAACATGTAAGACCCACAATAACTGTAGAAGTAAAAACGTCATCTATTTACTGCAGTGCCCATGTGGCCTATCTTATGTTGGAGAAACAGGGAGAGAAGTACGAACAAGACTTCAGGAACACAGATCAGCCGTGAGAACGGAAAAAATCACTGCTCCAATTGTAGCCCATTTTTTAGAAAAGGGCCATAAGGATTCAGAATTTGGCTGGTTTATATTAGAAAAAATCAAAATTGGTAAAAGAGGTGGCAATATGGTCGCAAGGAGAAAGGAGAGGGAGCAATGGTACATCTCTTTTCTGGACACTGTCAAGAAGGGTCTTAATTCAAGAGAAGAATGGGAGTGGATTATTGGAGCTACATAGGACAATCATTGACTCCCAGATGTCTCTATTGGCTGTATAATACGTTCAGACCATCAGTACTTAGACATTTTGGATGTATACAATACAGGGTGTCCCCTATTATAAAAACAGATTATTCTGTTAATATAAGGTTGGTGCCCATAGTACTTAGGTTTCATGTCTAAAATAATGACCTACATTTGTGATATTTTCATTAGCGACCCTTTAAAATTTAAAATAAAATTAAAATAAAAATAAAACGAACAACAAAAGAATTCCTTTTTAAATTAGTTTTTCAAGACGGTCAGTAAATATGAATTACAATACTAACCGCTATATCAGTTTGTTGTAGAACCACATAACGTTTTAATCATGACAAAGATAATTCCTAATAATTAAACGTCACCTTCTAACTAACGTGGCTAGTAGCACGGGTAGTCTGTTTTCCCGTTCTATTATTTCCGCTTTCGTCATCAACAAACACCCGCGTAAATGCTGGGTATTTAAATTTGCGTGTCTCTCCTAGACGCTGCTAGCCGGGAAGACGAACAGAAGCACGCAGGATGTCCGCGACCAAAGCGCCCAAGGTAACTGCACTGAATGGGGGCTTTAGACTTTATTGCGCTAGCGTTTTAAGAACACGCTTGTAACGAGGGTATTTGCCCTTTTCTTGTTACAATATGCAGGGCTCACAAAGAGGATTTCCCTCGTACAGCGGGTATCTTTGGATTACAACTCCCTGAACCCATGCTGTTACTAAATCGTGTAAAAGCCTGATCAAAAGAGACTGAAGTTGGAACTGAATACATCATTACTGCGTGTTTACGTACTAGCTTTTTAACTATTTGTAAGTATGCCTTTAGATATCTGAATAGCAATTATCCTTTACTTCGTAGCATTCAGCTAGTAATGGCCTGTTCTTATGTATATATATTTCCTCAGCTACCAGCCACTTAGCTGGAGATCTCCATGAGTCTGAAAGACGTATTTACGCCTCATACTACTAACTTTTGACTAGTAAGTACTTGGAGTATAATTTTTTGCTTAATGAGCGTATACGCTATCCATAAGAGCACCGGGTTACTAACAGGCATTGAGCTTTCAACTGAGGCCGCCTCCCTGTTATTTATAAACATTTACCCCCTTCTCTGCTCGACTATAGTATCCAGATCAGATATAATCTGGGACATGCCTATTCTCCAACGTACAAATTAATGGGCATAGCAAAATAGAAGAGAGTATTGAGTAACTTACTGCTCTAAAGTTTGTGTGGGAAAAAAAAGGATACACATTAGCTAAGTTCCTTGTGAATCCTGTGCCATGGCATTTAGAGGGCCAACCTTCAATATATTCATTTTTCCTGACTAGGTGTCTGTACATATAGAAAAAAGAATTCGCTGGACGAATATCTTGATTTGACGATAAGGAGGCTGAATACCCCTTACAATATCTGTCAGACATATCTCTTGTCACAGGTAGGTGATGTATCATTGCTCTCTTTTCGCGCCACCTCTATTATGTTAAGTTTTGGTTAATGCAGCACACCAATACTCATGGAAAATCAAATGTTCCTGGATTCTTACTTAGGCATGAACATATATATTTCAATGCCCTTAACGATGTGATGATTAACAAAAGTGTTGAACTACTACTGTCAGGCTATGAATGTTGTATACTTATATGAGCATGATTAATGTACTATGTGTTCTGGTTTGGAAGCAATGTATATATATGTATGTTAGTATAATGAGTTGGAAACATTACGTTTTTTTAAAGACTGTGATTTTAGATTTCTGGACATTGAGTAGATCTTCTGTCTTTAGTAAGTAAGCTTAAGATTGGTCTCATTTAAATTTCAGAAATTATTTGGGAAACGTTATTATTGTCCTGATGAAGGCGGATTAAAATGAATACACCGCCGAAACGCGTCGACGCCTAAGGAGCGAATCTGGGAATACAAACTAAGGAGGAATTCAAAATCGTTGTCTTTTGATTGAGTTCTATCCTTTTTCCCTGTATACTCCTTTTTACTTGAATGTTGTTTTTATTGATTATTGCACCGTCCTTGTGTGTTTCCCAATTTCTGTTTTTATTTAATGTAATGTATCCTGAATAAATTGTTTTTATAATTAGAAATATTTTTAGAGTGTTTTCACATACATTGTCTGTTTCATCTGTCTACATTGCTTCCGTGTGGTATGTGGGTTGCTTAAATGGTTGTTTGTATGCCTGTAAGTACTTATGTACTATTGTTACTTTACCCAAAGGGAATTTCTTTCTGACTAACAGCAGTTAGGCCTACCCTGCCCAGAGCCCTCAGAAGTCGGTGGTTGACCTTCGCCTGCGGCGGGGCTGCTAGGATCCGTGGAAGTGGTGGTGGAAGTCTGGCTGTCGGTGGAGGCATTGTGCTGTGTGGTGCGGTACCGAGGTTGAGACAGCGCCTGTGCAGGCCAGAAAAGGGGAGGCGTGGCCTGGCGAGGCCGGAGTGTCATCAAGTCATCGGCCAGCGACGGCGCCGGTGGTGGGGTGTGTAACACCTGGTGGAAATGCCTGATTCACCAGGGAGAGCAGCTGCCCTGGGAGCGGAGGCGGCAGGATGGCGGGCAGGTCGCACGGCCGCGAAGTTCCTCTCAGAGTTCAGTCAGCAGGCGGACTCCGCGACGAGGGCTCCGCGCTGGAAGAAGTGGCTGGGACAGTTGGAAAACTACTTTGTTGCCACCCGGGAGACTGACAATCCAGTGAAGAGGTCGTTACTGCTGCTGATGGGTGCGATGAACTTTATGATTTATTCCAAGGCTTGCCTGATACTGGTGATAGTGATGACTATGAAAAGGCGGTCCGGGCCCTAAATCATCAATTTGATCCGCAGGTTAACCCAGACTTTGAGCATTTCAAGCTGTGGCAGGCAAAGCAACGCGATGAGGAGTCGATTGACATGTTCTATGTGAGACTGCAGAAGTTGGCCAGCACATGCGTGAGGTCGATCGAGCGTTTGAGACCAGGGCCCAGCTGATAGCAGGGTGTAAGTCCATAGAGCTGCACAACTGATCCTACGTCAGCCCGGGCTCCCGTTGGACGAGATCCTGGTCTTGGGGAGATTGCATGAGCTGGCGGATGGGCGAGCAGGCCAAATGGAAGTGGGGTTGCCCAAGAAATCCAATGGAGTGCAACCGTTGTTTCCAAAGCCCATCAAGGAAGAGAGGGTCAAGGTGCTCAAAAAAGCATATGGCCGAGGGGCTGGAGCGGGTGCCAAACAGGAAGAGAGGCGCAAAAGTGTGAATGCCGGAACTGCGCATGGGGGCGCATGCACAAAGAGTGTGCCCTGTACAGGGGATGTAATGCCTCAAATGCAATAAGTATGGACATTTCGCAAAGGTGTGCCAGAGTGGAACGCAACCGGGCAGAAGTAGATCTCTGCGTGTTTGTCATCTCACTCATCCGGGGGGTGAACACCCCCAAGAGACCACCGCCTACGTGCCAAGTGTGGATAGGGGAGTCATGTGTACGGACGCTGATTGACACGGGGGTGTCCATGAACATTCTTGATGCTGATTAATACAGGAGGCTCAGCCCGAGACCACGCCTAATGCTGACTACCGCCAAGATTCTCACGTATGGAGGGAGTATT
This sequence comes from Lissotriton helveticus, assembly GCF_964261635.1. Lineage (NCBI taxonomy): Eukaryota > Metazoa > Chordata > Amphibia > Caudata > Salamandridae > Lissotriton > Lissotriton helveticus. The sequence continues at coordinate 1,909,650,088 of NC_136059.1, forward strand.
CCACTGCAGGGGGTTATTGATGCAGAAGTAAAGTACAAGGATCGGGTCACTGCCGCAAGGTTCTATATCACCTGTGATCAGACCGGCTCGTTACTAAGCTTCCACACGGCCGAGGATCTTGGGCTGGTGATGTTCGCGAAGCACATACACCAGTCACAGGCGGACTGGGTTCTCGAAGAATTCCCCGAGCTGTTACGGGGACTGGGTTGCCTGAAAGGAGTAGAGTTTCAGCTCCACATTGATGAGTCCATCAAGCCGGTGGCGCTTTGACACCGGAGGGTGCCGTTTCATCTAAGACCCTTGGTTGAAGCAGAGTTGGACCGTCTGGAGCGTGACGGAGTCATTGAGAAGGTGTCTGGGCCAACGCCGTGGCTGTTGCCCCTGGTCATAGCACCCAAGCCGAAGCAGCCTGGGGCCATCAGGCTGTGAGTGGATATGAGGCTGCCGAACAAGGCTATCTGCCGGGAGAGGCATATTACCCCAGCCATTGACAAAATCGTAGCAGATTTAAATGGGGCACAGTGGTTTTCAAAAGTTGATTTGAACTCTGGCTACCATCAAAGGATGCTTGCGGAGGAAAGACAATATATCAGGACTTTCTCCACCCATGTGGGGTTGCGTCGCTTCAAAAGACTGAGCTTTGGGGTGTCTCGGCGGCGGAAGTGTTTCAGGAGGCCATTCAGGAAGTGCTATCTGGCCTGGTTGGAGTCATCAATGTCAGCGATGACATCCTGATATTCTCGAAATCGCTGGAGGAACACCATGTGAGGTTGAGAGCCACTCTTCAGCGACTGGTGGAGCAAGGTCTAACTCTTCATCAAACCAAGTGTGACTTCTATGCCACGGAGGTCGAGTTCTTCGGGTATCGGTTCTTGGCCCGGGTTTGCAGGTAGATCCGGCTAAGATGGAGGCCATCAGAACGGCAGCCACCCCTCAAACACCATCGGAAGTGCGTCATTTTCTAGGGATGGCTAACTACTGTGGCCGGTTCATTTCTCGGTTGGCCAGTATCTCGGAGCCTCTCCGACAACTCACCAAAAAGGACGTATTGTGGCAGTGGTCTGACAAGAAAGCGCAAGCATTTGCCGACATAAAAAAGGCTCTGTTGAAGGGTGCAACGGTAGCATACTTTCACCTGGGAGCGGCTACGGACCTGATTGTGGATGCTAGCCCAGTGGGACTTGGAGCCGTCCTCCTACAGAGGTCAGACCAGGACGAGTGAGTACCCATTGCATATGCTAGCCGGGCGCTTACAGCGGTGGAAACACGATATGCGCAGATTGAGAGGGAAGCCTTGGCCATCCGCTGGGCATGTCAACACTTCAACATCTATTTATGTGGACACACGTTCACCGTAGTGACCGATCACAAGCCGTTGGTACCTCTGTTTGCAGGAACGGCGAGGAATGGGCCTGCTCGATTTGAAAGATGGGCGTTCAGATCCAGCACTACGGATTTGAAGTGGTATACCGTCCTGGAGCGAGCAACCTGGCTGATTACCTGTCACGACACCCACTGGCTCCAAGTGGAGTTCAGGGGCCGGAGGTGGATGAAGGAGCTGAGATATTTTTGAGACAACTGCTAGAGGAGGCCCGCCCCCAGGCTTTGCTGCTCGAAGACATTAGGAGGGCTTTGCTGCAAGATGAGTGCTTACAAGCTGTTGCCCGCACGCTACGTGATCATCAGTGGAAGTGGTTCCTAAGCGGAAATGACAGAAGATCGGCTGACGACAAGAAATACTGGGAGAGCATGTGAAAGTGCCGAGAAGAACTGAGTGCGGCGGGGACAGCATAATCTTGCTGGGCCCGTGCATAGTGATACCAGCAGCACTCCGAAATCAGACAGTAGATCTGGCGCACCAGGGACACCAGAGGATTGAGAAGACCAAGGCCCGCCTGCGAACGAAAGTATGGTTTCCTGGAGTGGATTGGCTAGAGGAGGACAAAGTAAGGAGGTGCCATGCGTGCCTGATAACGGGGGCTGACTCGCCCAAAGTGTCAATCATAACAGAAGGCCCCAGCATGTCCCCCTGGACGCAACTGAGTTTAGACTTTGGGAGTTTTCCAGATGGGAGGCAAATGGCGGTGTTTGTGGACAGTCATTCGAAATTTCCAGTTGTGGATGTAGTCTCTTCAACAGCTTTTGAATGTCTTCATCCGGCCCTGGAGAAGACTTTTGCCCTGCTGGGACTGCAGGAGGAGATCCGAACAGACAATGGGCCCCCGTCCCAAGGACAGGAGTTGCGTGATTTCCTCGACCAGCATGGCATACGACATAGGAAAATAACACCTCAATGGCCTCAAGCCAACGGAGATGTAGAGCGATTCATGAGGACAATGAACAAAGCCCTAGGAATTGGAGTGGCTCAAGGTGTCAATCTGGAAACCTGTTTGCACCAGTTCTTGAGGGCCTACATTCAAACACTACATTGCAAGACCAAATGTGCACCCCATGATCTCCTGTTGAAAAGAGCGGTGCGTGATGTCATACCCAGCAGTGGAGCATGGACCCCTGTGGTTCTGGATGCGGAGCGGTCCCAGGCCCACTGACAAAACAACAATGACCGGGCCATCAAGAGAAGAGGGGCCCATCCGGGTAGGAGACTATGTAGTGGGAAAAGATCGACACCCGGGATCAAAGTTTCGCACACCATTCGAGCAGGATCACTGGAAGGTGGTGCAGATCCAAGGTACTCTGGTCGTGGCAGAGAAGGGAAATCATCTCAATAGCCCGCAACATGTCACAAAGGTTCCTGGTCCCAGGGAGGCGGGCTTTGGTGCCCGACATGGAAGTGTGGGGAGAAGCAGAAGAAGTAGAAGTGCCCAGGGAAGAGAACCAGACAGTCGAGGCTACACCGGAAAGACCGAGGGAGGTGGTTGAGCAAAGTGAACCGGACCACAGTCGCGACAGCAACCACAGAGAAAATCAGAGTAGGCACTGTCACTATGGCTACGCAACAATCAGGAGCCAGGCACCGGTTGCGAGACTTTTCATGTTAAGGGCCCCAGGAGGAAGGCCGACCAGATTGGACGCTGGAGGACAGGTATCGGAGGGGGTATCCGAATGGTGCCGCAGTGACAATGTGTTTTGTTGTTATTTCAAGTTCGTGGGTTGGGTCGGTTGTTGTGAGCCACCCGGCCACTGCAATACATTGTAACACATTCAACTCCCTGGGCCGGGTGCGGACTGGGGAGTATATAATAAAGGGTGACGTCAGGGCACGTGGCTGACGGGACGAACGGAGCCCTGGTGTAGACGTCCCTTATTGCTGCTCTGCTGTTAGCAGTTAGGCCTGCCCTGTCCGGAGCCCTTAGAAGTCGGTGGTAACCCCTACCACATTCCCCAGGGACCTCCCCAGCTTCCCTTCCACTCTATACTACCTGTGCCCTGCCCCAGCCGGGGTATCACAGCTCCTAGACACCATTTGGTCAGGATAACAGCACTTAGAGAGATACTAGATATGATAAATATAATTTTAAAATAAACACGTATAAAGCCTTGTTTCAGAGATGTGAATGACAACAAATTTAAATCAGAATAGAAAGTCAATTTAGAAAAATAATCGAATTAACGTGCTTCGGTGCAGTCCGTAATGTTACTCACCATCTCATAGGCCAAAGACTCCATAAAGGAATCTGATTCTGCACATGATGATTGGTCAACAGCCCTAGTCACAAGCTCCATAGAAGAAACATGCTCTCCGGTCCCAGTCGATGCTGAGACAGTTACCGGGAAACCTGCATCCATGTTACCAGAGCCTGTATATTGTGATCCATGTGCTGATGCACACGGTTCCTCATAGGCCAAAGGCTCAACTCTCGCATTGTGTAAAAGTCGCAAGCCCAAAGGACAATTCTGAAAATGGGTCGCTGAGGATCTTATCAACAATCTAAAGTCCAAGGTAGCTGGAGTCTGCAAAGCCAGGCATATATCCAGTGCTCATTCGGAGGGACACCAGATGCAGTGAAATACGGGTCGCATGCCGGTAAACCAGGCAGGCAGAAATGTCAAAGACCAACCAAGATCCAGTTCTTGTAGTAGAAGCATTCCAAAGATATGATTCACATGCTCACAATAGTGTTGGGGCGATGCAAGTTCCAGAGCGCCCGCAAAAGGAGCATTTATTGCGGTGAAGCAGGAACAGGATGAGAGTGCCGCAAATGAGGAGTAACAGTAATGGGAATCTTCCGAATATGCTAGAGAAAATGGAATGGATAAAAGCCGGGATTACTCCAAAGATGGTCTAAAAAGAACTAACGAGGCCTGAGCCTACAACTTTAAAAAAGTGTGCAAGGCCAGCCGTACGGGGGGCATTAAAGATTTGATGCACTAATTCTACGAAATGCTGGGGAAGGTTTGTGTTTAACAATGAATGAATTTCACTAGAAGTTCAAGCCACCTGCAATTCGAAGGTCTTGCAAGCAGATGTGAGAGCTACTTCTTGCTGAAACAATAATAGTTTGAGTCTGCTTAGTTTGCTGAAGTCTGCCTTCAAAGTTGGAATGGAAGGCCATAGTGAGCTATCTACAGTCCCATGCATAGGGGGAAATAAGACATTGTTGCAACAGGTGACTAACTGGGAAATGGACAAAATATATAGGACTCCCGCCCGCATTCTGCAACAGTCTTCATAACTAAGCATGAGATAACTGTAGATATAGAGTACCAGAATGAAAGAGAGAATTGCGGGAACCGGGATTCCTTTTGAATAACAAGCCAAATTGGGCACTTAAGTGTTGCATGCGCCGTGAATTGTAACGTGTTTCCAAACAATTTAATGTCTGACAGCAGAATTGCATTCTTCACCAGTGATAAAAACGTCCTTGCTGCTACGTTCACAACGATAGGCCAAGGGGAGTGACCATACTTCATGAAGGTAACTGCTACCTAGGGGTTTGTATCTACCTACATGAAAATGTTTCATGCAAGCTGTGAATTCAAATGTCGATATAGGTAGTGAAATAACTCTATGTTTCAACAACACAGCCTAAGGCTTTTCATCTATAGTGAATGGGGGTTGTTCTCATTTTTCTAAATGCAGCATTGTATAGGTCGCATCTTTCATTGTCATCAATTGTTGTTTACCTGTTAAATTAAAAGGTAAAACAAATCAGTAAAATTCAAGTAATGCCATGGAGTGCGCCCATTTTTAAGTGTTTGAAGCGTCTAGAGGGCCCGCAATAGGAGCATTTATTGCAGGGAAGCATGAACAGGATGAGAGTGCCGCAAATGAGGAGTAACAGTAATGGGAATCTTCCGAATATACTAGACAAAATGGAGTGGATAAAAGCCAGGATTACTCCAAAGATGGTCTGAAAAGATGTAACGAGGCCTGAGCCTACAACTTTAAAAAAGTGTGCAAGGCCAGCCGTACGGGAGGCATTAAAGATTTGATGCACTAATTCTCCGAAATGCTGGGGAAGGTTCGTGTTTAACAATGAATGAATTTCACTAGAAGTTCAAGCCACCTGCAATTCGAAGGTCTTGCGAGCAGATCTAAGAGCTACTTCTTGCTGAAACAATAATAGTTTGAGTCTGCTTAGTTTGTTGAAGTCTGCCTTCAAAGTTGGAATGGAAGGCCATAGTGAGCTATCATTTAACACAAATAAGGGGAGAGGGTCAATTGCATGCGCCGTGAATTGTAACGTGTTTCCAAACAATTGAATGTCTGACAGCAGAATCGCATTCTACACCAGTGATAAAAACTTCTTTGTCGCTACATTCACAACGATAGGCAAAGGGGAGTGACCATACTTCATGAAGGTAACTGCTACCTAGGGGTTTGTATCTACCTACATGAAAATATTTCATGCAAGCTGTGAATTCAAATGTCGATATAGGTAGTGAACTAGCTCTATGTTTCAACCACACAGCCTAAGGCTTTTCATCTATAGTGAATGGGGGTTGTTCTAATTTTTCTAAATGCAGCATTGTATAGGTCGCATCTTTCATTGTCATAAATTGTTGTTTACCTATTAAATTAAAAGGTAAAAACAAATCAGTAAAATTCAAGTAATGCCATGGAATGCACCCATTTTTGAGTGTTTGAAGCGTCTGCATCATAGATCTAAGCTTACTTTGCCTATGATACAGTGTTGACATGTTGTTCTCGGTAGGCAGACAAAATATCGAAATTAAAATATCGATATGCAATAATATCGATGTTTTAATATCGATGGTATAGTATATCGATGTGCCATAATATCGACAGACAGAATATCGAGATTAAGGTATGTATGTTAGTAATATCGAAATTTTGTTGTTTAGTGTTATGTATTTTATTTTGTTGTTTATATGTTTGCTAAATATGTTTAGAAATGTATGTTTGAAAATTAGTAATTTTGTTAACATTTTGCGTTTTAGTATTAGAGCGGGTTGTGGGTTTATAGGGGAACAGGGTGGGAAGTAATTTAGTAATAATTAATTAATTAATATATGTTTGTAAATATTTTTAATTAATAATTAATTGGTAATTAATTAATATTAATTAGTTAATTAATTAATACAATTTTGTACATATTTTTAATTAATAATTAATTGGCAATTAATTAATATTAATTAGTTAATTAATTAATATAATTGTGTACATATTTTTAATTACTAATTAATTGGTAATTAATTAATATTAATTAGTTAATTACATTAATTAGAGTAATTTTTTAATATATATAATTTTTTTATTGTTAATTAATTATTTGGGAAAAATTAATATTAATTAGTAAATTAAATTAATTATAGCTAATGTGCTAATATATTTACTTTATTGTTATTGTTAATTAATAATTAATTGGTAATTAAATAATGTTAATTAATTTTGGGTAAAGGAGTATTTTTAGGGTTCAGGGTCAGTTTTCAGTTTTTGGGTAAAGGGGTATTTTTAGGGTTCAGGGTCAGTTTTCAGTTCTTGGGTAAAAGGGTATTTTTAGGGTTCAGGGTCAGTTTTCAGTTCTTGGGTAAAGGGGTATTTTTAGGGTTCAGGGTCAGTTTTCAGTTTTGGGTAAAGGGGTATTTTTAGGGTTCAGGGTCAGTTTTCAGTTCTTGGGTAAAGGGGTATTTTTAGGGTTCAGGGTCAGTTTTCAGTTTTTGGGTAAAGGGGTATTTTTAGGGTTCAGGGTCAGTTTTGGGTTTTTGGGGTACAGGGGTATTTTTAGGGTTCAGGGTCAGTTTTGGGTTTTTGGGGTACAGGCGTACAGGGTAAAAATAAAATAAATTTAAATTTATTTTAAATCAATTAAATGAAATAAAAAAAAAAAAAATTACATTAAATTATTAAGTTTTTAATTTATTTTAAATGTATATGTATTACTTTTAATTTTTTAATTATGTTTTAATGTTTTTATTTAATATTTGTTAAATTATATGTATTTTAAAATTATTTTTACATTATTATTAATACATTTAAAAAAACTATATTTTTAATATTTCGATATTTTTGTACTACGATATTATTTTTTCGATATTTTTGTACTTAACATTATGTAGATATAATTTCGATATTTTTGACTTCGATATTTTTGTCTCGATTTTGTTGTAGGTCGATTTTCTGTCTGTCGATATTTTGTCAGACATTCGTTGTTCTCCACAATACCGATAACAGACAACACATTGTTGTTTAAGTTGTAAATATGAGATGACAGCGTAGTAATATCAGCAATTAGTCCAATGTTTACTTGGTGTATTTGTCTCAAACATGCAACAGCTTCTATGTGGGATAATTTCCAAATTTAATAATAAGTAGCATCTATAAATCTTTTTGAATGTGGGGATTTTGGATCCAAAAAAAATCTGATGAATTCATGCCCATGAGAGAAAGATGTTGTTTTACTATAGACAGTGTGGAATGTTCCAACCACTGTTGACATAACTTCCCAACCGAATAGGAATTAACAATACCCAAATGTGTTGAATGAGAGTATCAGGGATCAGGTCTATTTGATTTAAGCCCAGGTGTGGAATTGAGAAAATGGGTCTGTCATCCATTTATACCCACTCGCCACAACAACCACCCGCTAGGACTCGAAATCAAAGAATTAAATGTACTGTTTTTCACTAGGCTATTTAATTATTATTTTGTGTAATTTGTGAAACTCTGCTAATTATCAAAACGGGCAACAGAGGGAATGGTCGGGGCATTCATTTCTTTAATTTCCTAGACATGTAGTCTGCTGGATTGTTTCATTCTGCGGGAATTAAACAGGCTTGAAGCAAGGTTTCGGTGCCTTGAATTGGCCAGGACTTCATACCCCAAATTGATTTCAAATCAATGGTGTTTTTCCAGTATCGATAACCTTTAAGGACCAACTGATTGACAAATGTAGTAGTATATATAAGCTTAGTTTGAGTAAGCATATATTTCTTTGGTGGTGTTGGAGTTAATTTAAAATATTATGACATGGGGTCTGAAGCATCATATCCCATGAAATAAGTGTATTTATCTGTTTGCTTTTTAGAACTTTCTGAAGGGGGAGTTGGACAATGTTCCCATTGGGTATAGGTAAAATGGGGATGCTGCCTACATGTTCTATGTAGGAAATGGTGTCCATAGTGATGGTAACAGAACACATCAGCATAGTTAGTGGAATTAAAGTATAGGTCTTGTGATTCAAAAACAGTGTAATATTCTAATTGTGAAAGCATAGAATTTACAGTGTCAACATCCCAATCATCTGCATCTAACCTATAGAAAGTTTGAACACATATATCGGCAGGCTCTCCGTCAAGTCAAATATGTCGAAAGAAACTTTATTTCAGACAATTCCATCATTCACTGGAACAGCTGAAATGTAAACAAGGGACACGTCTCTTTTCATTTTATGTGATGAAGATTGGGGAGCCAACACCCCGTCAACTAATTTTGTAGCAGAACGTTCAAGGAGGTAATGGCCATTGATCAGTAGGAAAGAAACTGTCACAAATCTAATCCACAAGAATAAAAAAAACAAGGAGGGTATGATACAGATATATATCCATGGAGGGACTAGATAAATGTGTTTTAACCATGAAATAAAAGCACAAATCCATGCAGGAGGCATGTACAGAATGGAAGAACTGTCAGAAGAAGAATTATCTTGATCCATATAGTACCTGGAGGTACTCAGGTTGGGACTCAGCAACAAGACTTGGAGATGCCAACTCAGATGGACTTGTCAACGATGGATCATTATAAATGATATCTGTTGCAGAAGACATAAGATTAGAAGCAGATATCAAGTCAAGGAAATTGTCAGTGGAGTACTCAGTCTCCCCCTCCATCAGCCGGAGAGCATCAGCATAGGTTGTGCTCACAGGTTGCAAAGAAAAGTCTTGCAGTAAAGAAATGCTATTCTGTGGCATACTATAAAGTATTGGCCACATGGTGTAGTTTGACATGTTCAATGGAGACAAAGCGAGTGTATTTACATCCAAGAATTGATGGCAAAATAACCAGTGTGTACCTTGAAGGCCAAGGACTGGAACAGGAGCACTGTACATCGGACTAAATTATTTTTTGGATAGCCACCTTCTCTCGAATCAGATCTCTGATTTCTGGAAGCCAGCCGCAAACTGGAATTTGATCAGCACTGGAAGAGTGTGACTTAGGCAATTGTTTGCAAGATTGATTGTCACAAAACCTTTTTAGGTCCTGTAGGACAGCACAATGGTTATCTATGTCAAAGGTTGCGGCAGTCACCACAACGTCTGGACCATCAAGGTCCGTAACATACATCTTGATGCCAAAAAGTACTTCGTACGTGGTCTGCCCACCCAGAGACCTTTTAGGGATTTGATGCCCAGTAAACCTCATATAGATGGTTCAAACCAACCACACCTTGTACGTAATACTCTAGCCATTAAGGACTGTTTTAAGTCACAATTCATTCTCTCCACAACTGAATTCCCCTTGGGTCTATACAGAGAAGAAAAATGCACTTCATCAAATCATAGTACGCTTTAGAAGCAAATGCCGGGCCTTGGTCAGAGTTGAATGCACAGCAGGTATATGTCCCAATAAAGACTTGCAAGTCACAGTTCAACTGTCAGCCGAGCACTGTGGTCAAACACACAGGAATCTAGAGCAAGAAACGACTGCAACCAAAATATATTTAAATGCAGCATTTGAAATCAGTGGACCACAATGATCTAAGTAAATGCAGCCAAACGACTGATTGGAAATAAACAAATGTGTCTGTGGTGGATGAAACAAATTGGAACTTTTGATCTATTGAAAAATGTCACAAGTAAATACATATATGTTGTGGTTTGTTGGTATAAGCCTTGCCACCAATATATTTGCTGTAAGAGAGAAATGGTGGCAACCATACCGGCACGCCAGTTATACCTTCATGAGCGGCTACAATTAAATCATGTCTGCGGTCTGTGTTGGAAATCACTGATCACCAACACTAGGAATAGTTACAAAAGGAACATTGTGGTCATTTAAACAATAGGAATATTTAGTAGGAAATCTCTTCGGTAAAAGGGTGCCATTTTGAAAAGCACTCATGACAGCCAGGATATCATTGTCAATACGAGTTTTAGAGCGGGTTACTGCTGTGGTTTTAGCTGCAGCTACTACACATTTGTCTGCTTCAACAGCCAGAGAATTCCCTACTGCGTGTGTTCCCACATTTTGATGACTCAATGTATGTATAACATGAGTTTATGGCAACGTATCCTTAAAATTCATCACTTTGCCCAAAGTAGTTTGTCCTTGATTGTGCTACCTTTAGCACCTCTGAAGCCATCTGTTTCCAAAAAGTGTGGGAAATCTAGGATCTGTATTTTGAAGGGCCAGAAGTAAAGCCTTCAATTCAGCCAACTGGGCAAAGCAGTTTCCAAGATACTGCATGCGAGTAGTCTGAGGATGAAAGACGCAATCGGAAATAGTGCCTATGATGATGGCACATCCAGCAGAATATTGCTTCTCAGAACCTATAGCTGGTTGTGCAGATCCATCGGTATAAATGATTGACTGTTGCTGTGCCACTGCACCTCCCTTGATTTAACCATAAGAAGCATTTTGGAAGGAAGCACTATACCTCAATCAAGGCACTAAAGTCGGTGAAAAAGACAATGAGGTCATACGGGCCCTAGCGAGACAGCTCTCAACTAAATCAAGCCATGAAGTTCACTTTCTGGTACAATGGTATTTTAAACTGCAATTTTTGTGGAAGAACACAATCAAGGGTGTAAGATTTGTTTGACGCCAAAGTTGCTTTGCTGTAATACTCCCTGGATTCTGCTCATGTTTTTGACATAATTACATTATGGGTTAATCCTTTTATTGAGTTTACAGTTTCAGTTTATAAACTTTATTTCGGTTGTTAAAAAAACCATAAAAGTTAGCCTAAACATACAATGGACAAATAACAACAGCCATCCTATTGATAATACAGACATAAAATACATACGTTTGACACCTGGAAACGACAATAATTTGATAATAAATAAGTTATAAAAACCCTTAAAAACAGTCCACAACAAATTCATTATAAAATAAACTAAGATAAAATCAGCTTTAATTTACAAAAGTACATAAAGTATGGATCACATGTAAAATGATTCAATAAATTAATAGTTCACATGATATTATGAAGTCAAACACATAAAAATGTACATTTGTTTCACATTTTTGGGTCTAAGCACCCATACCCAGCCTAGGAATTTAGCAGTTCCAACCACAATTGGGCCTTCAACAGAACATTTTAAAATTCTGAAGGCCTCTAGGCAAGATCTAGTACCCAGATTGGCACATATAGGTTTAAGCCATTTTTTTCTGGGTGCGGTATATGCTTTCCAAACAAAAAAAGACATGGGTCACTGTTTCTTTAACGTCGGGACAGAAGGGACAATCACTAGACTTTGCCGTACACCATTTAGAGGTGAAAGAATGTAAAGGCAAGGTTCCAACCCTGAACTGATGAAATAGTTTTCTGTCGCAAGTAGACGTGATGAGATCCCAGTAACCTTCCCATTTAGTTTCGTGTTTTTTATCGATAAAAGCCTTTGTCAAGGAACCATGCGAACAAAGTGAAAACCGCTTCATGGTGATATGATTCCAATAAGCTGCCTTCAGCTCCATTTTACTAGGAAAAATACTTCCCGTAGGGGTATCCCACAGGTGTTTCAGCTCTAGATCATATAACAGGTTCTTTATGGTAGCAAACCAAAGGATCGTATGTTTAGTGTCCATATCCCTCACCTCTAGGACTGCCTGGGCATAATGCTCAAGTTCGGGAGTAACCCAGAGCCGCCTCCAGTAAGCTAACAACCTGTATCTGGCAACATCTCTAATTGATTGACAGCCCAAATCCAAGAGGAGAGGAACTGTCTGTGTAGATTGGGGGAGACCAATGATGGACCTGAAAAATTTGTTCTGGCCCAACACTAGTTTGTTCAGATTAGAGTGACCCCACAACTCTACTCCATATAAGATAGATGCGCCTATTTTGTTGTTGTATATCTGTAGAACTGGGGCTATTGGTTTGGTATATGACCGTTTATGCTCTCTGAGTAAAACACCAGAAAGTTGGGTGTGTTTTACAGTGAGACAATCTAATTGTGCTTTCCAATTGAGTTTCCTATCTGTTAGAACCCCTAAGTATGTAAATGTCTCTAATTGTTCAAGAGACCCATCACTCATCTTTACATCCCCGATGACATTCTTTGAATGTTGCAGCACCATGTATTTTGTTTCGTCGACGTTAACTATTAAGTCATGGTCTGCACAGAACTCTTCAAACCTTGTCAAGGCTCGCTGGAGGCCCTGCCTAGTTTTTGATAATATGAGTGTATAGTCAGCGAACATTAAGAGAGGGGTCTTATTGCCAGCTAAACACGGAGCATCTGTGGGATAGTCTTTCAAAATAATTTACCACCCCATTTATATAAATGGAGAAGAGGGTTGGTGCGAGGACACATCCCTGCCTCACCCCCTTCTCCACCGGGAACTTTTCCGTAATTTGACCTGCTGCGTCATACCTGACCTGGGCATAATTCTCAGTATGCAGTTTGACCACAAGGGCTAAAAGCTCCAGTGGTAGGCCCAAATTCAAAAGGGTTGACCAAAGCTTAGGACGAGGAACCAGGTCGAATGCTGACTTTAAGTCAACAAAGGCAGCATAGATCACCCCTTTCCCCAGTGTAATTGTTGCCAATATATTAAAATAAATTTTAAGACCTGGTCCACAGTGCTAATTGATTGGCGGAACCCTGCTTGAAGATTGGAGATGATATTTGAATCCTCCAACCATTCCTGAATTCTACCTAAGACCACCCAGGCAATAACTTTCTGAGCACAATCAATCAAGCATATGGGCCTGTAATTGCCGGGGTGTGAACGGTCGCCTTTTTTAAAAAACAGTAAGATAACTGCACCTGCCCAGGAACTTGGGAGAGAAGCACCTTGGGTAATAGCATTAAGAAGCAATTGGCTATACAGTGCCCAAGAGTCGACAGCATGTAAAAATACGTCAGCAGGGATACAGTCAGGCCCCGGAGCTCTGCCTCTTGGGACCTGAAGGAGAGCAGTTTCTACTTTTTTGGTAAAAATTGCTATAGGGACATAAGAGGGCATCACAAAAGGTGCTGAATCTAGTTGGCTGACTGCAAACTGGCCCTTGTAATGGTCTATCCATAAATCAGGGGACACATTGTTAAATGGTATATTGCTATGGTCCCTGTTACCCCACTTAACTATATGCCAGAAGGCAGTCATATCCCGTCCCTTGCAGGAATCAAGCAAGTCCTTCCAATGTTCTTCGTCCCAAGCCCTCTGGGCTAGAGATTGTACAACCTTATAGGCCACCCTTTTCTCGCGTATCAAAACACCATCCTTGCTTTTTATAGCCAAGGCTAATTGTGCATAGGCAGAGCGGCAGGCAGAATTATACCAGACAGCAGCCTTTTGGACCATAATTTTTTTTTAAATATTACTAAAAAATGTTTTATGGACCTCAGTAGCCGTAGACACGAGGGGACCCTGTAATTGGTCATCCTGTAGGGTAACTATGGCTTCAGCCAGCATGCTATCCATCAGTTCCAATTGGTCAGCCTTTCTTGCCACATTTGACCATTTGAGCCTGCGTGAATCGTTTGTTAAAAATACTTCTGGAGAATCTACCTCTGGTTCCTGTATTAAATCTGCATTCAAGATTCTCACCTCCATATGAAGGAGTAAGGGATTGTGATCATTCTCCAAACGTGGAATGACCTTCATATCTTTCATAAAAACCCCAAACTCAATAGATAGAAGAAAGTAATCTATACGACTAGAACGCGAGTCTGAAATAAACGTGGGTGACCCCTTTTTGTCTGATAAGGAACGACCGTTGGCAGCGCTCAACCCGTGTTCAAGGCACAATATTTTGAGTTGTAGAGCGGCCCCGGACTATCTCTTAATAGGCTCCAGGTCAAGGGGAGGTATTGACCACTTGTCATCCTCCTCTGCAGTTAAAAACATGTCATGGCAATCCAGGGGTTCAAAACTACAATTAAAATTGCCATCTATTAGTATATGAATTCCTCCTTCGTAATTAATTAAGAATTCATCAAGGAACGCCACAGTTTGGGTGTCCTTCCCTCCTTGTAAACCTCTAGAATAAACATTAATTAGGAGGAAGTCTGGAAATATACATTTACTAATCTTTATAATAAGAACATCGTGTGAGTCTGTGCATATCTCGTCCAACCTCCAATTTAAACTTTGCCTGACCCACGTTGTTAATCCTCCTTTGGGGCGACCCCGCTCACCTTGAACAGCCTTTTTATAAAAATTAACATAGCCTAGGCGAACAACTTGATCTACCGCCCAAGACTCTTGAAAACACAAAATGTCAAACCTTTCAATAAAAGAGGACCATTCACTTAAAACAGTCTTATTAGTTAAACCCACTATATTCCATGATCCGATACTCAACCCTGCAAGTTGAGACGACGAATCAGGAATAATTTCACAAGGATCAACACTATTCCTGGTCAAAACACAGTCCAACCTTTGGGACATATCGTTCTCAATACAAGGTGTACCCTGAGCATGTACTAGGCAACCAATGGGCACATCTAGATTACCGCTTTGTTCAGGGCCTCCAGCATCAATTGCCAGGGACTGGGCACTTTCCGTATGCAATATTACATGGGAACCATTAGTCGCAGGAACTACTGATAGAAATGATACATCATTGTCTACAGGATTGCCCAGTCAATCATTACTGTCCAAACCGGAAAGTGAGCTAAAGGCATTATGCGTTGGTACATTATATTTGTACGGTCCATGGGCTACACGGGTGGCCTGTAAGACTCCCTGTGGGATAGGCAACGGTTGATTCTTCTTATAGAAAAAAACAAGAGGTAAGATACTTATATCTGCTTCACTAAAGAGCCTGGAACCAGCTCTATCTAAAATCGTATTAACTAGAGAGGGAGAGCCAAAGTTCAGCACCACACAATCACCCCTGTAAGCTTTGGTTGACCTGCCAATCCACGAAACCCTGCGAGACATTTTAAACTCCCTAAATAAATGGTCTCCTAGCCCTGTTTCGTTATTTAAGTAAAAGAGTGACTTATTACTCAGTGATGCCCAGTGTTCATCCTGGTCTAATGATAATCTGGGAACATTAGTCAGTACCACAGTATATGGAGTGGCTTCGGGCACCAAGTTAAAGTGATCTTTTGAGCCAGCCCAACCCCTCCGGTCATTAACAATGTTTGGTTCTACTGTTCTCACCCCTGCAGGAACACCTCTTAAAACACTGGGTAATGGGGGAGAAGGATCATAATTGGGTAAAACTGGCATGCTTTGAGAGTGCCCAGGGGCAGAAGTAGTGTCTTTTGGGATTGTTACAGAGTGAGAACTTACCCCAGAGGCAAGCTGACCCCTGTTTACTTGGGTTACGGGAATAGGGTTGGGCGCCAATAGACCTCGCTCTATATTGTCAAGTCTCTGCTCAATCTTAGACAGCTGTAATAATAATGGATTGAGCAATAACCGTAGTTTGTCTTCGATTTTACCCAATAAACTGGCAGTAAAGTCACTTGATAACCCGCATGTCTGTACAGTTTTCTCAGTAGCCGTAGATGTACATGGTTCTATATTTCCCTGATATTTCCCATGCACCACTCTCCTGGTCTTAGCAATTTTATTCGCCTGCTGAGTAGTGTGCGGCAGCCACCCTGCTTTCCTTTTCTTTGACAGAGGGGCAGAGATAGGGGTCTTGCCCTAACCCTTGGCTTGACACAGGTGCTGGTTTCTAGTGAGAATTTTAGCTGGGGGTGACGGGGAAAGAGTGGACCCACTAGTAGAGAGTGTTAGATTGGCTGGTAAGGCTATAGGAGGGGTAATAGGCAGAGTTCGCAAAGGCTCTTTAGATGGTCTAGAGTTTAACAATGAGCCTGCAACAAGCACTTCAGCTGAAACGCGACGAGGCTCTAAAGTATGATTTCCTTGTTTAAAACAGACCCTGCCCTCGTCAGAAAAGTGTCCTGTGTGCCTACAACACTGGAACCACCTTCCCCCCCTACGACAATCTTTACTCATATTGGAAGATTTATACAGGGGGACTGCTTGGAACTACTACAATTTGAATATGCAGTAACACAATAGCTGTACTGGCACCGAAAAGTCACTGACCATGAGGTAAAAATAGTGTCCAGTGGGTGTAGTGGAGGAGGTGGCCCTGTCCAACCTCCTCCGGGCCACGAGCGGGAAACAGATGTCCAAGCCAAGAATCACTTTAACAGAATCCTCAGGGCCCAGAGTAATTACCACGAGTTCTTATCTCTCAATGATCAAAGTCCCAGCATAGAGCCAAAAGGGGTGGCCCAGCCAGGCCTCCTCTGGCCCCGGATGGCCACAGATGGCCCGCCCTTTGCCCGGGCTTATCCTGCGTGCGGTTCCGCGACGCAGTGGCTGTCCTCCCTTTTAAAGCGCCTCCGGGCGCGGAAATGGCGGTGGCGGCCTCCGCCGCAAAGGAGCCTGGGGGATGTAGTCCCCCTCCACTCAGCGGCCGCAAAGATGGAGTGCTGTGGCGGTGGGAGGGAGACCAAAGGGACCAGCAGTAACGGCAGGGAGCAGGTAGGTAAAAAGCAATGCCCCCACAAAACCTGTTCCACATACACCTATGTACAAACACTGGCCGGCAATGGATTAAGGCCTATATTTATCATTTTTCCACACAGCACAACGGAGCAAGCCACCTTGCTGCGCTGCAGTGAGTGAAAGGGAAAAGACAGGAATGTACAATATTTAACATTATATGGCTCATTCCTGTTCTTTCCTAGCGCTAATACACTTTTGGCTGCCTAGCGCCAACGCAGTAACCCTTCTGTCATGCTGCAAGCGTGTCTACGTTATAGGCAGGATTGTTTTTGTGCGGGAAGGGACACCTTCCTGCATAAAAAGAATCCTTAGAGGCATGTTCCTCTTTCTATATGTGAATACAGCACACTAAGGATGAAGAAAGAACGAGGAGAAATAAAGATATTTCTCCTCGTTACACCGCACCTGGGAGGAATAGTATTTTGACGCATTCCACAGTCTACCACTAATGGTAAATCTGGGAATGCCCCAAATCCATGAGCGGATGCACGGGAACACCCACACTCCACCCATGGAACGCCTCCCTGCGGCAGAGTAATGCAACACAGAGATTAGCGCTGCCTTGCGTTACTCCATATTTTTCAAGCCGTGCAGGGTCACAAAGGTCTTGATAAATCTGGCAGGAAGTATCAGCACCAAATCTAAAACTTTGCCCATACGCCTACCTGCACTGAGTTTCTAAAGGATTTTAGTGGCCAGTGTGTAGGTAAATTCAAGAACAGCTTGGAGTACTCACTTTTTTTAAATCTCATCTGAGTTAGTTTTAGGATGAGATTTAGGATAAGATTCTCTGAAATGTGTTTTTTACAGGATGATTGGCAAACCTCTGTGATATCTGTAGCATTTGAGCTTTCAAAATTCACCTGAAAGGAAGATGATAAATGGCACCTAAGCGTCCTAGAACTGTTCAGCCCCATACTCCATTACCATGGTTAGTTTTTCCATCCCCAATAACGCCCAGATCTGATGCACCCGAGCCCTCTGATCTGATGATGTATCTCTGCCCCACTATGGGGTAATAACTTGCTTAACTGCCCTCAGAGAAGAGCCAATCGGGTTGCCTTTCAGTGAATGAAGGGAAATACTGCCTGTTGGACAGGCCGAGAATGATGTGCGCTGGGAATCTGGGGCTCTGGGTGTTAAATAGCATGGGCCTCATTTATGAGGCCTTGCGTCACTTTTACGCCGCCGGTGCGTCACTTTTTGTGACGCACTAGTGGCGTAAAAAATGCGCATTGTTGCGCCATATTTACAAAGTGACGCATCTAGGTAGATGCGTCACTTTGTAAACCCCTGCATCACATTATACCTGCGCCAGGTATAATGTATGCAAGGAGGGTGTATTGACGCAAGGAGGGTCGTAGAAGTGACGCAGTGAAATCTATGAGATTTCACTGCGTCACTTTTAGGACGCCGTTGCGTCAAACTCTTCCGCCTGCCTCACAGCAGGCGTAAGACTGATGCAGGCACTTTCACATGGGGCTTGCCCCATGTGAAAGGACGCATTGCTGGAGTTGCGTCACTTTTGTGACACACTCCAGCAATGTGTCACTTTTTGCGCTTACAGATACGTCAGAAATACTGACGTATCTGTAACTCCTTGCGACATGATGCGTCATACATTAAATATGACGCATCAGGAATGTCGCAAGGAGTGCGCACTAAGAAGTGACGCATCGCTGCTTTCACGCAGCAATGCATCATTTCTCATAAATGAGGCCCCATGTCTGTATCACCTAGGAGTGGTCCAAGTGTCTTTGTCCAATGTCAAAGTAGGTGAAATAAAGTGCGTGGGTTTGACCAGCCTCTCCAAGAGTCTTTAAATTTCCCAGAGTCCACCTGGGCATTCTTGAGAAGAGCAAGTTATCTTCAGAGCCGTTATTCAGGGCCGGTTCTACAAGCACCAATTGTGGCTCCTCTGCAGGACAGGAGGTGGTCAGAGTTCTTGCACCAGCCACTGTTGGCCCTGTTAAGACCTTTATTGATCACAAGTTCTCGCACTTTATATCTCCCTGCTAGATTCACAACACGTGGAGGCCTTCTGGCAACTTGTCACACTTTACAAATACAAGAAAAAAGAAACAACAGTTTCAGAATAGTAAACCACTTTATCAGAAAATGGTGTGATCCCAATTTCCGAACTGAAATTCCCAATGCCCTTTTACTACATACACAGGCATGGATGGAATGCATGCATGGTATATTCTCTTTGTGAAAGGCAGCGGAAGCCAGAACGCATAAAGCCGCCAATTTTGCATTACTTCTGCAATTGCAAAATGCATTTTACTCACCAATAAATGGGCTAAGTTATGTTTTTTCATTGATTGAGTGCCATTTTACAGGTTTTCACCCTTGCAATGGTGAAGTGGCTCAGGGGTTTGACACGTAGCGCCAGGAGGAACCCCCCCCCTGTCTGTGGGGCACGTCAGTTGCACGCAATGCTTAGTAAATGGCTGAAAATGTGTGAGTCTCTCCACCTTCGTTCCCTGGATGCCCTCCCTGCCTGAGTACATCCTGTTTTTAAATGGCTGCTGTTCAAGAATAATGCGATAAACATCCTTCAGCTGCTTGCAGTTGAATGTATTAATAGATGTATTCCTGGCTCTTAAACACGCATTGGATTCCCAAGAGAGGATAGACAAAAGTGCTCTGCCTACAAAAAGAAACGTTTTGTTTATTTTGATGATTTATTCTCCCTCTTGGATGGCTCTGCCCCCCTACTGTCATGCGTGAGATAAGGCGTTCCACGAGGAGGGAAGAGCTACAGGTCGAGTGGGATCACACATTTGCTTCATTTCATGTGTAATATGGCCGAAAAATGGATTCAGTATTATAAATGAATCCCAAAATTACGAATTTAAGACCAAAAGTGAAAAAACTACTAAGATGCTGACCAATTCTAGGTTCGCTGATCACTCACAATTGTCACGTTTGCCTCATGTAACTTAACGTTTGCTTTTGTAATTTGTTCACTTGTAATTTTCTCCTCATGTATCATTACTGTTCCTATTGTGAAGCGCTCTGATACCTTCGGGTAAAGTCCGCGCTATATAAAATCGCATAAAATAGATAGATAAATAAATAAATAAATAAATAAATAAGGTGCCAAAAGCAACTTCCACCACCCTGCCTGTAAAAGCCTCTGTGAGCCTCATTACT
The DNA here is from genome assembly GCF_964261635.1 of Lissotriton helveticus. Lineage (NCBI taxonomy): Eukaryota > Metazoa > Chordata > Amphibia > Caudata > Salamandridae > Lissotriton > Lissotriton helveticus. The sequence goes on from NC_136059.1 coordinate 1,909,670,321, forward strand.
GAGTTGTGGCCAGCAGGGGCGTAGCTTGGTCAGTAAGACTGGGGGGTGGGGTGAGTTTCATATTTCACGCTGTGAAATCATGTTAACTATTATAGTAGAAGCAGTGCTTGGGGGGGGGGGCTTAAGGACCAATGGAAAGGGAAAGAAGTACAGATTGTGAGGGGTACTTAATACACAGTATTTTGTAAAATACACATTTTAAAACCTTCAAAACAAGGGTGTATGTGTGTCTTTGTCTCAGTGAGTATTCAAAAATCCCATCCAAAAGACACCTAACCATGTCCGACGGAAAGCTCCTGTACCCAACTTGCTAAATAATGCATTTATTAGGGGGGTGTAACACCCCAAACACACCCCCTGAAGCTCTGACCCTGGTGCACAGGCTTCTTCTTGTGCATGTTGCACCTGCCTGCGGTGAGCCACACTTTGCAGCTCCCCTGCAGACCAGAATGCAGAATGAGTGATAGCCTTACCCACTGCTCAGTCATGGTGTCAAGGGTCTGCTGCACTTTCATCAGCAGAGAAGCCAAACACGGCTGGGGGCATGGTCCCTCTGGTGATGGCTCAATCAAGAGTATCTCCATCAATTGAAATATGTGATAGGCTGTCCGGGAATCCCATGATACATACATGGGGCATGCTCACATGCAATTCAGTTAATGCTCAGGGCCTGCGGAATTAGGCAAAAGGGGAGGACCAAATTGTGCGGCAAGGTTGACTAAATTATTTGGCAAGACAAGGCAAATTATGTGGCCTAATGCAGCACATTTTGAAATAGTATTGCTTCATTATTTTGCCATTCCTACCCATGATAACGCTCTCTAGGCAAAGGTTTAAGGGCCACATGTATCATGCAAATTCGCATTCGCAAAGGCCGAAATTCGCAGAATTTCGGCCTTTGCGAATGCGAATTTGCTAAATGGAATGTATTAAGCAAAACTGGTGCAAGATAAGGAATCGCAGAATTTGCGATTCCTTATTTTGCAATTGCATTTAAGGAATCACAAAAATTGCGATTCCTTAAATGCAATGTATGTAGCAAAAAATTAGCAAAATGCCCTTAAGGAATCGCAAATTACCACCAACTTCTAGTTGGTGGTAAGTTGCGAATTCCTTGAAAAATGCAAATTTTAGCATTTTTCAAAGTGCCATGTGACGCACATACATGCCCTTAGGGCATGTATGTGCACCACATCTGCACCCATGCATATTTCAGGGGTGCAACAGGGTGTCCTTTGGACACCCCTGCACCCTTGAAATTATTCTCAATTTGCGATTAGCAAATTGCGAATCGCAAATTGAGAATAACTTCCCATTCATTCCTATGGGCCTCCTGGCCCATAGAAATGAACGGGAAAGTATTCCTTAATTGCGATTCGCAAGTTGCTAATCGCAATTAAGGAATTCTAAGAAATCGCAAAAAAAATGCGATTTTGTACATACATACCCATTTGCGATTCTCAAATAGCGATTTCTTAAAAATCGCTATTTGGGAATCGCAAATGGGTATCTTGATACATATGGCCCTCATTGGTACCGGTTTAAGACACAAATACGGTGATAAGCAACTGAAAGGTGACAAGTCAACTTCTGTGAATGTTCTTCCCATGTGTGGCAACATGTGCGGCTGCATTCTTTTTTAGTAACTTGTGATCTCTTTGACCTCAAAACTATTTTTTTTTTTTAAAACATCTTTTTATTAAGAACATGATCGGACAAACAAAAACAGCGTAGATTTCTGAGCAAACGCCGTGCTCGAATCATATTTTAAAGGCAGTGCACCTGGCATTACAATACAATTTCAATGGAGTGATGGCCGTTCTACTATCATCACATCTACCCACTGGCAATATTCTTTTTTTTTTAAAATCTGCAAATTATGCAGCAGATAATGCTTTGTGTAGCAAATTCATAAATATGTGGAAAACACAACCGCTGCAGAATCACATAATTCCAGTGGCCGTGGTAATGCTCAAGTCCACCTCAGCTTTGCGTCCTCCCTCCATCACAGTACAAAAGCGACATTGTGGCTCCTTCCTTAACTGCAAACTGCTGACCGCGCAATAGGTGTCAGTTGTGCCGGTCCAGAGTTCTATGGGATGACGTGTTGGGGGTGAGCAAACATTTGTTCCTTCAAGTGGGAGCGTGATTTCTCGTGATACTCAGCACCAGGATACCCTCCCTGGTAATGGTGCTGGCTACAAATCTACCTTTGCCTGATTTCTAGGTGCTAGCCCACTCCACAGATTGAAGTAGTGTTCACATATATCTGCTAGTGCTGAAAAATGCTGCCCTTCCCCGATCTAAAGGGAACATTTATTAGCTAGAAAATGATTGGTGTAAAAAAAAAAACCAAGACTATAGCCAGACATAGCACAGCTAAGCTAAATACTCCGACAAACATTGAATAAGGAAATCAAACTTGTGTTACTAGGACAATCTATATATTGGGGTTGTAGACAGCTCTCTCCAAAGTTCTCAACAAATGACTTACAAGCTGCATCCCTGTCTCTGCTGTTATTTATTGATTTCTGTGTCTCTTCAGTGAGTCATCTTAGGCCTTGACGCCATCTTGAACAAACATAGTGATTTTCAAGACTAGAAATAGGTGTGCACACTGCCAGAGTAAAAATTGCATTTGGTTAATTGAAGCAGTTAGAGGATGCTTCTTCCTTTTAGTTGTAGCAGTTTACTAGTGATGGAGCAGATTTCATCTGCAGTCAGGCATTGTTTTATTATTGTGCTTCAGACAGACTGCATTTAAATTGCCATGCACAATTTGGTGCAAGTTAAAACCATGGCACATGAAAAATATGAAAGTGAGGCCTATTCAGTCTAAAAATGCTTGTGCTGAATGAACATGTGTTTTTTGCAATGTAAAGAAAAGTGGCCTTTTTAGCTTTGAAGATTAATAGAATGTTTCTCTCTTCCCAGCTCATCCCTTGCAATCTAAATTCACTATTCCTGTCTTATGAGACTTTGACTTGTTGCATATTTTGATAAATATTTTCAGCTAATAACACCTCTTTTTATAATGTGTGTGAATTAATAATGCATCAAACACTACACAGTGGGCTAAATGCTTTTTTGCATTAAAAGCTATCTAAAGCACTAAAGCATGTTGCTGTGTGCGCTGTATTAACTGAGTGCGCTGTATTAACTGTGTGTGCTTTTACATTTTACACTAAAGCATGAAAATGCTATTTTGCACATTGCACATTTATTTTGCATGTTGTCATAAATAATAGAAAAGCTGCTTTACACTAATAGCTTGGCTAGATAAACATTTATAAGGGGTATTAGTATGGAGTTGGGAAACATAATGGGCTGATTTACATGAAATTAATATTATCTTTGTGTTTGTTTTATTTTTGGGGCCTACAATTAAATGGCTGCCTGTGAATCCAGCAAGGCTGTGACTTGCAATTTCAATGAAAAGGGAGCATGCGCAGACTGTGGCAGCTTTCCTCATGACAAGAAGTCAAGGACATCTTGAACTGTACATTCTTGTGATTGTGCCAATGTACCAGCTAACTAAAGTATCCGTCCTACTGTGCTGAGAAAGGAAGGAAGAGAATTAGAATGAAACATTTTTCCTAGTAAAAGTTGCAAACATATAAAATGTATTAAATCATTTGCGCTTCTTTTGTTAAAACTGGTATGCTCTAGAATTTTCAATGAGTCAGGGTAGTGAGAACTCTTGCCATCATGACTGACCAATCACGTACAAGTTTTCCTGAAGATGAAACATTTTTGTGTAGACTGCCAAGGATTAGAGTATAAATACTGACCTCTCCGGAGGAGGGGCTGGCTTTCTCAGCTCAGCTGGCTTCTAGGCTCATTAGGGGGGTGTGTAAGCTCTTGAGAGAAGGAACAGATTAGGTCAGACATCCTATGGGTTAGGTACGAGAAACGTCCCGGGAGATTGCTGAAGGGCGGAGTTTGCGTCCGAGGAGAGTCAGGGGGAGGTTTCTTGCTTCCACGTCATATTTTGGCACTGCAGCCCACATTCCTTTGAGGTCTGGTGAAGGAGGGGCTGCTTGCTCTTTCGACACAGAGATGCACAGAGCAGCAACAGATAGAAAGGCTCTTTAGTTTTAGATGCTAAACTTTAAGTTTATGCTTTGACTAATTAATTAGGTCTAAAAAGATTTATTTGATTTATGCATTTATTTCTCTTAATGGGAGATTTTTGCATTTTTATTATTGATTAGCTTTGGAAGACTATTTTTCTTACAAACTCTTTAAGAATTTTGCGCCACATTTTCTTTCCTACATGTTATGCTTATATGCAGACTGTAATGTGTTCTTTATTAATGCTATTTTTCCTGTTCTCCAAATTCTGTAACCTGATTGATATTTTACTAATGAATAAAGGGTCAGAGAAAAAACGTAACTTTTGACTAGAAAATAAAACCCTTTAAAATACTCAACAACTCTCTTTATTGGATTGAATAATAATTGCAGTTTTTTCTTTCATGATTATTTAAAATCTCCTGAAGGTAATACATGGTGTGAAGGGCCCAACACCTTTTCAGCGGTAAATTAGAGGTAGCATGAGGGTTTTACATTGAGAAATTACCAGAAGAAATTACCGCTCCATCACTAGTCTTTGAGGCCCCAGTGAACCCCTCTGTGTAAAAGCAATCCCCTAGACCTATTAGCGTATGTAACTCCAACAAAGAGCCATTTTGTGACTAGGTAACCGAGTTAAAAGGAAAAAGTGAAATGTTTTAAATGAAGGAAAGGGAGCAGGGTAGAATCACCCTGACCCCCTATGTCTGGTCAGGGGGTCCTACAAGGTCCCCTAGGGCCAATTTATTTTTTTCACAGGAAGTCATGCTGGGTGAGCGAATACCACCAAGGAAAAAAAAGAAAAAGCACGGTCTCCCTGGCTTCTTTTTAATCAGCCCCTGGGTGGGCCATGTCCTGGGGGTATGGGATAATATTTATGCAGAGGCTCTTCTGAAACCGCCGCAGGCCCCGGCACTGCTACCTCCCAGGACTTTTTTTATATATGCAGTGGTGGGGGGGCACGTGGCCCCCTTGCAACCCCGAGGACCGCCACCTCCCCAGGGCACTAATTATGTTGATAAGGGGGTCCATTGCAGACCCCTGACCACCACCTCCCTGGGGCTATGTAAATGTTGGAAGGGGGGCCGTGCAGCCCCCCTCCGGGAGCCCTAGATGGCTTTGGGGCCGCCACCCGCCAGGGCCGGCTCCAGGAATGTCCCGGGGTGCCCACCCCTGGGACATTGCAGTTTGCAATGACAAGGCGGGAGTGGTGTTCCCGCTCTGTCATTGTAAACTTGTGCTTCGCTTCATGGAAGCTTCCTTGAAGCCAAGTCCCAAAAACAGTAAAAAATAAAGGAAAGAGACAGGGTATGAATACCCTGACCCCCCAGATATGGTAATTGAAAAAACAATTGACACAGACTCGTGGGTCGATCAGGCTTTCGCAGCTTTTTTTTTTTAAGCCCCTGAGTGGGCCAAATCCTGGGGGGCATGAAGGAAGGGGGCTCATGGAGCCCCCCGTTCAGGCTTATAAAAAGCCACCTCTCCGGGGCTATAAACAATAAAAAATATGATGGGCCCCAGGGGAAATTAATACTGTAAATGAGGCCCCCATGCTGCCCTGCGGACCGCCAACAACTCGGGGCACAGTGTTTTAATAGAATGTGGGGGGTCCCACCCCCTGCAGCCCCGGGGACCACCACCTCCCCAAGACACGCTATTTTCTTAATGGAATGCAAGGGAGCCCACCCACCCCCCCAGGAGACCCAGCCTAGAGGCAAGGCCCTGGGTGATGGGGTCCCCAGGGCTGAAATTAGCCTGGGGTGGGGCCTCATGGCCTTGATTCCTTGTTTTTTTTTTTTAAAATAAAGGGAAGCCCAGTGGGATGGGTTCCCTGGGGCTAAAATCGGCCCAAGGTAGGTGGACCATGTAGCCCCCCATCCCTTAATTAAAAAAAAAGAAATGCCGAGCCCCAGGGGATGGGGCCCCGGGGCCATAATTGTCATTTGATGTAATAGCAGTTAGGCAAATAAAATTTCAGCATTGCACAGGACACAATTTGTACAGCATTGCATGCTAATATGAGGCTCACCCAGGCCAAATCGTATACATCCAAACTCGTTAAAACCTTTTGCCAAAAATCTACAAGTAACATGTTGTGTAGTGTGATAGCAATAATCTGTGCCTGTGGTGCCTCCAATCAAGGTTGTGTGAATGTGATGCACTACTTAATCTTTATGTATTTTACTAGTATCAAGATAATCTAACTCAGCTTCGGAAGGCGCCTTGGGGGTAATGCCTCCGGTTTGATGCATAACAAAAAACAACTATTAACTAACTTTTGCAGGGGGTCTAAATAGTGCAATAGTCTAAAAATAGTCTGGGGTATTCACCCTATGGGGTGGGGGCAGGAGATCTGGGTCTCTCCTTACTGGGCCGTTGGCCAATGTGTTGTGTCCTCTGTATCCCGGGCGAGCATGAGGGACACTATGTGCGTGGGTACCACCCACTCCTTATTCAGTTGCATAGATACTGCAACTCTCTACCCCGGTATCCTCCAAGATCTCAAGTTCTTCAGCGGGGGTCATCACTCATTCCAGACTCCCCAGCTACAGGATTGCACTTCTCTTCTGACTGGTCCCCATCCCTCCTTGCCAATACGATCGGGTCATGGGTGTTCCCAGGCCGCGAGGACCTCCCTCCATTGCTCTGCCATGGGAAGCCATCTCAGCCCCTTTGACTCTTCTCCAATCAAGACTCGTCCCTCGGCTCTCTCCAATAAGTCGCATCTCGTTTCCAGGCCCATATCACGGACCCACTGACGGACTTTCAGGCCATTGCTATTCTCCTCCTAGCCAGAACCAAGGCAATATCAATAAACCTGTTTCCCACCTTCCGTTTGGGTGGTCAGGAAAAAAGCCCCAGCAGGTAAACTTTAACCTTTGGCGTCAAATGTATGCCTTAGCATCGCACCTACAACTGTCAATACTTTGTTCCAGAACCGGCACAATGTGGTGTAGGCCCAGGTCATGTGTACAAAGTCAGCGTTGCTATAGTTACACCTCGGGCAGCTACGCACTTCACTGCCATAGACTACTCTGAATCTATGGAGCGGTATGTAGGTCATCTGTACGTAATTAAACACCGTAAATTTCCCCACTTCCTATATAATTATTTTTTTTTAAAAGGAACCGGCACAATGCCCTCTTTCTCCACCACTCTGCAAACGCACCTCCTGGTGCGCTGCTGGTTTGGGGATGAAGTTCCTTTGGCTGCTGAGGGTCCTTAGGGGCCAACAAGACCTCCTGTTACCTCCAGTAAGTCCCGCAAAGTGGGAGAGGTTATCCAAGGCCACTCCCCATTTCTCCACCACTCTACAAATGTGCCCGTTCACGATGGGTAGGGTAGTTGGGTGGGAAGGGTATTTTTAGGGTTTAGGGTGTGTAGGGTTTAGCGGTTGATAAGGTAATATATATATATATATATATATATATATATATATATATATATATATATATATATATATATATGTATTCACTGAAAAAAACAAAGGTTACAGGGACATTATAGTTAGGCACATATTTTGATCGTACAAAACCAGTTAAATTTAGCAGCTCTAGTTACCTGAGCTAACTATAGCTTGTGCCCCCATAATGCACTGCTCATGACCTCACACATTACATCACTCATGACATGGTCAGTGAAATTCACAGATGACATCATCCAGTAAGTGTAAGTATTTTCTAAGAGTTTATGATTGTTAAACATATATACTAAGTTACTACAAAAGTTAAATTACTATTCTAGGTGTACTACTAATGAGTGATACTACTATGTGAGTGGCTGTGTGACTGTGTGCATCTGTCTGAGAGTGGGTGTCTGAGAGGCTGTATGGGTGCATGAGTGGCTATATGGATGTATACGTTGGTATATGAGTAGCTGTGTGAGTGCGTGACTGTGTGAGTGACTGTATTGGTGCGTGAGTGGGTGTGTCAGTGGATTTATGGATGAGTGAGTGACTGTCTGAGTGGCTGTATGGGTGGGTAAATGGGTGTATGAGTGATTGTATGGGTGAGGGACTGTGTGTCTGAACAGCTGTATGAGTGAGTGACTCAATTCCGTCCAGCAGTTTGTGTTGTAGTTGTGTTCAAAATCCCCATGGGAATTAACATGGGGAAAACGTGTTTTGGGACCCCCTTTTTCTCGGCCCCAGTTGACAGATCACCCCAAAACTTTCAACACACTGCCATGGAACTGAAAATTTTATTCGTTTTGAAAATTTCATGAAGATGCATCAAACGGCGCCAAAGATATTGCCAAAGTAAAAAAGGCCCTTCCTATGGAAGCAAGCTCCTAACTATAACTACCTACTGTCGACCTCCAGTAGTTTTTATATGGCCCCGGTTGTTAAATCACTGCCTCAGGATGCATGCCACGCTCCTCCTCTGAAGAAGGCCAAAGGTTATGGCCGAAATGCATTAGGACTACGGAGCTTTTGTTTCACAATAAAAGAAAAAAAAAAGAAAAACTTGATTTTACCGCGATGCGTGTGCGATTCACTTTCTCCTCTGGGAGAGTTTATGGAATACATTACGACATGGTCTAGTCATGGAATAGCGCACCGCCAGGATAAGAGCGCCTCTTCTGCCCGCAAAAGACCAAACAAGCGAACCGCCGGAAGGCATCAGGGTACAGGCAGCCGCCAGGTACTGGGACCTGGTTTTGGACTTTAACAGACATCCAAAAGGTCTGTGAAGTAATCGCGCAGGATTGGGCAGAAATACAAAGCATCACCCACCGAAGGGAAAGTATGGTGAGTCAGTGAGAAAACTACAGGGACCAGAACAGCTCGAGAACACGGGAACGAGAATATGGTAACGCCCACTGGAGGGTCACCTTTGATATTTAAATGAGCAACAACGTGGCCCCGGTTGTTAAATCACTGCCTCAGGATGCATGCCACGCTCCTCCTCTAAAGAAGGCCAAAGGTTATGGCCGAAATGCATTAGGACTACGGAGCTTTTGTTTCACAATAAAAGAAAAACTTGATTTTATCGCGATGCGTGTGCGATTCACTTTCTCCTCTGGGAGAGTTTATGGAATATATATATATATATATATATATATATATATATATATATATATATATATATAAAAACTACTGGCGGTCGACTATAGGTAGTTATAGTTAGGAGCTAGTTTCCATAGGAAGGGCATTTTTTACTTTGGCATATATAATGTATGTGTGTGTATATATATATATATATATATATATATATATATATATATATATATATATATATATATCGACACAGCAATCTTCAAAACCTCCACACAGGCGAAATGAAGAGGCGGACCCCACGGCTTCAGGCAAGGAAATGTTTTTATTCTTCCAACCTTTCTAGATGACGCGTTTCAAGCATCAAGTGCTCTTGATCACACAACGAGCACCGCGTCAGCCCTTCTTCTTAAATTTTGTTTCGTATGCCACCTCCTTCTGTGAGTCACATGACCACACCCATGGACATAGAAAGAATACTACTAACAGCACTCTCATATTCAAAACGTTAAGCAGTTTTTAAATGTTACTACTTAAAACGTAAAATTATAACTGTGTAAATACATATAGTAAATCGTATTGTCTGGTCACAGAATAGCACAAAATTAATTTTAAACCGCATAAATGCTGGTAATAATAAAAGTGAAAGTGGCTGGTGCAATAAATACCTATAATGAGCAATAAATACATATGTCCCTTATATACATCTAAAATGCATTCCTATATTTAAAATCAAGAGTGACAATTGATTATAACTGCTTAATGCATTTTGCACGGCTCATCGTTGAACTTATATAGACTTTTATAAACAGGCTTCAACATAATAAGATGCAATTAATCCTTGTCATAAAATGTCATTAAACTATTGTAATGTATGCATCCTATTCCAATAATGCTGACACTATTTGAAAAAATGTTCAGTTTTATATCTACAGATTTTTCGAGCCAATGCATTGATTATTGCCAAAACCTTGAATTTACATTAGCGCCGTCCACTTGATGATTATTTAAATCAATTTGCAAAATCCATGATCTATACTTGTATTGTATCAAAACTTTATACACAATTAATTAAATTTTTTCCCCATGAGTCAATGTGGTATGTGTTTATACGAAAAGTGTTCTACTATGTGCTAACCGCAACCTTATACCTAAAAGGTCCAACATATATTGAGTGATATTAAAAAACAAAAAAGACCTTTAAACACTAATCCTCACAAGAGAGTGTATGTACAATAAGTCACATGTGATGTCTTAAAAAAAAATATATATATACAATGTCTGGTAATATCGGGAATTTCATCACTAGAAAATTATTATCTGTGCCTGTAAATCTCATATACAATTCCACAAACTTTTCATCATGTCCTTGAAACACTTGTTGTTCAATTCATATGCGGAATATCAGTTTCAGTGAGGCTTAGGGAAATTAATATTGATCTTAAAATGATGTTATAAGAAATTTATAAGAAATTTTGCAAATCTTCTGTAGTATTTAACCCATTGGGATGTTTACTATCAAGTTCTACTATGTAGTTTGTCTCCTTTCTCCTTAACATTTTTTCTCTGTTGCCCCCTCTTCTGAGGGGGGCCACTGCGTCAATCACAAAGTATGTAAGGCATGCTAAATTGTTATTGTGAGTGGTTCTAAAGTGTCGTGCAACCGGATAGGTATTATCATTATTCACGATTGCCCTGAGATGCTGCAAAATCCTGACGTGCACCTGCAGCTTGGTGCTGCCCACATAACGCAAGCCACAGGTGCACGCCAGGACATTCACAGCATACTCAGTACGACAACTATAGTTGCCTTTGATTGCAGTCTGAAAATTGGAGAAAGGAGTATCAAAATGGGTTGTATTTGTTCCAAGTTTGCACGCCCGACAGGTTGAGCATTTGTAAAATCCATCTTTAGTTTTTAACCAGGTACTGCCACTACGTAATTCTGGATTTGCTCTCACTACTCTGTTAAAACTCCATCAGTCATAATGATGGGGCAATTGTTTTTAATGATTGATTTAATCTTTCTCTCCTGCTTGCTAAATGTCATTATCAAGCGAGGAGTATCATTATCATCCACATCATTAGGACTTTTGGGTGCCAATAAGGATTCCCTAGATCTTTCTTGTGTCTTGGAAAGTGCCTTAGACAGGGTTAAATCACTACAACCCCTGGCTTTTAAACGCCCTACCATTTCTTTGGCTCCTTTCTTGAAGCTCTCAGGAGTGCTGCAGATTCTCTTAAGTCACAGAAGCTCCCCATAGGGGATGCTTTCAATCAGGTGTCTCGGATGCCCACTGCTGGCATGTAGAATACTATTGCCAGCAATGGGCTTACGGAATAAAGATGTTACAATTGTGTGATTTTCTATTTTAACTTGTACATCTAAAAACTCAGATTTTGTTTTACTCACATTAGATGTAAAGAAGAGGTTGTAATTGTTGTTGTTTAGAGAACCCACAAACTTCTGGGCACTAGATTCATCCCCCTCCCACACACAAAAAACATCATCAATAAAGCGCATCCAATGCCGTACCTGCTTAAAACCTGGGGTGACGATGAGATCCCGCTCCTCCCACCAGCCAACATGTAAACATGCGTAGGTGGGGGAGAAGCAGGATCCCATCGCCACACCCCTTCTTTGTCTCCATATATTTTTACCGAACATAAAGAAATTATTATTCAAACACCAGCTCACCAATTCATATAACATTTGATTATATATATGTATGTGTGTGTATTTTTATATATATGTATATATAGATACATAATATATAAGGCTTTATACTTACCTGTGAAAAACTTACATTTGCATTGTATAGGCATGTGTGATAAAGGCATATGCATGGTAAAACTTTTCATGGTAAAGACATGTGTTGTAAAGACTAATGTGTGGCAAATACTGCGTTAAGGCATGCATGGTAATGGCATGCATGGTTCCGTCGTACATTGTTCACATCTATGGGACCCAAGGACACTGCATCTGCTTCAACAATGACAGCACCTTCTCCCTTGTTATTATGTTTATAATGGTGGTTCACTTAACCCTTTAAGTGCTGCCGTCGGCCAACGGTCGTCACGGGCACTACCTCCCCAGTGCTGCGTGCGACCGCTGGACGTCCAGTTCAGCACTGGATAATGGACAGCGCAGCACTGGGGAGGTTTATTTACAAGCTCCTAAGGTGTTAAATGCAGAGAGTAAACTATAACAAATCCCAGGAAGTTTGTTTCCCATCCAGGGAGGACCAGGCCTGGCAGTTCAGGCTGGACCGTTCCAATGAGGAGAAGGGTCAAGACTGATTTGCATATGGCTGGGTCCAAACTGAGGTGGCGAAGTGAACAAAAGGAATGATGGATTAAACCCAGTTCTGCGACTGGGGGTGATTGGTTGATATTTTGTAAATGTAAATGTAAATGTAAATGTAAATGTGGGTGTACTTGTAAAGTGCACTGTGAATCCATGGAGTATCCTGGCGCTGAAGACCGCTGGGGAACCCGTCCTGGTTTTCCCTGTGAGATGGTCCCTTTCTGGGTATCTCCAAGATGAAACCAGGCATCCCCGGCGTCTGTGGGGGGCCGTTGTAGAGATGAGGCAAGCTTAATGCCCAGAGTTGCCGAGTGTGTTCCCTGGTTAGAGTAGGCACCGAGGCGAGAACTATCGAGTCCGTTTTGACCCTGGTACACGACCCTGCCGCGTCGGGAATTGAACCCTTGTCCCGGGCCGTTCTCTGTTTACGGGTCTGCCGCCTCTAACCAGTGAGCCACACCACTGCGTCCATCATTTTGTTCTGTTTGCTACATTGTGCACAACATAATTAAACACAGGATATTGTGTGACTACTTGCTTTTCCTCCAGGAGACAGAAATGGCCCTTCTGAACCCTATGCTGAGCTTTGCCTACCATTCCCCATCACCATATATACAATTACCAGCAACCTTATTTGACTCTGATCCCTCCTTTTTGCTTGGTACTTCCATTTGGTTATTTGTAATTGTCTTCTTGAGGTTTAGGGAAGCACTACTGGTGCCACGCTGTTGATCATAGAGAGTTTACAACTTGGGGGTGGTGGTCCCAGTGGAACTGGGGATGTTGGGTGTGATGGTCATGACACTGCTGCTATTGCTGTTAGTCCATCACCTCCAACGCTTAGCTGACCTACATATCCTTTTGCATCTGTTATATAGAGAGCTCAGTAGACCAACTTACACACAAAACATGCTTCTTTTTTCAGTAGTCAGCAGGGCCGGACTGGCCATAGCGGGCACCGGGCAAACCCCTGGTGCGCCGCACGGGTGGGGGCCGATTTTGGGCCCCTGGGGGCTGTTTTTGTTACAGAGCTGCAAAATCGGCCCTGTACCAAAATCGGCCGAAAACCGGCCCCGGCAAAGAGCTTGGCGGCACCTCCACCCCCCCCCCCCCCGAGTGGGGAGGGGGCCAGCCGAGCACTTTGCCAGGGCCGGTTGTGGTTCCCAGTCCGGCCCTGGTAGTCAGTGTTGATCAAGGGCCTGCCAATGATAACACTATTCTGAGACTACAAGGTAGATTTATTTTATTGGGGGTATTTCTATAACTCAAACCTATCTCTGAATGTCCGATAGATATAAAGGGCATCAAAATACCTAACAGTGCCTCGTTACAGATGGCACATAGGATTCTTACTATATGTAGGTTACAGATAGATCAAAGGTGTTACATGTTAGAACAGAAGTGTTATGAGATGGGGGAAGTACAGCGAGTTGGGGAGAATTATGTTTCAAGCGAAATTCAGAATTTCTATCTCTCGCCTGAGATGTAGGATTATTCCCATGGTGCCCATGGTTGGATCAGGAGTCAGTCTGAGGCGGAGAATGCCTCTGTTAGGGAATTTGTTTTCTTTGGGGCTTATTTACAAGCTCGTTCCGCCACTGGTGCGTCACTTTTGGTGGCACAAGGGGCTTGTTAAGAAGCTTCTTCGTGTTGACGCCGCCGAATGTGATATAATCATGACGTGGATGTCAGGTGAAAGAGGTGGCTGGTGAAGTTCTTGCACAAGTGTGCTTATATAGTTAAGCTTTTATACGGTCTGTGATTCAGCCAAATTCGGGCCTTGCCTTACCTCCCAAATTCAACTTTGATGGTCTTTTATTTGCCTGTTGAAAGTTGTCGAGGGGAAGAAACACGTCAAAATTATACTTACAATGTAGTCATGCTGGAAAGACCACAGACTCTGAATTTCTAGTTTATGGGTTTTATTATATGGCCAAAAATAGATGAATATAAACACACCTTAATATTAGCGAATATAGGTACAGGAAAATAATACAGAGCCAAATCTACGCATATAATTGATTCGGCATAAGAGACACAGAATAATAAACTCCAAAATCAGTATACAATCTAAGATGGAGGCGGAATCCAAATCCGTTTTCATTAGGAAGGGAAGCATAAAATGTCTTTCCTTACACTACTCTCATTGATGGTGTTTCTGGTTGGTTCCCCCTATCTTATTTCTCAAAGATGTCAGCACTTGTAGACTTCCTTAGAAGTACTCACGTCAAAAAGGTCAAGATAGCGTAAAGCTATTGAGCTTGCTCGTGAGATGCTCCTTTTCCTCCGAAAATCTAGAAGTCTACCTTTTCTGTCCATGCGCATAATACAAAAGGAATAAACTCAGCCCCCTCTTAAATGTATCATATGACAAATTATTTCGCTTCTCCAGTACTGTGGTGTTTTTCCATGACTTCTTTAATTAAATCTTCTCTGCTTCTGGTGACCTTGGAGTGTAGATAGGCAAGGCGCAGTCAATATCCTCCCCTCTCGATTCTCAGACATTCCAGTTATCTCCTTAAACTAAAATAATGATGGTAAATTCTTTATACCTCCAATGGGATGAGAGCATACTGTTCTGGCACACGCAAAGATACATTTTAAATAATTCTTCAGTAGCTGAGGGTTTGAAGCAGTAAAAAAGTGCAGACAACTTTAACAACACACAGTTACCTTAATATGAATATAATATCATTCTGCATATATGCATACAGAAATGATAGTGTTTTCTAATACATACGAACCCTACTTAAAATATACATTATGATTCTATGTTTACTATGTTGAATAAAATGTATTCAATAAACGTGGAGCACTGCACATGCTAAAATATGGATAAATGTGTTTAAACCATGAATATAATGCGCCACTGCAATATAGAGGGCTGAATTTGCTCTATCAGTTCCCCCTCTTATGACTAGTGTCTTAACACCAACATCTCACATTCTTGTCATTTGTCTTGCAGAAGAGAGCAATCTAAACAGAAGTTGTAGCCTGCCGTCCTTGTCTGAATTTCTCTAACCCCTTAAGATGCCGATAATGACTGTCCTGCAGTTGTTCAAACTGCTGCTCTTGTTTCTTTAGGGAGTTTTCAGTATGTCGTGCCTATTGCCATTTGTAAGCCTTAATGGCTCCCAACAGTACAATGATACAAATGACTGCTATTATGATGGGTTTCAAGATATATCCCATTATCCCTTGTCCCAGGCTTCTAAACCTGCTTCCAATCTTCCCAAATCCCTTGCCAATTTGTTCCCATAGGCCATCTGCAGCCAAGTCACACAAATCTTGATGGAATTCTGAGATATTACTGATATATTTGCGTATATCCCAACTATTGTCTGGAATATATGTGCAGCATTGCTGCACTTTTAATAATTTACAGACCCCTCCACCTTTTTCTAGGAGAACGTCTAGAGCTAGTCGATTTTGAAGAACCATAGCCCTTATCGAGGCCATTTCCCCATCTACAAGTAGTAAGATTTGGGCCGTATTCACAGAGAGTTTATCTACTATTGTACCCAGCTTTCTAATTTTCACATCATTCAAAATGACACCCACACTAGGTATCATGGCTCCGAATATATCACCAACAATTTCTCTAGCACTTATACCACATTTTCTGCTGTGAACGCTTTTTCCTTCTAAGGGCCATAGGTCTTCTACATGGAAGATTTTGGGAAATATCACTGCTAAGTAGCAGGTTCCATACCAATTTTTGGGCAATTTCACATAAGCACTTTTCCCACACACAAAATATAAGTTTGGTACTATGGTCAACTTATCCAATAATGCCTTCCTTATTGCCTCCTCAATTAAGAAAATATGTTCACAATCACTCTCACCCACAAATATCTTGTCATAATAAGTTGACGGGTGTCTAATGCACAACTTTCCTTTTTGCTGAAAATCTAAAGCTGTGGGACCAACACTTCCCTTTTCCTTATGATCTAATTCTTCCTATGTCCATGGAATAACCTTAAGCTTTGGATCTGGTGTAAATAGGGTTTGTCTATGTCGATCCTCTGTCTGGTCTATGAATTTCTTTTCAATATCAGTCAGCATGCAGGTCAAATTATGTCTTTGGGCATATGAAGTATCTAAGGTGACAGTAGGTACAAAGTACTTAGACATTCTCTCTACTTCCTTATAATAATTATACTTATTCATGTTTTTAGAACTGGAACTTCTGAGAGTACCACATCATAATTAGAGAAATAGTACTCAAAGTGGGCCTTACTGAAGAACATGCTTAGCAACACACTACCGGGCACATGCATCAGCGATAATTGCATTCGCAAACGGTGCGAATCGCAATTTTCGTCCGTTTGCGAAAGCAATTATCAAAATTGCAATGCATCATGTATTTCGCAATTTTTGGAATCGCAATCATGTTTCTAAAATTGCGATTGCATTTCAGAAATCGCATTTTCAGATTTCTGAAATGCAATGCATGATCATTTTTAAATTGCGAATTATCAATTTGGAAGGGGTAAATTAGCATGAGGTTGAACCTCGTGCTAATTTACCGAAAACCTTCAAACATGCACAAAAATGCATTTTTGAAAGTTGCATTTTACACACACACATGTCCTTGGGACATGTGTGTGTGTAAATTGCAGTTAAGTTTAATTTCAGGGGTGCAGGGAGGGGTTCTTTGGACCCCCCCTGCACCCTTGAAATTTAATTTTCAATTTGCGATTCGCAAATTGAAAATCGCAAATTGTAAATGCCTTCCCATTGATTCCTATGGGCCTCTTGGCCCATAGGAATCAATGTGAAGGGTTTTCCTTAATTGCGATTCGCAAATTGTGAATCGCAATTAAGGAAAAATACCGAATCGCTAACATAAATGCGAATTAATCATGCATTGCCGTTTGCGAATCCTTAATTGCGATTCCTTAATTTTCGCAATTAAGGATTCGCAAACGGCAACATTGATGCATGTGGCCGTACATGTGATGCCATATGATATCGGATGCCCTCTTCCACTGATGCGGGTAATTGCATACACACATAACAATCTTTCGCTTCCATTGTAAACACGTACACATACAATAACCGAGCATGTGCATTCAGGGTAAAATCTCCTTTTGAAAGATCTACGTGTAGCATCCGACTAGTTTCCTTAATCATATCTCTATCCCTAGCTGATGCTCCCTCTTCTATGTCTGCTGTTTATGGGGTTGGTGTCATTTCATTCTTTTCAGCATCGTGAGACCCCACCAGCGATGTAACAATCACCACTGCTATGACAATAATCACCACAACAGTAAGGGCACTGATTATGCACTTCTGTCGGTATCCTGATTTCTTGGACTCCATCTTTATTCTTGACTTGATTAAAATGTATTTTCCTTCAACAAAGTCTCTGGTTTTCTTATTGCTTGAATTGGTTTATTTACAATGTATTTATTATCTTTTCCATTCGATTCTTTTCTCAATGTTCAGTTCAACAACACTAAACATATTGAAGAGATGTAGTTACCCTTACCCCTCAATTCTTCTCTCTATGGAAAAGTCCCTAATTTTAATTTTTCTTCCTCTTGGGGCTAGGTCGTCTTCTTTCTAAGTTCTTTTTACAGTTCATTCTTCATCATTTATGATGTTTGATACAAGCATAGTAAGAACAAGTTTAAGTATTTCAACACAAATTTCTTCCATTTCTTGTGCAGTTGGCTGTCTACCAAAAGTAGGGAAATGAACTTGGTTGAGGATCAAAAAGCGCAATCCACTCAGCCTTGGTGGATCAGAAACTGTCAAAGTTAGTATTCCAAACGCATCAATTCCAGGGACTATTAACTGAAGATCAATTGTCAGGGTGCTCTCTCCGTGACTCACTGGGCCCGATTCACAGAATGAACTTAAGACTAAATCCTAAACTTACTACCATTTGGTATTCACAGAATGCACTTACTACTTCTGGCATTCACAGAATGAAGTTACTACTTTCGGATTTCACAGAATGGACTTACTACTTTCGGTATTCACAGAACAGACTTACGACTACTAACTTTACGTTCGCACCCGGGCCGTAATTTCCGCCACTGGGCCGGAATTTACGGCTCTGCGGCAGAATTTACAATTACGGCCCGCAATTTCCGGCATTGTGCCGTAATTTATGATTCCGGGCGGGAAAATACGATTCCGGGCCGGAAGATACAAATTTTGGCAGTAGTTCATGTTAGCCAAGGGTAAACACCTGTCCAAGTGCCTACCACCCCCCACAATGGATCAGCTGACACACTGCAGCCAATCCCAGTCCTGCAGCATGTATGAATGCAGAGCAGACACAAACAAACCCTTTCAGGATGTCACTGAATGTGTTGTTGGCACTGCCCCTTGCCATACGGCAAAACTACTTGAGGAGGAGAGCAGAGAGGATCTTCAGACAGAGGATCAACCTATTTGGAATGTCCAGCCAGGATGTAAGGGCCAGGTACCGTTTCCCTCCAGAAGTCATCTTGGATATGGTATGTGAGTGGGAGCAGGAACTTGACTCTGTGACCTGCTGCTCACATGCAATACCAGCATATCTCAAGATCCTTTCTGCTCTCCACTTCTTTGCCACTGGGTCCTTCAAAAGGGTCTCCAGTGACCATGTGGGCATTTCCCGCCGCGGTGCCTGCATCAGATACTGAGATGCATCACTGCTAGAGCCCCCAACCCCATACAAAGGCCACATACACTGGCCATGAGACAAAGGGCAGCAAGAGATTTTTATCTCCTTGCTCAATTCCCACTTGTGCTGGGTGCAATTGATTGCACCCATGTGACCCTTTAGCCACCCTGCCACATTTCACACATCTTCTGCAACAGACAAAGATGGTATTCAATCAATGTGCAAGCTGTCTGTGATGCCAGTGGGAAGTTCATCAATGTGCATGCAGTGTTCCCAGGCAGTACCCATGACAGCTTCATATTGTGCGTCACCTCTTGCCGGGCGTAAGGCTGCTGGAGAATTTGGCAACATGTGGCTACTGGGTAAGTACCAAGCACTAAAAATGAGTGATATGTGTCATTGAAATGTCTGAATTCCCCCCAATATTAACCATTGCACAATAAGAATCATGGCCCAACAGACACTGCATGTACGAACGTATAGATCATGTTCTGTGCAAGTCAAATAGGGAAATGTTAACAACTGCCCTTTCTTCCCTCCTCAGGTGACGCTGGGTATGCACTCTCCCCACATCTCCTCACCCCTTACAGGCGTGCAAACAGCGTAGGTACAATAGGGCACACATACGTACTCGAGCCATCATAGAGCGCACTTTTGGTCTGTTGAAGTCGCGATTCAGATGTCTCGACCGTACAGGGGGTGTGCTTCTGTACTCCCCAGAAGTCGTGTGCAAGATCATATTAGCCAGTTGTGTTTTACACAACATTGATTTAACGCATGGCTTACACATGCCTCTAGAACCTCGGCTTGCTCTGAATGTGGGAAACCGGGCCATTGCACATGACCGACATCAGGGCATGCAAGTCTGTGATCAGCTCGTTGCCAGGTTTTTCACATGAGCAACCTGTAGTGTCACAGACAACATGTGGTTTGCTGTCTGTTGTCAATGATGAAACTTGGATAGACACAACAGTGTCAATAAATCCCACCCTGAGACGACTTTGCAAGCCACACTAACTGCATGCAAATCACAGCCGATGACAGTAGTCAAAAAGTGGAGTGTGGCTCAGGTAATGTGGCCATGTCAGCGATCAGTGTAGTGGACATCCCTAAAAACAACTATTCACGCTGATGACAAAAAATACATGTCCTGAGAGACATACCTGGACCTCATAAGGATGGGTCACCAAATCACAAAAGGTTCAATACTCAGGCCTGAGACCTCAACAGATTTGACTCTACCACAAATGATGGGCCCAGAATGTGATTGATGATGTCATGGGAGAATCAGGCACCATGGGGAAGATTTACATAACTGGTGCATCCCTGCATATCAGCAGGGATGCCCCAGTTATTCTGCGTCACAGCAGACACCCCTTGCACCATCATGGATGCGCCGCATTTACAATGCGGCACGCCATGGGGCAAGTATAGACAGAAGCATGACGCATCTGCTGCCATAAAGGTGAAGCACTGCTGGAGTTGCGTCGCAAGCGCAACGCAGCTCCAGGAAGGCTAGCGGTGCCCCTATGCCTAACATGCTGCGTCAATCCTTATGTATGCTACAAGCAGGCACAGGGTTCTGACACAGCATAGCCATTAAAGTGACTGAGTGAAATCTTGTAGATTTCACTCTGCCACTTTTAGGCGGCGTTCCTGTGCTGGAACGAACCCCCCACACCCCCCCCCTGCCGCAAGAACGCCCAACTGTGGCGCAGGGCTTTACAAAATGACACATTTAACAGATGCGTCACGCTGAAAATACCCCACAGCATTGCGTTGGCTTTGCGCTGCCGCTGCGTCACAAAAGTGACTCAACTGTGGTGCAAATGTGGCATACAGGGCTCGTAAATCTGCCCCCATGTGTCTGTGACATATCCACACTGCTCCACACCAATGTTATGTAAAACATCACACAACTCTGATAATGAGCACTCAATATGGACTACATGTCCCATAATGCAAAGTAGGAGAAAATGAAACTGGGGTTTGATGTTGTGTCAGCAACCCCCTGACTGTGCAGAAATGTCATGAAATGGTCTGTTCCCCCTTTAGTTACATATTCATGATTCACACCTGCGCTGTCATTTCACTTTTTCCTACAACAGAACAGCAGGATGGCAGTGGATTTGATTACTGATTGTGGATGGACCAGGATGAATACAAAATGGCTGCCAACTACTTGCTGTGATGTATTTCCTGTCTCCCACTTCCTGTATAACATCTCCTGTATGATATAATGTGTTCCGGGTCATTTTCAGAGGTTACGGCCCAAAATCGTAAGTTCCTCTGTCGCGGCGTAATGCGCGTGCGTGTAAACGATGCTCCGGATCCGCAAACTACGTTTTTGGGCCGCAAATTCCGAAAATAAACTGCAACACATCATTTCATACAGGCAATGTTATACAGGAAGTGGGAGACAGGACATACATCACAGGAAGTAGTTGGCAGACATTTTGTGTTCATTCTGAGTCATCCTCTATCACTGATCAGATCCTAAGGCATCCTGCTGCTCTCATCAAACTTATTACCCCATAATGGCTGAGGAGTATGAGGAGAGAGCACCCCCTTTCTCAGAAAGGGAATTGGACATCTTGGTGGAGTGGGTGCTGGAGAAATTTCCTCTGCTATATGGGGACCCTGAGCACCAGCTGAGCACTGCACCTCGGGCCAGGTTTTGGGCCAACATCGGCGAGTGCTGCAGTGCAGTGGGAGTGTCCACTAGGAGTGCTAGGGCATGCCGCAAGCGCTGGGAGGACCTAAAGCGCTGGGCCTGTCACAAGGCTACGGAGCTGGCTGGCCTGTCTTCCCAGCACCATGTGCATCGTCCTCGCCTCTCCCCACTGTACAAGAGGGTCCTGCGAGCGGCTTGGCCAACCCTCCATGCTCAGCTGGAGGAGCATGAGCAGCAGGGACCTAGTAAGTGCATCATATGCAATATGTGTCTGGGAGTATGATGTGAGTGAAACAGTGCTGTACCATTGTGTGTCCCATGCCTCCATTCACCAATTCCGTGTCCAAGCAGCAGTCACCAAGATTAAAAAAGCACACTGTGGCATATGGACTGTACAGGGCAGAGTGCATTTTGGGAGTTGTAGTTTCTTCATGACAACTGGGTAAATGAGCCACACTCATGCATTCATAATGAATTCTGCTCTGCCAGCACCACTACCATTGAACCAAGTAAATCATAACTGATGTGTGCATTGGATGAGCTATGGTACAGAGACTGTCCAGTGTGCACATGGCAGGCCATAGGGTATTGAATGTTGTGATTTGCATTGCACCTGTAGAGTTGGGTTCCAATTGAGACAGATCATCATGTGCCATGGAGTCAAGACAGACTTTGAGATTCTTGCATCACTCTTAAGTTTTCCTAAATTTGCAAGGTGTGTCCACTGACAGACGTCTCACCCTCAGTGGCCTGTATGACATTTTACATGTACAGGTAGCTGTCACAACCACCCACCACTGTTCACCGGTGTACTGCACTACCTTTTAAGTTAACAAAGCCAATATGTGGCACTGGATTGTCCGATGATGTATAGGGAAAGCAAAAGGCTAAACTCACAATGTAGCTAGAGGAGTAGTCCAGACCCTAGGTGGATGTGTGACCCACATTCGGCTTGTCCCATACAATGCTACAAAGCAGATGACACTTGTCCAGATGTTAAATAGCTGCAGATCCATATCAATGGCCAAATTCTATTAAATCTGGACTCTTCATGTTCTCCTTTAGTGGACTGGTTTTTGAACTAGCACATGTAGCAGTGACAGGACACACAGATCACAAGAATGCCAAGGTGGAAGTTTGGCCAATACAGTTGCGTAAGCCACAATAATACACATGAGATGTCCATGTCAAACTCAATTCAGTATATGACAGTGAACATACATGTAATGTAAGTTCATAAACAGAATGGAGGTTGGGAGCACACTGCCTCACAGTCCCAGCACAGTTCACCCCTTTGCATCCTGGTAAATGCAGTACACAGTTCAAACTTACTTCAAAATTATCTGGAGTTTTTCACCAAAGTTGGTGCAGACATTGCTGTATATCTCTAGACACGTGTTTCTGGATTGAGCCCTTCATCAGTAGAGAGCAGCAGTTTTAGAGAGCAAAGAAAAATCATCTGGGGTTGCTGTGTGCCTGTGAGTGGTACTGTGACCCGAGAGGAACTTGGCAGCATTTCCAGCAACCCCAGATGATTTTGAAGTAAGTTTGAACTGTGTACTGCATTTACCAGCATTAAGTTCTTAAAGACTGAGGGGCAGATTTACAAGGCACTTGTGCCTCTTTTACACCGCCATTGGGTCATTTTTGTGACGCAGCGGCAAAGCAAACAAAGCGCCATGCTGCTGGGTAATTACAACGTGACGCCTCTGGGAGATGCGTCACGTTGTACAGCCCTGCATCACATGTAGGTGTTCTGGCACTGGAGGGGGGCGCTCTGGTGCAGGAACACCTCCTAAAAGTGGCTGAGTGAAATCTACAAGATTTACATCAGTCACTTTTAGGGCCATGCTGCGTCAAAACTCTGCACCTGCTTGAAGCAGGCGTAAGGATTGACTTAGCATGTTAGCGATCGGGCACCCCCGAGCCTTGCTCGAGCGGGGTTACACTTGCCATGCCACTCCAGCAAAGAGCCGCTATTCCACCGGGGATGCGTCATGCATCTGCCCCCCCAAGCGCCACGGTGTGCCGCATTGTAAATGCGGTGCATCAGGGGTGGAGCACAGGTGGGCATATGCGTCGCAACTCTTCTGACACACCTCTGCTGATTAGCAGAGATGCGGCAGAAGTTGTAAATCGGCCCCTGACAACTGTAGAGTGTGATCAGAGGAGAACAAAATCTGACCTTGGCTCATCTATGTATGTGTATCGTCCTGCATGAAACAACCACCACATCAGGATTTTGCTTACACTTCTGCAGGCACGGTTGGTGAGGCAGAAGAAATGCAGGAAAAAGTCCGGAGCAGGAGGACATCAGTTCGCCGGCAGCTACACCCTCTTTCCACCAGCGAGGAAGAAGAGGAGGAGGAGGGGACCTCAACATATTCAGGCCAGGGGATTGCGCCCACCCGGGATGAGGAAGAACACAACTCTGGTGCTATGTCCCGGGTGGAGGCTGTGGACATTGTAGGGGGGAGGACCGGACACCTCAGACCATGATGTGGTGGAGAGCCACTCACCAACATTCAATCTGGGCCTGCCATCTGCCCCTCCCTACCTCTAGCATTCCCCATGCCATCGGGGGCTCCAGCTCGATCCCCTGAAACCTGTCCCCCTCCTCGGAGCCGCCAAGCCGAACACATCAGCTCCGGACCTGAGGCACCACATCCCTCCAGTCCCCCCGACCCCTCCCGGTGTTGTTCCTCCTGTGGCTATGCCCGGGGGCTTGAGTTGGATGGTCGAAGGTCAACCTGACATGTCCAATCCAAGTTCCCTTCTCCTTCTGCATTAAGATCATCATTTGTTTTCCTTTCTCCCTTCCAAACGGACGGTTTGTTTTTGTTCCTACATAAATATCTTTGAGGAATTCTACTTTGTTTAACTTGTTTGACTTCATTTTGAATGTCTGTTTCCAAATATGGACACATATTGTGTGATTCATATGCTATGCACATAATATTGTGTTGCTATGATGGGTTACACTTGTAACTGTCTCACACACACACACATGCCTACATCGTTGGACAGGACATGATACACAACAGGATATTACTGTTGTAGATCTTTATTTTCACTATACACCTAAGGACCCCAAGACAAATTGGCCACATGAATGTCACTGGCGATCGCGTTTGCGTCTCCGCAATAGTGGGGGTGATGAACGCGGTGAGGGGTCAGGTTGAGCTTGTCGCCTTCGTGTATGTGGGTGTTGTACAGGGTGATCAAGAGGTGCAGGTGCAGATGGTGTCTGCACATTTGGTGTCTGTGCCTGGACAAGGGCTGGTGGTGCAGGTGGTGGAAGTGACTGTACAGAGGTTGGTGGTGTTTGTGTAGCCGGTGGGGGTGGTGGGAGTGACTGTACAGAGGTTGGTGATGTTTGTGCAGGTGGTGGGGGTGGTGGGAGTGACTGTACAGAGGTTGGTGGTGTTTGTGCAGATGGTGGGGGTGGTGGGAGTGACTGTACAGGGGTTGGTTGTGCAGGTGGTGAGGGTGGTGGTGGTGGTGGGGGTGCCTGTTCAGGGTGCCGGTGTGTTGTGTACCTTTGCTGTGGTGCTGTGCAGTTGGTGTTACAGGGGTGTGGATGTGCTGTCCTGCAGGCTGATATGATTGTTCCCCTCCCTGCATTGTCCGTGAAGGGAGACTTTGGATCACTCTCACCATGCCCTCCATCATCTTCATGGCCAAGACTTGGTGTCTTGCACTCTCTTCCCTTTGGATGGATATCAGGTTTGCGATATTCCTGGACATTTCCTGCCAAATGCTATCCAACCTATCCAAAGCTTGGCACACCCTGCCCACCACCTGAGGGAATTGGACCATGTCCTGCAGGGACCCAGACATGTCTGACAGGGTGGCCCCTATGGCAAGAATGTACTGCCTCACATCTGCCTGCTGTTGGTAGAAGTCCTGCTTCCACTGGCCACCATCGCCACGTGCAGGCCCCCTCTGCAGGTGTCTGCCAGGGATGAGATGAGCAGGTCCAACAACAGAGGGGGTGTCAGGAGGAAGACTGTGGGCAGGAGAAGGGTGCCCAGGGGATACCTGCACCACAACAGGGCTGGTACTTCCCACAGATGAAGGAGAGAATGACAGGGATGCACTGCGTAGGGAAGAGCGGGTAGGGGAACCACCATGTCGGTCCAGGACGTGAGGGCTGTGAGGGAGTGATGTCTGTGACTGGATGTGTGAGAGCCATGGCTGGTTTGATCTATGCTGAGGAAATGGTATTGTTTGTTTGGGAGGAGGC
Source organism: Lissotriton helveticus (assembly GCF_964261635.1). Classification (NCBI taxonomy): domain Eukaryota; kingdom Metazoa; phylum Chordata; class Amphibia; order Caudata; family Salamandridae; genus Lissotriton; species Lissotriton helveticus. The sequence continues at coordinate 1,909,696,243 of NC_136059.1, forward strand.
AGAAAAATGTTGCTTGGCAGAGGATGTGATGCCGTGACATCAGTATCGTCATCCACGGAGTCGATGGATATGTGGTCATCATCCTCCTCAAAGTCAACGTCTTCATGATCTTGATCCTCCTCTTGAGCATGACTTGCTGCCGACATTACTGTCTGGAGGATGAGGGGATTCTCCCCTCTGATTCCCCGTCAGCCAGCACTGGCCGTCGGTCTGTCATCCTTTCCCTCAGCATCATCTGAAACACAGAGGTTGCAACCGTATTAGTGATTGACCAGGTATTACATGTGCTGCAACACCAGGGTTGTATTAACTGTACTTTGCATCAGCAGATGAGGATCATGTGATCTGGTTAGGGTACCACCACAAATGACCGCTCACACCATTGCACTGAGGTGTTACACGGAGATGTACATAATACTAGCAAACTCACCAGCTCCAGCCACAACTCTCTGTCCCTTCGCGTTCCCCCCTGGTGTATCCTGCTGCACCTGTCTCCTTATAGTTGTTTCAGACATAGCTGTAGAGGGTAGAAACAACATTCTCAATGATCTGCATCACCAATTGATCGACAGGCATATGTGACACTACTGGTTTGTATTTCACTTTGTAAACAACAACTGTTGATTCCATGCAGAAGGGGATCCCGATCTCTGTAATGGCTTAGTAATCTAAGCTGGTGACACACCTTATGCCCAATTTACCTGAAGGACAGGTGCGCAAGGGTTTCACTGCTGCAGCCAGGATGTCATGCATCCCCCGGGATGGTGTCCGCTGCAGTGGTCTCATCCTGTCAGCACCAGTGATGAGAAATACATGTCCATATTTTAGTACAACAGATTGTAGCTATGAGCCAACATGTCATTCTCATTAACCATTTGCGGATAATCAAGGACGATGTGCAGCATGTTTACCTCATTGACTTTACATGTGGGCACCTGCTCACAAGCAGCATTTGCCAGCTGTTACATCCATTCAGCACTGACATCAATAAGATGACACATCAACTGACAAACTTGTATGAGAAGGTTACTGATATTTCAAGGAAGGGTATAAATGACCCAGACTCATGTGCATCACACTTATTTCACCTTTACCACTGAGACTAACATTTTTCATGGGTGTAATGTTGTCTGTTAACAAGTCAGAAAGGAGTTCATGCGTGAGATGTGCAGTTGTCAGGAACATGATGTTGGCCATTTGTGCTTCCGTACCCATGAGGTCACACAGCTCATTTTTGAATGAGAGAACACAGATTACTAATGTCCATCCTTTGAGTGTTCTCTGTTCCCATACTCCATTTCCAACATCATGGTACTACTTACCTGACAATGGATGGTGTCTTGTGCAGCAGACAACCAAACCTCATATGTCAAACACTCACCTATACATGTGAATACGATAGAAGGGAGGCAAACAGAAAACAACATTTGGTTATGATCACACATTGCAGATAATGTGAGAAGCTTTGAGGCTTCCCGCCTGCACTGGATTATCGTGCTGCTCTTCAGCCAATTCATTTTGCAGGTGTAACTGCATGAAGAGTCACCTTAGCAGCCCCTACACCCATCTCAAAGGTACACAACTGGTACCAGTGTGTGCCTCAGCCATACCAATTTCATTTTGATTTAACCATGTATATTTTGCTAGGGATTTATCCTATCATTAATTGCAAGCCTGTGGTGTTTTGGTCAGTTCATATGACACATTGTTCTATTGTATGTCCATTCTGAACACACTTGGCATACATTTTGTGTCAACCTCTCATTTGCCACCAGGGTCTGATCGGCCATGTGTTCAAATGCCACAAGTGAGCATATTGTGATGCAGGACAACAGTGTTGTACAACAAATACGGTGGAGGTGAAAGGCACAATTAATGAGCATTCAGCCAGGTTGACTTACCTTGGCCCAGCACCGGAGCAGTGTGTGGTCCCTAGACAGATGTCACATCCAACCTAGTAGCAGAAGTCAGTGTGCGTCTTTGATTCTAGGAGGACTGCATTGTTCCTACAATGATAAGTGTGTTTTGCAACTTTACATTTCTGCTGCCACATGTGATGCACTCAATTTCTGGCACAGAGGACGAGGAAAAGCAGTTGTGGGCACCACCGTTGCAGAAGTGTGTCATACATAATGTAATGAGTGATCCCACATATAACTTAGAATGGGCCCACTACCTTGATGTTACCTATATCACAATGACATCCCTACGAATCCAGAGGTAAGGTCCACTATCGTGTTTTTTTGATGCCCAGAACATAATCCATCCAATATACGCAGTACATGACCAGCTGTGTGGACTGTGCAATTTAATGTATATTGGAAATATTTGAAGTTGGACAGTGTATGCATTGTCAATACTACAGAGACTGGTATCTCACTGTTTGTTCATCATTTCCATATCTGTGCAAATACAATTTCTTGATTAGGTCTACAGACACTATTACAATATAGTGGGCGCACCCTTTTGACTAGTTGTGGCCCTCGATTACAGGATTGGTTTCCCCGGTCTGAGACTGTTGGTGAAATACATGTTGTGTACCACAATTACAAAGTTATGATTAGCCAAGACAATTTATATTTTGTCTTTCGCTGTTCACAAATGTCATATGGTAAAGGTGAATGTCCATTGACAACTCCAATTGTAATGAAGCAAATTTTGCATCATTGGTTGACTTACATAGGTGGGCACTATTTGTCCCTCTGTCGTCTCCTGACAATGTATGCATTTTGACCATTTCCTGGCCAGTTTGACTTAGCAGTTAGTGTGGTGGTCATGCCTTCCTCTGTACGTTGCCGATTCCTCCCATTAGATGCGGTGACCTCTGCTATTGCAGTTGTCTGTGCTCTGGCTGGATGTGTCAATGGGTGAGAAGAGAGAAAACTAAACAAATGGGAAATGTGCTTGTGGAACTTTTCAGGGATTTGCCCATATCTTCTGCGTGCTAACAGTGTTGTGAAGTACTGCCGCAGACAGGGCAGGTAGGAGCAGTGGTGTGTTGGGGATGTAATGGCGTGGCAGAGTGGAAAATGGACAACAGAATATGTGTATGACATATTTAGATCTGATGATACTCTCACCTTCTGCTTTGTGATTTAGGCTGGCACAGGGTGATGTACTTCTTGGAGAATTTGTGGCAGGTTTACAAGCCCCTTGAATAAGATTTACACTGCTGTTGCATCACATCTGTGACACAACGGTGGTGTACAACAGACAACACATTTAGAATTATTCACAATGTGACGCTTAGATGGTGAACCGTCACGTTGTGAGGCCCTGCGCAACATTGAACCTGCGTCAGCTTTGATGTAGGCAGGGTGGGCATTCCTTTGGGATATGCCGCGTACAAGTGATTCAGTGAAATCTACATCATTTCACAGAGTCACTTTTCAGAGGCCGCTGTGACGCTACCTTACGCTTTCTTGAAGCAGACGTGAGGAGTGGCGCAGCACGTTAGGTATGGGCAGTCCATGGACATTATTGGAGTTGCATCGCTCTTGAGACACGACTCCAGCAAAGCCCCCCCTACACACCATCAGATTCAACACACATCTGTCTATCCCTGCGCCACATTGCACCACCATGTAAACGCGGCGCATCCGTGTTTGCGTAAGGGTTGAATTGCATGTCACATTGGTACTGGCGCTTCCCTGCTAATATTTGTCAATTGCTACTTTTAAAAAAAACTTTATTTAGCATTTCCATATATCATTGCACATTTTCAGTCAATATGAACAGTTTTTGAATTAGCAGAGTTGTGTATGTATGGCAGCAGTACTGTGCCCATGTTTTTAATAGGGGGGAGGGATTAGCCTTTTCTGATGCAAAGGTTTCTGGGACTAGTGGTGCTACGTAGAGGGTGACACATGTGTTTCGGACTGACTATATTTTTATATACACTTTGGACAAGTTCCATAATCACAATGACAGTGTAACACAGACAATCTTTTCATGCACTTTTTCTTTTCATTCCATTTAACTGGTACCACACGGGACGTCACTGACAGGCAGCCCATGGACCAAGTGGGGGTGTATTGTTGTGAGGATATCCTCCTCCAGTGGGGTGAGACAGATGTGGGGTCCAGGGCATGCAGCAGGGAGGATCCTGCTTAATTCGATCCTGGAGTATTTCTCCTTCACCCTCTGCCTTTCGTCCTGCCACTTCTTTTTTATGTCCTGTACTGTGCGCCTCTCCTCTCCCAATGCTGAGACAGCAGAGGCCAACTGCTGCCATAGGGCTGCCTTCTGTGTCGCACTGGTGCAGTAGGGTGGGAGTCCATATAGGCGTTTGTGGTGCCTGACTATGAACTCCACAAGCATGGTGGTCTCCTCTGCTGTAAAGTTCCCTTTTCTCCTAATTTCCATTTTCTGTGGCACTGTGAGCGTTGTGGACACAAACTCTCTGTGGCCAAACCTGTTCCTTCAATGTGTGCTGCTTTTATGTGTTTTGTGTTGCTGGTCAATTAGTGTTAATTGGCTTCAGCTGGAGCGTGGTAGGGGATGGTAGGCATTGGCAACATTCACCATGGCAAAATGGAGCTGTTGGATGGGATTGGCTGCAGTGTGTCAGCTGATCCATGTTGGGGGATGGTAGGCACTTGGACAGGTGTTTACCCTTGACTAACATGACTAACTGCCAGAAAATCGTATCCTCCGGCCCGGAATTGTATTTTCCTGCCCAGAATAGTAAATTACGGCACAATGCCGGAAATTGCGGGCCGGAATCGTAAATTCCACCGCAGAGCCGTAAAATTACGGCCCAGTGGTGGAAATTACGGCCGGGTGCGGACGTAAAGTTAGTAGTCGTAAGTCTGTTCTGTGAATACCGAAAATAGTAAGTTCATTCTGTGAATACCAATAGTAGTAAGTTCATTCTGTGAATGCCAGAAATAATAAGTGCATTCTGTGAATACCAAATGGTAGTAGGTTTAGGATTTAGTCTTATGTTCATTCTGTGAATCGGGCCCTCTGTGCCTGTCCCCAGTCTCCCAGATCCTCCCGGTCACTCCATCTGCAGCCAGGTACGTCCACTCAGGAGATGCATACTTTTGAGACTGTACTTTCTCTCATCTGGATCGTCTCAGACCATCCGGTCTTTCTTCAGTTTCACTTTGATGGGATTCAGTGGTTTCAGGAATCGGAGCGAGATCTTTCTCAGATGCAAGCCTTAAGTTCAGCCTTTGTTTCTTTGTTAGCCACCTTGCTGTTGCAGCATCTGCTTTCCTCTGTTCTTTGTCTTGATCTGATCCTTCTGCACCAGACGGTTCACTCTGCTCTGGTTCAAAGTTCACTTCCACAATATCTATATCTGAGTCTGTATTCACTTCAGGAGTTGTTTCATTTATTCTTTAATGCTTGACTGATTGTTCCGCTTCATCGAGAGTTCTCGCTATTGAGCTTGTTCTTTCAGTTTCTGTTGCACTCTCGATTGTACTTCTCGGAACAAGAAGAGTCGTATCTTCCACAGGTTCTGGGACTCTGCGAGTATGTGAAGCTTAGATCCAATTTGGCAGTCCTCTACACTTCACCGCTGTACTTGTGACTAAAAGCACCTGGTACGGTCCTCGCCAACGGACGTCAAGGCAGCTCTTCCTCACGTGCTTTCAGACAAGCAACCAGTCACCAGGGCTTAGATCAAGCAGCAGATCTCTCGATGTGGATGCAGTCGCAGCCTCGACCTGGTTGGACACAGAATTAACCACATCAGCCAGTCCTTTACAATAATCCATAATCAAATCATCTGTGATGTTTATCAATGCTGTGGCTGGGATCATAGGCAGTCGCATAGCTCTTCCCATCTATATCTCGTAGGTAGAGAGTCCTGTTCTTCTATCAGGTGTACTACGCAGGCTCATGAGTACCAGAGGGAGAGCATCAGGCCATTTCAATGAAGTTGACGAACACACCTTCGACACCCTCATTTTGATTGTGTCATTTACTTGTTCCACTAGACCAGAAGCCTCAGGCCTGTAGCTGCAATGCAACCTTTGATCGATTTTTAAAGCTGCACATAACAGTTTCACAAGTTCATTATGGAAGTGTGTTCCTCTATCTGTTTCCAAAAGGTCGGAATTCCAAACCGCGGTATCAGTTCCATTAAGAGCAGTTTTGCCACTGTGAGACTGTCACATCGCCTAGTTGGATACACCTCAATCCAATGTGAAAAGATACAGACCACCGCCAAGGCATATCTTAACCTATTACACCTTGGCATTTCAATGAAATTCAGCTGTATTCTATTGAAAGGACCTCCTGATCTTCCAATGTGACTCATTGCAACCACAGTTTTCTTTCCCACATTTATTTGTTGACACGTAACACACCTGTGACACACTGCTTCAACATGCACATGGAATCGGGGGTTGAACCAAGTTTGCCTAAACACTCGCACCATGGCATCTCTTCCGAGATGAACTGCTCCGTGAATCTGCCTTGCCATTGGGCTCAATAAACAGTTCGGTAACACTGCCCTTTCATCTGTTGACACCCAAATGCCATCATCTGTCTTTTGACAACTTGCTCTAACCCATGATGCTGCTTCTGATGGAGCAAGGTGGCAAAACAAAATTTTGTGTACCCCTTGTAAAATCAATGTTCCATAACGTTAACGTTTACTAATGGTGTGTTGTGGTAAAATCATCAACAATAGTATAAGATGCACACAAATGCACACGTGGGAAAACTAATTTTGCTTGCATGAAGCAATATAATTAACTAATTTGTATAGTTATTGTGATGTGAATTAATGCACAGCTTAAATATAAATAAACGCAATATGAATGTGCTTATTGTACACGTAATTGTGCCAGAAAGTCGTTGGATATGTAAGTATGAAACGCATTTATGTGACTTACCTGCTAGCTAATAACTAATGGGGAAACATTAGTACGGTGGGAGGTAAACAGAAGGGCTTTAGTTCCATATTTAACATGAATTTATGTTTGTTTCTATGATAGTTCCAAAAGTGGCCTCTGAGGCCTAGTGAAAACATGGCTGCTCTAGTAAACTGCGAGCAAGTGCTGGACTGCGCATGCGCACCCAAAGCCTGCAAGTGAGAGTGAACGGCCTGCCCTTGGATGGGAAGTTCAAGGCAACTGTATCCTGGAAGTCAGGATGGTTGCCAAAACATGGACACTCGAGTGTTCTGAACATGGGAAAAAAACGTGAAATTACAAGTCAAGGAAGTGACCAGGCCAAAGACTATCCTAAACAATACCCCTTTATTAAACTGCTGATTCACTGTGAATATGATGTTGTAATGGTGAGGAGATGCTCACCCATCCCAAATTTGTCCAGTCAGAACCTGAGTTGGTGATGTTAGATACTTTTTAGATAGATCAAGTTAGGAAATTAGTGTATAAAATCCCTGATTTTGCTTAGAGAGGGTCGCTTTTTCGATTTCATCTCGAAGTGCTGTCGGATTGCAGATCGATTCCTGGATGTAAGATACTTTGATTTATTTCTTGTTTGCTTTGCAGGACTGGAGGATAAGATGAGGGCGTTAGTTAGGGATGTTAGGAGAGAATGAATTTGGAACTATCTATCTTTTGCTAAACTTTTAACTGATTTCTAAATAAATGGCTATTTTCTGAGCTATAAATAAAATGATCATTTCTGAAATAAAGTTTAAGATTTTACTGAATAAAGAATTAATTAATGCCTAAATGTCTGACATATTAAAGTTGTGCTTTTAATACAATTAGGAAAATGGAATATTAAAGCTGGTCTTGTAATTTTTCCTACGCCTGATTTTCTTTCTAGCAGATCCATTGCCACTATGGTGGTGTGTCTGAATAAAATTCATGTTTTTTAAAACCATGGTAAATCAGATAAAACTATAGGTGTAAATAATAACTGGTTAAATAGGTTTAGACACTCCGCCAAATGTTACAGCATTACTCTTTTGTGTTTCACCAATCCTTAAAATCGAGTTAAGTGATAAGAGAAAGTGTGCAGTGTTATGGGCCCCACTGATGAATGAATGTGTGATCGAATATTTCAGGGAAATGGTGATGCTGATTAGAAATGATTTCTGGAGTTCCGCTGTAGCACTTCCTCCTCTGAGACCTCATCCTGCAGTCGCTTAACCTCATCCCATGTATCGGCCAAAGCCAACATCATACTGAGCTCAGTCTCTTCTGCACTTTCTCCTACATATCCTCCATTGAAAATACAAACATGTAATGCACAAAAACGAGCTACCTAATCAGCATAATTATTACGCTTGGTGACAAAATCTACTTCTTTCCCATGAGCTGTACATTTAACACCTGCTATAGCCTTTGGTTTCTGTAAGGCTTCCAGTAAATGATGCACATATTCTTCGTTACGTATATGGGATCCTGATGATGTTAGGAATCCCCTCTGAGGCCATAACTATCCGAAGTTGTGAACCACTCCAAACCCATATTGGCTGTCCGTATATATGGCCACTCGAACCCCATATGCGATGGTACAGGCATGTGTTAGGGCAACAATTTCGGCCACCTGAGCAGAATATACTCTAGTTAAACAGGCAGCTTTGACCACTCCCAAAATGGTACATACAGCAAAAGCTGCTCTCAAATACCCTTCATTGTCTCTTAAAAATGAACCATAAACAAAAAGGATCAAATCAGATTCGGGCAATGGTTCATCAACAATGTCAGGTCTGGGTTTGGTAGACAGTTCAGTAACGTCCAAACAGTCATGCTCCTCACAATCTTCTCCTTCCTCTTGTGGAAGAGTCAACAGTGTAGCAGGGTTTAGGGTAGTACAGCGCTTTAAAATAACATTTTCAGCAGCCAATATGACTTGTTCATATTTTGTAAGCCTATTGTTTGTGAAGTGCTGCGTCTTTGTCCTTGTCATTAGCAATTCCACTGAATGTGGCACATATACCACAAGTGGGTGACCCATGACTATACTTTCACATCTCTCAGTGCTGACACCTGTTGCAGCAACGGATTTAAGACATCCGGGCAATGTAGAAGCTACAGGATCTAATGTAGCAGAAAAATATGCCACTGTCTACGGGCACCTCCATGTGTCTGTACAAGGACTGCTAATGCACATCCTTCTTTCTCACAGCAGAAGAGCGAAAATGCTTTATTGTAATCTGACATTCCCAGAGCTGGGGCGTGACATAGGCTCTCTCTCATCTCATGGAAGGCACTCAAGCTGTCATCACCCCATGGTACCAGATCACTAACATCTTTCCGCGTTAATCTCAAAAGAGGCTTTGCTTGTAAGAAAAAGTTTGGGGTCCACTGTCGACAGTAGCCGACCATTCCCAAAAACATGCAGACTTCTTTTTGTGTTTTCGGAGTTCCCATTTGCAGAATCATCTCTATGCGACCTGGTGACACCCTGCGTTTTCCCTTCTCAATCCTATGTCTCAGATACTGCACTTCTGTTTGACAATATTGGAGCTTATTTGGAGACACTTTGTGTCCATTCTCTGCCAAATGATTGAGCAAAGCCACTGTATCAATTCTGCAAGTATCCTCTGTCTCTGGTGCGACCAATAGGTCATCGATGTAGTGGACTAGGACTGAATTTTGGGGCATTACTTATCCATCAAGATTTTTTTTTAAACATTGGCTAAAAATAGAAGGGCTTTCTGTATACCCCTGTGGTATCATACACCATGTCAACACACAATCATCTATCCTAAACTCAAAAATATACTGCCTATCTTTGTGCAATGGTATGGAGAAAAAGGCTTGGCATAAATCGATGACTGTGAACCATTCGGCTTCACATGGTATCTGAAAAAGTATAACAGCTGGATTCGGTACCACAGGACAACACGGGATCACGATTTGATAAACGAAACCCTGCACAAATCCTGCTCTATGCTGTACTTGCTGCTAGGCTTCTGCAGTCCCATTATAGGTGAATTACAGGGACTTCCTCTTATCTCCTTCAGAATGCCTTGTGCAATCATGGACTCAATCACAGGTCGTATTCCAGCATAGTTTCTGGAGTCAATTTAAACTGCAGAATTCGTGGAAATTCAGCATTAGGTTTGACCTGTATCTTCACAGGTTCAACACCTTTAATCAATCCAATGTCCTCACCTGTAAAGTCCCACACCTTTGGTGAAATGGAATCTCTCAGGTTATATGGTAAATCTTCTGTTGTGAGAACTACAAACAGTTCTGAACACAGACTCATATTAGCCATTTTAAAATCTGCATCATCATCATATGTCTGCAACTCCACACCTCTCGGCGTGCAGGATATGGTACAGTTTACACAAAGGTCTCATCCCAACAAAAGGACCATCTGGAATCACACACTACAAATTGATGTTTGTCCTGGAATGGTCCTATTTTCACAGGTAATTCATTTGTTACCGGATTAGTCATTTTTAGATAGTCACTCCTACCACATGAATCGACTTTCTTGATAAGGTTAAATCTGGAACCACTTCTGTCCTTACCATGGAGCGTGCAGCTCCATTGTCTAACAGAAAAGTAACAGGATGTCCGTTCACCTCTGCAAACGGTCCACTCTGATCCACTTCCAGGGCAGCACTCAAAGTGCACTCTCCCTGCTCCCCCCTCTGATACTCATAAGGGTCTTGTATTAGATCTGATCTGTCTTTTATCTTAAAGGAAGGCATTTGCCTGTACATCTGATTATTCATGGGTACTCTGGGAGGTTGTGGCATTTGCATTTGGGACTCACAACTACCCCCATACATGGATCTAGGTCTTGTCACAGTATTCTCGCTTTCTGACAATTGTCCTTCTCCTTCATATTGCAATTGATTTGCTGTATTCAATCTACACTCGCGCTTCCAATGCCCGATTTTGTGACAATAATAACACACTGTCACGCGTCTTTGATTTGTCACCCACTCGGCTCCCATACCACCATAGGTACCACCTCTTCCTCTTCCCTGACCAGGTTCAGTTACTGCCTGTTGAACCATTCCTCTACTACTTCCTCTACCACTACCCATTGCTCCTCCACCTCCTTGCCCCCAATCTGGCCGTTCAGCATTTCTCAACTGCACTAACATAAATTTTTCCTTTGTCTTCTTTTGTGCTGCTTCTACCTGTTTACTGCAATATTGAGCATATCTCAAAATATTGTCTACAGACTTGTTCTGCCAACATATCAAGTGGTGTTGTATCATTAAACTGATGTTGGTTTTAAACCCTAACACAAATTTAGAAACAAACTGTCCCATATCTTTTGGCTCTACGGTGTCTAATCCACTGTGTTGTTTAAAGGAAACTAAAAGTTTCTTGTAATAATCTTGCTCAGACTCTTTGGGGTCTTGAATAGTAGATCAATTTTAAGCCACTCGACAGCCTGCGGAGCTACTTTGGACTGCAACCATGTAATCACTTGTTCATATCTCTTCATTACCTCAGCTGAAGGAACATTTGTTAAAGCATCTCCAGTTGGTTCCGCTGTAGGCTAATCAACAGCAACCTTACATGCAGTCCATAAATCACCCGGAACCACTATATCAAACAAGTTATTCAAATCAATCCACAACACCTTTGAGATCTTAGCAAACTAGTCAATTTATTTAGACCAATCGGCAGGTTTTTCCCTCAGCCAAGGAAAATCATTAGTAAATGCTGCCAAATCACCCCTGCTTCATGGCACATGAACATACCCTCCGTTCTGTACTTCTCTTACAGGGAAATTTCCTGCTGCTCACGGCCCTCCACCTGGAGGCGTATTATTTCCTACCCATTTCTTGGCACTTTTCTTTTTAGCCCACCGTTCTTCCCATGTATCCAATGCTCTCCATGGTCTCATTGCTATAACCAAATCTCTAATCTGCCCCATTAATCCTGTGGCTCGCTTTTCCTCTAGATCCTGATCAGCATAATTCAATCGACAGCTCTCTTGCATCAATTTAGTTTTAGTTAGATCTACCTCATACCTTTTTGCCAATTGTACCAATGCTTCATTAGCTCGCTTTGCTTTTTTAGTAACATCCTTGGCTGCAAATTATAGTTCACTGGGATCATATGTTTCAATCCTTTCTAATGGCAGATTCCCTTCTATCACTTCATCAATTTCCACCTTCAGCCTGACCACATCTAACAATGGCGCCTTTATTGCCACTTGTATCATTATCTGACTCTGCTCATTTCTGAATTCATCCCTGCCACAACTTTGTGCCCTTCTCAAACTTACACCTTCTTCCATTCTCAACACTGGATGACTTTTTATTTCACAACTTCGACTTCTCCAATGGTTACCCTCACACAACCCTTAGGGTGGAAACGTTACTCTAGGGGCTTCTTCTCTCATAACTCGCTCTTCTCTCTGTAGCATTGACTCCCTCACTGGTAGAACCCACATTCTGATGTCTGACCTAGAATTGGCCAAGGCTCCTGTTCATCTTCTTTCCGGCCCACAGTCCATCCTTGATGGATCAGCAGTAGCTGGAAATGGAGTACTAGTTTCCACTGGCCCCCGAACCATACCTGTCCCACTCATGGTAAGACTCCCCCTGCCATAGTTTCTTCCCTTTCTCTGATTTGTTGTTGTTGTCTTTCATCTGCCCTCTCATTTGGATTATAATTCGAAACCACAGGTCCAATTGTAACTGGTACAGTAAGTGAGTCAGGTAACTGTCTAGCACACGCACTCCCATTGTTTTTAGTATCAGCGTATCCTGGCCCTTCTCCTGGAATTCTGATTCCTACTGCCATTCTCCTTCGTACACCTGCTGTCTGCTCTTCTGAACCTGTTCGATCTACCCCTGACGCTTCCCTAGGCTGCTGCATTCTTTCTGGCTCCGACCTGGAATCACTAGGTGGGGGACGATCGACTAACAATCTCTCTAGAAAGCTATCATCTGTGTCACTGTCTTCTGTCTTACTCTGTCCTTCAGATCCACTTTTCAACAATCTAAATGGATATAAGCATTCTCCCTCTATGGTGTCTACTCTCCACCTCTTAAACTGTGCATCCCACCTAGCATCCTGATTTGCCTTTGTTGCCTTCCTTATCCTTCCCTGTGTAGCTTCTCTTTTCTTTACCATTGCTGCTCTCATCCATGCATCTAAAGCCTCAAATTGCATTGGCCTGGGTGGAGGCTTTATAGAAGACATCACTCCTCTTAGCTGATAAAACACCTCCATCCGGAATGACCCATAAAGAGGGAAAGCCAATTCTCCCTCCTTCTCTGTAATTTTGTGTCAATTTTGCAGCCACACTATCGTATGGAATCCTACATTGGTTGCCATATAATGTGCTGGTAGAGCTTCTTCTCCCACCCGAGTTACCACTCCTGTGTCACCTCTAACACCTTAAAACATCTCATTGTAAAAGCGATTATTTGCAATCCAGAACTCAATAATAAAGCTGTGAACAAACTTCAACCAATCCCAGCGCAGCATTACACCAACCAACTTATCCCAGCGTGGCTCGCACTGATGTCACAACTCCCTCCTTGCAGCAGTTCACCCTCCTTTACAATTTCTCTTCGCACACTCTCGCTCACACATTCATACACAAGTAACTGTACAACCAAAGTTATTAACCTAGTAACGGCTTCCTACTACAGCCAGAATAACTTACCGTTACATAAACAAGTAATTGTCCGTCCGCTAAAAGATCGATAGAACACTCTCCCAAGAACATCCGCTGTGACCCATGACCTACATTGGTCACCCAATCGCTGTAGTCTGCCCCTGGTACTTGGGGCTTTCCACCGCTAAGTTACTCTACATTCACACAAAGTTCCCTGTAACAAGTGGATCGCCGATAACGCTTCACGACACCCACATTTTGACCAGACAATTAAATATACAACTATCCAGAAATCTTGGACTTTTCTTCAGTCCGCTCACCAAAACTTCCTGATCTGCACGTGTCCAGACCAGTAAACCGATTAACTAATCACTCAACTTGCATTCTCACTCTGCAAGACAACACAGAATTAAAACATCACCACAAGCTAACACGCCGCACAGTTTCATACTCACTCCACCACTGCTTCCGACGCACCGTCAGCATACGCCGAACTCCGTCGATTGTCGTTCTTCCGCCGCCATCTACTTCAAGTCCAAAACCAGAATATTCTACTCTAAATTCCTCAATTTCCCCTCACTTTAGAGGCAAACCATCGTCTGCTACCATTCGATTTAGCCAAATTTGGGCCTTGCCTTACCTCCCAAATTCAGCTTTGATGGTCTTTTATTTGCCTGCTGAAAGTTGTCGAGGGGAAGAAACACGTCAAAATTATACTTACAATGTAGTCATGGTGGAAAGACCACTGACTCCGAATTTCTAGTTTATAGGTTTTATTATAAGGCCAAAAATAGCTGAATATAAACACACCTAGTATTAGCACATATAAGTACAGGAAAATAATACAGAGCCAAATCTACGCATATAATTAATTCGGCATAAGAGACACAGAATAGTAAACTCCAAAATCAGTACACAACCCAAGATGAAAGCGGAATCCAAATCCCTTTTCATTAGGAAGGGAAGCATAAATTGTCTTTCCATACACTACTCTCATTGATGGTGTTTCTGGCTGGTTCCCCTAGCTTATTTCTCAAAGGTGTCAGCACGTGTAGACTTCCTTAGAAGTACTCACGTCAAATGGGTCAAGATAGCATAAAGCTATGGAGCTCGCTTTTGAGATGCTCCTTCTCCTTCTCCTCCGAAAATCTAGAAATCTGCCTTTTCTGTCCCTGCGCATAATACAAAAGGAATAAACTCAGCCCCCTCCTAAATGTATCACATGACAAATTATTTTGCTTCTCCAGTATTGTGGTGTTTTTCCATGACTTCTTTAATTAAATCTTCTTTGCTTCTGGTGACCTTGGAGTGTAGCTAGGCCGGGCACAGACAATATCCCCCTCTCACTTCTCAGACTTTTCAAAGACATTGCCGTTATCTCCTTAAACTAAAATAATGATGGTAAATTCTTTATACATGCAATGGGATGAGAGCATACTGTTCTGGCACATGCAAAGAAACATTTTAATTAATTCTTCAGTAGCTGAGGGTGTGAAGCAGTAAACAACTTCTAACTCTGGTTCTACAGTGCAGACAACTTTAACAACACACAGTTCCCTTAATATGAATATAATATCATTCTGCATATATGCATACAGAAATTATGGTGTTTTCTAATCCATATGAATCCTACTTAAAATATACATTATGATTCTATGTTTACGATGTTGAATAAAATGTATTCAATAAACGTGGAGCACTGCACATGCTAAAATATGGATAAATATTTTTAAACCATGAGTATAATGCACCCCTACAATACAGAGTGCTGAATTCGCTCTATCATCTGTTTTCAGGTGCTTGTCTGGGTAGAAATTGTTTGCTTTCTTATTCATATTGTAAAGCGTTTCATGTACGTTTTCCTACAAAACATAACCTGGCTAGTTAATCTTGGTCTTGGCATGCCTGCGACTGAAATACAGGGCAGGGCATCCACTGTGTTGGGAGTCTGTGAGCACAGAAGAAAGGATGACAGGTGAACGCAAGCAAGAGAAACCGTTTCACCTCCTGCAGGCAAGAGCACATGCCTGCTGAAGAAATGGCAAAGGCGATAAACAAGCTAATAGCGAAACAAACTGCTAGGAGACATTTTATGGCTATAATTGATGCTATCTGACGCTCCCGTAAAAGCATGAGCACCAACTTATATCACTTCAACAAAATAAATGCAATATTTTGGTTTACTCAGCGGATTTGGCACTTTCAATGCACAAACCAAGGTTACATCCCCATTGTTTTAAAATGTTGTCAGTATGAATCATTTATTAACACTGTTAGCCATTTACATGAGGACATAAATACATAAAATCAAGCTATACAGTGATGGTTAGTTTAATTGTAATTTTTGGATAGTTCTCTGACAGGAGACTGCTTCAAAGCACTAATAAAATAAAGGTGTCACAGAGAAGACGGCCCGGATGACGCATTACACACAACAGGAACGACTACACGGACCGAGAAACAGTACAAGATCTTTCGCCATCTGTTCATTCACCACCACCATCTCCTGTACTGTGGCTCCTGTCACTGCTTGACTATTTCCGAGCCCCTGCATCCCTGTACTGGTACCTGTGAGCCGGGCATTGCTCCGCTTGTTCTCTGGCCGGGCCCCTTCAAAACCACATTTCCCCGCAGCCCCATCGCGGCAAGGACGCCGCTGACGCTAATTGGAAGCGTCAGGAGGCGCATAAAGGCTCCCTTGGTCCCTCGTCCTGCGGGATGCGCGTGGGACGCGCCGGACGAAGCCCGGACAAAGGGCGGACAGTCTGTGACAGTCCGGGACAGGACGCGACTGGGCTGGGCCAGGGGCCCTGATCCTTTTGTGGAGGACCTTCGTGATTCTTAAACAGTGAGACTTAAATCTAAATACCTTCTAAGTATCTGTATAGGGTACTGTGTTCTATCTTGTGTATTCAGGTAACGCTTATTCTTAACTGCACTACCCTTATTATTATTCCCGGCCATGTCTAAACAAAAGGGTTCCCTAGTGTTAAATACCTTGGACAATTATCTGGTGAAGGTAGTGAGCAAAATCAACAGTGAGAGGCGGCAGTCATTAGGGTGAAGTTGTTCCCCTATATCTCCTACATCCCTCACTCTGCCTAATGCGCAACCTTCACCCGTATTAACGGCACGGGAAGATAGTAGCGTTATTGCGAATTCTGATTTATCTGCTAGTGACTCCCCTGAGCTTAACACTGCGCCTACAATTGATTTAGATTTATCATTGGATACTAGGGAACAGAACCGACCGATTCCTATGCCTAGACCAGTCAGAGCATGCAGGAAAGTGCAGTCTAAACGAGGGGGGTCACGCTCAGCTAGAAGAAGATTAGCTTCTCCACCCAAAACCCCAGATATTGATGAGGCTACTCTTGGGAAGGGTGTTATCGAGAAACTGGAGGATGACCAAATTGAAAAATTAGTAAGCATGCTCGACTTGAAGATCAAGGGCATTGTCAAACCCCTTGTGGCTAAAGTCGACCAGCTTACAGCAGAGGTCAATAGACTGGGTGCCCTCCTCAACAAGACACTGGAAGAACTAGGTGGCCTATCAGCACTGGTGTCAAATGGCTGTGAAAATCACGAGGCTCACCCTGGAGGAGGGGAGGGAGATAGAGGGAACCTAGTACAGCAACCCCCACCCACCCAGCCCCCAGTAGGTGAGGAGGGTCAAACTGTAGTTATAAAGGCCCCTCCAACAACACACAAAGAACCACGTAAAGAGCGCGACTCGTTTCAATTTGTAGTTGAAGCTTCTCCTTTAGTTTTGGTCCTGGCAAACGCTCCTTCTTTAACACCTGGGCAGGTGGAGACAACAACCTCTTTAATTGATAATGCACTCCACTGGCTGATGAAAAACATGAAGATATCACCATGGGGAAATTATTATGGCCGGAAGGGTAGCATGGCTTGGGGACTACCCAAAAAAATTCAAGGGTGATTGTATAGCCTTACATTTTTCTAGCCCTGAGGTACTCCCAAATATATTGACAAATGTATTCCCCCCACAACGTAGGGATTCTGATATGATCCCATTAACCCTTGATTTCTTCTACAGTAGAAGATGGAGTATAGCGAACCTCAGTAGACCATGGCCGAAACATGCCCCTGTGTTAAGAACAGAAGGGAGGGATGTTCAAACTAGAGATGATGGTATTAGACTGGAAAATCGGTTTGGGGTCTTGTCCGATTTGAATGAATGTGGTTGACTCTTGAGGACCGATAGATCTGGAATCACGGTGGCACCAGAGATGGGTAGAAAGCACGGTCCCAAGGGTTGGAGTGAGCCACAAATTAACACGGTCCCTATACCTCACACAACCTCAATGGAAAGATTCCACTCCACTGGGCAGCGCCTAGAGAGCAGGAACCTTGGCCAATTAACCTGCTCGGATCCACTTGGGGAACATGATTGCCCCGAAACAGATGGGGCCCCCCTAGAGAACAACTGCCTCGTGTCTATAATCACTGAACTAGTGATTGAGGGCACGAGCTTAGCAGCTGAAATCCCGCAGGATCCATCGAGTACTCTGTCAGGGGTGGCTTTTCTTTCATGGAATCTGGCTGGAATTGATAATAAGATAACTTCCCCTGAATGGTGTAGCTTTGTTGACCAGCATGACATCATCCTTTTCCAGGAAACCTGGTCTATGGCTCCAGTTTACCGTGTGGGGTTCCTCAATTTCCATGAGTTAGCAACCAAAAAATCTAAAGGTCGGCCAGCCGGGGGCCTGATCATCTGGGTCCGACAAGCCCTATGTTGCAAGGTACACCAAATTAGTCCCCCTTTGAATGATATCCTGTCAGTTAAAATCACATGGGAAAATGGTCAAAAGGTGGCTATACATAACATTTATGCGAGGGGGACAGGAGGGAGACAAACATCTGAGGTAATCTCAGCTCTCGATCAGCAGATTGAGGTACTTCCATCACAGGTGTCTACCATAGTAGGTGGAGATTTCAACACCACTTTTGAACCCCTAGGTCAAGAAGACCAGTTTCTCGCTGTAGAGGAGGACAGTAAATGGGGTGTCCCCCAGCTCGAACCACCGGCTGTAAAAATATGGTCAGCTGTAGCAATACAGCTGAAGGCCCTATGTTTAGTTAGAGGGCATCCCTGCTGACGTGTTTCTAAGTGAAAGATCAACTTGGGGTAGGTATTTTGAGTGTCTAGCTAACTCGGTGGCAAGGGGAGCGCCAATCCCACCCTCATGGAAAGGTGCCGAAATAATACCGGTTTTTAAAAAGGGTGACAAATCTCCACCCTGTAACTACAGACCCATCAGTCTTATAGACTCAGCTCAAAATAAATTGCAACAATGGATAGAAGAACGCAATATTTTGTCCCCATATCATGCCGGCTTTCGGCCATGCACTAGCTCAATTGACCAGGTTTTTTACTTCATAGCACTCTACTGGAGGAACGTGGCTCTGACTAAGGGGACCCTCTATGCGGTCTTCGTAGACCTAAAATCGGCCTTCGATTTAGTCCCCCGTTCCAAACTTTGGAGGGTTCTCGTTGAGTCAGGGATATCTCCGGAACTATTGACTCTTCTCGTCCGCCTCCATGAGAACAACTACGCCAGAATCAGATGGGGGATGCAGGGTGAGGTGACCGACTCATTTCCTGTCGAGCGTGGTGTTCGGCAGGGGTGTGTATTGGCACCCACGCTGTTTTCATTATACATCAACGGTATTGTTGACCATCTTAACCGTTCCCCCACTGACGCCCCGATCTTGGCTGGGGCCCGCGTGCCTGTCCTCATGTTTGCGGATGATACGTTGATAGTTTACCGGACCCCGAGTGGGCTCCAGAAGGCTGTGAACGCGTTCGGAGAATTTTGCCAACTGCGTGGACTTGAGATAAACACCTCAAAAACCAAGTTCATGTCCCTGAGCCAACGGAAAACCTTCGAAGGTACAATTAATTTTAATGGAACTCCACTAGAACAGGTAGAGGCATTCACGTATTTGGCAATATCTCTCCAGAGCAATATGGGCTGGAAAAGTCATATTGACATGGCTGTTTTAAAATTCCACCGGCTAGCGGGTGCCTTAGCCACAAAGCACAGAGCTTCCTTTACAAAGCCAATTACACCTGCCCTAGAGATTTATAATATGAAGGTCATAAGTGCCTCTTTGTAGGGTTCTGAACTTTGGGGATTCAACAACCTAACCCAACTGACAACGGCAGAGAATACATTTCTACGTTGTTTAGTCGGGGTACCCCAAAGTACTCCTACCATTCCGCTTTTATATGATCTTGGCAGGAAAAAAGTTGAGGATATAGTACGGTTATGACCCCTATTGTACTGGAGGCATATCTGGACAACTCCAGAACTAGCACCCTACGCCCTTGCACTAAAGGATATTATCAGGGCTGACCGTTTTCACTCTATACAATGGCTTAAAGAGATAAGGGGCTTATTAACTAAGTTGGAGCTTGATCATCTATGGGTAGACGCAGACGTCCCAAGCTTCCCGTCAAAAATAATTCTGAAAAAAATGTATTGGGAAATGATTTGGATGTCCACCCATAG
Organism: Lissotriton helveticus; assembly: GCF_964261635.1. NCBI lineage: Eukaryota > Metazoa > Chordata > Amphibia > Caudata > Salamandridae > Lissotriton > Lissotriton helveticus. The sequence goes on from NC_136059.1 coordinate 1,909,716,279, forward strand.
TACCTGTATAAACACTAACTTAACAGGACGGTTCCTTGACTTTAAACCTCGCCCACTCTGTGAAGCTTACTGGGATATCATAGAGAGTCCGCTTGACCGAAAAATGTTTTTCCAGTTTAGAACTGGAACCTTACCTGTAAAAGCTTTCAGTTACAAGTGGTCGGCAAATCGGGATGACAAATGCCATAATTGTAAAAATTTGATTGAGAATGTATCCCATATGCTGTTTGTATGTCCCCTCTATATATGCCCTCGTAGCAAGTGGCTAAAACCAATATGTCTTAATATGGGCACCCGGAGATACATTGAGGCGCTACGGATACTGGAGACTGACTGTTCACCTTGCTTAGCGATTGCTGTTGCCAAATTTTTAAGGTGGGCCTGGATTATTCGCACCCGCACTTTAAATTCCTTAGATACCAGCCAATGATTTTCAAAGACACTAAACAAGAGGATTGATCATGTTTTTGTACCCATCAGTTTTTTAACCATCTTTTTAGAATATTTGCTTTTTAACCTGTAAATGACAGCCACAAGATTTAATAACTTTTTAAAATTGTATTTTTTATTTTTGTTAGTATTTATAATGTTTATGTCTAATGATTGTAAGAAGATGTATCATTTTGCTTTTATGACATGCTGTTGAATAAAACTTTTTGGAATTTGGAATAAAATAAAGATTTAACATGATCTTTAACATCACACTCCTACAAGTGTGATAATTCGGACTACTCTATGAAAGTTATGGGACCCCCTCTAATACAATACTTTGCAGGTCAGCGAGAAGAGGGGAAAAAAATAACAACCCATATAAGAAAAGCTCCCTCGTGACCTCTCTATTTCCCTGAGGTTTTTAGCCTCTAGATTCAGACATGGGCATAGTCAAAACAGAAATTCACATGTCTCTCATTTTTAAGTTTATAAACTCCTGTGGTGCTAGAAGGGTAATAGCACTCTTTGTTCATTTGCCTAGCCGTAGGAGAAGCTTGTTGGATTAACAACCATTCCTCTGAAGGAGGCGTTTAAATGTGGAGTAACGATAGGTCATATCAACGATCTAATAAGAGTAAGTATCAATATGGTATGGTTTAAACCAATAGAGAATGTACAGGAGAGCCATTACAGGGCTAAAGGGATTTAAAGACACTAACCAATAGAGAGTGTACATGAGAGCCATGTAATAGGCGAGATAGATTACTTCTTTGCCCCGAGAAAGTGGGGGCAACAAATCAAAAGAATGTTGCTATAAGTATCAATGCAAATTATGGCCACTTTTCCTGGGTGTAAGGTGGCACTGGTGGTGGTGTTCGTATATGGGGTATGAAGTGTTGTTTGATTCAATCAATGTCCAGATATTGTACTTGACGTGGGCAGTTACATTTATTGTGGGTCTCTTTATATGTATTTGTACAGGAAGAACCAGGGTGTAGAGTACAAGTTTTGATATATCTGGCGGGTCCTGATGAAGGTGGCTCCTATTGTTGCCTTTTGCCACTGAAACACGTTGACCAAGTCTGTAAAATCCTACAATTTGTAGGGGCCTCGTGTTGGGCATTAGACAAGAACCACCGAAACGTGTAAACTTGCACAGATAGTTTGGTGTGTGAATGTGTATTTAGTATGAATGTGTGGATTGATTGTGTTACTTCTCTACCTGGTTATGCACAGATCGTTATATGAATTTGTGAACCATATATCATGGTGTTCTGTTGTTAAAGTGTATATATAAGGACTGAACTGATGAATTTTTTAATGAAAATAATGTGAAAAGCAATAAGAATGAAAAAAGAATTTAAATAAAAAAGAAAATGAAAATGAGAGATATGTGAATTTGTGTTTTGACTATGCCCATGTCTGAATCTAAAGGCTAAAACCCTCAGGGAAATAGAAAGGTCACAAGAGAGCTTTTCTTATAATGTTTGACAATTCGGACTAGTACAGGGCCCCAAAGCTATAAGAATGTCTTGGGCGGCAGGTAACAGTCATATATAATGTATATTGAATTAATAATTAACTGTTGCTGTGGTCATCTCTAAATTAGCCAGACAGCACCACATTGCAGCAGACTGTCACATGAGCCAGTGTTGACAATTAAGTGCCTGTGCTGAGCACCAGAAACCACTGGCTCAAATTAAGCACTGGATATAGGTGCATTTTACTTAATGCATTTTCACTGAAAAATAGAAGTAAAAAGCAAGTGCAGAAAACAGAATAAGCACAAAAGGCGTACAGATATAAAGAGAAAAGAGACAAAGAGAAAGAAAACATGGGTTGAGAGATGAAGGAAGAGTCAGAATTGAAAAGGGATTGAGCAAGTAAGTGTGAAAGGACAAGAAAGTGACTGGAGAGAAAGGGGAAATAATAAAATAGAAAGAAAACAGCAGAAAAATAATTAAATATTATCAGCAGGTCATTGACTCAAATCTTTTTAAGAATGTTCAGTGAATTAACATACTATATAGATTGCAGAGCTTCAATCCAGCCTAGGCCCTGATAATGAATTGCACTTCCAGTCCATAGGGTTTTACCCAATTACATTTTCCACCAGCTCTAAGGGATTAGGCGAGTGAAGGCAAAGAGTTTCTCTAGCAGAGTGAGAATTGTATGCTGACTTTAGTTCCTTTCTTTTTGCACCTTCCTATGTAATCCTAAGCTTTTCTTTGATCTTTCACCACATTTTTTTTCATTAAATGTCTCCAATGTGCAAGGAAAATGTCACCTCCTCAAACCACATTGGTCACACTTGGAGCAAGTCTTGCAGGTTCTATCGCAAAGAGATGTCTTTGATGGACCCTCACGAAGTCTGTTTGTGGTACCTTGGGTCAGAGCAATACTCCAAGGCCTGTGGTGACTGTGTCTAGATGAACCCAAATGCCAAATGGTAACTCAAAACCAAACTCTACATCATCAAACACAAGTCTCTGTGCCATGGCCGGTTGAAGTAAAAAGTAAGGTCCTGTTCCCACTTTCGGAGTCATTTCCATGGCACAACATCATCGCAATTCTTTGGGTAAGTCAAATAAAAGCACAAGATATTCAAGCTGGAAATTACACTTTCCCACCACTCACAAACTCCAGAGAGAACCGGAGGGCATTAACATGCCTCGTGGTCCCACTCCCAATTTTCATCGGAGCTGATACCAAGTCATGTCCTGATCCACCCTAAGTTTAGAGGTCAGTTTGCGACATTGTTCAACCTCTCCGGGGCTAGGCTAGAGGTTTGCCCATCCTTTAATGCACAAGCTTTTCAGCCCTTTCACGGCTGAGGCTGGGTGTCCAGAGACACTTTGAATAGCAGGGACAATGTGTGGTTCAGTGCCCAGCCACCTCAACAACTGTATCCACAAGACCAATTTAGTATGTCCTTGCTGGCACACAACCACCCTGTCAGAGGCAGTATCTGATATTCTCTCCAAGGGTGGCAGGCCATTTCGATGGACAAGTGGGCGCTACCAATTGTCCATCTTGGCTATCAGCCGCGGCCCGTGGAGGGTGTTTCGGTGGGGCAGAGAGGCAGGGTGGGGGAGGGGCAGGGTGGGGGATGCTAAAAACCAGAGTATGGATATTTGAAGGTAAGTAAACAATTGAATTACTAAAACGAATTTCGTAGCGCGCCCTGCATCGCAAAATGTGATGCAGGGTGCGCTATGAAATTCGTTCTATTTATTAAATTGTTTACTTACCTTCAATTATCCATACTCCGGTTTTTAGCACCCCACACCCTGCCCCTACCCCGCCCCGCCTCTCCGCCCCACCGAAACTCCCTCCACGGGCCGTGGCTGTTGGCTATGCATTTCCCTTCCCTTGATTTTCTTCCCCACAGGTTCTTCCACAACCTTCAGGGCAGCTAATGGAAGACTATCTGTACATCTTATAGCAGTAAGTGTGGGCCCATTTGGACACAGGGGCCATAGGGAGGGTTCCCGCTCCTTCCTTGTCCTGAAAAAGGCAGAAGGCTTTCATTCTGTTTTAGATCTTCATCTTCTTAATGCCTTCCTGAGGACTGACAAATTCAAGTCGCCCACGTCAGCCTCGGAACTGTCTGTCCTAGACCCTGGAGGCTGGATGGTTGTATTGGAACTGCAGTATGTTTGTTTTTTACATCTTTGTCCTGCAGACCCACTGGTGCTACTTCCGGTTCATGGTGGGTCAGGAGTATTTTCAGGTCGCCATGCTCCACTTTGACCTCAGCAGTGCCCCTCGGGTGTTCACAAAAGTGATGCCAGTGGTCGCAGCATACCTGCAGAAGCCGGGGATATCAGTCTTTCCCTATGTCAATGACTGGCTGTGTGGATGAATCTGTGACTTTTAAGATTGTTGGTCCCCTGTATCCTTATGGTGTTGTATGCCAGATGGCACATATGGGCTCTGCAGTGAGACCTGACATTTCAGTGGGCACATGAGGAAAATCTGTTGAATTGTATCCAGATTCAAAGGTGCCTTTTGGACTGTGATTGGGTCAGTGACACGTCCCTCTCCTTACCACTCCCAAAGCTGACAATGGTCAAGGATGCATCACTATTGGGTTATGGAGACCATCTAAGATGGGTGGAGATTAGAGGACTCGGGCCCCCAGTGGAGACTCAAATCCCCATCAACCTGTCCTTGGGGCTCTTGCAGAGACTTGCCTCCACATCAACTTGTTGAATTGAGTGAGATTTGCTCGGCAGTGAAGGCCTTTCTACTCAACCTAATGTTGTATGCAACCAACAGAGTGGGATGGAGTCCTGGGCCCTGTTCCAGAAGAACTTGTGCCTCTATAAGTGGCTGGACCACCAATGGATTTCTCTGGTGGTAAACCACCTGGCAGGATATTTAAAGGTCAGGGAAGATGAACTCAACTACATGTGGCTAGCAGATCACAATTGGCAGTTGCACCTAGAGGTGGCACAGGCCGTCTTCAAGCAATGAGGAGAGCCCTGGCTTGATCTTTTCTACACTAAGTATGTGCAATGTAAGCACTACTATGTGCTGGAGTTTCTGAAGCAGCTCTCGGTCAGAGGCATCTTCTGTTTAGAGTGGAGCTCAGGACTCACCTATGCCTTCCTGCATCTTCCATCACTGCAGCAAGGCAGAGTGTTTAATCAAGGCCTGCACACTTGGCATTTCCATTATTGGAGATTGTGCAGCAACAGTTAACCTCCTTCGACCTTCACTCAAAGGTTGTTGATTTTATCTTTGCACCGAGGGGTTCCTCCACTAAATTAATGTACGCCAGCCATTGGGACACATTTGTAGATCGGTGCATCTACTGACAATTTGATCCTTTACAGGCCAAGTAATCTGAAGCTTTACAATTTGTTCTGTCCCTAGCCCTGAAAGGACTTTTATTGGGCACTGTTAAAGGCAACTTATTGGCTCTTCCAGCCTTGTGTTTGCAGAATCAGCCTCTGTTATTTAAATCATCAGTAGTGATGAGGTTTTTGAAAGGTTTGCCAAATTTGTTTCCACCAAAACCCTTTGTGATTCCCCAGTGGGATTTGAAATTAGTGCTCACATTCTTGATGTACCCCACTTTTGAGCCCCTGCACAGTAGCTCCTTGAAACGTCTGACCTTAAAGATATTCCTAGACAATAAAGGAACAATGTTATCGCTGAACAACAAGATTCAACCTAGCAGCACACACAAGAAATGCTCTGATTACCCACAAGGTGAGGAATCTGCAGCTTGGCCCACAAACTAAAAGGCTTTTGAGTATAAAGCAAATCTGGTAAATGCCTGCAAATAATTTCCAGTTAAGGACAGGAGAAAGCGTATTTTCTAAGTGTGAATTGGGAGGTAAAAGTCCCAACTTTGACGGGATGGGGAAGAAAGCTTTTCTGTTTCTCTGCAAATATGTTCAAAACTAACCATGACAAAACAAACATTCTCGTGTATGGCTCCCCATCTCAGGGCCCTCCTCCATGACATGGCTTGCTAGTACTGGTTTAATGTATACTTCTGCCAAGGCAAACAAAAACGTTGGCACCATCCAGCATAGGTGGCCAATAGTTATGCTGGCTCCGTGATACCACCTGTCACATTGCAGTGGATTGGATAGGTGGGACAAAACCAGGGGCACAAGAGTGCTTAAATATGCCAGACTGTGTAGGATGGTGTGTTGCTATTATATTGTAATTTCTTGGGCATTTTAATTACGTATTGTACTACGAGTGTGGTCATAAACCTCTGAGAGTGTAATACAAATGAACCCTCATTTTTGATTGGCGTAGGCGGCCACCACTTTTTTGGCTGGAGTCAACACCTATTTCTGGCTTCTGGCAAATATATGACTGTACCAGTGTAGCTAAAAAGGGTTTATTGAGAACATAATAAAGCATGGAAATGTGGAACACATAGTACAAATAATTATGCAACAAATTATACATAACTGAGCAGTGCAGTTAATTTAGAGAAAGACTATACACAGTCTGAATTAAGAAAAATGTGGTTGAAAACCAGTATGAAAACATATGAATTTACATACATAACTAAATTGACAAGCAGTATAGTTCATTATATTAAACGAAAATAAAAGGAAAGTCAAAGAGGTTAAGGGACATCTTGTTGGGCGGGTGTGCGTACAAAGAAAAGCTGTCCACAATCATCTAAGAACTGTGTAATGGGAGACCACAAGGTCTGTCGCTTCAGAGTTAAAGACCTGGGAGAAATGTAACTTGTGTCCAATCTCTGATTATAGCAAATTGCATACCACCAAGCTTGAAAAGACAACTTAGTAAAATCTTTCCAATTCTTGGTGATCTGTTGAAAGACAGCTGCCAACAATAGATCTAAGAAACGAGTATCACATGAGAGTGAACGCCAAGGTTCAGATAGACTACCTAAAAAGACTGTAGAGAAAGAAAAGGGAACTCTAGTATTACGTCAATCTGAGCCCAAACCTGTTTCAAAAAATGTAACGCAGAAGGCCATGTAAAAAGTAGATGCTTTAAATCCACCTGTGCTAAAGAACATGAGTCAGATGTAGCCTGATGCATTGTATGCAAAAGAGTAGGAGTCAGTAAACGTCTATTACATATAAATAAAGAAAAGGGATTGTGTGGTATTTGCTGCTCTAGACGATTTTCAGATTTTGGTAAACGTAAATTTAGTCAAGGGCAGTATCTCACACTTCTCATTATTCAATTTGTAACCAGAGACAATACTATATGAGGCAACTTCTTGCAAAAAAGCCAGCAATGGCAAAAGGGGTTGGGATAGGAACATTAAGACATCATCAGCAAATGCTGCAAATTTGACCTGCGGACCATTAAAGGGAAACCCACAAATAACCTGATTCTGTTGCAACCGGGAAATAAAGGGCTCAAGTGCGAAATTAAAAAGAAAATGGGAAAGTGGACAACCTTGACAAACATCCCTTCCTAAGGAGGAATAGGAGGAGGTAAGGCCATGAGCACAATTAGCCGCTGTAAGGACAGAGTACAAGAGAGAAATGAGGGAGATACTTTTTGGGCCAAATCCAATCCAACGGAGAGTATGAAAGAGAAAGGGCCAGTAGACTCGATGAAACGCTTTCTCTGCACCCAAAGCAATTGCCGCAATAGAGTCAGATTTAAGGGAAGATTTGGAAAGAATATAAAAAAATAGATGAGTGTTATCGTCCTTTAACAAAGCCAGATTGCTCCCTACCAAGCAAATCAGGAAGATAGGAATCAAGTCTCAGGGCTAAAGCTTTAAAAAACATTTTATGGTCAACGTTGACTAGCAAGATAGCCTGTAATTTTTGCAGAAATGAGGATCCTTACCCTCCTTAAGAATAAGACAAATTAAAGCATCCAAAAAGGAACCAGAGGAAGAACTGCAGAATCAGAAAGAGGTTATGAGATGTTGCAATTTGAGGAGAAGTAACTTGGCGAAATGTAAATCCATCAGGACCGGCGTCTTTATCCTTTTTGTGCGTGTTCAATGCAGTATGTAATTCAGATTACGATACATCAGCTTCTAACAATGAAAGATCAATACACTTAACTGCAGGTCTGTGAATAGATGAAAGCTATTGAGAAATGTTTCGGTCAGAAGTCACATTATCAGGTGTATATAAAGATTCATAGTACCGAACAAATTCATCCAACATTTCAGCATCTTCATATCTTGGCGTTTGAGTTGCATCAATAATTGATTCAATATTAAATTTGTTGTTCTTAACCTTAAGGTAAATTGCCAATAATTTGCCCACCTTATTCTGACTACCATAGAACTTTGCGCTAGATTACAGCAAAAACAAAGAAGCATTATCCATAGATTCCGTATTATAAACTGGAGTTTAGTGACAATAAGTTCTGGTAAACTTTTTGATTTGGATGTATAAAAGGAATGTTCCAGTCTCTTTAACTGAGCCAAAAGGTCGGTTGTATGAATACGTGATGCCTTCCGTTTCTTAGAAATATATGTGATAATAAAAACACATGCTATTGCATTAAAGGCATCCCAAATAATATATATATCTTTATTCAATCAAAAATATGACCATTCGCATCGAAAAATTCATAAGGATAAAAACAGTTAAAATTACAATAAAATATTTCTTTTAAAAAGTTCATATAATAAAACAGACTTACACTTCTTCCAATATAAATACAAAGTACACAAGAACATACCATGAGGCCAAATTAGGATACATTATTAAGTAAAATTTTCAGAAACAGTTTTAACCATTTTTTACCTCTTCCACCAGGCAAAGAGGCAGAAATCCCGAGATAGCAAACACAAGCCATCTTGTGGTGTCTGAACTAAAAATATGCATGGCTTCACAAGGGTGATTAATAGAAAGTATACAACAAATTGGAGTTATCCAGGCGTTCCTAAGGTCAGCATATGAGGGACAACAAAAGAGGAAATGCTCAATGGTATCAGGAAAGGTGTAACATATAGGGCCCAAATAAAATGAAAGGGCAAGTTATCTGTTTGTAAAAAGTGAAAATAATCCTGAAAAAAGAATTCAAAGCAGGAGGTGAAATTGGGATCTAAAATGAGTGAATTATTAAACCGCCATCTGCAAGGAGTGCGAGAGAGAAAGGCAGATCCAATTGAAGGGAGATAGGGGCATGATCAGATATCAGAATTGATCCAATATCTGTAGAGCATAAAGATTGTGAGATATTGTGTGATGAAAAAAAGTAGTCAATACGAGATTGAGTTTGATGTGCAGGGGAAAAGTAAGTGTATTGTTTCAAGGTAGGCTTGCAGAGTCACGAGGCATCTACTAGCTTCTGTTGCTTAATAGTATGGACAAAAAGTTTGCGAGTATTATTTGGTATAAAAATACCCGTAAGATTGCGATCTATAAAGGGATCAAATATATGGCTACAGTCACCTGCTAGAATAAAATTCTCATCAGGGTACTTCACAAGAATTTGAATCAGGCCAGACCAAAAATGGAAATCTTTGACAATAGGGGCATAGATATTTAATAAAGAGACTTGAACCTTCTCAATCAATAATTTAGTATAAAGCCATCTACCAGCATCATCAGATTCCTGGGAAGTCAGCTTAGCACACAACAATATATGACATAACGTGATAGCCTTGTTCCTCTTACCATCTCTTGGGGGAAAAAAATGTCACCTCTCTATCCTCTTCTCAGTTTTAGCGACTCCTGCTCTGTAAGATGTGACTCCTGAATTAAAAATACATTTGCACCCAGATGAGACAAATGAGATAAGACACTTTGTCTTTTGATAGAAGATTTTAAATTTCTGACATTCCAGGAAATTATTTTTTAGGACATAAACAACTTAAAAAAAAAAAAATGCAACAATTCATACCAAACAAGAAAAAGAAAAAATGTAGACCATAAAATTACAATCATATGCCAAACAAAACGTAAAGCATAGATGATACAGAAAAAAGAGTAGAGAAGAAAGAGAGAGAAGGAAGGAGCACTAAAACAGTAAAACAAAGAAATAGTGAAAGAGAAAAAAAGAATCGATAAAACAAGAAGGAGTACAATGATAACTGGAATATTGACAAGCGAAGCATTCCTAAGAAGAGGTGTAATCCAAAAAAGGATGAGACCACATGGAATAGATGGTATGTCAGAAGTCCATGAGGAGATCACGCGAGGAGCACAAAACATTTATTACATAATATGGGGAAGACCACAAACACGAATGATATACCTGCAAGAGGAGCAAATAAATATTAATATTCAATACTAACAATAATAATGTTAAATGTTAAAAGAGAAGAAGACTCCTGAACCCTCACATAGAACAGCAAAAAGTTGAACTTAATATAACACATTTTTATATAACTAGCATAACTCTGAATCTAAGATTCCTAAGAAAAAACAACGTTACATGAAAGAACATGATTTAAGAAGCAGATGATCCTGAACATCTCAGGACCATTTGCTTCTTAAATCATGTTCTTTCATGTAACCATGTTTTCAATCTTGCACGTGGTGATGAAGCTCCTCAGTTCGACCGGATCTTTATATGTAGTAGTCTATTTTTCGTATGTGCCTTTAAACTGGCATGGGTGAAATAAGCCAAAATGAGCTCCAAGTAATCGAAGATTAGATCTCAAGTTAAGGAATTCTTTGCACCTGTCAGCAGTAGTCTTAGCATAGTCCTTGGAGGAAAATAAAAGGGTCCCTGACCAAAAAATACGTTTCAGTAACTTGACAGCAGAGAAGACTTTAGGCAGGTCAGTATATCACCTGCATGGAAAACAGATGTTGAATGATGGCCCAACCTACGAGCTCGCTGAATATTAAGATGAACGTCCTAAGGCAAATTTAAAAGCCTGGGAAGGAAGGACTTTAGAAAAGTGATAGAATCAGAGTCTTCCGATCCTTCGGACAGACCGTAAAGGCGGAGATTATTCCTTCTGCTCCTGTTTTCCAGGTTTTTGACCTGCTGTTGAAGAGAAGAAATCCGGGGTTTGAAGAGATTGAATTTTGATGGTAGCGGAACCATAGGATGTAATGTTCTGCTGTGCCGTATTAAGCCTTTCCTCCATTATGGACCATTTAACAGTAAGATGCTGCAATTTAGAGTTGGTTTCTTTCATAAATGGCTTTAAGGCACGTGTCTCTTCCAACAACAGCTCCATGGATACAGCTAGAGGAGATTTTGTGGGAGAGTGGGTCCTTTTTTGTACGTTTGGTAGTAGCCTTTCCAATAGTGGATAAAACAGGGGTTTCATTGGGTCCAGATGAAGAGCTACCTTTGTGTAAAGAAACCAAAGAGTCAACCATATTTTATAACTTTGAGAAAATGATGGAGTTCCTAATGAACTTATGAGCCGAGGATGGGAATTAGGAGTTCGCTTTTTTCAAACGTAATGTAATGTAATGTATCCAGCATTTATAAAGTGCTTTGTCACCACATGGGTATCCTGGCGCTGAAAGACCCACGGTTCCACTACACACACAGAGTGTGCCTACAGCAAGTGATGCAACACTACACCCTGGGGAAAAGATGGGTTTTAAGTTTTTTTCCAAACTGTACGAAATCCTCTAATTCTCTGAGGTTAAATGGGAGGTTATTCCACAGCTGTGCCCCTGCGCAGCTAAATGCTCTGCCACCGAATCTGAAAGTTCGTGCTCTAGTGGTGCGGACCAAGTGAGCAGCAGAGGAGCGAAGAATTCGTGGTGGGGAGTACCAAGCAATTTTTTTTTGCAAAGGCCGGGGTCCAAGCCCATGAAGGGCCTTACACACAATGCACGCAGCTTTAAACTGGATTCTCTGAACCAGAGGAAGCCAGTGAAGATCGATAAGAGCCGCAGATGCAGTCGTCCCATCTCCTCTTTAAGGCTAACTTGGGGGCGATTGTTTGTATTCTTGTATTTTGAAAATTAGGTGCACCAAGAAGCAGGGCATTAGAGTAGTCTAGCCGACTCAAAATAACGCTTCTGACTACTAAAGCCCTGGCTGATAGAGGCAAAATGGGAAGGATCTTCCTCAAAGCTATGATAAGGGAGAAACAGGTGCCAACTGTTTTATTTACATGTTTCTCCATACTCAGCTTATTATCGAAAACTACCCCCAGATTGCGCACCTCAGCCGCTGGTACATTAATGTACTGGAATATGGGATAGCGAGTGTTAAAAACTGAAATATCATCAAAATCCAGCACCTCGGCGCAACAACATACACTCCAGTGTTATATATTTGAGGAGACTATAAAAGAACTACTCATAAAGATGAAAGTTATGAGGAGAAAATCACCTTTATGACGAAAATGCGTGGAAAATCCATGAAAAGAGAGGCGAGAGACAATACACAAAACAAAAGCCAAAAAGAAGGAGCAGAACAAACCAAAGATCTTTCGTTATACCTAGGCGTTAAGAGGAAAAAGTAATTGTTGGCTCCTGAAAGAATTCACTTCATCTCGGAGGGAAAACATTTCCTCACGCAGATGCAGAGCAGACAAAATGGAGCCCAGCTTGGTGAGGAGATTGAAGCTGTCAGTAAAAACCGAAGCTTTGCAGCAGAACGGAAAACCGCTGACTAAAGAAAAATGATGTTGGATCTTAATCCATCTCTGATGCTCGCGCTGGACTTGCAGAAGTCGCAGGGAGTTATGTAAATACGCTCACACCCTGCGCCGATTTCTGGAGGTCTACCCAGATGCCGCCATCTTCCGTGGGCTCCAAGCCATGCTCCTGAAAAGGGTTTTCTGACATAAGAACCCTTGGTCAACTAGAACTTTGCATTGAAATGCATTGAACTGAAATGATAATTTGGAGGGTGGCATAAAGAAATGTTCAATTGCCCTTTAACCCATTAAGTGCGGCCGGCGGCCGTTGAACGTTCGAAGCACTACCTGGCTGGTACTGCGCATGTTCAAGAGCCGACGCAGCCCTGTCTGCTCTTTAAAACGGCCGCACTGCCATGAAAAAACGGCCACGGTTAACGGGTTAATGGATGATTTCAAATGAGGCAACTATTCAGTTGGCCAGCTGCATCATTAGTACATGTAATCACCCACATCTGTGTCTCCCGCTGTGCCAGGGGCCACCTCACATGATTCAAAGAACCAGAGGATTAGTAGAATTAATGACAAAAAAGGCACAGCTAAACCTGAGTCGAGCCTGGCAGCAACGGTGCAACAGCATCCCCTTCCTACAGTGCACAATATGGAGAATGGGCCTGAGGACCTAATGCACTATGTTGAGTCTCAAAGCAGTCGGTGTATTTACACTCAGACAGATTCACTGTCTCCATGTTTGCATTTGCATTCGTAGCATACCGTTATTTTTTTATTCCAGTCCTGTCCTTTAAAAAGATAATGAATGAAAGCTGCACCACCCATAACTCGAGGGATGTACTTTTGGAGTTAGTACATTGTGAGCACTACATTTGTGATCACTGCATCGCAGGTGTGGTTTTGAATAATTACATTGGTAGATGCTACATTGCAAGGGTCATTAAATAGCAAGGACGTAAAAGCAAATATTTAAATTATGTAATAATACGAACAACAATAATAAGCTAGATAATGCACCTCCTGTCGTACATTAGAAGGATATTGCAAGTCAATGAGGAGTTCCATGGCCATATGGAGCAACAAGGCCTAAGGCTGAGTTCCCTTATAAAGTCATGGAACTCCGAGGTAATTTGCAATATCCGTTTAATACGTGGTAACTATGGTGTATCCAAGGTGCTGGATGAAGGCCTAATGTCTGGCTGTACGCACCAGAGATAAAGGAGATACTTCCACAACTGATCTCTATCTGAGTTTTGCCACAAGTGGTTCATGACCCCTTTATTGTACACAGTCAGGACTAGAGCCAGATTTCACTCTACATCCCTTCCCACTTTAGTTAACAAACTTGTTCTCCTCTCAGTGGATTCCCAGATGCCAGTCCACTGGCCAACACACACAGGGGCATATTATCAAGCGGGTTTATCTCTGCTTTTTTGGCTTAAAAGCCAAGAAAGCGGAGATCAAATTATCTCCCTATTACCTAGCTGTCGCTAACACCAGTTAGTGACAGCTAGTAGGAGATAGCGACCATCTTGGGCCCCACTTTGCATGTCAGTGATATTTATCACTAATGACATGCAAAGTGGGCGTGCCAAGATGTTAGCGACTGGAAACAGTCGCTAACATCGCTATCTCCTATTACCAACTTTTGGAGATATTCGCGCTAAGCGCGAATATCGCCAAAAGCTAGCACCTGCCCTGAGCAGTTCTTAGCCATGTTATCCAATGGGAGGTGGATAACATGGCTAAGAGCATTAGCTTGGTAATGCATGAATATCGCTGACTTTTCAGCGATATTCATGCATTGCGGCCGTTTTTTATCGCATTTGCGATAAACCTTGGTAATACCAAGGTGTATCTGCGGTAAAAATCGCCGCAGGTCAGCGGTAAAATTTTGTCTCTAACCAAGCAATAGCGATAATTATCGCTATTGCTTGATAATATGCCCCCAGTCCTTCGGCACTTGGCTTGGAATTGATTTGGACTGCAGGTCACAGCGTTGGCTGATAGGAGGCGCATTCGTTGGACCATCCCGGTTTCCCTGGTCACGCTGTCATGGGCTGCTGGGTGAGATCAACTTGATCATGCTCACGGACTTCTGGATCCCTCGAACGGGGGTGCTATGGCTTATCCCACAGTCAGACACTGTCCTGGGGTGTCTCTCATGTTTAAACTGTTTTGTGGTTCTTCTCGCTTGCCTGCCTCTGTGGTCACTGGACTTAGAATCTTCTTGACCCAGGATGCATCACTAGAGATGCTCTCTGTTCCCTAGGTGACAGTTATTATCATCCCCTGTATGGCTTGCACACGCAAAGGCTTTTGAAACTTCCATCCTGGGTGCCTGTCAAGGATGTCAACTTGGTACACCACCTGGAGTGTCACAGGCTCAGCTCCCCTTGCTGTGTTGTCTCAATGCCTATGTGGGCTGGTTGCCATATTGGACAATATGGGATGCTGTCAGGGACCAGTCGCTGGAACTTTAGGGGTGCTCTGTGTCGTGCCAGGGGGTGTGTGCCCGTACACTTAGAGGAATTGATGCAGGCTCCGTTCAGGGTTCACGTTGAACCTGATAGTCTTGTTCAGCTTCCTCCTAAATCTTTCTTTTTCACCATTGGCCAGCAGTGATTGTGGAATAATCTTTTAGTGTCAGATGCTCAGGGCCTGCAGGTACTCCTTGAGCTCCCCCTGGAATGGGGGTCCACTATCTGTTGTCACTTCCATGGGCAGGCCAAATGTGACAAATATCTTTTCCAGCAGGGTCTTTTTGTTGTTGAATGACATGGACTGCATTATACCAACCAAGGGATATTTAGAGTAGCTGTTCATCAATATCAGGGGTGTTCCGACCATCAGGGAAACTTTCAAGGTTGGCACTGATGATGGTCCATGGGGCTCATCATGGTTCTTCGGTGATAACTGGCCCTGCCACTACTGATTCAGCAAAGGACACACATTCAGAACTTGTTGACTGTGGTGTCCATGCCTGGGAACCAGACTTTGTTTCTCAGCCTTAACTTCATCTTACTAGGCTAATTAACTACCCTGGTAGGCTAGCTCGATGATGCGGCTCATAAGTGACTATGGGACCACTAGCTGCCGGCCCCTCAGCATAAGCCCGGCTGTTGTGCAGATCAGCTTGTCTCATACTCTGCAGATTTGCATCATTACTGTCTTCTTGCCACATTCTATATTTTGGTGCTTCCCATGAATCGTTTCCACTGGTTGTGGCATAAGGCATGCACTGTTTTCTGCAGGCACCTGTCAAATGTTGTGGTGTGGATTTAATAGAGGGTCATCACATTCGGATACACGCTTTGGGCAAATCTGTATATGAATGACTCGGCCATGTCTGCCTCTGTACTATCCTCTTCCGTACCGGGCGGCTGCATGATAGGTAGTCCTCTGGGTTCTTTGCTCCCAGGTGATATATAAAGTTGAAGTTGTCAAGTTGGAGCTATACCACACACCTCTCGATTCTTGGTGTTGCACATATGGTTGTGCCGGTGAACAAGGGAACCAGTGGCTTGGATGACTCGGAATTCTTTTCCGTAGAGGTCTAGTTGTAAGTACTGAAAGCCTCAGAAGATTGCTAATGCTTCTCTTTCAGTCTGTGTATATTAGGTTTCTGTCTCGGTACGTGCCTGACTGGCGTATGCTATGGTGACCCAGGCTCCCAGTGATGCCTCTTTTGTTAGTACCACTCCTAGCCCCACAGGGCTGGCATTCACTATCAGTTCTGTGAGGCACTGTGGGTAGAGGTATGTTATGGTAGCATTCAGAAGGAGTATTTGTTTGATCTCCTCAAAAGCCTCATTTGCCTTCTTAACCCAACCAACATTTTGGTCGCTGCACCGTGAGGCCATACTCGGCTAGTCACGCAAGAGTACGCAAGGGCATGTTCTTCTATCAAAGTGATGTAGATGAGAATATTGTCACTCACTTATTGTAGGAAAGTGCCTCTTTTTGACATGATTAGCCCCCACTTTTTGCCTGCTGTCACATGTAATTTCGAACTCTAGGTGCACGGGGTCCCTGCTTACCAGTCCCCCATTGCTGGGTCTCCTTTCCTGAAACTGTACCTCGACTGGCACAACCTCTGTTCCTTTGTAAGCCTCTGATAAATGATAACCCAGGTACCCAGGACCCGAGACAGAAGGAGGTTCCCTAGGAATCCCTCACCAGGACAAACCGAAGAGACAACATGACACACAGCTCTGTGTGCCATGCCAACCACACTGCATGAGATATAGGCAAGCCCCACCTCATTGCAGGCTTTTAGCCCTAAGGCAGGGTGCATTTTATTTCCTATGTGGGGACAAAGGATGAGCAGATATTCCCCTTTCAATATCTAGTCCATTCTGGGTGTTGTAAGTGGCCATGGAAGTAATAAAGAGTACATGGGTTAGACACTTGTCAACACAATGTTCCTAGCTAAATGATGGCTTCACTGATTCCTGAGATTTTTGGTACCAAACATCTTGTCTTGCTAAGTCCTTGCTGATGCCAGTATTCCATGTATTAATAAATGCATGCAGGAGACCCTTTTAGAGGGTCCCCTGAAACCTTACCGACCACTGGTGTAGTCGCTACTAGTTTTAGCCAGGTTGCCATCACCAGACATGTTTCTGGACCCCTGGGTAGGGAGCCAGCGCTCTCCGGATCCCGAGACAAAGCCTGCTCTGAGTGGAGGATGTCACACCTTCCTCCCCGGTAGGATCTGCCTTGGCAGAACCAGGACCTTCAAAGGCCCTGCTGCCTTTAAACCATGCCCCCAGCCACCACTGTTAGAAGCAGATGGTGACCCCCCAGTCCTACCAGATTTTTGGCAAGAGGACTGGCAGGAGAATTTGATAAAGTATGAGATTGGCCAACCTTCACCCTGTGCCACCTTCCAGGTGAGGCTAGGTGAAGCAGACTCCAATTTTCATTAACCGCCATCTTGAGGATGGGGATAAAGCCAATTAGAAATCAAGGTAGGCCCACTCCCCACGTGGATTGATCCCCAAGAGGGTGTAGACACTCTACAGGTAGATAGCCCATTGGCTATTACCTGGCCCCCCTAAAAATGCCCTTAAATTCAGTATTCAAGTGGCTTCCCAAGAACCTGACTTCAGATTTGACAGACACAAGAAGATGATGGAAGAAGACCGCTGCGGTTCAAAAACTGAGACCGGCGCAGAAGTAATCAGTACAAGCCCCTGCTACTGCTAAGGACTTGACAATTGCATCCAGCTGTCCTTACTGTAGCCTTCAAGTCCTCCAAGAAACCCTGGAGCCCCGCAGACTTTGCAAATTTCCAAGACCCTCCCTTTGGGCTAGGGGCTCTAGTCCCAGGCATAAGCTTGGGACTAGAGGCCACTGTGTTTGTGGAACACCGTGGTCGTGGACCGTCACACTCTGTGTCAATACGACTCGCCACTGAAAAAGACACCTTGCAGCTTACCAGGCCTGTTGCTTCACCAGACTGGTGGAATCGACTCCTGCATGTCTACATCAACTTGCGGGATCCTCTCAGCACAGCAACTAATGCTGGGACCATCTGAAAGCCCGCACCCTCTTACCAGTGGCATTGATGGCGTAAAGCAGCAAATTTGGCATCACCGCCTTGTTTGGGGTACTCTGCACCGCATCACATCTGTGGCCTGACTGCTGCCAGTGATCTTTGAAACTCCAATCTCCGAAGTATTTATTCAAGCATTGAATCTGTACAAAGTTTATTCTCCGATTTGACGTCTTGCTTCTCAAACATATATAAAGATTCTTGTTATTTTCATACAAAATTGGTCTATGATTGATTCTTGAGTGGGTGTCTCATTTATTGCCTCTGTGAGTACAACAAATGCTTTTCACTGTCCTCTGATGAGCCTAACGGCTCGCGCACACTACCACAAAAAGAGAGTCAGAATCAGAGTGTCGCCTCTGTGTCCCTTTGGGGATTTCTCGCACTCTCTAAATAGTGTATTTCATTTTAGAACACTGTACAGAGAGGCAGTGTCTTACACTTATATTGATGACTACTTCTAGCCCAGACAATGTCTCTTTGATAACATTATGGAACACCTGGGCTGTCGAGGAGATCCCAAAGTTTACCTTCTTGTAGTTGGTCACAAGACCTTTTAAATGACTCCTTGTTCCTCCAGCTTCTTGACTAGTTATCCACCAGTGGGAAGAGGAGAAATGGTACTCTTCTATGATGAAGTGCTGTGGGTTGTATCGCGTGGTCTAAGTGTAGTTTAATTGGGGGCCTCTTTGGGTGTCCTAGCCCTTTGAAGAGTTGAGGGGTATCTTGTTCAGGATTTCTGCTGTGTGAGCCTTGTGCACTTGCTTGGCGAAGAAGACAAGGCCTAATTCCTCTACGGTGCGGCATCCGATGGTGTCATTGCCCTCCTTGGTGATGTGGAATGTCATTTTCTTTGGTCCATCCTGGTTGCTGGCAATGACGTCTACCACTGTGGCTAGCTGAGGAGGACGCCTGACTCCATATGCATTGATCTTCATGGTTGTGTCTTGCAGCGGTGGTTTGGGCTTGATCTTTCGGTACTGGCACATGTTTATGATGTTAACAGAGGCACCAGTGTCAATCATGGCTCAGATGGCGTATTCTTCCACCTTAATGGTGCACATTGGAGGAGGTCGCTTGCCTTGGCTGTCTATCCCTATGTGCGATATGAAGAATCCATCCTCTTGGTCCGTAATGTTAAGAGTGATGTCCGAGGTAGCAAGTGGGCAGGTACAACTCGATGGAAGGTGGCACTTGCTTGGAGTCTTAGGGGAAGATAGATGGCCCACACACACTAAATCCTGGCTCTTGCTGGCAGCAGTGATAGCCAAAAGAAACCTAGCAAGATTATGGAGGGTGACAAATGCACCAAGGCTGACCGACTGGGAACAGGATCTGGACTCGTGCTGTCAGGCAGAGAAAACAATATATGAAAGCAGGGGCTGCCCCAAGAAATGGTAAAAAATCTGAAGCTCATGGGAGGCCTATCGGGTCTGAGGTGATAGAGTTGGGAGGGAGGGACTAATTGGGGTGGAGGGACATCGGCAGGGTTTAGGTAATGTACCCATGATGTGAAGTGACGTGTTGAAAGAATATATATATACCACTCTTGTAATTGCCCAAAATGGTTTTGCATAGTGAATGTACTGATGGATCGCGCTTCAGATTTAATAAAAAGAAGTTTTAAAAAAAAAGAATCCATCCTCTTCTCCACTGTCTGTGCCGTCTCATGTGATGGGCTGTCTCGCATCTCCACTGTTTGAATGGTTGTCATTGATGGCCATCTGCCTTAGCTGAGGTATGCCGCTTGGGGGGGAGGGTTTGTGGCTTCTGTGCCTTCATGCCACTCTGGCACATTCTGCCAAAGTGATTGTTCTTCCTACAGCAGGAGCACATGTTCCATCTTTGCTAGGAATCTGGCAAGTGCACACGCCTCAAGTTCACTGTTGTGGTATAGTCTGGACGTATGGGCTTGTTGTTGTATCAGTGGACCTTGGGGCATTCGCCCCTGATTGGCCTCAGTAGCTTCCACTTTGTCGATTCCTGATCTGATTGGGGTGGTCGCTGTGAGCCCTTTTCATTGGCCATTCCCCTTTACATCTGCACAGCTGTTGGATAGCACATGGGATTGCACTAATACAAGGATATGTTCCAGCTTGATGCCTGGTTGGCTCAGGATTAAGGTGAGGCAGTGCTGATGACCGGCACCCCTGACTCAGCGGGGCCCTCACTTCCTTTGTTTGTTCACCATTAGACAGGCGCTTGACATGGCTTGTAATCATTCATGGCAATCTATCTATTGTCTCATCATCGCTTTGTTAGGCTTGGCAGTATTAGTAGGAGTTCATTTGTGGGTAAAGTGAGCGTTGAATGCTGCCACAGCTGCTTTTTAGGCGTCGTCCACACGTTTTCCAGGGAGGTTCTTGAATAGGGTATTCATCTACAAAGTGGAGTAGCAGGGACATCTTCATGGCACCATTGGTCTGTCTCATGGCATGGAAGTTGTTGCTTAGGTGCCCCATCCACGTTTCTAGAGCGGATCCACCATGGTCAGGCCCATCAGCGTGCTGAATGATGGTAAAGCCGCCACTGAGGTGTGGGTGCAGGGTGCCGTCCAGGGTTGGGCGGATTGAGGTGCAGTCTGTGGATTAGGGTAATCTGCCATTGCTAGACCAAGGTCATATTCTTTCCTCAGGTGCTCTGTTGCAGGAGCCTGTCAGGGTGCTCAACCCTCTGGTGCGATGAGGCAGTGCTGATGCATGGGCCAGTGGTAACAAGCAGTGCATGGTGACAGTGAAAGTTACAGTTACCTTAGGGCATCAGTGTGGGGAGGGAAACAAATGTAAAATTCTGCTCCCAGCTGGTGGGAGCCTTTTCAAAGGCCCATCCGTCTGGGAGCAGATTTTGTATTTGCTCGTGTGTGGCTGAAGTTTAAAAATGTTCCCGCCAAGCGAGAGCGAACATAGGTTTCCCTGCCTTCGTCGGTGTGGGTAGCGAAACCGCTGTGTTAAAGGGTGGTCTCCCTGGGACTTAGCTAATGTGCTGCCCCAGGGGATTAGTCCCCGGGGCCATGAATGACTCAGAGAGGGGAGCTGCACTGCCACCCTACCTTTTGAAACATTTCGCGACCCCGTGTGGTGGGGTCCCTGGGACCAAAAGCTCTCAAAAAGATGTTGGTCCCCAGGGTATGGGGTCCCAGGGGCTGAAAACCACCTGAGTATGGTATGCATGTCCCGCTCCCCCTGAAAAAGACTTTGAGTCCGGGGTATGCTGTCCCCGGGATCCATATCAGCTTGGGGAAGGGGGCATGCAGCCCCGTACCCCTAATTAAGATGTACGGCCCCGGTGGATGGGGTACCGTGTCCGCAATTGTCTGCAATTGTATGCGGATGGCGGGGGCCATGCCCGCCACTCTAAAAAAAAGCTTGGTGTACCCCTGGGCAATAGTCCACCGTGTGAGGTGGTTTTAAAAACAAGGGAGGCATTGTTTGCTTTTTTGTTTCTTACATTTTGCAGCCGATTTGCTGATCACCAGCAAATTTGCAGCAAATTGTTATAAAAATGTTTTTGTCCCCAGGAGAGTCTCTCTGAGTCCTGAGTCCTAATATGGCAGCCACGACTTCCTGGCTGAGTTGGTGGCAGTCAATCAGTCCCAGCTTAAGATCAGTTAGGATACGTGGAGGCTCCACTTCTCTAGATATGCAAACTACTGAACGGATTCACAACAAAACACAAACAGCACTCTTTCTGAACAAAGAACTAGCTTTCTTAAAAATATGGTGTAAATACGTTAAGAAGTTTAGGCTGTAGTTCTGTCTAAAGTTCCTCTCTGAAAATTATTGGGGAAAATGCGTTCTCAAATCCCCCTTTTTTTATGGCCCCGGGCACTGTCATGGAACGTTTTATGGAGCTTCATCAAACTGCGCCAAAGTTATTAGCAACATAAAAAATGCATTTCCTATGGAAACATGATCCTAACTATAATATTACCTACTAGCGGTCGCCAGTAGGTAGTTACAGTGAGGACCAAAGTTTCCATAGGAAAAGCATTTTTAATTTTGCCCATTACTTTGGGGCCGCCAAATGAATCTCCACGAAATGTTCACAAAACTTCCCCTTTTTGGTTCAGCTGCTGTGTGATCCGTCAAGCGGGTGCTGAGAAAAAAAGGGGCCTCCCAAAACACGTTTCCCCTTGTTAAGTCTATTGTTGATTATTATTTTTTTTTAACACTACTATAGCCTGAACTGTTGAACGGAATTACACCAAATTTGTCAGAAAGCTAGATGTTGGACCAGAATGTGTGCTTTTTGTGATTTGGCGTAAAACTTGCAGTGGACTTGGGAATCATACTAAAATTTGATTGGCTATCAACACTTCAACCAGGAAACGTTAGCAATCATCTTGGGACTCGGCTTGAAACAGAGTCCCAGAAAAAAAGTAAAAAATAAAGAAAAGGGGGCAGGGTTGTTATTGGCCTCGGGAGGGTGGCCGTGCAGCTCCCCTCCCCACTTCATAAAGGACTGGCCTGGGGGATTGGGTACCCAGGGCGGAAACTAGCCCCATCCCCTAAAGAAAAATATTTAATAAAAAAAAAAACTCTGGCAAGTCGCATGAGGCCACGCCCCCTTCAAAACCACTCTGCAAACGTGCCTCCTGGCACAGTGGCGATTAGGGAATGAACTCCACTTGAATGCTGAGGGTCTTTGGGGGCCAACAAGCCCTCTTGTTACCTCCAGTACGTCTCAGACAGTGGGATTGATAAGAGAACTTGCAGCCCACATCCCCTTTCTCCACCACTCCGTAAACGTGTCTCCTGGCACGCTTCTGGTTGGGGAATGAATTCCACTTTACTCCTGAGGGTCTCAGGACTAAAGTGGACTACTTTGGCACTCCATCCATCATCTTTTTGTGTTTGCTTTGTTTGCCCTAAGTTGGCAGGGTATACCCAGACGTGGGCCTCTTGCTCACTTTAGCAAAAAAGTACCTCTAGTCAGACCTATATATTTTTTTCTCAGTGATAATCTTCACAGTATATTTCAAAAAAGGATGCTATAAGTATGAAGAAGACATTAAATGTATTCAAACATATTATTTTTATTTTTTGATTTTTTTCAATCGTTCTGTTTTTCATGTAATAAATACATAACAATTTATTTGCATACAAAAAAGCTTTGTACGCGGCACGCATACCGGAGGACCCCCCATAGATGAATGGCTATAGACCGGAAACAATGGTGATGTGAGACACCGATACCGGCTACCCATACAAACAAAGCTAGGAAGTGGAGCTTGCCCTTGTCTTATCGTCTTTGTTCTTCCAACTGGAAACAAAAATCAGGTCGAACCACACAAAGTATCTCAATAAATAAGGAACCTCCATAAAGAACAGGTCCTTGCACTGTATCCAGAAAGCCAAACACAGGCAGGATCTATCTTTTCACACAGAAATCATATGGATAATGTGAAACAGAGCCCTTCACCATATTATATAGCTGGGGATTGCTCTCCACCGCTACTTATAGTGAAAGAAACCCAAGAACCCCCTGGTTTTAGCATTTGGTATATGTATTTGTATGTTGTCTAGTCTGTTTTTGGCCCTGAAGAAGGTGAATCAAATATCAGCAATCACCGAAACGTACGTGGGCCGTACGCACCTAAGACCCCCATATTGAAAGTCATCCTTCGTATGTAAAGAGAAGGAAGCAACAACTTGTAAAAAATGTATAAACTAAAAAGTGGATAGTTCTCAGGACTTTTTTCTTACAGTAACTCATAGGTGACTCCCAAGAATAACTCATTGTATGTCTATTGTTATTTGTTTGATATGTCCACACAGTTCTTTTAGATCGGGAAGCGAGTGTAGTAGTATGCATGATGGAATGAATGGTACGAGGTTAAGGTGAATTGTTCGGGGTTCTTCTATTTCTTTTGTCTAATTATGTATAGCTTAGATTGATTAATAGAACGTGGTACTCTATTTTTTTCTCTGAACTGAGGTGGAGAAGTGAGCTGAAGAATGATGATGGATTGAACCAAGATCTTTGACTTGGGGTGAGTGTCTGAAAAGTTTCAGTGCTCCGTTTATCATCTCTTTGTGTTTGCTATGACCTCCCATATTACATGACATGGTCAGTGACATCACTGATGACATCTCACTTGACATCATTGATGACATCATCCACAGAATCTCTGACGCTCCCACTCACACCCCAATATAACCATTCATATTTCCACTTCAACTTGTACACTACCATTCTCATGCCATTGACACACCCATACCAACAATGGAGAAGTGTGGCTCACCGATTAGAGCGGCAGACCCTGAGGCAGAGGTCTGGCCTGGGACCAGGGTTCAATTCCCGACGCGGCAGGGTCTTGGGCTCAATGTCCACGGACTCGATCATTCTCGCCTAGGTGCCTACTCTAATCATGAGTCCCACTCTGCAACTCTGGGCAATAGCTTGCCTAATCTCCAGAACAGCCCCGAAAGCGCTAGGATGCCTGGCTTCACCTTGGGGGTGCCCAGTAGGTGGGCATCTCACAGGGAAAGCCAGGAAGGGTTCCACAGCGGTACACAGCGCCAAGATACCTTTCAGGTGATAGTGCGCTTTACAAGTATACACACATTTACATTTACACATTTACAGACCCACTCACTGATTCATAGGTCTACACACACATCCACTCAGTCACCCATACAGCCACTTATACACCAACGCACCCACTAATACAACCACTGGTATATCAACTCATACACATTATCAAACCCTTTTTCTTAACAATATGTATACTTCTTTATTTTGTAAGTCATCCTTGTGTGTTTAAACTATGTATTCAAAGCCAATGGTACCTTTTCTTCATGAACACAAGAATCATGTGTTCTGGTGTAAAACATTCATTCTGTTCTAAGTACACCTGCCTTCTAAGAAGCATCTGTGCTTTACAATTAAAATTGTATGTAATTCTTAATGTTTTTAAATTATTATTGCAGGCATATTGACATCACATTTAGATGGTGGCATGTTTTACTTTTTCAATGAAAAATATTGTACCAGCGTGCCAGGGCCACAAGTACTGACATTGCCAATGCTTCTTTTTATTGTATCAGGAGCACATTGAACCAGAGAAAAAAATACTTTAATATGAGCCGCCGTTTCAGCAATATTTTACCCATCCTCTCAAGAAAATAGCACATAGATTACAGATAATTCTACAAAGTAGCCCAATTTCATCGACATTTTCTATGATAACGATTCTGTGCCTGGAAGAAAGCAAAACCTTTGAAGCTATGCACTTGAGCAATCAGTAGTCGGTGGGAATTATGGCTTCAGTTTTTCTTAGAATAGGTAAAGATCATTATTTAAAATCCTTGCTATGGAGCTGATATTGATCACAGAAGCACATGCTTTATGATAAGCCTCAGCGGGATCCGGCATTAGTGCCTGCAGCACTCGGCATGAAATGATTGTCTCATTAACTGCTTCTTACACATCCACTATTATCTGATTTCCTAATGATCAGCTTCTTGCGATTTGTTCCAGAGCTTCTCCACTGATGAGTGGTCAGAATGACGTAAGCTATATGTTCCTGCAATACAGTTTATTGACAGCACATTTTTTCCCATCACGCTATGGCAGGGATGCACACATCCCCCCCCCCCCCCAACATATACAGGAGCAGCATCCAGCCAGCACTGACGTGGCTTGCAAAGAACACTTGAGTACGTGCTTAATTTGAGCCGGTGGTTGCACGGCACTCATTTTTGGTGCCAGACACTTATTTCTCCTCAACAAATTTTGATCCAGGGCAAGCAAGAGAAAACCACTAATAGGGGGAGAGACGGAGGAAGAGAAAGATGAAAAACAGTGACACAGGGAGAAAACAGGATGAAAAAGATCCTGAAAGATTGAGACAAAGAGGCAGGAAATGTGGGTGGTTGAAAAACGAGGCATGAGGTGGAATCGAGATTATGCAGCCTTGATATGCAGTACCGCGGCCTTCAAGAGAACCGACCTCGGGCTTCTGAGCCAAACTTTGGGCCCAGCACTTATTCTTTTACAAATTAAACACTGACTCTAGTCCCTGTTCAATTGTTGTCTAGTTGAGCAGGTTTTTCTCATTTTAAGAGACACAATGCTCTCTTTAAAGCCACTCATTAAATTAGCCGCTGGTGTGAGAAGAAGAGATTGTATCACAACACAAAGAAATGCCAAGCCAGAAAGCAGCCACAAATACGTGCTTACCATTGCAATTTTAGATTTTTTTATATGAACTACCACACATGTTTTATTTCTCTTCTACATTTCGATTTTTTTTATAGTGCACTGGTTGAAAATGTAATAATTCGAACGTTAGTTTCATGTTTCTGGCAACTTGACATCATTTTATATGTAAGACATTTACCCATTGATTAATGTTTTGTTTCCATCGTTCATGCGAGGTATACCAGTCAGTCAGCCTTCACTGGGTACACCTATGATTGAAAAGGATGGGCAACTGGGAAGTTGTCTAGAGAGAGACAGATGGCAGCCACACAGGTAGCCTATATGTGCCTTATAACGTTTCTCCCTCACGTTGCCTCCATACATTTTTGGCATACTACATGCACGTGGTAGCTTTTTAAGTCTTGACGATCAAGGTTTGGTTTTTCAATTAAGACCTGACTACACCACCTTCTTTCCATGACTTTGGGAAACAGCCAGAGGCTAAGACTTTGTACATAATGGTGGGCAATTGCTTCGCAACTAAACCAGAAATCTGGTGTAGAATTTTAGACAGCCAAGGGTCCAAAGAAGAAGAAACTATCAACCTTTTTAGAAGAGATAGAAGGGGGAGAGATAACGACACTGAGTTATCTAACATAGCATCTCCAATAGCAATATATATAGAGTCCTGCATAGCTAAACTTGTAGGCTGTCCGATTTCTCATTCTTTTTAGAGACAGAAAATGTGGAACAGATTTTCAAGATTTTGTATTGTAAAAAGAGTGCCAGATTGTTATAGAAAACCTGCGTAAGATCCAACTTCTCTGCAATTATGGGAGAGGACAGCATAGTAATCATTTCAAAAAGTTCCTTAGAAGAATTAGGAGCATTAATAACACTTCCAGCACAGAATTTAGATTTTCCTCAATGATTGCATGCATATACTTTCTAATCTTATTTGCTGGAACCAGCTCCCAGCAAACCTCAGACGCTCCCCGAACCTGCACACCTTCAGGAAGAACCTCAAGGCTTTTCAACTGAACTAGAACTGCGCTCCTCCCTCCCCCCCCCCCCTCCAGCGCCTTGAGACCCTCACGGGTAAGTAGTGCGCTTTATAAACCCCTGATTGACTGATTAATTGATTAAATCAATGCTCCATATTTAGCTTCTTGAATACAACAAAGTTGCTTAAGTGATCTAAGTCTATCCAAAGACCACGGGGCAGTAGGCTTTTCTCAATAGGAGTTTGTTTAGATAAACACTTTTAGCAAAGCCAACATGTCTTGTGTTTGTGACCTACTGGCTTTGCATTTCTAGTGCTTTTTGAAGATGTTGCCCAGTTCATGGGGCCTTAAGGAGCTCATAGAACTGAATGTCTGATTGGTTTTAATATTTAATGTTTTGATCCTTGCAGGTGAGTGGCTTTATATATTATTTTATGCCCCCTCTGTGACAAATTGACTATGACTGTTATCCTATCTTTGAAAATCCTGTTCTATGAGATGATGGTCATATAAACTCTAGGTGAGATTGTAAAATACATTTTTAACAAATCCTGAGATGTGATAAATGATTGGAGATGCTGATCAGTTTAATTTCGATAATGTAGTACACCAAAGCGATTTATGGACAGCGGAACCACAGACAGGTGACTGGATTGGTGTCTAGAGTACACTTGGAGAAGAACAGTGGACTCAAATAGAATCTGGGCTTGGCTTCTTACTCATACCATAGGTGAGAGAATTGGATTAAAACTATGATGTTAAGTGTGTGTTTGCCTGCAAAGGGTATAGAATGTAAGGAGAGAATGCAGTATGTTTGGTGAGACGTTTGTTCAGTTACTGGAGTAACCAGTTGGAGGGATATATGGTTTTAATAGGAAAAGACTCCTTTTCGCATGGTGAAACACTTTTTGCCTGACTCTGATGCATCTTTGACTGAAGGTGCACTGGGTCCCTGCTAACTAGATCTCCATTGCCTGGGGTTATTCACAAAACTGTATGTTTGTGTCCACAATTGGCACACCTCTGGCTCACATGTAAGTACCTTATAAAAGGCACCAGGGGCCTTCTGACCAGAGAGGGTGTGGAATTGCTGCAGCATGTATTATGCCACCCTAAGAGACCCCTCACCAAACACATGCACACTGCCACTGCAACCTGTGTGTTTTGTTGCTGACAGAAGTGAAGACTTGACCTGGCACATCCCTGTGTGCCAGGCCTACCAGGAGTGCAAGAGGCATAGGTATCTCATCCCTACAGCAGGCCTTACAGTCCTAAGGCAGGGTGCACTGTACCTCTTGTTAAGGCATAATTGCATGAGCAGATATACCCAAAGTGTCTGAGTCCATTCTTAGATATCATAGGTGCACAGCGAAGCCTTACAGAGTACATGGGCTGGGAGCTTGTCACTATGAGTTCCACAGCTCCATGATGGCTCACTGAATTCCAAGATGTTTGGTACCAAACATTCCAGAATGATGAGCCCACACTGACACCAGTGTTGGATTCATTAATAAATGCACTCAGAGGGCACCCCAGTGGATCCCCCCTGAAAATCAACCAACCCACTAGTGTGTGCCTGACTGGTCTGCACCAGCCTGCCACTTGAAAATATGTTTCTGACCCACTTAGGTGAGAGTGTTTTGCTCTTGTGGGTCAAAAAACAAAGCTAGCTCTGGGTGGAGGTGCTTCACACCAACCTCAAGCTGGAATAGAATTGAAAGGCGGATAGCCTCAAAGGCTTCCCACCCTTTGTTATGTTGACCAGGGCCTCTCCAGCTAGTGGAGATGCCCGCCCCCTGACCAAGCCCTACTTTTGGCTGCACAGTTGGCAGGAAAATTGATAAACAAGAGAGGTGTGACCCTTCTCAGCCAGGACCACCCCTAAGGTGTCCTGAGCTGAAGTGACCCCTCCTTTGAAAATCCTCCATATTGGTTTGGAGTCTAGCCAATAGGGTTAGGGGTATGCCTCCTCCCCAGAGGGAGCGGAAATAAAAAAAGTGTAGTCACCCTAAAGGTAAGTAGCTCATTGGATACTACCTTCTAACCCCTACAACGCCCCTAAATTGAGTATTTAGGGGGACCCCTAAACATTAATCCTCAAATTACCGATGATCTACGAAGAAGAGGACAAAGAAGAACTGTGCAGCAGCGAAGACTGAAGACACCAACTAACTTGGCCCCAGCCCTACCAGCCTGTCTGCAGACCTCAAAGACCCTGCTACAGAAGAATGACTCGCCCCACAGCCCAGCGACCTCCAGAACCCTGGGAGGACCTCCTGCCTTATAAAAAGACTCCTGATCTCTGTTGGACAGTGCACCTGTCCAGAAGAAACCCAAGTTTTAAAGACCAAAGCTCTGCCTGTGGAACCGTGAAGGTAACCACCTATGCACCCGACACCCACGGCCAGCGTCCAAGAGGCCCACGGGTCCAGAAAAGGTTGCCTAGTGATCCTGATTAAGAGTCCTAGTAGGTTGACCCCTGCCGGACTCCAAGTTGATGCCTACAGCCTCTGCACAACAAACCCCCCAACCGCGATGGCACTGGTTAGCTGAATTCCGACGCTGAAGGACAACCCTACACCTGGAGCCCCTGATCCTTGGGGAAATCTACCAACGGTGTCTCGATGCTCCAGCACTTCCCAGTTTACCTGTTCAGCTGTAGTTTTCCATCGATCGGTCTCCTGGCCTGAGCCTGCATCCTTATCCTAATTTCATGATTCCCCATGTGTTTGCATTGGGCGCCTGATGCTGTGTTGGCACTCTGCACTCGGTCGTCCGTGTGCCACTGGAGGTGTACGTTTGGTGCTGCCTTGTGTGTCCCCTCCCCGTACTTATCTTAACCCCCAGAGACTGGGTTCCAAAACCATGCACCTTACCTGCAAGTTGTACCACTTCGATTGCCCCCTTTCTCCATTGGATAACAATTTCACCGGGCCCCGAATTTGACCTCTGCATCCAGCCGCCCTAGTGCTGCTGGTGGTGCAGTTTTGTCAATTACCTGAACCTTGCCAGGTACTGAGTCTTAATCTAAAAGCTCAATACTGTAAATCGTTTACTTACCTCCAGTGCTTATTGTGTTTCCTCTCATAGGATATCATTGTACTGATTGAAAAATGTAGTGTGTCTACTTTTTACATTATAAAACTGTGATATTGCAAAACATATTTCACTGCAACAATGCATCCTTAGTTCTAAGAAATAAATATACACTCATTAAGTGTGTGTAAAGATTTCTTGCCTGTGTGTGGACAACAAATGCTTAGCACTGTCCTCTGATAAGCCTAACTGCTCGTCCACACTACCACAAAAGAGAGCATTAGTATTATCTACTTTAGCCTCTGGCTATCTTAGTATAGTATATACAGAGCCAGTTTCTTACAGTTTTCTACAATGCATTGTACAATAAAAAAACTGTTTGTGCATATTGGTGTGTAACAATGTTGTATGTCTTACTTTAATAATTATTTTATTATTATAGAATATGTTCCACATGGTTTCAACTCCATGAATTTGCCTTCATTGTATTTTTGTAGATGGTCTATAAATCTACTCTGGGAAGGAGTTATTTATGTAGTACTGAAGAAGATAGTGTTTATCAAATGTGCCCACTGAAGAGGATCGACGGATTGGAAAGGTATGATCTATGGTGCAGAGGAGATCCTTATATGTGATTGATGACCTTAATGGATACCGAATGACATAATAAGTGTGGTACATGCACTAAAAGACAAATTCAGTGGACTTTGGAGTAACATCCTCAATTTTAATTTTTATATGTGTGCCTTTTATAATATGTGTTTTTAAAGTGATTGTATTTAAATGATATAACAGGATTAAAGCCATATATATTTTGTTTTTAAATGATATACCAGGATTAAAGTCATGTATATTTTTCAAACTTGTTTTTAGTGTATTCGGTTATCTTAGTTATCTTATACATATGACTATATGTGTGAGCGGTCTAGGTATTATTAAGACTGGCTGTTGGTAACGTATAACTGATTTTATGGTTTTGGCTCACCTAGTGGAGTTTTTTTAGATATTTGGTTCCGTGTGCAGCACGCAGACCCAGATTTAATAAAGCCTTGTGGTGTCCTTGTGTCCCACAAGTCGCCGCAAGGTAACGCAAGTCCTCAGATGATATTTACTAAGTCACGCAAGGGGCAATCAGCATCACCTTTCATGACTTTGTAAAGAAATGTAACGCAAAGCAGTGGCATGCGCTACGTTGCGTTACATTTTGTAGTGGAACGCATTCCATGGGTGCAACATGAGCCTTCTCGTGTGTTCTCTCATGGAATTTGATGCAATCTTAGCTTCCTAAAATCAGTAAACCTGGTATTGAGCCAAAATGGTCTGCCTCCCAAGTATGGTGCAACAAGGAGAATTTATTTTCATTTCTCCTCGTTATTTCCTCTTTCAATGCGTGATGCATTGCACATCACACATAGAAAGAGGAAATTGCTTTTTAGGGTTGTTTTTGTGCAGGAAATAATTTCTTCCTTTTAAAATACAATCCTGCCTATAACACAGAAATCTTTGCACCATGATGCAAGGGTGCCTGCTTTAGTGCAAGGCAGCACCAATGGTTGCAGTGGGCGTGATCGGTGGGCACGGCGGGCCCCTACTTCTACAATTTAATAGATTCCGTTCCCCTACTTTTTTTATTTTAAACACGTCCCAGGACGGCCTAAATTGCCATGGCGCATAGATAAGGCCCTAACGGGGGGATGTATGGTATTTTCCTTCTTGCCCAGAGAAGACAAGAACAGTGTCCACTTCTCCTGCTCTGCACTGGCAGATGACCCCTCTTTCCTCCTCTTATTCCCAAACAACTTTACAGCATCATCCAGGAATTCACCAAACCCTGCAGCAAACCCACGGACCTCTGCGACAAACTCGGATCCTACTTCCACCTGAAGATATAGAACCTCTACGACAACTTCAACGACCACATGCCTGACTCTACAGTCAACCCGCCCGTTAACACCGAAATGCCAGACCACCATCTATGTCTGGACACCGATAACTAAAGAGGAGACCACTGCGACCATGAAAGGCCTCCATTCCGGGACCCCTACAGACCCCTGCCCACCCCACATGTACCACAGAGTTGCCACCACCATCTCACCTGTGTTGCAATGCACCATCAACACCAACTTCGAGACCGGCTACTTCCCCGACAACTGGAAATGCACAGAAGTCAGCCCCCTGCTCCAGAAGCCCTCAGCAGACCCGACTGACCTCAACAACTACTGGCCCATCTCGCTCCTCACTTTGGCAGCTAAAGTAGCTGAGAAGACAGTCAATGCATAACTGACAAGGTTCATCAACGACAATGTCATCCTCGACCCTTCCCAATCCGGATTCCGAACAACCACAGCACCGAGACTGCCCTACTTGCCACCACTGACAACATCCGCACTCTCCTCGACCAAGGCCACAAAGCAGCCCTGATTCTACTCAACCTATCAGCAGCTTCTGACACCATCTCCCACCAAACACTTGCAGCTAGTCTACACGACGCCAGCATACAAGGCACCGCCCTCGACTGGATCAGATCGTTCCTCACCGGCAGGAGCCAAGGGATCAGACTGTCACCCTTCCTCTCTGAACCCAGGGAGATCAACTGGGAGTCCCACAGCGATCATCACTCAGCCCAACCCTCTTTAACATCTACATGGCTCCCCTCTCTGCCATCGTCCGACAGCACGGCCTCAGCATAGTCTCCTACTCTGAGGACACCCAGCTCATCCAGTCCCACACCAAGGACCCCACCACCACCAGACTCAACTTCCAAGAAGGAATGCAGGACGTCACAGCTGCCTAAAACTCAACTCAGACAAGATGGAAGTCCTCATCCTCGGAACCACCCCCTCAGCATGGAACAACTCCTGGTGGCCTACCGCCCTCGGCCCCTCGACCCCCACGGACCACGCCATAGCCTTGGCATCGTACTCAACTCCTCCCTCTCCATGAATCGACAGATCAACGCCGTCACCTCCAGCTGTTTCAACACCCGCCGCATCCTTCGTAAGACCTTCAAATGGATCCCCCTCCAGGGAAGGAAAACAGTCACCCAGGCACTCATCACCAGTAGGCTGGACTACGAAAACGCCCTCTATGCCGGCATCAACAAGTCCCTACTCTGCAAGTTCCAGACAATACAGAACACTGCTGCCAGACTCGTCCTCGGGTTCCGACGACATGAACACATCAGCCAACACCTACGCAAGCTCCACTGGCTCCCCGTCGAGAAAAGAGTCACCTTCAAGATACTCACCTACGCTTACAAATGACCACACAACACTGGACACCAATACCTCAACGAAAGAACCACCCTCCACGTACCCAAACGAAACCTCCGCTCCACCAACCTCCTCCTCGCCGAAACCCTGCGCATCCTCAGAGCCAGAACAGGGGGAAGACCCTTCTCCTACATTGCAGCCAAGTCCTGGAAAGAGTTCCCCACCGACATTGGACGTGCCCCCTCCCTGAACACCTTCAGGAAGGCTCTGAAGACCTGGCTCTTCGACTTATACGGAACTGCTGAAACCCCCCCCGCCCCCCAGCGCCTTGAGACCCTCACGGGTGAGTAGTGCGCTCATAATTCCATGATTGATTGATTGATTAATTACACACTTACTGAAAACTGTGACTGCTCTCATTTATTTGCTCCTCCATGAATTGGATCCAAAAAGGAAAAACACTTTTGCTGGAAATGTCTTTTTTCTGACATTTTTCTATTACAGTCTAGTGCAGCCTAGAGACTGAGAGAGCTCAAAGGTTAAAAATTTGAAAAATAATTAAATAAAGCAAGACCGAGTGGTTGCAAAGTGTCCAGGTTTATTTTATTCACCCGCAAACAAATTAGCTCCACTTTACTAAGTATGCCAGTGAAACGCTACTTTTTTTTCCCGTCTTTCTTTAAACAACATTGTTTTCTCTGGGTGGGGAAATGCACCAATCCTTGAGGTACTGTGTAATACATGCTTGATGGCGGATTGGAAAATAAATTGTGTACAGCGGCTCTATGCTCAGGGATGTGATCTTTTAAAACCATACTGCTTACGTTTTGTAAGGATATAAGCAATCAACATTGAAACGGGTCCCTTCAGGGCCCTGTAGTCATGTCCTTAACTTTTCAGGCAAAACACTCACTGCTTTCTGAATATTAAGTGCAAAAGCAATAAGGTAACCATGTTGTTCCTGCTTACATTTTACATGCTTTTTTTTATCTTGCATTCCCTTGACTGTTTACTTTTGCAAGGATGTTGTTAGTTTTTTTTTAGGCAGCATATTACTCTTGTCTAGTGCATTCGCATCCAGGTGTTTATAGCGGGGTACAATTGAGTTGTAGCTGAAGGCAGTGTGAGTTTTGTCTCAGTGCGGAGACGGAGCTGCACGAACTCCTTGCCCCCAGCGCCTTGAGACCCTCACGGGTGAGTAGTGCGCTTCACAAATCCTTGATTTATTGATTGAGTGGGGCAGTGTTGTGTTCAGTGGGGAAAGAGGATGAGGCACTATGGTTCGAGCTTCCGAATTTGAAACTGTGAAACCTGGTTCCCTCTTCATGACCAGTCCACTAGACCACTCTCCTGAGTGAGCATATTCCATGCTAGACCTTAGAAGGCCCGCAAGACCTTAGAAGCCCTGGTGTCTTGGCACCAGCAGGTGGACCCTAGCGGTGACACGTGTGGGGTAACCTTGAAAGCCTGTCCACTACAATCCATGCTGAAGTTACCCTCCAGTCTTGCTGGCAGGCCAATGAGGCAGCACACCCTAGAGCGACAGTGACTCTATCACTGAGGTCACAGGACCCTTGAGCAGGGTGGCACTAGGGCGATGCAACCAGTGCGATCGCACTGGGCACTGACTTTGCGTGTGGGTATGTGTTTGCAAGTATATCATGGTTTTAAAAACACTTGATGCCTCCATCCTAGCCTCCTGCAACTTTCGGCAACAATAAAAATGTCATGATATTTCCACTGATTAATGTTCTTCCGAGAGAGAGATGGAGTTTTGTCAAGTGGAAGTTTTGGCTAGTGGAAAGGTAGTGCAGAGCGTTAATGTGCCTGATGCAAAGAACATGTACCATGCAGATTACAACATGCACATTATGTAAATAGGTCAGTGGGCTACTGCTTTTGTCAGAGAGATCTTTTTGTTACTTGCAGTTTATAAGTCAAAATCCTAACATAGAACAGTAAGCTATTAACTGTCATCTAAGAGCTGCAGGCAAATTGCAGGGTATAAATTAGAGTGTTATGTTGTTCCCTAGTCTTTGATTATCCTAATGTTGCCAAAAAGGGGTTAATGTGGATATAAATCAATTATGGTTATTAAAGAGAACCACCCACCACGATATTACATTCTAAATTCAGACTTTGTGTTCTCCAGACCAAACACTAATAAACTATACTGCCAACTAGTATGGTTGTCATGTGACTCCTACACCTAGTAGTCCTTTGCCTTATGTAACATTTCCTATGCAGTGATTTACATATGTATGATTGATTGTCTCTGTGTAATGTGTGTGATGTAAAGTGCCCTAACACACTACACTGGTATCAAATTAAATGCATCTGAGAAATTGTGTGATTATGGAGACTTGAGGGGCACTACTAAAGGGTGGCAGTGAGGAAATCCGTTGCAGAAGGAGTAATCGGGGGGGGGGGGGGGACACTGACAAACATTGTTGCACAGAGCTCCAACAGCGCAAAAGCCTGCCCTGCCCTTGAGGCCAGTCCGCCTCACCCATTGGTACCTCCATTGGCCTTGTTTCAGCAGTAGTAGCTGCAACTCACCAAGGATTGGCAATACAGGATTAGCACGCACAGCAAACTAAGTTCACAAACCTCACTGTCTCTCTGTTTCATGCATAAGCACATTTAACATGTGCTACCTGGTTTTGGGCCAATGGAATTATGCTGCAATGGAGGACAAAATTATGCTTGACTAAATTATACAGCAACAAAAAAGGCTGCAACGGAATGCAGTATATTTTCTGATACTTTATTATTTTGACATTCTAACATTCTCTGCAAAGATTTTGGCCTATTATTACCAATGAAACATACAAATGCAGCAGTGAGAAAGGTGATCAGTCAACCTTTGCAAAGGGCTGTCCACTTTGCGGAAACACAAGTCCCATTGTTTTAGTAACTTTTGATCCATTTGAGCTACAAACAACTTATTAGTTAAAATCATCAAATTATGAATTGCCATTATGTGGCAAATATTACAGAGTCATAATTATATAGAAAACATTTGCAAGCTAAGATATTTTGCAATTCATGTTTGAACTGCTCTTGTGGAAAAATGGAGAAGTGCTGATGACAGAAACTCCATGGCTCGAGGACAAATGGTTTGTGCTTCCACTTTTAAGCGTGTTTGGGACATTCTGTGATTGGAAATTAATCCCACTTTGTGAATGAATTATCATATCAATAACTCATATTAAACCTTAAATAAACCTGTATCCATTGCTTGAATTACATTATGTAATAAGCTGTAACTGGGAAGTGAAATGCCAAACAAATACTAAATATTAGAATGATTTGCTCTTTCCGGCCACACCTATGACCCCGTCCACTGACCCAATCCTCTGGTTATTCCCGCCCTCTGATTATCCGACCACAGTTCCCCTACTCCCCCCCTCACTTCGACCACTGGGCAGCACACAGTGCGCCGGCGTAAGGAGGGAGCATATATGCCACATTTCTGCTCTCAGTTTCAAGCAATGCAGCACAGCAAGTTCCCTTGCTGCGGTATGTGAAACTTTCATAAATCTGAGACCAGGTGCTAAGGCTGCTCTGGAATAAAAATCGTATTTGAAGCTTTTGTTTCCACAGCTTCAAATATATGAAATAAATAAAAACTATTAAAAACTTGTTTTGAAAGAACTTAATTGTCAATAATTTTGATAAGCAGCAAAGCAGATCAGTGGGCTAAAGAACATATCAGGGTTGGTAGCCGTCTCAATGGTAATCCTTTCACAATCTCAGAGGGGGGGGGGGGTTAAACGGATGAGGGCCTATTGCGGGACTTCCATCACCTGAGCATGGGAACAGAGGTAGATCACTGCAATAGTAGAACTATTCCATTGAGCCATCAGGCAAGGTGTACTTTGTCACCACAAAGTTTACACTTCAGTAAACAAAGTCTATAATTTACTTCATGTGTTAGATCTTTTTTCACACTTGTGAAAAGGGGCATTTTTCTGTTTAGCAGCTGACAAGTCAGTGCTCCTCAATGTAATGTGAATTAAATTAATATTAAGTGTGTTGTCTAAAATTATTTTTAGATTGCTTACTGCCCCCCTCACATCCTTTGGAAATTCTTCATTCATTAGAGCATCCTCACTATACATGCATCAGATGAGGCCGTAAGTTGCTAGGGTTTGGCCAGTGGCCTGCAAGCAAGGGTGTCAGACAGGCCCTTGCAGCCCCTGGGATGTGGTAGGCAAATCTTAAGCTTCACCACCGTTCACCATTACGGACTTTAAAAGGTAAGTAACCATAAAAATAAATAAAACGAATTTCGTTGCACACACCGCATCACCAAATGCGATGCAGTGTGTGCAACGAAATTCGTTTTATTTATTTTTATGGTTACTTACCTTTTAAAGTCCGTATTCCATATATTACTACCCCCCACCCTGCCCCTACCCCTCCCCACGTCACCACCCGGCCGGTACTCCCACTACCGGCCGCGGCTGTCCCAGGGCAGGTGACATCATGTTGAGTTACACCACTGCCTGCAGGGAGTGCTCATTGCTGTCTGGCCTCCACTGTGTGCACCACTTTTGCACCTGACACATTCAGCCCTGCCAAGTATCACGCATCACGCGTTAGACTAACGCATTTCAGTGTGGTACTCCGCATTACCGCACTGAAATGCATTGTCACGCATATGCGCATATGCCTCAGCTGTCACTCTAAACGCTGCCTAAAGCTTTTAGGTGTGGCAGCGTGCCGCACATGGCGTGCGCGCTGCTCCTGCAGCCAGTTTAGGGCTCCCATAGAGCTAAGCCTGCTGGCAGTTTCACACTCACTCAGCAGCATACAATGTATCGCAATCCATTATTGCGATTCCCCGGGGCGCGGCTCAGTCAGTTTGACGTCATTGAGGTAGGGGCTGTCCAATGACTTGCTGTCACTGGATGACTCCCGCCCGGAACTCAACAGGAATCTGGAAATTATCACTGTCGAGGCGGGCCCGGCGCCAAACCTAAAATGCCACGGCCCGCTGTGGTTCACGGCCTACCTCTGCCTTCTGCAGCCAGCCTTGCTGAGAAGACTCAGCAGCCGCCTGCAATTATGTAGTCTCGGAGTCCGGACTGACACATCTGCGGCCTCGGCCCAAGTAAGTACCTTTTGCCGCTGCGTTATATAATAACGCAAATGAATGGCAACTCATGTTAACTCCAGACTCTCTGTGGTGATTCCTAACGTGGATCTGTTTGATAGCGCGCCTGCCCTCAAACTACATGCACTTGTGAAAATTAGTTTCAGCCTCTCCGGGAAGTCCGACCTCGTCGCCCTCCGAGATTGAGAGCCCATCGTTCCCTGTTGCAGCGCCATCCATGGCCCACGGCTCCTCTTCGTTGGTGTGCGGCGAGGGGGGCGGGGGGTTGGAGAGAGTATTGTAAATTAGGGTGATAAAAACTCCGTCAACAGAACTTTCAGAGGACGTGACGAGTGCAAGGCCCTGGCGCCACCCCAGGACACACGCCATGGCAGCTTAAGCGCGGTAAAATCACATTTTCTTGGGAAAGTTGTGAATTTTCAACTTCCTCCATTCCAATACAAGTTTATTAACAGGCACCGGTGGACTATAGGGGGCTCCAGCTGCGGCAGTTCATATTGAGCCAAGTTGGAGGGGAGGGCCACAGCGAATCTTATTTTATCCTCTACCTTACTGTCAGGGAAGGGCAGCGTGAAAACACGGAGGCACATGCTGCGAGGCCCGCAGGGGGTCGTGCACAACTTTACAACGGGAGCAATCAGCATCTCACTGAAATACAAATACATGTCAAAGGCTCACACTGAGGACCTAACACCTTGATTGAAAACAGAAAGCCCATCAGCCCAAGAGCATAGATATGCAGCACAGTACACCACCACCTCGCTTCTAAAAGGAAGGAGAAAATGTAGATCAGCTGTGCCTTTCCCCTACTGAAAAACCCAGCGTAAAACCCAGAAAATATATTCACTTCAGTTTAGGAACAAATCAGGCAATACATTTTAAACAATGCACACCATTCAATTACAATTTGCGGGTGTCATGCGACAGTAGGTTTAAACACCAGCAAAATGTGCATCTCACCCGCAGATGCACGACCAGGCACTGCGTGTCAGTGTAATTTTACGAGAAACACTTCTCTCGTGGCTGTGAGAGAAGAATTCTTTCTTGCACAGAACTATTAGTTAACGAGAGGGAACTGTCACCTCATGGTCTTTTTATTTGTAGCCGCACCATTAACCACCAAGTGACATGCTGAAACAGTGCCCATGCCACAGCACTGCAGTACAGTGAGTAGGTTTGTGTAGCAGTGCTGCACTTGCGGACTTCAGTACAAGCCTTGATACATAGCTCAGTTGGCTCACTTCAGGGCACTACATGCTGCTTTGAGGACCATAATTTCAATCTGTGGTTGACGTACTAGTGTCTTTGCCAAGGTTATGTATTCAAGATGTAAAACATGTTTTCAGGAGTACCAAAGACTGTAGTTTCTGCATAAATCCCATGCAAATGGGGTGTGACTTTCAACACAATCCACATAAGAACACTGCCTAATTTGAAGTATTCAAACGTTTCCCCTAAAGTATACTGCTAACCCTTCTATATCTGACGGCATCTGGTATTTTTTTATGTGTTTGTTGTATATCCCAAAAGTTGTGTTAGTTGTTGCCTTTTAAGCCAGGCGGACACTTTCTGTCCAATGGCTACCTGTGTTCTTGTTTAAGGAAGTATATTTTTTCTGTTAAATTCTGCATTCATTTAAGTCGTTCCTACACTGTCTCGTGAAGTTTATGCTGCCATGGAGACCTGCAGCTGGGCTGCAGAATGTGACAGGGCCTGCTTGTTGCCGCAGCTCTACGTCGCCAGACTCACAAAAACAGTAATTGCCTGAGTGACGGTATAATATCCTAGTTGCACTTGCTATGGTATCAGCTTTGCTTATTTAGGCTAGCGCAGGTCATGAATGATCAGATCAACGGTTCGTCTTCTGAGCAGCTGCAGTGCCTGCCTTCCCTCTGTTACGGAGAACTACAGGCATTCAGTCTGTCTCCGGTTAGTGCCCTTCCATTTCTGGTTCTTTGCAGCAGTTTCAAGATCTTCTTAGAGTTTATTGTTGCTCAAATGGGTGTACATTTCTGATATTTAAATTGTTTCCCTCTTCATCATTACTTGATTTTGCTCATGAGACGGTGTCACTCATAGTTGTTGAAATGTCACTCATAATTTCACTGAAATTATGGAAATGTCACACATAGCAATCTGAAACCTTGGCAGCTATGCACATTCAGGACCTACTCTGCGGGTGCTGATAGAAATGTTTCCCCATCTCCCTCGTGATGGCGGAGGAGAAGAGGATATTGGGGGTGGGTGGACACAAGGCAAGTCCTTCTCAGGAAAGGAAGAGAGGTTTCCACCCTCTAGCCCCTTCCTAGACTTACAACGGCAGTTTTGCTTCTTGGCGGGAGACTCGAGGCAGGAAGTTCCTGGAACATGATTTATTTCTGCTATTTTGCACAAACCTCCCCAATCTTTCTTATGCACTTCTCTGTCAGAAGGACACACAGGGGCCGCCTCTCGAGTATAAAGTAGCCTGCTTTGCATTCTCCTCTTCATTGCTTTATTTCAACCTTATGAAGCTAAAATGACTCTACGCCACTCCACAACAACACTTGATGTTAATAATAATAATAAAAATAACACTGTTAATAATTTACTTAAAGGGGTGTGCTTTGGAAGTTCCTTTAAGCTTGACAAGGATTAAAAACGGAATTGTTATATAAACAGCGCTTTCTTCCAAAGCTCTACATATAAAATATATTTGTAAGCAATTATACAATTTTTCCTACTGTACACTTGGGATTTTGAAAAACATAAAAGTTTGTGTATTATATTTTCGATTTGTTTATCTTCCTCATTCATCTGAAAGTCCCTTCTGGCAAACCATTTAATTGTCATCTGTGATGAGGTGCTGCTTCTCATCTCTAAAGTGATGCAGCCAGGGTGTGAATACAAAATCAACCCTGCACTGACCTCCAGAGGACAGGTTTAAAACATATTTGAGCAGAATGGAAAAGAGCTGAACTCTTTGCTAGAACTAGTGTGTGTGTTTAGAGCTCTGTCCTCATCATATCTGCTGAGTGAACCATTGTATGTTTTTTACATGTAAAGGTTGAAGGGGCTGGGGCTCGTTCAGCCATCTCTGAGCCCCGACACTCTCTCGCCAGCCTCCAGCCTGCTGTGCTTCCCTGAGAATTAGTTTTCAGCAAAAACAGAGGTGGAGAATGGAAACTACACAGGAGAACAGGCATAGGGAGTATTAGACCAGTTGGGCCAGTAAGGATCTATCCAATGCTAACGTATGTTTAACTTTACGATTATGTGTAACGTAATCCTAATGCAAGAGCAAATATATTGCTGGTGACACTATGGAATCTTCAGTGCTGCAGAAAACAGGAGCATGGACAAGACCCAGTGGGTCTGTTGCTCCATCTCAGTAGCCAATATCTATATTTATGTATATATATATATTTGTATATATATACATATATATATATTTACAAGACCCAGTGGGTCTGTTGCTCCATCTCAGTAGCCATTATCTATATCTATCTATCTATCTATCTATCTATCTATATCTATTACCTACTGGCGGTCGCCAGTAGGTATATATAGTTAGGATTTTTTCTCTATGGGTTTTTTGAAAATTCTATGTCTAATAACTTTGGCGTTTGTGGACGGAATTGGCTGAAACTTTCAGGAAAATGGAACATTTTGTTTCTGAGCAGCCCTTGAAAATTTGGGGGGGGTTCGTCAAGGGGGGGCTGAGAAAAAAGGGGGGTCCCAAAACGTGTTTTTAACATTGAGTTTTCCATAGGGCGGTTGGCCTCACTTTTAGCCCGAACGGCTGAATGGATTTGCACGAAACTTGGCAAAATTGTAGGGACTGGTAGCCCGATGTGCCTTTTGTAGGTCTCAATATATGTGCTACAGTGGATTTTGAGAAATTAACGTTTAAAAAAAGATATATATCTGTAACAGCGGACCGGGCAGCGCTCCAGGACGCGTACTTTTCGCGCAACGGAGCTTTGTGAAGCGAAGCTGATTGGTTCTCCGGCGTCTGTCAACATTCCAAACAGTCCGTAGCGGCCGCCATCTTGTCTCTCGGTAGGATCGAGAGACAAGAGGAGGCCAAAGCGAAGGGGCAAATGACCATAAGGGGGAATAGTAGATCCTCGCTGACCCCCTACGTTTGATGTGGAGGTTTTAAAAGGGCTCCGCGGGGCAAAAAAAAAAAATAATAATAATAATCGAACGGCTGAATGGATTTGCACGAAACTTGGCAAAATATTAGGGACTGGTAGCCCGATGTGCCTTTGCTAGGTCTCAATATATGTGCTCCAGTGGATTTTGAGAAATTAACGTTCAAAAAAAGATATATATCTGTAACAGCGCTCCGCTTCGCGTACTTTTCGCGTTACGGAGCTTTGCGAAGCTGATTGGTTCTCCGGCGTCTGTCAACATTCCAAACAGTCCGTAGCGGCCGCCATCTTGTCTCTCGGTAGGATTGAGAGACAAGAGGAGGCCAAAGCGAAGGGGGAAATGACCATAAGGGGGCATAGTAGATCCTTCCTGACCTCTTAGGTTTGATGTACCATTTTGTCAAGTTTGGTGTAATTCCGTTCAGCCATTCAGGCTGTAGACGTATGTAAATGTCCTATGGAAAATTGCATGGGGAAAACACATTTGAAAGTGTTGAAATTTAGAACCAATTAAAATGTTACTTTGGTTTTGTATTTGTGTGTGATGAAAGTTAATTGGTTATGTATATATGTCAAATGAGAGGAAACCACAGCCATTTTGTGATACTACTGTCTGAGGTACATTTGTGAGGAATTTTTGGTGGTGAATTTCTGGTGTTTGATTTACACAGTACTAACACTTCTGCTACTTTTAAAAAGGTGAGTTGTTAATTTGTAAGGGGAACTATGTTGTACACTTGAAGATAATTTGAAAAATGTTTTCTGTTATTTATTTGCAGTCCTTCTGTTATACTAAATACTTGATAAAGTTAGTTTTATATTATGTATTACTAAAAACGATAAATGAAAGTGATTATTTTTTTCTGCAATTTACAGCAAGCAATTTCAAAATAAAATGGCTCACAATGAAGAGACCGTGGCAATTTCTTTTGAATTGTCCACTACATTGATTGAAATTGAGAGCACCAATAATGAAATATTGTCACAAGGAGGACATGACTTGTATGATTCCATTAGATTGATTGAAATGGACAGCACCAAGAATGAAATATTGTCACAAGGAGATGACTTGAATGATTCCACTACATTGATTGAAATTGAGAGCACCAATAATGAAATATTGTCACAAGGAGGAGATGACTTGTATGATTCCATTAGATTGATTGAAATGGACAGCACCAATAATGAAATATTGTCACAAGGAGGAGATGACTTGAATGATTCCACTACATTGATTGAAATTGAGAGCACCAATAATGAAATATTGTCACGAGGAGATGACTTGAATGATTCCACTACATTGATTGAAATTGACAGCACCAATAATGAAATATTGTCACAAGGAGGAGATGACTTGAATGA
This sequence comes from Lissotriton helveticus, assembly GCF_964261635.1. Classification (NCBI taxonomy): domain Eukaryota; kingdom Metazoa; phylum Chordata; class Amphibia; order Caudata; family Salamandridae; genus Lissotriton; species Lissotriton helveticus. Next base: position 1,909,760,292 of record NC_136059.1, read on the forward strand.
TTTTTTTGATCAATCTCTTGATGGCGAATTTATCGAGTGTTTGGAGACCATAGAGTTACAAGAATCATCATTGGAGACTTTTAATGAGGACATTGCTGATGAGGACATGTTACTAGTTCTTTCAAATTTAGAAAATTCTGAAGAATAAATTTATATTTAGAAATCAAAAATTGTTTGAGACATTATTCATTTTTATTTTTAATTTATGAGGTTGTAGCGAAGTGATTGTAGTATAAAATGAGACTTATAGTATAGAGTGCAACATTTTTATGTTACATGGTAAGTTTACTCATATTTACTTCCCTTCTGCCACTATATTATCTCCAATGTGTATTTGACATCTCTTCTTCATCTCCGGCCTCCTTTCTCTCACTGTGTGTCTCCGATGCATCTTATCGCTGCTATTTTGTGTAATTACAGAAGAGAGTAAAATAAAATAGTTCGGAACGTGAAAAGGGGGCAAAGTAGAGTACTCCTCACCCCCTAGGCCTTTTTAGGCGGTCCCAAAAGGATCAGTTTCTGCTTTCCTGAGAGATTATGGTATGAGTTCCATATACCACAATAACTTGCATTACAACATGCAAGATATCTATCTCCTATTACCAACTTTTGGAGATATTCGCGCTAAGCGCGAATATCTCCAAAAAGTAACACCTGCCCTGAGCAGTTCTTAGCCATGTTATCCAATGGGAGGTGGATAACATGGCTAAGAGCATTAGCTCGGTAATGCATGAATATCGCTGAGTTTTTAGCGATATTCATGCATTGCGGCCGTTTATTATCGCATTTGCGATAAACCTTGATAATAGCAAGGTTTATCTTCGATAATTTCTGACGATGCTTAGTGGTAAAAAATTGGTTGGTAAGCATCGTTAGCGATAAATATCGCTTAACTTTGGTAATATGCCCCAACGTCTGTTAACGTTCGATTCGAAGGAAATGAGGAAGTGTTGAAAAACATTGTCTGCGCCATCTTGCCTTTTTTGAAATGCCACACTTTTGTCGTGCACGGCAGCCATTTTAGATGTCTTGACCAGACCCACTCTCTGCACGCTGTCGATTCGTAGCATGGCTCCTCACCCACGCAAGCATCTTCCCTAGGCACTGGTCACCACCGCTCTCTGTCTTATGCATGGGCAATAAACCTCCCCCCATCTGCGCTGCTCTTCCCTGAGAATCACACTCTGTGCCCGCCCGACACCTCCCTTTCGCCCTATTCACTACCGCACCCTCTGACACTCCTCTTTCTCTGTGTCCGATTGTCCAGGCTATCAGCTAGCCCTGCAGATGTAGTTTATGGCCCCAGCTGTAAAGAATCACCCCTCTTCAAAGGAGTTATAGTAGATCAAGGCCCACACCCGATGAGATCCGTCACACCACACGTGTTCCTACTATCTGAAAACCATCCTGTATTGTGATTGGGGAGGGGACCGAGCCTGAAGCGGAAGATTCCAGGAATGACTCTTTGTACATCAAAGTTTTTACAATTATGTGTCACATTAAAAATATATAGCACTCCAACAAAGTAGTAGGAATATAAAACTTTAATAACATATAAATATATACAAGAAAACAAAAACAGTAAAAACATTTAAACAACGAAGAGACCGTGGCAATTTCTTTTGAATTATCCAATAGATTTATTGAAATTGACAGCACCAATAATGAAATATTCTTGTCAGTAGCGGTCTGTTGTGCGAATAGTTCCAAGGCAGCAGAACGCGCTGAAATCTAGATGGCACGAAAGTGATGTCTAGTAAGTTGCCGCCCAGCAAAAAACGGCGTGGGGCGCCGCGGGGGTGAGTGAGTCCAGTAGGCACCACAGCTATTCTTACCGGCATTGCAGAATTACTGCTGGGGACAATGCCTGTGCTGTAGCAGGGTCACAGCAGAAACAAAAAGGATTCTGTTGAAGATGTTGTTGGTTTTCAATTTGAAAACAGTTCTGGTGTCAACTGCTATGCTAATGTAGTGGTTAATGTTTTGTTTTCTCTAGAAAATGTAAAAGAGGGGGAGGCAGTCCAAAGTTCCGTTAAAAGGGCAAAGGAAAGGATCGGTGGTTTGAACTATCAGTCAAAAAGGGGAGGGGGTGCAATAATTTTTCCTACCGGGTCACACTGTGCTTTCACCGGAAGTGAGGTCTGCAGGATTCTAGTAATTCAAAGTGAGGCTGGCGCCAGCATGGGAGCGCCGACGTCCCGCGGATACAGTTTCGTCACTCCACGGGCGATCATGGCAGTCATTCCCCATCGGGGGTCGGAGACTCCCGCGGCTCCTCTAGAATCTTCAAGGTCGTGGAGGACTACGGTGGTGGAGTCAACCAGTGACCGGGCCATTTCTTTATGCTGGGCCCGCTCTTGCCAGGTCGACCGCCATTTTGAGAGTTCGGCAGCTACCGGCGATCGCGGGGTCACATGAGCGGACGGGCTCCACCCTGCCGGGCGAGACGTTGCAGCATGGCCACAGTGGAAGAACCCTTTTCCGGGCGCCTGGAGCGCTGAGGGTGCAGCTGGGAAGCCTCCACCTGGGGAGGCGGGAGAGGCCTGTTCGCACCGTCTCTCCCTCCCAGTGCACCCCACGGCGTCTCGCTTGAGATTTGTTATGGCCGGACCAGGCGATGAGGACGAGGGGGGGGGGGGTCGGAGGCATGTGCAAGACATCCCCCCCCAGTGTTGTCGCAGCCATTATAAAAGAAAGAAGTGTCCCGTCCGTCTTCGGGCCGGGCTTCCGGTGGATGTCGGCCGGACGCCCCTGGCTCTGGCCCCATGAACGGGTTTCTTGGTTTATCGGCTGCAGCCGGATCCCGTCGGCCTCGGCCCCCCGACCGTTGGTGGCCGGACCGGAAGAGCATGTGGCGGGACTACCTGCAACTCTCAAGGGCCACCGCGGCCGGACTGGGAGAGAGAGGGGAGGGTCGAGGAGACATTCCCCCCCCCTGCAACTGTTCAGCGTTGTAAAGGCAATCCCCTGGCCGGGTCCCGCTGGCCTCGGCCTCTCCTCCGGCTACACCCTACGTTAGGATCTCCTGGCCGAGGCGTGGCAGCAGGACCTGCCTTATATGGGCTGCTCCCGGCTGGGCGTAGCCGGAACCCTGCCCCACCTTGGAAGTTTCCAGAGTGGGGGCGGATGTTCTACTGACTTGCATTTTCCCTAGTCTATCGATTTTTTTGGCGTGGCAGGCGGTGGGACAGCGAGGGGTGATTTGGTTTCTCTTACTGTTTTTCTGGTCTCTCACCACTGGCATATTTTAACGTTTTCTTGTTTCTAGGACATTAATAGGTTTTATCATTACGTTATGTTATCGTTTCTTTGTTCGTTGTTTAATAAAAGTTCATGTTCATCAGTGGCCTACTGATTTTCGTTTTCCTATTTTTTTCTTTCCAGGTTGTTTCATGGTAAAGTTTCTGTTAACAGGATACAGTGATCACTTCGTTATTATTGCATATGTCCTTTTCACTAGGGGTGCTCTCTGGTCGGGCCAGATGACGTATCTCTAGTAAATGGTCCGGGTGAAAAAGGTGCATCAATCAGTGGGGAGTAGATAGGCATGACAGATTACAACGGGGGAGAAAGGTCCGCATTACGTACCCTTTCACTACTTGCAAAGATTTTCCTACGTTTATTTGCAAACAGGGAATACCTCCAAAAAGAACTAATTCCCAAACAGTCAATGTTCGGACAATCAATCAATCAATGAGGAATGAAATAGGTACGACGTGTTAAAGGCTTGCGTTACCTACCCTTCACTATCTGCAAAGGGAGAGAGAATATTCCTATTCTTCCTCGTTTGCAGGTAGAGAAGATCCTTAAGAGAATTAACTTCGAACAATTCAATGCTCGATTGAAACAATCAACAAGGGGTACTGTGAACACAAATGAACGCCGCTTATGTACATACGCATTGCTATTTTCAACAGGTTGTTCCTAATGTTTCTATTTTAGCGAGGTCAAAAAGAGATCCCATTAGTGGCCTACTGATTTTGCTCGATTCCTTTTGTTTTTTTACACGATTTTTCGCTATCTGCAAAGACTAAACAGAGTATTGCGACTCTGTGCTTGTTTGTAAATAGAGAATGAACCAAAGAGAACAATCAATCAAATGGAGAGAGAAGCAGGCACGACGGATTACAAAGGGGGCAAAGGGCTGCGTTAACTACCCTTCACTATCTGCAAAGAGAGAGTACTCCTAATAGAAATGAGGGGTGGGGGGCAGCATTCAAAGCAGATCAGTGTGCATAAACACGAAAATGTTTTTACTTACCACGTACTTGACATTCGACAGCTTATGATATTTGCTATTAAAAAACCATTGAAATTCACTGAAAAAACCATAGGTTATAGACCATATATAGTTAGGAATTAGCATTTACAAAACCTTGAAAATTCACTGAAAAAACCATAGGTTATACACCATATATAGTTAGGAATTAGCATTTAAAAAACCTTATTTTACTCACACAAAACCATTGAAATTCCATATATAGTTAGTTGCACTAACTATATATCGCGCACCCGCAATCCACTGCTGATCATGTCACATATTACATCATTCATGACATGGTCAGTGACATCACTGATGACATCACTGATGACATCTCAAATGACATCACTGATGAGATCACTGATGACATCATCCAGTGACTGTGTGTTTCTGTAAAGTTTAAATATGTTTTACATATTGAAGAATGAGTAGATGTATAAGTGTCTGGACGAAGGATTTAGTAGGTGCATGACTGAATGTATGAGTGAGTGATTAAATGTGTCTCACTGAGTGCATGGGTTAGTGACTAAACTGTCTTAATTTGTGCATCATTATGTCTGTTGTTCTGTAAACTGCTGCATGTGTTGATCAGTAGCTATATGATTAACTATATGGGTTATTGATTGATTGTCCAAGTATTTGTATAGGAGACTGAGTGTGTGTGTGGCTGGCTGGGAGGTGTGTGACTCTGTGCAGATCAATGTGTACTTGTATCAATGATTGTATAAGAAAGTAAGTATGTGTTAGTATATGTTTGAAAATGTAAGGTGCTCTATGTTTAACTGTATAGACAAGAAAATGGAAGTGTGATTGATTCTTTACAGGACTGACTAGGTGTGTGAGTAACTCCATGGATGAGTGGCAGAGTGTAAGTGTCTGTATAGGTGTATGAGTGCATATGATAGTGTTGTAAAGATGAGTGATTGTATGTATGAATGATTGTATGGGTGAATGAGTGAATGTGTGTGTAGACGTAGGAATCAGTGAGTACGTATGTAGTAACTAGTATTGGTGTGTCAATGGTTTCAAAAATTATACTCTGTATTTAACACTGGGTGAAACAGAGGTTATATTAAAACGTGAGGAGATGCATTGTATTGTCACATGAATGATATCATCAGTGATGTGGTCATTGATGTCAAATGAGATGTCATCAGTGATGTCATCAGTGATGTCACTGACCATGTCATGAATGATGTAATATGTGACATGATCAGCAGTGGATTGCGGGTGCGCGATATATAGTTAGTGCAACTAACTATATATGGAATTTCAATGGTTTTGTGTGAGTAAAATAAGGTTTTGTAAATGCTAATTCCTAACTATATATGGTGTATAACCTATGGTTTTTTCAGTGAATATATATATATATATATATATATATATATATATATATATATATATATATATATATATATCTATCTATATATATATATATAGATATATATATATATATATATATATATATAGATATATATATATATTCTCAGGAAAGAACGAACCCAGCTGAGCTCATGTCCGTAGCCCAGCAGAGCTCGAATACACCACAGCACAAACGGAATCCAAACGTGGTTTCTTCAGGATTTAAGGTATTTTTATTCTTTTTACAACACCATTAGTGCAAAACAAACAAAGAGGACGGTCAACGCGTTTCGGCGATGCCTTCAACTGGACCATAGAGTCCTGCAGTCTAAACTGTCCATTTTAAAGTGTTAAGTGTATAAGTCCCTTCTTTATTTCATTAAAAATAGACTAGACTGTTAACCCTGTTGGTCTACTCTTATTTAGTGGCCGTTTTAGTCCTACATTTTTACTGTTTCTGTTAGAACAGAGAGGCATAGTGGTGAAGTACCCTAAGACAAGAAAAGAGATCATATCAACATTATCATTACCTGATTAAAAACATGTTAATAAAATTCTTAAAAGTCAGAAAAAAGGGGAGGAATTTGTACATATCAAAAAGTGCAGTGTGCGATATTCAATTGTCATGATATCGGAGGAGGATAGAGGTAGCGGAGGACAAAAAGAGCAAAAAGAGCAAGGCAGATACCAGAGACAGGAAAGAAGAGAGGTAGAAGAAAGGATAACAGATCTATGTAAGGAAAATGGAAAAGAAGAAAATTTGGAGATAAAGTGTCATGTGCATTGTGCAAAACATCATGTGCAAATATTTTTCATGTGCAAAGACGCATTAGGCTTATCCTTCTCCCTGTGTTCTATTATACTAAAGTAGACTTTTTATAAAGAAAAGAACACAGATAAGGAGAGAGAAAAATACAAGTTTTTCCTTTTCCATTCCAAAATACAGTATTTGGTCGTGATTAGAACTGCCCCCAATCCTTCCACACATTGATCCCCTCCTCAGATATCAATTAAATCTCTATTTCTCTCTCCTTCATCCCCCCTCCGATATGTTTCCTCTTCTTAATAATGTTCATTTCGTAATCAAATTCTCATCACACTCTACTTGTAGTTGTTCTATCATTATGGAATTTAGATATGTTCCTCATATCCTGTCCATTTGGTTCCTTTTCTACAAGTGCACATGTAGTTCAGCATCTAAATTATGTCCAAAAGGACTTTCTGTGCCGAGCGCTAAGATGAACCTTGATTCAGCTCTTCTTAGATCCAAAGTTCTATCTCCACCTCTCTCATTTGGTTTTACCAGTTTCGCACCAAAGAATTTTAGCTCTTGGTTATTGCTCGAAAGTTTTTCCAGAAAGTGTTTTGCCATTGGGTAAGAAAGATCTTGATTCTTGATTGCTCTTAGATGCTGTAATATTCGCAATTTTAGTTTATTTATCGTACTCCCAACGTATAGTTTTTGGCATGGGCATTGTAGAACGTATACCACAAATTTGGATTCACAGGTTATGTGGTCAGAAATGTTTTCCCTTTTTCCGTTTTGTAGCTGATATGATAGAGTGTTACAACCATGTTCACAGGCTTTGCATTTCGAGCATTTCCAAAAGCTAGGTGTTGTCAGCCAGGATTTCTTGCCTTTCTCATTCTTTGAATTACAAATTGCTAGATGACTTTGCGTCAGGATATCACCCAACGAGGCTGTCTTCCTATATGTTATCTTGGGAATTGGTGGAAGTGTTCTTTTTAGTGAATCATCCAGCATCAAGATGTCCAATTTTTCTTTTTTCTTTTTTTTTTTTTATTAAGTTTTTGGGCATCAGCAGAGAGAGAAAAAAAAAAAAAGCATCCAATCAGCACAAGGAACAATAGTATGATTCCAATCCATAATGAGCAGAGTTGCCAAAACTATAAATCAGTTGCTATACACCATAAATCAGGGAGAATACAAAGTAAGAACAAAAAAAAAAGAAAGACCATAAACAGAGGCATATTATAGATAAAAACCAGAAGCGATAACGAAAACTTCTCAATTTCCTATCCAGTTAGTAACTGGAGACCATAGGTTACGACCAAATGTCTTCTTTCTTATACCTTTCAGTTTGTATAATGCAGTTTCAAGATAATACATAGATAAAAGCTTATTTCGCCACAAAATAATATTTGGTGGTTCTTCATCAAGCCAGCCAGACGTTATACAAAAACGAAAAGCGGACATACATATAAACACGAATCCGATGACTGGATCTAAAATCGAATTAGTCGCATTTTCTTCACAACCAAACAAGACTAAAGATGCGGTTAATTTAACTGGAATGAACAATTCGATTGTAAGAAAGTGCTCTACATCAGCAATAAATCTTGTCAATTTCGAACATTCAAAAAACATGTGTATTGCATCGGCCCCATGTAGATTACAGCGACTACAGCTTGTACCGCGCCCTAAACTCCATTTAGCTATCTTCCCCGGTGTATAATAGAGTCCAAAGATAGACATGTAATGCTGGCTGATGAGTGATCCATTCATTAAAACATTTCTAGCAATTGCTAAACTTCTTTCTATGTTTACACAAGAAATATTCAATTTATTCTGCCATTTAATCGCTACCGCATCTAAATCATCCTCCCTCTTTTCCAAGATTAATTGATACAAAGATCCAATTCTTTGTCGGTGTTTAATCGCTTCTAAAATTTCGATATTCCCCCAAAAAATTAGAGACTGTGACAACTTCTGCAAGCAAAAACTACGTACCTGTAGATATTTAAAAAAATCAGACACATGTTTATGATAAATGTGCATCAAATAATCAAATGAAACAAAATTCTTCTCTGTAAATAGATCTCCCAATTTCTTGATGCCTAAATTATTCCACCTATACATTACCCCATCCTGAAATATTGCTGGCAAAAAAGATATCCACGGCACGGACCGTTTACGATCTACTATTCGATTTTTACTCACTTTGGATATCGGGGGCCTGATACAGAAAACTTAAAAAATTAAAATTAGGATGAATACGGATTGAAGAAACCACGAAGAATTAAATCTTATCATATTGCTTTCATGATTTATGGAGAGTAATTTTTGTGAATTTTTACGCTTCCTAGCTATAGCCCTGAAGAAGTCTATGGTTACATACACCAAGACGAAACACGTGTTGGCGACGGCTAGTGTGGTTTTTTGAAGTAGAAAATCTCCAATAAAAGAAGATATGAAGATTTCACAACTCTTGGAATTTGTTCATTGATGTATTTATCTAAGCTCAGGATGTAATCGTTGTGTATTTCTAAATGTGGTTTTGTTTTACATTACCCAATTTGGTTATTGGGGGGTGCCAGTAACCTTATCCTTTGAGCTGTTAACAAGATTGTTAAAAATTTACACTTTGTCACACCTAGCGCAATTGACGCTCAGTCACCACCCCTCTCTTTTTCCTGTGTAATCTTTAAATGAGCTGGCACGTGTGGTCATAAAATTGCAACCATATGTAAATAGTTGAAACGCACTTTAGGATTTGGTGATTCACTGTTGCACTGCATCAATTTCCCATACACTCCATTTTTTGCTCACATCTGGTTGATCAGATAAATTGTCCTATATAGTGATAAAAACATCCTCGGGCTCCTCCATCATTATGGTGGAGTTGTAGCCCTTGTAGTCACTAGGTTGACTATCAGTGGAGACCCAGATGATGAAGCATGTCACCTGGCTTGGTGAGTGATGGGAATCCGAAAAAATTGTGAAAATTTTTTCTGGATATTTATAAGTTGTGGCAGCCCTTACCGGGAGAAAAATACAGGGTTCTCTATGATTGTGTAGACTCTGGGATATTGTTGTGTGAACAGGAATGGTCCTCAACTGATCACATGCATGTTTCCCTTCCATGCCCAGACTACTCTTCCTTCCTTAGGGGAAAGCGGCTAGTTTGGCCTCCAGGAATGCTGCCTGGCACCACTGGTGTAACGAAACTTGAGGGGGGGGTCCCTGCAAAGTACATGGACGGACCCCCTCCGTACTCTCTCAGTAGCTCTCAGGCCAGGGTACTGTGCTGAGGGGGCCCCTGAAGCTCGCTGGGGCCTTTGTTACGCCACTGCCTGGCACCTCTTTCTGCATGGGGTGCAGGAAACCAAAATCATAGGGGCCGAGAAAGTATCCTGCTGGTAGGAAACAGGGCAGTCATGTGGCAGCCAGTATCTGCTTCTCCCAGCAGGATATCGGCCCAATAGACACCAACCTTCAACATACTGTATAAGTAGCATGTGGCTTACGTCGTGGCCACCTGCTTGTGCGTCCTGCTTCCTCCACATACATCATTTGTTGAGGTGATCCACCATTTTCTAGTATAACTGACCTCCACATCATTACTGGGGAAGGGGAGCCCAAGCCCAATACACTGCTCCTCCGCCAGGGAAGCATGGAAGCTGGTCTGATTGTATTACTGTTGAATTAATACGTAGTTCACTTCTTGGATCTGTAATGCCGGGTGTGATAGCACACCTCTCAGCATCCTGGCTCTTGTCCTTTATTTGGCACAGCTGTTAACAAGACCACCACTAGGCATTCTGGTACTTGTAGTGGTTGATGTTATCATCGAAATCCTGTTAAAGAGGGGTGGCTCAGCGCCTCCCAATCACTGTGTAGTTTTCACTAATTCTTACAGTCCAAATGATGCTCAGTAATGCTGGAAATCTTCTTGCAGCCATTGTCTCTAACTCATTAAAAAATTTATATATTTTGGAAGTTTAAATAGCACTCTGTCAATAATAGAAATCTTATTCAAGTTGTATGCTATTTGGCAATCTTTAGAGAAGCCTTTCCAGGGTGAGGCTGTTAGTATGCTGTTCCTTAGTAGATTTTGGTTTTACATCAGCCTGGGAAAACTTTGAGGGCTCAGACAACCTCGTTATATTTCCGTATTGCAACTTCTGCCAGCACAGCTTGGCATTTGTTCTTTACTTGGTCCCTAAACATTCTTGTATTTGTAGGCTGCAGCACTAACTTGTTAGAAGGTGGTTCTGACACTCTGAGCCGCCCAGATTTTTTGCTTTTTGAGCACCTAATTGCTGAGGTTTTACTGTGGGGGAGCCTCATAAGTTGGGACTTACCCACAGTGAACTCATGATGAAAAAGACTGCATGTGCATTTTACTGGTGTCCCCCTGGCTTGACTAGGCCGCTGCACTGCAGCTCGAGTAAGGGGCACCGGGCTGGTTACATGCAGACACATGTGTACATAAGCGTGCACATGTGTACGGGCCGCGCAGCGGAGATTCCTGGCGTGCGCAGCCCAGGAGCAGATACAAAGTGAATGCTGTGGCAGGACTTATGCAGAATTGGGTGGTGACATGGAATAGGCTTTATACAGTGGGGAGAAACATACCAGGGAAAGTCTGTGGGGCAGATTTAAAAGCTCCATGCGTCACTTTTACGCTGCGGCTCTGGTAAAAAATGCGGCAAATTTACAACATGACCAATCTAGGGAGATGCGTCACGTTGTAAAGCCCTGGGTGACATTATACCTGCGTCAGGTATAATGTATGCAGGGTAGGCGTTCCCACGCAGGAAAGCCTCCTAAAAGTGACGCAGTGACATCTACAAGATTTCACTGCGGGACATTTAGGACGCCACTATGTCAAAACCTTATGCCTGCTTGAAGCAGGCTCAAGTAGTGACGCAGTGTATTGGATATAGGTCACAACACGCATTGCTGGAGTTGCGTCATGCTTGCGACATGACTCCAGCAATGCGTGACTTTTCCACCAACAGATGCGTAAGAATTTCCAACGCATCTGTCAATTCTTGCGCCATAGTGCGCCGTATTGCAAATACAGCACATCTATGGTGGTGCAAGCATTTTTAACTCAGGAGCAGGGAAACTGACGCATCTATATAGATGCGTCAGTTTCTTGTAACTCTGCCCCAGTGTGTTTTACTGTTTTTCACTTCATTACTCTCCTATGGGGATGTGGAGCCCATGGGCTAGTTTCACCTTCCTAAGGCCTACAAAATTCCAGACATGCACTAACGTCCACTGCTTTTGGGTCATCCAGAAATGGTATATTTCTCTGAGTCAGCTCATAAGCAGAACCTGGCTGGGGGCTGACCCTGCCAGGCTGAATTAAGGACTTTCCTCTCCAAGCTATAGCCTTAGAGACCCAGCCCAGCACAACAAGCATTCCAAGGGTGAGGGCCTCCACTCCAAGAAGAGAAGATGGGTGGACCAGAGGTTCATCCATCAGTAGCTGACACCTGGTGCCAGGCACCAGGAAGGACTGGAGAGAAGGCAATGAGGGGGGAAGGGGCTCTTAGAGACCATGTGGCATGAGACCTCTGGACGACGCCATTTTGAATGAACCCAGAGGGATGGGCAGGAAGGAGGGAGCAGGGGCAGAGAAGTGATGTGTCGCTGTGAGATAGGGCAAACAGAGACTTCATGCCAGCCCCCTCCCCAGTTCTTTAAAAAAAACTTGCACAGGAAGAGGAGCTGTCTCTGAGGTGTGCTCTGCTGAGGAAGACTGGTGCTGGAGCCTGGCACTAAGGGCAGCTGGAAGGAAGCACCTCCAGACTGGCCCAGGACCCTGCCTGGTGCCTCAGGTGAAGACCAGGACCAGTGAGCAGAAGCCTGGGCCTCTGCGCAGGGAGAAGAGAGGCCCAGGAGGAGAGCCAGGTGAAAGGTTGGTGCAGGGAGCCCGTGAAAACAGCTTCCTGTTGAAGTTCACTCTCTTGGAGGCAAGGAGGCCGGCGGAACGTGGTCCAGATGGATAGAGCTGACCATCAGGAGTGAGAGGAGGCCAGAATGCTGCAGATCGGACCCTTGGGGCTGAGATATGCCCCCCAGAAGGTAGGCGACCTTTGACCTCTGGCTGGACTGACGATGAAGTGTGTGGGGCTCCGCCACCAGTGTTCAAGATGCCCCCGGGGTGGTTCAGGTTCCGGGGCTGCCCCCACTCAAAGCCAAGTCAGGGAGCGCCATCGCGCTCCCAGTGAAGGTGGTGAAAAGGGGTCCGGGATCCCAACTCCCGGCCCGCTAAAGGGAAGGGGTGCCGTCACGACCCCCACGAAGACGGAAGTCAGGGAGCCCTGTCATGCTCCCTGTGAAGAGACCCCTACAGGGTGCCAGTAGCCCACCTTGGCTCCCACCGAAAATGAAGCAGGCGAGCGCCGTCGCGCTCCACGTGAAGATTTCCTGGGGGGAGGGGCCCGGGATCCCAATTCCGGGCCCTGTGTGAGGAGGAGGAGGGGAGTGCCGTCACGACAACCACAAGGAAGCTTGTAAGGAGCCTGGGACCCTAACTCCGGGACTGACGTCCAGAAGCCATGCCGAGGAGCGTTGTCGCGCTCCCCGTGAAGATGTACGAGTGAGGTGCTGTCACTCTCCCTCGGAAGGAGAGCCTTGGGGCTCCATCTCTGGGCCCCGATGCAAAAAGAAGTCAGGGAGCGCCGTCGCGCTGCCCTGAAGATGTTTAGGGGCCCAGGACCCCATCTCCGGGCCCAAAGTGATGGTAGAGGCGGGGGCGTGAAGCCACACTCCCCCACAGCAGCAGGAAGGTGGGGAGAGTGCCGCCGCACTCCCCCGAAAACCCGCAGAGTGGAAAAAAAGCCTAGTGTCTGCCCGCCTGAGCGGGCAGACAAAAAGAGCAGTGCTGGCTCCCACAGATGCACACGAGGGTCCGGGCCGGGAGCCAGCTGGAACAGCCGGGGGCAGGCTCGCCGGACTGCACTCACCTAACTAGACGCTGGGAATGCGGGGTGCCCGGGTGGGACCGGCCCCCCGTGAATAGGAGCAAGAGGCAGCTGGAGTAGCCGGGGGTGGGCTCCCCGAGCTAATGCACTGACGTGGGGGTCTGGGTTGGACCCAGCCCCCCAACGAGCCAGGAGATGTTTGGGGGTCTGGGCGGGATCGGGCACATCGAAGGAAAGCGGCATGATTGGCCGGGGGTGGGCTCCCCGAGCCATGCAGCCTCACCTGCCATGAGGGGTCCGATGGCATTGGGCCCCCAACGGGATTCCCAGCGGTGTGAGACCACCGAAGATTGAAGCCTGGCTCTACCCAAGCAACGGGGCAGCTGCTGCTATGTTATGCATGGAGCCGGGTAGCAGTACCCCATAATGCATTGCAGAGCCTAAACAGGCCCGCATTGTAATGGCTGTTTTTCAGCTTGTGGTGGCCCCAGGAGGACGGGGTCACCGCCAAATGCATGTAAAGGTGCAGGGAGAGCTGCAGGAGCAACGCAGTCTCCCCCCGCATGAAGAGGAACAGTCCCCCCCTAAGTCTCTAGGAACTCTGAAGAACTAACCCCTCAACGGCTCAGCTAGCATTTAGTCACTTCCTCGGCTGGAAATTTTGTTCTACAGCTGGTGGTGTATTCAGAAGTGCATCAAGGTTGAAGGGCTGAGTTGGGGATGTCTGGAGAAGGGAATCCTCTGGAGGTGAAGAGGTGTAATTGCACTATAAATGCATTTAATAACGTTTTAAATGCTGATTGAGAAAATGGGGTGGGTCGCCATTGGAAGAAGTCCTACAAAAGGGCTTGGGCTTCGTCTCAACACCCAGGATCGACCAGTTCCAACAAACTAAGGAACTCAAAGCCTTCTTCAGGAAAATAAGGTTGAAAGCCTTCTTTGAAGGGAAATCCAGTGAACCCACTGAGGATTCCGGACTCCATAATCCATAATCCCTCAACCTTTACACCTCACAACGGTATGGTTCCCAACGAAGTGTTGACGTTCGAACAGGCAGTACTGAAAGACATCAATAGGCTTGACCGGCTGACACCACATTCCAACATCTCTAAGAACGAATTGGCTACACTGAAATCATTGGCTAATGATTCCTCAATCACAATCAAACAGGCAGACAAAGGGGGAGCCACAGTTCTGATGAACACTGTGGATTACGAGTTGGAATGCACCAGACAGCTCAGTGACCAGAGATATTACACTCCAATCACTGATGACCCAACCACGCGTTTACAGACCAAGATCACAAGCCTGGTAACCGGGGCTGAATGTGATCAATGGATCAGTAAAAAGGAGGCAGAATTTCTCATGAAAAAGGACCCCAAGGTACCATATTTTTACATCCTGCCTAAGATCCACAAAGCCACTAGACCAGTACCAGGGAGGCCTATTGTCTCTGGGATTGACTCTGTGCTAGAACCCTTGTCTCAGTTTTGCGACCACTTCCTGCAACCCTTGGTGAAAAGCATCCCCTCCTACATTCAGGACACTACGGATGTTCTTAGAATACTGGATACAGTCCAGGACACAGGAGAAATTGACCTTCTGATTACCCTAGACGTCGAAGCACTTTATACGAATATCCCCCAGAGGGCGACTCTTGAGGTAATTGAGGAAAGACTTGGGCAAGAAGCGTGGAGCTCCAACACTCCCCAGACCTTCATCATGGAGTGCGCCACACTAGCCCTGACGGAGAACTACTTTGAATACAGAGGCAAATTTTACCATCAGACCCAGGGGACCTCTATGGGTAGTACCTTCGCCCCCTCGGTAGCCTGTTTGTACATGGCCCAATTTGAAGATACTCATATACACCATGAGTCTAATCCCTTCCGTAATAACATCAGAATGTGGAAACGCTTCATAGATGACATCCTTATCCTATGGAGCGGTCCACCCACCTCACATGAAGGTTTCTTGGTTTGGGTTAACACTCTTAACCCTCACCTACACTTCACCATGACATCCTCACCCCATGAAATCGCTTTGCTTGACCTAACGATCAGATTGGTAGCAGGTTCCATAAAGACCACCATGTACCGTAAATCTACGGATCGTAACAGCCTCCTGCACTATACGAGTCATCACCCCAGGGCCCTACGCACCAATCTGCCCTTTGGCCAATTCTTACAAATTAGGCGCAACTGCAGTGCTGTGGCTGATTACAAGAAGGAATCTGCTCTTCTTTCGAGGAACCTCCTTGATAGGGGTTACCCCAAGAGTGATGTTCTCAAGGCAAGGAAACGTGCCAGAAATAATAATCGAGAAGCCCTGCTGGAACGACAGGAGAGAGCCCCTGTTGAAAACCAACCGATCACCTGTGTGACCACCTTTACCCCCTTGTCCAATAAAACCAGGAACACGATTAAACATCATTGGGGCATACTCAACACAGGTGACATGACCCTAGAGGAACCCAGATTTGCTTTTAAGAGGTCACAAAATCTAAAAGATATCTTGATTAGCACCAGGCCTAAACATGCGAGGAAAGAAACCCAACTAACTTTATGGCATTTACCCCCCGTGGTGGGCCACTACCCCTGTGGCATGTGTGGGGTCTGTAGATACACCCTGACTCTCAAAACTATACAACTCTCCGAAACCTTCAAGTGGGAACTCAGGCAACACACAAATTGCAATACATCCCACTGCATATACCTGTTAATATGCCCTTGTGACCTACAGTACATAGGGATGACGACCCGCCCAATTAAGACTCGAATCATAGAACACCGCAGCAATTTCCGCTGCAGAAAGACCCACACCAAAATGTGCAAACATTATGTGGAAGCAAACCATGACGAGAATTCTATGAAGTGGGTAGTTCTGGAGTCCAGTCCCAACTGCCCTATTAAAGTCCTCTTCAATAAGGAACAGAGATGGGTGCATCGGTTGTCATCTGACCAACATGGGCTCAATGAAGACATTCCCTGGCATTCATTATGAATTCCCACATTTTAAATATCTACTGATGAGACACAGTGACCGGATACACTCCCATGCCACGAGATTTGACAGTGACAATGACCACATACCACTTCCGGGTCACTCCCATCCCTGCAGGTGCCATCATTGACCCTAGGACACTCACCAACATGGGCCCCCTACATAAGGACACCTTGGTCCCACTACATGTGTAGACCAGGGTTTACCATCGACATGTTGTGACACAATGAGGGTAGTCCTTGAAACCATGACGACCCGTGGGCGGCACTACCTCTTACAATTAACCTGCACCTTGCTACACTGGCAAGCAAAGGGACCCCTTACATCATGGCCGCCATCCGCAATAAGACACCAGCCTTATTTACAACTACGTGTGAGTCATAACTATCAAATTTATTTACCTCTCGTTCGCCGGACCCCCTGGTTTCGCACACTATACAAAGGTCCAAACAACCGAAACAACTCACGCTTTTTTAACCGTTTTTACATGGGGCGGTAATCCTGGGCAATAGCTGCTCCGCAATGTTTACACCATCTAAAGATGGCCGCCGCGCACTCGGCTCTGTACACGTGACCTTGGGCAGGGGGCGGTTACCCAACGCATCACGCTGAACGTCCGGTGTTGTTCAAATAACCCGCGCCGCCGAGCCCAAACATCTACTCGAGCTCGGCGGGGATGGGTAGGTCACAACGCCCGGACGCAGAAGACTTCAGGTGAGTGCGTGTAGCGCTTGACTAAGGGTGAGCAATCAGCGCCAATACAGGTTGTTTAGCCTTAGGTAGTCTGCCAACATCAAATGCAGAGATACGTTTTTCTTTACCGCGTTTTCTCCAACCCCCTCTTCAGCCACACCTCCGGGGCTTAGCTCTGCAGTTCAGCCCCGCCGAACACTCACGTGGCCTCTAAACATATGACCATTAGGTGAGTAGGAGTATTTACACATGCTTGTTTAAATGGTTTACTCAGATCACAGGGATTGTGCTACGATGCCTACAAAGTTACCTAGTGGTGTTAGCACATAAGACCTGCCTAATACCTGACATACTAGAGGCAGGCATTGATTTGAAGACTGCTGCATTTTTAACTTTGTCTGTTTACATTGTTGTTTTAAACCATCACCCTCACTATCCACGGTCCTGTTCACAGTTCTAGTTATTGTGTGTGCTCTTCACCTTGACACTGCACGCTCAATACACTTAGCATGCGGTGGATGTGTAAAATCACTTTTCAACACCACCAGCATGTTAGTATATTTACAATAGTATATTTTCTTCCTGGCAATATTGTGACCTGCATTTTTGTTTAATTACTGTTTCCTTATCCTTTCTATAGGCATAGGAGAATCCACTAAGGTAACAATACAACACATATGATACTAGCATGTTGTTGTCTTCACTTTGGTCCTGAAGAATCGCGGTCAATATACCATTAGCGAGAAACATGTTGACCACATGCACTGCTAGTTTCTACTAGGGGTTACACAACATAATAGGTTGACACCTAGGCAACTAGCTTCACCTTTTACCTGTAGCCAGGGGACCCCCAGAATAAAGTCCATTCCGGTACCCCTTGTTACATTTTAGCCGCCTTATCATAGGAATACACGACCCTGCCCACATACCCCCACTTCACCAATAGGCAGTTGGAAAAAGATCTCCGCCAAAGAGCCCCTCTCTGAGGTGTGCCCGTCGGGGATTGCACCGCCTCCCCGACGAGGAGCAACCGCCGATGATGAAGCATGACACTCCTCGGGGTGTGTGAGGCAAATACATCCAACAAAATGGATGCCCCAGGGTATCATTTAAATCCCCCCCTTGGTCACGCCAGCTAAATCCCCTTACCTCCTTTTCCTCTAGGAACAGTGCAGCAAACCCCCCCTTTTTAGGTCGCGCCTGCGATGCAGGGGCGAAAGCCCCTGCTGTCGCAAAGCGATCTATTGCAATCATTTCAGCCATTGTCCCGTTCAAGGACTAGGCAGAGACAACAGACTGTCACGAGCACGCAGCCGGCCGGGATCGGATCAGGTCACGCGCTCCGATCCCGGCCGGCTGTTCACAACACATGCACACATGCACACGCAGGCACAGGCAGGGACACACACACACAGGCAGGCACACACGCAGGCACAGGCAGGCACACACGCAGGCACAGGCAGGCACACACGCAGGAACAGGCAGGCACACACGCAGGCACAGGCAGGCACACACAACACACACACACACACACACACACAGACAGACGCACGCACACACATCCCCCTCCCCCCAACTCACCGGGCTCTTTTAGTGTGTTCCGTGTCTCTGTCTCTCGTCAGCCAGGGGGTCAGTCTCGATCCTCGATCTCCCTCCGCAGCGCTGGTCTTCACCCGGGCCCCCTCCTGGGACCCGGGACTTCAGATGCCGCAGTCCGCTTTGGCGCCGGGGCTCGGAGCGCGCATGCGCCGGCAGCCCCCGCCCTCTCACGCTCAGCCCGGGCTGCTTGCGTTTCGTAGGTGAGTGATGTCATCGCTTTGGCCAGTGGTTCCCAAACTGTGCGCCGCGGCGCCCTGGTGCGCCGTTAGAAGTAGCCAGGGGCGCCACACAGCTTGGGAAAGTGGAAAAGGTAGCAGGTTCGGATTAATATTTTAGCAATGTGGAACGTTTGTAGATTCTTTGTGGCGCCGAATAACCCATTTGGGACAGAGAGTTGTCGTTTTTTTATGACCGTGGTTTAAATCAGGAGAAGCATTTGCTATCGTTACTCATTTTTATTCCAAGTAAAATTGTTTAAAAAAAGATGCAGTACTTCGGGGTGGGGCACATTTTTATAACGCTATCGAAATAAACCTACAGCCAGAATCTTAATGTTCACAGAGGCTGTCCTAGAGCAGAAGTGTGGCTTTTATGTTTATATAAAAAACCTTTAATTTCGAACGAGGTTTTGTTGTGTGATTAAAAATAAGCCTGTGTTTATCCAGGTGTGGCACCGCAGTAAGATGAAACGAAAGCAGTCCCAGGCGGCCAGGCTGGCTCATCCAGTAGCAAAAACATATTGAGGGGGTTGCTTCACTGGTCTGGGAGGGGCTTTGATTTTCAACAAGGCTTTGTAAGGATGATCACAAGGGGAGCGCATGTCAAGGGCTCTACACATTATGATGGTTCATCTTTAGTGGGAAACATTAATGGGGACCTGAACTCTGGCCTGGCTGTTAGCGCTTTGAAAGGGAAGGGGGAAGCCAGAATGGGGGGGGGGGGGAGATAACTCAATTTATTTGTGGTTTGGGAAGCACCCTAAGAGATAGCCAGGACTCAACAGAAAGAGACCCTCCTCCGAGATTTCTAGAAATATGTGTGCAAGTGACTGCTGTAGTCCTGTTATTGTTAATGTCTTGCATATGAATTTTATTATTTTATATGATGGAATTACATTTTTTTTTTTAAACACACACAAAACTGCTACAGGCACACCAAAGAATTGTAGCAATTCATTTTACTGTTTGTTGTTTACAGAAACAAAAGCCTCCCCAAAACACCATTTTTTTCTTAATGGACAACATCAGATGAAAGGGAAATATACATTATTCATTTCTGCGCTCCTTAGTGTTTGAATGCTGCATTTTTATCTAAAAAACAATATATTTGTAAATATTCATATTTAAAGGGTTTGGGGCCCGTGCGGACTGTATGTACAGCTTGTACCAGGCAGTACTTAAGGGAGTGCACAGCTTGACCTGACCCCAGAGGTGAATGTCAATTTGCAGTGTCTACTAAAATATACATCGTTTGTTTCACTTGATCCAGAACATCTGAATTAAAAAGAGACTGTCGTGGGGGAATTAAGAAAGCCCTCCCTGTCAGCGTCTACTCTTGAACACATCTCACTCCAACTAGGTCTCTGCTCCAAAAATACCAACACATATGTACAAACAGAGAGATGCCCCAAAACAGATGGAGGGAAAAGGAGGTCCCGAAGATCACGGAACAGGCAAAGTGAGATTAACACAGGCACCTGAAGACGCAGGAATGTTTCTCTGCACTTAGTCACTTAACACTTAAAGTTTATTATTAAACGACTGCTTTCATTTTAATTTTGATACAAATATAATTAGAATATGTTTATCGGCTTCATCCCAATTATTTTCATGAAGAGAAATGAAAGTACTTCTAAGTCCGGGCTTACATCCCCCCACCCGAAAAAAAAGTGACATAATGGGGAGCCACGGCCAAAGGCCAATAGGTACAGGGAGCCGCAGGTCAAAAAAGTTTGGGAACCACTGGCTTTGGCCATTATGTCTGAGTGTATTTTTCAAACTTATTCTAACATATATAATGTAACTCTTACGCACATTATATTTATTTGAGGATGAATCAGACTCAGATAAAGGGAACTAATATTATTTTAGCGTCTCCTGTAAGCCGACGGTAGGACGTACATTACTAATAGAAAGTGATGATGTACTTTATTACGGACTGAAAATTGCTCGTTGATCGACGAAATTAATAATTCATTATAATTTATACTATTGCATTAGATAATGCATAAGTAGGTACAAATACTATTGGGAGAACTGATTGCCTAGGTAATACGTTTCTTTCCTGTATTAGTGGGTTCTTTTTACCGTTTCAAGATGGCGCCTATTTTGTTTTCGACTTTATAAACAGCTTCTGTAATGGCGCACGGGGAGCACGCCATGTAATACAGTTAGAGACTGATACGGTGCAAACAGTTGATATTTTGCGATTAGCTCTTTATGGGATTTATTTATGCTCTACAACTAGTATCTATGACCGGTAGTTTATATTGATTTATTATTTTTTCAGGCTACGTAAACGGTACTATTGATTACGGACAATTTCCTGTGAGATTTTGAACACGGAATGGGGCTTATGGGGTTTGAATGTTAATGGATGTATTTAGGATATACACGTTATTCCTATTTTTGCATACAGGACTGACGGATAGGAGTTATTGGATCGATATTGAGTTTTCTTGTTGCTGACCTCGAATTATAGGTGAGCAATATAGGGTTGCTGTTGATAGTGGAGTATATTCGTTCTGGGGTGTATATTTACCCCCTGTTTCTATTTTCAGGTTACCTTTTGGAAATTAAATATTTATGATTTAGTCAATATTATGGAGTGAGGAATAACTGAAGAATTCGGGTGAGCATTATAGTAAGGGATATTGAGTCACCTATACTTTTTGAAGCCGAATTACTGGTGTCTTTTTAAGGGGTAGTGATACTTGATTATGAACTCAGGTGGGGTGTCACGTTGAGCCATATATTACTGATCAATGTCTAGTATCTTGTATTGACTTTGCTAGAAGGCTGATACGCTTTGATTTAATTTTTGATATACCTGCTTTGGTTATCATAAATATTTTTCAGTGTACAAGCCTAACGTCATATTGGCAAGTAGAATTTTGGGACTTCAAAATTAATAGTTTCAGAAGGTGAAATATAACTATATTTATTATATTTTATTCTTTGGTGAATTTGTGCACTGCGGTGGATCTCAGACCCTGGTGACTTGCTGTATTTTTCACTACTACCGTTATAACACTTTAGTGGTGTTGTTCTGCATTCCTTTACTTATTTCATACTCGAAACTATTGGACTAATGGAAGCTTGACTTTTTTAAGATGTTTTCACCGTTTTGTTAAAATTCTTTTGGAAGATGTATTATAATTAAATGTATGTTCTTTTGGAACTGCTGCCCTGATGAAGTCATTTGCACAGACTGGTGCATGACGAAACACGTGTTGGCTGCTTTGCTACGGATTGGATGTAGTGCACCTTTGACTTTGTTGACACTTGATTTGAAATAAATGACCATCTTGGACAAGATTTATTGGAAGATTCTTACTTTTGGACAACACCAAGCATGGACTAATTAAGCGAGATTCTTACTTTAAAAACTTTTTTACTTGTACTGACCTTGTTTATTCACCAGCTGTACCTGAGTCTTAAAATATGTCTATTATTGAATGAATACTTATATCATTTACCTTATTTGTTGCTCAGGGAGGAAAGTCCTTTTGCATGGGATTCATTACCTGTGAGTAACTGTGGAAGTGCCGGCTGTGATTTTAGCATCTATATTGCGAGGGGATTGAGTTACACAGGTACAAAAGCCACCCCGTATGCCACCGGAGAGGGGTTACTCTCCCTCCATTCAGAAGGTGCTCCGGCCTTTCTGCGACTCATTTAACATGCAGAGCCCCCACCCCCAGCATCCCTAGAAAGTGGACGCTGAGATGCTCAGGTTATGGCTAGCACCAGGGCTAGCTTCATTCTTCACAGGCCTCTCTATCTATTCAGAGTGCCCAGCTGCTTCTCTGATGTTCAACATGTCACTTAGTCAACATACAGTGCCCAGCATCCCCTGCAGCTGCCCTCTGCTGCCCAGCTCTCCCCGCAACCACTGCCCTGTGTAGAACTTTACTGCTGCAAGCATTGGGGGGAGCTATTCATCAGCCAAAAGGAGCACCCACCCTTGAGCTTCCACCATCTCTGCTAGCACTCCTCCACCTCCCACACCATGCTCAGCCAGCATCAAATGATTAATAAGATCTTTATATTAGAATGTGGATCACTGATTTGAGGCCACCAAAGGGTAAATATAAACAGAGTAATAGATCCATGGAGCTGCAGTAGTGTAGCTTCAACTCCTGTCTCACTGCCCAGCTTCCTGCACAGAGTGAGTGCCACTGTACAGCCTCTAAGCTCTCCAGTATCCCTGCTCGTTACAGTGCTGCAGACAGCGGAACTTCCTTGCATATAGTGAGGAATAATGGGTGAAGGTGCAAATCTTAACATGCACTAACACACACAGAGGAATTAAGTAGCATGAAAGCTCATCCTTGGGTGTGTGTGGCTGTTCACCAGTGACATGTGAAGTAACAGTAGATGTTGTAGCAAGCAGGATTGTATGCTGCATGGATAAACACTTATAAGGTCCCAAAGGCGAGACCTATTGGCTATGCCAATGCTTGTTTGATTTGGCCATTGGAATGGTGCCAGTGCGCAGGGACCTCGCTCGAGGTTATGTGCAACTAACTGCATTAGGGGGCTAGATGATGTGCATACATGGGAGTGGTGGTGCTAGACCCCACCCCCCTGTAGAGGGGTGGGGATGTTAAGCAATGTCACAAAGTAATTACAACAGCTTATGTATATTTGTAAATTGTTGCATAGTATTAAGTAGTGTGTGTGTTTAATACATTTACTCTTACTTTTATAAAGCAAAGTACAGACTGGACAATCAATCATTGAGTGTTATTTCTGCCTACCTGTAAATGGCGATTACTAGCCCACACTACCTCCCTTGAGTAAGCCTTAGACTGCTCTGCAATGCTACCCTCTGAGAGTCAGGCGCTACACTAGGGTGTGTGGTTCCCAGTGAAGGACAAATGTGACTTGTTATTTGTGCAGGCCTCACAGATACTGCCTCGTTTTCCAACATAGCTAAACTATGGAAAAAATTAAATCTACCATGATGCACTGTGGGGAAATTGGTGCAACATGTTAGAGCATGGAACACACTGTGTGAGCTGTTTAAAAGGGCTACTTCTGAGCAGGAATGTAGCTTAATATTGAGTGTGTGAGCTTGTGGCACACATCATGCTTCATTTGTTATTTTACTTTAGAAATAGATACCCAGCAGGTAAATACCCTTGGAAGGAAGGACTATTCCCCTCTGAAGAAGATCAAAAACCATGAAACACCTGCAGGGCATTTTGAGTATGACTCAACAAATATTTGATTATGGAAACAATTAAAATGTGAGTAAACTGAACTTCCTTGCTGGAAAATTAATGCGACATGTAAGAGTACACACACCATACATTATGATCATTTCTTCATTTCACTTTTCTTTTGACCTTTATGTTGACTTCAATATTTGCCTTACCATTGCTGAGTAGACTGACACTGTTTGTTCTTAACTGGATTAGCCTTATAGATGCACGAGTCTGCTGCAGATAGAGCCATCATAGCCGCCTTGAAACTCTTTCAAAAGGCGAACAAATATCAGTAAGTCACTCATTGTGTGGGACACGAAATCAAACCCGTTGTTATCACTCATTGGAGCAGTTCATGGTTTAAATAGCCCTTTCTCTAGCATTGCCTTGCAATACAGATCTTTAAGCTTAGTATAGTACAATTTATGTTTCAAATCTTTAAAACATTTTCGCTAGCAGAGTTAAATTATAAAATCACCGTTAACCAACTCAAGGCCATTACGAGATCTTTTGAGTAATGCAGACATTACTTGTTAGGGGACAAAAACAATACAGAAGTGTATACTGATCACTGAAATCTGCAGTTCCTGACACCAGCCAAAGCATTCATTGTAGGAAACTCAGATGGACCTTGTTCTTTTCTATGATTAAAAAAATATGAACTACAGACCAGGTCCTACCTATGGTAAACCTAATGTTCTATCATGACAGAATCAATCTGAAAGTGAGCATCAGGTGACAAGTGACCCACCATTAACTTTGTTCCTAAGATTTCAAATACACATCCTATTACCTTAAAAAAATGTAGGTGCCGCGGTCTGGTGTTAGGTACCACAGATATGCATGTTTCTCAATATTTTGATTTGGTAATGGGTTGAGTGAACATGATTTTGTTTGTGGGGGTGTGGGGCACATATTCTATGTTTACTGTTTGGTGATGGTCGAGTGAAGGTGCTCTTGATGGATGGTGTGTGCTCCTGTTGTACGACAAAACCAGGGGGTATATGTACAAGGAAGTGGAGGAGAGAGGCGCTTAAAGCCTCTCTCCTCCAGTTCTGAAACACACTGCTGTACCATATTTACAAGAATGTGGTGTAGCTTTGCGCTTTCCCCTGTGATGACGCTAAGTTTAGCAACTTAGCGCCAACACAGGCACCCTTACACCATAGTGCAAGGGTGTGTGCGTGCAGGGGAGGATTTGTTATGTGTAGGAAGGTGTCCCTTCCTGCACATAAACAATCCTAAAATGCCATCCCGTCACTTTCATGGGTGCTGCTTCATGCAGCACACATGAAAGTGACAAAAAGGATTTTTTTAAAAAGATTGTTTATGTGCAGGAAGAGACACCTTCCTGCACACAAACAAACAATGGCATTGTGCTTTTTCCATGTGTGCCACACAAGGCAGCACATGGAAAAAGCATAAACGAGGAGAAATAATGCATTTCTTCTTGTTTCGCCATGTTAAGACCAGTTTTTACCTCGTCTTAATTTTGGCGCTGCCTCCTATATACTCCACCCTTGTAGATAGGGGGCAGCGTGAAAATGAATGGGTGTTGTGGTGGAACACCCCTTTAACACCCACTGCCCACCCCATTCACGCCAACCATAATGTGAAAGGGGGCTTTATGTACAAGGCAGCATTAAGCCACTTTAACGTGGCTTAACACTGCTTTGTACATACTGCGCAGCCCCTATCGCCACTGCAGTTGACGCTGTGGTGGCGATAGGGGCTTGTACACATGCTCCCAGATGTCTTGTGGTTGGGCGCAGTGTCATGCGGTGGTTTATATTGTGGTTGTGGATAAACATGATATCTACGTTACACAGCTGTCAACAGACGCAAAGTCATGGCAGTGAATTTAAGACAGTCCTGATGTTTCTACTAAAAAGCACCACTCATGCGGCATCTCGCAGCCCCATACCTTGAATGATAACTGAGTAACATCTGAATTCTGCTACCTTAGAGCATGACCACTAGGTGTTGCCAAATTAAATGACCCACATATGGCCTTTCGATTGATACCCCTTTGCATTACATCACTTGTAAATATGATGGTGATGTTTGTCTAGAGAAATCATTTACCCCTTGTGTGGGATATTGTAATAAAGGGATGCCTGACGGTTTTATATGTGTTACAAGCCAACAATAAAATGCTATAATGGCATTTTTGTTTCATGCAGTTATTTCAAACTCTCGAAATATCATTTATCAAATCACAATCCTTCCAAAAGCAGGAATGTACACATTCTCTTGTATGCTTATAATTGATCATGCATTTGCGAATTGATATGTACATTTTACAACGATTTAAAGGCATAGCAGCAACCATGTACAGGAAATATTGTGAAATACATTTTAATTTCAAATCTGAATATTTTGTGCTTAGTAATTATTTTATAATATGTCCAGCTGTGAAGGTGCCCTTATTAAGAAAGTGATTTGTACTACTGAGCTAACGTTTTTCAAAGGTTATCTCATTTAAATAACATTTACAGGCATCTAATGACATGGAGTGATTAAAGAAACATTATTAGCGTTTACCACCCCAGGTAGTATCGATTGATGAGATGTCTTGGCTCATCGGCTATTACAATCCTTCTGTAGAGCTGTCTCTTAATTGGGTTTGCATTCACATTTCACGGTTAACATCGTTAGTCTCTCCTCATAAAGAACAATTTATTGATGGTTAATTATCTTCTTGACCCTACAGCTTGCACTCTTGACCGTGAGAGCACTCACACGCTATCTGTTAGCAGCAATGCTTACATACCACGTGCGTCTGTCAGCAGTCTTTATAAGTTACCACTGGTATGCCACCTTATTCTTAATGACCTCTCAATGACCTCTATTAGGGCATACCAACCCTCCACCTCCCCCTAATTATCCATTGCAAGGGTTTGAACAAGAAGTTAAGTCACATTTTTTGGGTGTGGGTTACCTCTGAACTCCCTTATAAAAATATGTGATTTTCCGTTTGCTGTTTGGGCGAACACCCCCGTAAACCTCCCATTCTTAATCCCTTTACCTCCTTTTACCACTACCTTCTTCTGAACCCTAAAGTCCCCTTACCTCCTTTTACCTCTAACCACCCCTCACCCTAAAAAACCCTTATCTTTTTTTACCTCTACCTGGCCCTTCACACTAAAAACCGCTTCCCAGCCTTTGTTACTACCTAACCCCTCACCCTAAAACTCCTACCTCTTACCCCTAAAACCGCTTTGCCACCCTTTAACTCTAGCCACCCCTGAACGCTAAAAAAAAGACATCACTTAGAAGACCTGCATTGTAAAGTGCCTAAAAAAGGCATTTGTGGTACCTACCTGTGTGGTAAAGACTCGTGTTGTAACATCCTGTGTGGTAAAGCTATTACTTTTTACTTGAGCTGATCAACTTTCCTTGCTGAAGCGATGGTCTAATGGTAACCAAGCAGTGAACAGACTGCTTGCCTTACCTATCAAAGTACCATATATAGCATTATCTTCGCATACAAATACTGTGACTGGCTTGCACTCCTAAATTGCATGTTGTGCGGAAATGGAGTCTATAATATAGTATGGCTGTGCAGCCTTGCTGTGTAATACACTTACCAGCCCCTTTAAGACCATTAGGTTTTTTCTGTCAAACCCTCAGGTCAACCCTGGGTAGCTGTGGCACTGAGCAGCAAGGCTTACCCATAGGAATAAGAGTAAAGAATTTAAACAGCACTAAAACAATTGAAGAAGAAATTGACCTGACACTCAAGGATGAAAAACATTCACTAGAGGGTTCCAGAGCTATTGATTTTACAAGCCATAATAAATCCAAGCAATTTCAGTCAACTGTGAACAAACCTTTGCAAAGTTACGAATTGTAACCTTAGAGACTTTTTGAAGGAAAACTTAGGTTAAGTGTCAATGCGGTCGGGGCGTGGCCTGGACGCCAAAACAAGATGGCGGTCCCTCTGTAAGCTCCGCTCAGACGCGGAGCTTCATCAGCTAAAGTGCCTCATATTGCAGAGTATTTTGAACTCTGCCGGCAGTTCCGCCGGCATGATGTGGCGGTGAGTCTATACACCAATTTTGACTCTCCCAGCATTATTATTGAGCGGCACTCGGGCTCCGTTTTTTCATCTCAGCTGGGCTCCCTTTGTGATTTTTAATGACATACAATCTTTTTTATGATACCAGGACCATCATTTTCACACCGTCTTCTGTTTTTGGATGCATTTATTAGCGTTTTATGGGCTGGAAAATGTGTTTGTTGACTTCCTCACTCACTACTTTGGATATCTTAAATCAACTAAGCTGCATTACAGGGTGCTCCCTACTCATTATTGTGCGCTGAAGGAGTTTTATCTTCTTTATGTTTTGGATAGTGTAATCTACTAGATTTTTGCTGATTCTGGACATTTGCTATAGTGGCGGTTCCTCTCCTCATTGGGGTGATTATTAAAGACATTCTTCAGTAAATAATATACTTCACTTCTACCCCCTCTGTTGTATTCCAATTTACCTACCTCTTTTTGGATGTTCATTGTTTTTACATTCTTCTCCATTGGTATATGGGACGGAGCCACCCAACTATACTCACTACTCATCACTCTTTTCAGCAAGCTAAGATGGCAAGCGACTCTCACACCACCTCTAAAACATCCTCTTCAGGTGCAAAACTCAAAAGGCACAAAAATGATCCACCCTCTCCTATTCTCTCCTCACAAAATCTGGTACTTGACTCTATTTTAGATGAGGTACGCTGGCTTCAACCTTTTATGTCCGCTACCAATGAAAAATTACAACAAATAGAAGGCCGATGGATTGTTATGGAGGGAAAGGTGTCGGAACTTGAACAATGTGTAAGTCACCTTCAAGAAATTACCACAAAACTTCCTCTACTAGAGCAAGAGATCTATAAATTGAAACTACAAACCAAAGATCTTGAAAATTGAAATCGGAGGAACAACCTTCGCCTTTATGGTCTTCTGGAAAATATTGAAGGCCCGGATATGCTATCCTTCTTGAAAAAGTTCCTCCAAGATCTCTTAGACCTTCAATCCTCTTCACCTCTCAACATACAACGTGCACATCGTTTGAGTCGTCTTCACCTAATTAAAGCAAGCCATGTGGTATTATAATGTTCTTCTTAGAATCTACTGAACAAATGCATGTTTTGAAGGCAGTTAAACTCAAATAACATCTCACTTGGTCGGGACATAATATCTTCATCTCCCAAGATATCTCCATTGCAACAAATGCTTGACGTAAAGAATTTCAGGCTCTTCGTCCTCAGATGAGACATTTGAATATGGAATATGGCATTCTCCATCCTTGTCTTTGCAAAATCACTCACAGTGGAAATCCACGCTCCTTTGACGATCCTGCGAAACTGAAACTTTTTCTAAACAGCATTTCCTCTCGCAATATGGATACTAATGCTTAACTTTCTTTTAGTTACTATTTGATATTGTACTTCTAAAGTATATCTATCTGGTTGTTTCTATTATCTGTTCCTTTTTTTTTCTTCTTTTCGTTTTCTATTTTTTCCAACACTACCTTCATTCTTTTTATGTTTTATATTACGTAATTTCCTTCTATTCTCTCATTCTCTGCTTTTCACTCTCTATTTCCTATTATATGTTTTTTCTTTACTTCTTAAGAGGTCTCTTATTACCTATTCACTTCTACTGCCATCCTTGTTTTTGACATCAGCATGCTCCTCTCATATTGGTTGCTTATCTCTCTTCAGGTCTGGATTCATTTCCTTGATCTGTTTACTTACTCTACTTCTCTATCTTTTTCTTCTTCTCTCTTCCCCTTTCTTCCTGTCTCTTGGCTTTTTTCCCATAAGTTTTTTTCTTATTATTATCTTATTATCTCTATGAGTGTATTGCTTTATCTCTATTATTTATTTTTCCATTTCGTGATTCCCCGTTTTAATTGTTTAACATTCGATAAATGTTGTCTCTTTATCTTTCTTATTGGTCTTACAGTGTACTGTTCCTGTTTCCATATGTCTCCACCCAACCCTCAACATGTTTCACGTTGTTTCGTGGAATGTACGTGGTCTAGGTCATCCTGTCAAGAGTCAAAAGGTATTCTCATCTATCCAAACTTAATGCCCATGTCGTTTTTTTTACAGGAGACTCATTGAAATGATGTAGAATCTCTTAAGCTTAAACATCAATGGTTTAACCGAATTGTTTTCTCTCCTGCTGTTGACCACCATGGCGGTGTTGCTATTTTAGTTCATAAATCACTTAATGTAGAGATATTATCGACTGAATGTGATTCCAATGGGTGATCGGCTTTGGTTGATGCTATAATTTTTTTTAAAACAAGTCACTTTCTTAAACATTTATGGCCCGGTCAACCCAGACCCACAATTTTGGCATTGTATTAAATTGAAATTATCCTCCATCCCTAACCCTAATATAATTGATGGTGGCGATTTTAATTTTTGGATATATCCATTTTCAGATAGGAAATCTAAATGTAAATTTAAACCTGATAACACCCATACATTATTTCAATCTGCCATTGCCTCCCGCCCATTGTATGATGTATGGAAAGATGTAATCCAGATATTTACAAATTTACTTTCTTTTCATCTGTTAATCTTACTATGTCCCGCATTGGTTATGTCCTAGTTACTAACTCATTACTCCCTTGTATCCAGTCATCTGAAATTGGTTCTATTTTTATCTCTGACCATGCGCCTCTTTTGATTTGTCCCTTAATACTTGCAAAAAATGGCCGTTGGCGTTTTGATAATCACTTATTCTCAGACCAAGCCTTCATTTCTGAAGCGACCTCCTTTATCAAGGAATTTATTCAACTTAACAAACCTTTGGATACCTCAACTCATAACTATTGGGATGCTTTTAAAGCATCCTTTAGAACCTTTACCATTGCCTACTCTGCAAAGAAAAAGAAATTACTCAATGATCAATATAAAGAAACTCTTCAAAAGATTAAAACCCTGGAACACAAATAATTTTCTTCCAAATCCTCTTCCACTTTGCAAGAATTGATTACAGCCAAATCTACCTTGAATATGATTGCCACTGTTGATGCTTGTAATATTCTCCTTAAGATTAAATCTAAATTTCATGGAGGTCAAAATAAGGCGGGGAAAATGTTAGCCAACTATTTGAAAATAAAATCAGAACGTAAAATATTGGATCTATCAACTCAGAAACATCCAATAAGGTTCTTTCCTCTGATTCAGATATATTGGATACATTTCAATCATATTATCAACTTTTATATACAGAAGATACAACTCCCTGCACGATACGCTACGGAGAGTGAAGCTGTGTGGAGCCGTGCTCCAAGTAAGGAGCCAGGAGCCTATTACTGATCACAAATTATCGCCCATTACCATCGCGATTGTCGAGGAGCAGCGCGCCGTGTGAGGTGTGCGCTGAGTGGGGAGAGGGAGGAGAGTCCATTGTTGTTCTTCCACTGCTGCTACCTCCATTACCGCTGAGGCTGCGCGGCTCTAGGGGTTACAGTGCTGTGAGGGGCAGTGTGTCATCATGCCTCGTGGAAGCGATAAGTACTGCCCTCCTGAAAAGGCAATTACAGGGCTATGAAGGAGAACGGAAGAGCTAAGAAAATCAAAGGATTTAATACAAACAGTAAGAAGACTCCCGTGGGGCAAAGTAGTGCATGCCTTAAGACAAGGTCGTGCAGGTCTGATCAACAGAGGTACGTGACCACTCCTGGTGATATTTCAGCCCCATTAAATGTTGCCTAATAGCTTAAATAAAAAATATAGTAGTAGCAGATTGACAAAACTGGTAATTAAGAGCAACAGTCCGTTTGATGAAATAGAGCCGCGTCGGACGGAGGAGGCTGAATGAGTACCTTGGAAGGACTCAAAGTCCCAGGGGGCCGCTGCTGTCAATCACACGCACCTGGTCGCTGCTGCCAATCCCTACATCAATGCCTCGCCGCTCTCGCTTCGCGGAACGCCAGGCTGGGCCCCCCCTCTTAGTTGTCCAGCTCTGTAAGGTCAGTCTTTATTACGTGGTGTGGCAATTGGGCTGATTTTACACAAGTTACTGGTTACTATGCTTTGCTAACGATGAATTCGCGGGAGGGGAGGGGGCGGAAGTGTTGTTGGGACTCTTGACCAATTCATTGTAAGAGCCACCTCGGTACTAGCACATGAAATCGCCTTGACTGAACGGCTGTTATCTCTTGATCCTCAGCAAAACAAACGGTCATCTTTGGGTGGACTAATGCTTACACGCTCGCCAAAACGTTGCCTGACTATAGGCTCCAACTCACTGAATTCTGCAGGGGGTTGCAGCCAAACTCCACTATTATCGCTGGATAACCCAATAACAACGGAGCTATCAACTAGTTCCACCGCACATGATTTGGTATAATTGAGCTCATCTATCCCCACATTACAACGAGTCACTACCAGGTCTGTGCCCCACTCAAAAACCCAAGTACTGGAAACCTTACAAGCTGGCCTCAAAAAGGAAGTGGGGAGGGGGCCCCCAGAGGCAAACAAATGCAAAAATGCCTAAAGTGACTAAAACTGGTGGGTCAGCGCTATTATCATCATCAACATCATCTGAGCCACACCCTACCATCATTACAGCTGGCACTCAGAACATGGTTATAACTGGAAATCCGCTGCTTGAAAACTAAGAAAGACTATGGACTAGAATGGGGGCCCTTATACTGCCATCTTTCTCTCCAATCCTAGAAAGACTGAATGTAATAGAGGAGAAAGTAACCAATCTTGAACTTTTAGCTGTGTCCAATCATGCTTCTGCCATGGTTTTATTGGAGGGAAAGAATCGGCCCTCTGATTTGATCAAATGTGATAAGTAACCCCATAATGTCAAATCCATTACCTGATATCCCTCCAACAACTAATCATCTATCTATCGCACCAACTAGAAATAGGGGGGTGATAACTGCT
This sequence comes from Lissotriton helveticus, assembly GCF_964261635.1. Classification (NCBI taxonomy): domain Eukaryota; kingdom Metazoa; phylum Chordata; class Amphibia; order Caudata; family Salamandridae; genus Lissotriton; species Lissotriton helveticus. Next base: position 1,909,793,246 of record NC_136059.1, read on the forward strand.
TCTGATGTTGGCACAGTGGTTGAGGAAGGCGGCGGGAGTGAGAAAGGGAATATGTCTGGTGAATTTGCCCATCTCATCCCGAGCTCGCCTAGGGTGGAGGGAGATGGACCCAACACCAAGATCACTAGCAGCACAGTAGGCAATAACCGTTTGCTTGGTTTAGATAACCAACCAATCACTGCCCCTCGGGGTACTGGACACGTTTTCCATGCAGCACATCTCAGGCAGGGAAACAGCTTATCTAGATATGATCCCAGGGTAGTAAATCTTCCCCCTGCTGCAGCACCACTGGTTGTGGTCTTGAGGAATGTACCCAAGAAGGCCAGGTAGAATCTACCAAACAGTTAATGGCAAAAACAATGCACTGGCTAAACGTACATTTGAAAGAAGCAGGGGTATGGGGCTGGGATATTTGTAACCATCTTATAATGGCTAGACGTTCATCTTGGGTTGGTTATTCTATGAAGGATGGAGGGGGTGATTGCGTGGTTGCTAACTTCAACAATGCGCGTGTAGTCAGGCTCATACTTGAATGTTTAGGGAGTAAGAATAAAGGGCTTTGTCTTGCTAAAATACCTATGCTTCCCTTAGAGTTTTTCTATAGACCTCATCACAACACACTATCAGGCGGGAGAGTCGGGAGTGACTACCGCAGCGCTCACCATGGGGTTATGGTGCACCCATTTGAATTGAATTTAGCAAACAGATTTGCCCAATTGTCCGGCTTAGATGGCTGCGATTGACTGTCACCTGCTGATCCACCCGGAATGGAAAAGACTCCCAATGATGTTGATACCTCCCACCCGTCGGTTTCAAATCTACAGTTAGCTAATGCCAACGGGATCCAGAGTATTGAGAACATGGTCACGCTTGAACCAAATGCAGGCTTCGTCGAGAGGTCATTGAATATATTATCTTGGAACATTGCCGGGTTGCTTACGAAGACCAGATCCGAGGACTGGTCAAACTTCATTGAGTCGTGCAACATGGTTGTGTTTCAAGAAATCTGGGCTCTGAGTACGATCTTTCGGCCAGGTTATCTGTCATTTGGCAAGCCTGCAACTTCTAATATTAAAGAGCGTCCATCTGGTGGTCTAACAATATGGGTTAGACAATAGGCAGGTTTCCAGGTTGAAGACATAGCAATCGATAACCCAGACATTCAGGCCATTAAAATAACCTCCAAACAGGAACCTGAGTGTATATTCATAAACGTCTATGCCAGAGGGCAGGCAGGTGGAAAGGCTTCACTGACCATTTCTTGTTTGGACACTTTTCTGAAATCCCTAAATGGGCTTTGTAATAAGATCATTGCGGGGGATTTTAATTGCACGTTCAAGCCTCTTGGTTTAGAAGAGGGGAAACTTACCAGCTATGAAGATGCTGTTTGGGGCATCCCGTCATTATTGCTCGCCCCAATTAAGAAATGGACTGACGCCGTGTTTCAGCTTAAAAGTCTAACAAAGGAGAGGGGCTCCGTGCAGTTAATGGAAGATCTAAATCAGACATCCAAGGCAGCTTTACTTTTAGCAGTCGGACAAGGAAAAGTAGGATTGACAACTTTTTTATTAATTTAGAATTCTGGCAAAGAGTGAGGGACATGGAGGTCGTGAATAGACCAGAGAGCGACCATGAACCTCTTTTTTTGACAATAGATGTAAATTACACCCAGAATCGGAGTGGCAGCCCGCACATCGTAACATCAGATGTTATGTCTAATGATTCCCGCAGGCTAAAATGGGCACAGGTCTCCGCGGATGAGGCTACTGTAACTCAAATCAAGCTGACACTTGCTGACTCTCTTGCTGCCTTCTCGCAATTTGATCCTAGTGAGGATACCTTATCAGCCCTCACAGTACATCATGAGGCACTGTTTGCCAAGCTGAGATCTTATTTTGTAAAACCCAAAGTACGAAGCAACAGGTGCCTAGGGTATAAGGCAGCTAAGTGGTATGATGGGGCATGTAGGACTGCTTATAGGGCTCTGTCTAATGCAATAAGGGCAGGTTCTGTTCAGGAGATAAGGAGTAGGAGATCTGAATATAAGGTTATTCAATTATGGGCAAAAAAGGCCCATGATGAAAATAGATGGAAGTACCTGCTGGTCGCATGCAATGGGAAAAACCGGTGCAGATTTTGGCATTTAATCAAGAAGGGAGGTGACCATGCCGGTCCGGTACCTGCTAACAATGTTCCCCCAGAAGCCTGGGTTACATATTTTCAGACCCAATTTTCTTCTCACACAAGTGACTCAGGACAGTATCAATGTGCAGTTCCAGAGGCAATGCTAATTTTTACCCCACTAGAAATAGAATATGCTTTTGACGGGGTGGCTGCAGGCAGAGCTCCGGGACCGGATGGCATCCCGGCGGATATATTTAAATCTGACCGGGAGAATTGGTTGAAATATAGTCTTATACTTGCCAATGGTCTAGCTAGAGGAGCCCCCATTCCGGAATCCTGGCACGGGGCGGAAAGTATCCCCATATATAAAAAGAGAGATCGAGCTAGCCATCCAATTACCGGCCCATCAGTCTTATAGACACTATGCAAATGTTGGTGGCTAGACTAGTGCTATCTAGGGTAAATAGGTGGATTGATGATAAGAAGATACTATCCACCTATCAAGCAGGTTTTCGCTCCCATGTTAGCACTATTGATCAAGTTTTTAGATTTATGATGTTATATTGGAATACCGTGGTCTTAGCTGGGGACACCCTTCATGCAGCATTCATAGATCCTAAGTCTGCATTTGATCTAGTGCCCCGCAGTAAACTTTGGGACACTCTTAACAAAGCTGGGATGCCTGCAGAGATCCTATCATTCATCATTTAACTACATGATTCTACTTATGCCCAAGTTAGATGGGGACAGCAGGGGGAGACACCAGAACGTTGTTTTGGGTGAACAAGTGAGTGCGACGGGGTGTGTGCTAGCCCCTACCTTCTTCTCTTTGTTCATCAACAATGTTGTCTCATATTACTCCAACTATCCCACGGATGCTCCAACTCTTGCTGGTTTGAGGGTTCCTTTATTAATTTTTTGCAGACGATACCCTAATTTTGTTTAAAACACAAGTTGGTCTGCAAAGAGCCCTCGGCTGATTTAGCTTTTCTGTAATGACCTTGTAGTCAACGTTGACAAGACCAAGTTCATGGTCTTGCACAAAAAAAATAAAACTGTGAAAGCCAGAGTAGAAATGAATAATGTGCCCGTTGAACAAACTGATTCATTTACTTATTTAGGGGTTACAATGGGCAAAAGATTGATTTGGAAGCCACAGATGGATTTGCTGGTTTTAAAGCATAATCAACTAGCGGGGGCCCTCCTAAAAGAATACCGTCTATCCCACACCAAACCAGTGGCTTCGGTTATGGCTATTTATCAAGGAAAGGTTAAAGCCTCAATAATTTATGGAGCTGAACTTTGGTGAGTCGAAAAGTTACTTCCTTTAGTCCAAGCACAGAATACGTTTTTGAGGGCATTGACTGGTCTCCCGCTGTCTACACCTCTTAGACCGTTATTGATGGACCTTGGGTGTATTTCCTTTGAGGAGGCAGCAGGCTTTAGACCGCCTGCCAATTGGTGAAGGCTTTGGACTACCCGGGAGCTAGCTCCTTATGCGCAAGCATTTAAGCACATTAGAGAAATCCAACAAAATGTCTTGGTTACATAGGATTAAGGCTACTTTATTGGATATGGGCCTCAACCACCTGTGGCTGGACCCTGAAGTGAATTCTTTCCCCTCGGAAATAGAATTTAAAGCCTTACACAGGGAGATGGTCTGGCAGAAGTCCTTCTCTCATGTCAATGGTGATTGCTTAACAGGCCTCTTTCTGGGTCATAAAATCGAGTACAGAATGGAGGCCTATTGGGACACCATTACCAGCTTTGGTGATAGGAAGCTCTACCACCAATTCAGAGTGGGAAGCCTCCCTATAAAATCGTTCACAAAAAACTAGGGGACTGAGCTGGATTTATACTGCGATTCCTCTCCATGTGCCGCATATCCTTTTTGTTTGCCCTGCATGTAAGGTGCCTCACCATAAATGGCTTAATCCAGTTTGTGCCAAAATAGGAACAAGATCCTGCAAAACATCTCTGCGTATTTTAAAATCTGATACCAGCGAAGTCATAGTTGTTGCTATGGCTACATTTTGGAGCTGGGCGTGGGCCATAAGAAGGAACAGGATGCAGGGCACTATGTAATTATGCAAAAATTTAAATACTTGACTTCTCATCATGCAATAGATGTTAATGAGTTTTGGTGTTTTAGCATTCTCTAAATGAAATATGTTTATATGCCTATATGACTGTGAACTTCTGTTACATGTAATTATGGTTCTACCTTTCTGTCATGATTTTAATTATTTTTAATGATAAAAGTTCCACCATAGGTATATGAATTTAGATATGTTTAATTTGATTTTATCAAGTTTTAGCTTGTGATATTTTATATGTTTTAGTAAGTCATTCCTGGTTTTTATTGTTCCTCTGTGTATGTGTCTTTTATGATTGTTTATAATAGAATAAAGACTAATTGAATTGAATTGAATTGAATTTAGAAAGATTTTGAAACTTTTTCCCAAGGTATCCCTTAACCTCCCTCCCTCCCTGATACCTTTTTACCTCTTGAAAATGATATCTCCCTTCCGGAGATAACCGATGCCTTTAAATCTTTTTAAAAAGCCAAAGCCCCAGGACTAGATGGTTTCTCAATTGAAATATTCTTAACTTTTACCTCAATTTTTTCACCAAAATTATTGTATCTTTTTAATTCTTTCCTCTCTAACTCTAAAGCATGTGGCTCTTTTTTAGAAGCCATTATAGTTGCTATTCCCAAACCAGATAAAGACTCCTCCTTCTGTAAAAATGTTGAACCCATTTCACTGATTAATTATGATTGTAACATTTTTGTACAGATTTTGATTTCCCGCCTTGAAAAGGTTATTCCTCATCTCATCAAACCGGATCAAGCTGGCTTTGTTCAAGGCTGACTTGCCTCTGACAATGCTAGAATGTTTTCAAATAATCTTGCCCTTGGAAAAAAGTACTCTACTCCTTTAGCAGCCCTCTCACAAGATGCGGAAAAAGCTCTTGACCAAATACATTAGCAATATATGTTCTCTACTCTTAAATGGTTTGGTTTTGGTCAAAAGTTTATTTCTTATATCAAATTACTCTATACTGCCCCACATGCCTGTGTTTTTGTCAGCGGTCTTTTTTCCTCATACTTCCACTTGCAAAGAGGCACCCGTCAGGGTTTTCTCCTTTCTCCATTACTTTTTCTCCTTTGTTTAGAACCCTTTCTTGAATGTATTAGACATAACCCTAATATCACTGGTTTTAATTGTAATTCCTATCAAATCAAATGTTCTGCATATGCAGATGATATCCTTATTTACATGTCTAATCCCTGCAATTCTCTTACCCCTTTTTTCCAAGAGATTGCTTTGTTTTCCACTGTCTCTGGTTACAAACTTAATTTTTCCAAAACTGAGATTTGACGTTTAAATTCATCATGTTATCGTTACATGTTTGACACAACCAACTTCACTTGGTGCCCCCAAAAGAATATTTATTTAGGAACATGGTTTTCATCAAATATATCTTACACTTTAACACATTATTTTTCTGCACCAAAACTCAAACTTACCACTTTACTATCTTCTTGGTCCCCATTATTTTTATCCTGGTGGGGCAATCTTGAGATGCTTTTCATGCTCTCAATGTTACCTTTTAAAATTGCCAATTATTATTTTTCTCAGATTAATTAACTTTGTACCAAATTCTTATGGAACAACAAACAAGCTCGTATTGCTCTTTCTAAACTAACCCGTCCAAAATCTGATGGGGCTGTCTGTTTTCCTGATTTTAAATTGTATCACACTGATTTTTTGATTCGACAATTCTATGCTATGTCTAAAGAATATCAAGATTCCCCTATGCCAACATGAGTTGCTGTTGAACGCTCATTGTTAAATTACTTTTCTTTTCAGGATATTACGTTTATGACCAATTGTACTTTCAGTTCCAAATATCCTATTTTAAAATACTCTCACCACCTTCTGCATGGCCTTTTTTCCCAAAGTTTTGATCCCTATCAATCCTTTTTAGCCTCTTCCATATGGTTTAACAAACATATTAAATTCTGTCACAAATCTTTCTACTACAAGCATGGGAAGGAAAAGGGTATATTTTAATACATCAGTTAATGGTTAATAACTCGCTTCTATCCTTTCCACAGTTACAAGAGAAATGTAACCTTCCTGACTCTTGTATTCATCAATATAACACATTATCTTCTGCTCTACAAACCTTCCTACAAAACTTTAATTCCATCCCTACTCCTACCTCTTTTACTCCTGTTACAACCCTATTTCAAACTCCCCTTGACCTAACTCCAAGTGCTTCTTTTTATTTATTTATTTATTTATTTATTTATTTATTTTTGACATTTGTAAAGCGAACAAATGCCCTGGGGCGTCTCAGCGCTGCAGACAGCAGGCAAGATCGAAAGACAGAATTATTGGTTGAACAACCATGTCTTTAGCATCTTTCTAAAGCGTAACAGTGACTGACACGCTCTAATCTCCAACGGGAGAGCGTTCCAGAGATTAGCCGACAAAGTGCCTGTCACCTCAGCAGACAGTTTTTGTACGTGGTACAATTAGCTGACATGCAGTGGAGGAGCGAAGCAATCTATTGGGAAGGTAGGTGGAAAGCTGATTTATGAGAAACTGAGGGCCTATATTACATGAGACTTTATAGGCAATACATAGTGCCTTGAATTTTATCCCGTTCCTGACTGGCAACCAGTGGTATCGTTTGATTATGTGAGAGATTGGTTTAAACTTAGGGGTTCTTGACAACATTCTGGCAGCCGCATTTTGAACGGTTTGCAGTTTTTGAATAACCCTGCTTTGTGCGTTTGAAAACAGCCCATTACAGTAGTCCAAGGATGACATTACTAGTGTTCTGACAAGGGTTTTACCAGCATTTTCGGGGAGAAAATGAAGATTCTTTTTGATCAGTCGGAGTTTATGAAAAGCTGCCGAGACCACCGATTAGCATGCAGTGCAAAAGTCAAACTGTCATCAAATATGATACCTAGGTTCCTCACCTTGGGTACTGGGTTAGGAGGGGGGCCTAGTGAAGGGGGCCACCAGGAACTAGACCAGGCAGGGGATAGCTTACCAAAGATGATGACCTCCATTTTTCGGAGTTCAATTTTAGACAATTGCTGGCGATCCAGTCACTGATGGCCAGCATGCCCTGTTGAAAGCTAGCTGCTACTTTTTCTCCATTTTTATGAACCGCGAGTACCAGCTGGGTATCGTCAGCATGTGATGTAAGGCCCATCCCATACGCCTTGATGACTCTGGCTAGGTCCGACACATAGATGTTAAAAAGTGTCTCACCTGCTAACAATCAGAGTAAATCTCCGATCGAGTTACTTTTGGAACAAGACTTATCTAAATCACTCTCTGTTCATCGATGGAACCGAATGTGGCAAAAAATCTTTAAAACTTCTAAAGCTGCCAATATTACACAATCCCTATATTTTATTTACAATAGAGTTGTAATTACTCCCCTTTTTCTATATAAAATTGACAATTCTCTCTCCCCATTATGTTGGTCATGTCTCTCTTCTGAAGGCTCATTGATGCATTTACTTTATTACTGTCCCAAGGTTTATGACGTTTGGAAAGCTATATGGTTGAAATGTTTATTGATGTACCACTTGCTATTCACAATATCTTTTTGGGTACCATGTCTTCGGATTTGGATCATCCCCCGTCCAAAACTATTCTATTTAACCTCTTTATTGCTATTGCCTTTAAAGTTATATTAAATTGTTGGAAAGATAACTCTAAAATATCCTTTTTGTTAGGGTGGAGTTTGATTTGTGATGAACATTTAATTGCTTCTGTCTCCTACTCTTCTTTTTATTTAAAGATTAAGTCTGACATACTATGATTACCTTTTACTTCATTTCTATCCTCACACTCATTTTTCTTATAACATTTTTATTTGAATCATTTAACCCTCCCGTCTTCTTTCTCTCTTTCCCCTCTTTCTGTTCTTCTTTCTATCTTCTCTATTCTTTCCTCTATCTCTTTTATATACCAACATTTTTTTCGACTATAACATTTTCTCTAATAGAACACACTCCTTTATTACGATAATGTAATTTCTCCTTACCCTTATTTCTCCTCTCCTCTTACATATTTCTTTCTTTCTTATTATAATAGTTGCTAATGTTATTATGTATTACTCTTAACCCAAATTACTTATGTAATGTTCTAATTCTGAGTTCAATCTCTCAATAATAATAATTTTTTTTTAAGTGTCAATGCGGTCGGTTAGAAGTATGTGGGCGACAACTCCAACAGGGAACCAATCAGGGAGCCTGCTACCAAGGAGGAAAGATGCTGAAGAGGCTTTAAGGATGCTGTGAATGTGACACGGTTGACATGGGTCTTGTTGCAGGGATTCCTTGGTCCACAAAGATGGTGCAGGAGTCTTGGATGCAAGGTTGTCGTCCCATAAGGTCCTTTCCGAACTGATCAGAGTCAAGTCACCACTGGACTACCAGTCGCCTGGTGTTGTGGTCACATTCCAATCCTTCCTTGGGCAATAACTCACCTTCTTGTGGTCACAGCAACTCTCTGACAGCACTCCAAGGTTCAGCCAATGTGGGTGCGACTTTGTGCATTGTGTTTTGGTCCTTGGTGCTGCACAGTGGCGGTGGTAGCGACTTGAATAATTTGGGCTACCAACTTGCCCGTGAAGGTTTCTGGTTTCTTCAGCTGTTGTGTCACAAGGACAGGGCCCAGACAAGCCAAGCGGCCAGTCGGATGGCCCTTGGAGTCTCTTGGCTTGACTGGACTCTGGAGACAGCTTCTCCTTGAGTAGGACATGCCAGGCACAATCCCTCTCTTCGCTAGACACCAAGTGCAGCAGGTCCAGTCTTCAACAGTGCAGCCACTCTGTGCTGGTCCCTTGGCGCAGCAGGGCAGCCCATCTTCAGTCCTCCCTCCAAGTCAGTCGATATCTGAGGTCTCGGTGCAAAGGCTGCCCTCTCATGCTCGGAAGATGCCCTGAGGGCAGGGTGCTGTTGGTAGTCAATGAGCTACCAGTTCCTTCCCATCTGGTGACTACTTCTTGTGGCGTGTGGCATCTGGCTATCCCAGGAGGCATCATTCTGCCCACTCCCAAGATGGTGAGACCCTTCTCTCAGTGTTCAGACCTCCCTAGGGTGGCACAACCAGTGCTGTAAGCCCTGGGTTACCCCTCTAACTTACCTGCCCTGAGTACCATATACTAGGGGCTTACAGGTATGTTAGCCATTTCAAGTTGGGTACAGCCAATTCAAAATACACTTTAGGGCAAGGCTAAAAGTTAGTGGTATAGAAGAATGTGGCATGGAGTAGAGTGGAGTAGAGTGGAGTGGTGTAGAATGGAGTAGAGTTGTGAAGATTGTTGTGGAGTGACATAGAGTGTAGTGGAGTGGTGTAAAGTGTGGTGGAGTATCGTAGAGTGTCATAGAGTGGAGTGTCAAACAGTAGAATCGAGTGGAGTGATGCAGAGTGACATAGAGTTGCTTAGAGTGGAGGGGCATAGAGTGGACACGTGTAGAGTGAAAGAACAAAGAGTCTAGTGGAGTGGAGTAGAGTGGTGTTGAATGGAGGGGCGTAGAGTGGAGAGGCGTAGAGTGGAGGAGTGTAGAGTGGAGCAGAGTGTTGTAGAGTGGAGCGGCATAGAGTGGAGTAGAGTGAAGTGGCATTGAGTGGGGTAGAGTGTTGTAGAGTGGAGTAGAGTGGAGTAGAGTGGCATAGAGTGGAGTAGAGTGGTGTGGCATAGAGTAAAGTGTTGTAGAGTATTGTAGAGTGGAGTGTCGTAGAGTGGGATGGATTGTTGTGGGGTGGAAGGTCATAGTTAAGTAGAGTGGCATGAACGGAGTAGAGTGGCATAGATTGGAGTGGTATAGAGTGGATTAAAGTGTCATAGAGTGGAGTGATGTAGAGTGGAGGGGGGTAGAGTGAAGTGACGTAGATTGGCACAAGAACAAAGTGGAGTAAAATGTCATTGAACAGAGTGTCATACAGTCAAGTGGAGTGCCGGACAGTGGAGAAAAGTGGAGTGGCATAGCGTAGACTGGACTAAAGTGTCAGAGTGGAGTGGCATAGAATGGATGCAAGTGTCTTAGAGTGTGGTAGAGTGGAGTGACACAGAGTGGCCTAGAGTGTTGTAGAGTAGCACTGAGTGTCGTAGAGTGGAGTGGTTTAGAGTGTCAGAGTGTCACAGAGTGGAATGGAGTAGAGTGTCTTAGAACGAAGTGTTGTAGGATGGAGAGTCATAGAGTGGGGGTGTAGAGTGGCACCAAGTGGAGTAGAGTGTCGTAGAGTGGAGTATAGTGGAATGGAGTGTCATAGAGTGGAGTGTCATGGAGTAGAGAGGAGTGGTGTGGAGTGGAATGTCATAGAATGGAGTGTCATAGAATATAGTAGAGTGGCCAAGAGTGACGTGGCATAGAGTGGCGTGGAGTAAAGTTGTGTAGCATGGAGTGACATAGAGTAGAGTGGCATACAGTTGACTGGCGTGGAGTAGAGTAGGGTGGAGTGGAGTGAAGTAGCAAGGAGTAGAGTGGAGTAGAATGTCGTGGAGGGGTGTAGAGTGTTGTGAAGTGGAGTGTCATAGAGGGACGTAAGGCGGAGTGGCATTGCGTAGATGTGAGTAGAGTGTCATAGAGTCAAGTGGTATAGAGTGCAGTAGGGTGACATAGAGTGGAGTTGCGTAGAGTGGCGTATGCATAATGTAGTAGTGTACTGCCAATACAGACAATACATTTTCAATTGAAATGACCATTACATTTTTGTGCACAGGCATACAGTTTCACTGATAAACCTATACAGTGCACAAATGATAATATGAGGAAATAGCATCACCTAGTGTATTGATATGGCCCTGGGAAAATTCAGTCCCTGTTTCGTATAGTGCTTAGTGCTGGGAGGATCTATGTTTCAAGAGCCCCATTTGTTGTGAGATTCTGGAATTTAGACTATATTCCTTCTTTCACTTCTCACTGCGCACTGTTGTATCCTGTGGTCACAAAAAAAATTACACATCCTCCAAATATAAAACACAAATGAAACATCCCCATTAAGCTCCATCCTGATCAGCCCAGGGTGCCAGCAGTCGGTCGCAGTTAAAATCCAACTTACAGAACTCACAGGTCTCTTCCCCATAGCAGAAAGTAGCACTGGAAATACTCGAGTATCACCTGATGATGTCCAGAGATAGACACACACAGCCGTGGACCGTGCAGGCAAGAGCGGTGGGGTGGTGGGGCTGGGTGGTGGGGGGGATTGTGATGGACAATGACAAGGGAAAATGTGATAAATAATTCATTTTCCCTCGTTGTATGTAGTCTGTCTAAATCCCCCCCAACTCGGCCCCACTGCTCTTACCTGCACGGGACGTGGCTAGACACACACACCTGTACTATGGAGATCAAATGGGTGTGGCACTTGGGGGGCACACCTCTGCCCATTCACGGATTGGCTTTTTCCTTTGCTTCCCCAGTGGCCATCACAACTTGAGCTAAACCTCAGAAGTGGGTAACAATGCAAAGAAGCAATAACAAAAGTCCTGAGTTGGCTTGTGGATTAACTTGACCCTCTAGTGACCCAGAAAAAATGCACATTTGCCATATTTACATTGACCTCTTTCAGGAGTAGAGTTCTCTGGCCTCGAGGCAGTTGTCATCAATCCCCGTGCTGCTGTGAGCTCAGGCCACCTGCACACACCTCATGAACATTTAATGAGAGGTCTTGTATTTGGACCAACGGCCCCTACCCCTCTCCGCCCGACAAAGATATCATGCTTTACAAACAGAAAAAGGAAAGAAGACATCTAAGGAACCGAAATAAATATAACAGTAGCCAAGATGTGAAAAGAGAAATAAAACAAAAGCAAAATGGAGGAAAAAGTCAACGAAAATGTGAGAGTAGTCTAGAAAAGCATAATTGAAAGAACGAATGAATGTACAATAAATTGAGGGACGAACAAGGCCTGTGGTTAGACTCCTATCACAGAGGATCATGAAAATAGTGGGTCTTTATGTTACGATGACAAATCACCAATTCAAGATCTTAGTGCCCAATTGAATGGTACTTGCCTTATTGTCCTTAGAAGGATGAAAAGGCTGAAACAGCTCGCTGAGTTTGGAACCTGATGCCCTTGATTTGTACACAATTTTCTGCAGTGGGGCCTTCACCCACGGAGCTACAATACTTTGATAATTCAACACACACTACCCGTACTACATAACATTGAAAGCCAGACCCAGGAGGCATGCAGACCGAGTTCCAGGAGTCTACTATATAATTAGGGCTCCCAGTTTTATGGTATTTATTTTTTTGCCATTTCCTTCTGTATTTATCCATATTTATTTTTTGGGCATTGTTTCTGTATTTATCCACATGTATTTTTGCCACACGCAAAAGACGCCGCTTCAGCTAGTATTTTTCCGCATTTATTTAAATTGATAATGCATCTTAACACCGAATAGCAGATGTTTACTGTTACCCAACGATCCTCGTTTTATCGACCTCAGAAGGATGAAGGACTGAGTGGGCCAACCCAGATTTGAACCTGTAACCATGCGAACAACAACATTCCCCTACAGTGGACACATTTGTCCACTAAGCCACCAGACCTAACAAGTACGATTGAAAAAGCACCCCTCTAATTCAAGTTTAGATGCACATTCCAAGCACTGTTAAAGTGCGTGAAAAATAGGGCAGCATGAGGGCCCAGAATGAGTTAATGATGGTAGGAAGTTAGAGAGACAGTAGCTGTAAGGTTTCAGTGTGGTGCTCTGATAGGATTGAGATGCAGTGTATTACTTTGCTTGCCTGTGTAATGGTGCCGCAAAAGGCTGGTAGTATGGTCTTAGCAGTGTTGATAAATGGGGGTGGGGTCGCACACTACTCACACACCGGCGGTGTCGCCCCTAAGGACTCTGGTCAATGTAGTAAAGTGTTCGCGATGCATCATCTTTCGATCTTCTGCTATCTTCGCTGTCTTCGCCATCCCTGGACACGTGTTTCGGAGTATTACCCCTCATCAGCAGGCATAGGCCGTGTACTGGGGTTGCCGATGGCTGCCAATATCTGCCAGGTATAGTACCACTCAGGCGCGTAGGTGCGGGATCCCAGGCTCGTCAGCCCACTGCTCACGGGAGCTTTAAAGTTACAAATGGGGGTGGGGTCGCACACTACTCACACACCGGCGGTGTCGCCCCTAAGGACTCTGGTCAATGTAGTAAAGTGTTCGCGAGCAGTGTTGATGTTGCTGGTGCGTGGTACTGTGCGGGTATAGTGGTACTAGTAGTTAAGTGCTTGGATGCCATCGGTAGACCAGTTGGCACTATGTTTTTCACCACAAAGCTAGTGCCGACACCAGCAGTTCCTGCTTGCACCGATGCTGGCCCAAGATACAGTGGCCTTGGTCGTGTCCTGGCGTGCTGAGATGGTCCAGGTCTGGCACATACCTGCCCGCCAGCCTCTCTGCCATCACCACGCAGCTGCAGGCCTTATTTATATCTGTGTCGGTGCCGCCGCCATGAGCTGCTCTTCTGGCCCGTTCTCCACCCTCTTTGGGTGGTTCACTCTCTTCCAGTTTCTGCTCTCCTGTCGGTTTTTCTCCTGTAGTCCCTTGCTTCGGCGTCCCTTAAGTTCCTGCCCTCTCTGGCCCCTTTTGGCCTCTCTCCGTACACTCGGGTTTAGTTCTTCTTTTTCTCAGCTCCAGCCCCCACACCCCCTTCTCTTTTCATGTGCTCTTCTTGTCCACTATGCTGCACTCTTGTGCTAGCTCCTTGCTGTGTCCCTATTGCTCTCTCTCTCTGTTTTGCAGTCTCTCTTGTTATCTCTGTTAACTTCCTCCCTCTAATCTCTACTGAGTTACAAGTACTCGTACTACATTCAAGTATACAATACAGCTTTAGCATAAGCTTGAAGAACAATCGAGGGAAGGGACATCACGTAATGCTTAATTTTTTTTAAAATGTTTGACGTAGAAATGTATAAATGTAGTTGTGCAGCTTTCTGAGCTACCGAATCTCAGAAGACACATAATTCTCATGCCTAGCTGCAGCAGGAGGACGTTTAAAGCAGCAGGGAAGCATCGCAGAGGGACAGAAGTATGGCTCTCAAGTCGGTCGGTCCGATCACCATGCCGCCCCTACCCCCCCAGTTTGTTAACCCTCGTGCTAACTAGGCAGCAATCAATCATGGAATTGCGCGATGGCGCGCCCTTTCCCTCCACCCCGAAACTGTACATTTAATCAAAAATTGAAGCATGTAACAACGTAGGGCTCAGATGTGAGGCGTTCATTGGCTATTGAAAGGCAATGCCGTCCAAGCTCTACACAAGAGAGAATGCAGGCGCTGAACAGCTTCTCCAGAAGTATGGCTCTCGAGTCGGTCATCATGGAATGGCGCGACACATGAGGGTGCTAAAAGACCCTGATTGGAAGGGATTTAAATAAATTTCGGCGTGCAAAGGAAACTGCATGCAGCGGCAGCGCGGCAACATTTGCTATTGTTTTGCCGTTTCTATATATAAACAGTGCTTTAAATGGGAAAAAATAAGTGCAGGTACTCATCAAAATGAACTAGAGGTGTGGCAAGTGGGCGGGGCTAGGGGCGGGGCAAAGAGCAACATATAATAATACATAGCCAGTCAGCCTACCTTTCACGAGTATTGGTACTCTCCTCAGCAGGAGAGAAGCGCCGGTACTAACAGGAATAAAAATAATAAGTAGTGCTGGCACACAGTACCTGTGAGTACCAGCCCATTTAAAACAATTCCACAGGCTCTTCCTGGTTCCATGCCTTTACATAGGCATGTCCTCTCCATTCACCTCTCATCTTTACCCAACCTCTAAGCTTATCTCTCTAGTTCTGCTCCTCTTCCTCCTGCCTTTTTGCTTACTCTCGCCACAAGTCTTCAATTTCCTCACTGTTTTTTTTCCCTACTTGTCTCCTGTTCTCCCTTCCATGCTGTACTCATCTCCTAAGTGTGTGTGTGTGTGTGTATGTGGTGTGTGCATGTGTCAGTGTGTATGTGTGTCAGTGTGTATGTGTGTCAGTGTGTGGGTGTGTGAATTATAAGAAATGTACCAGAGTTATGACTATACTGAAATGTTTTTTTTTTTTTAAATTCCATTTGTAAGACGATTCATGAATACAGAACTCAACAAATATCTGGTATTTTTAGCAGAAAATAAGTGGCCGTCCTAACTTCACCTGGCACCTCACTTTGTTACATTCATGCCACCTATTTCCTGCTATGTTCACCTCATCTTTATCCCCAACCAAAACCATTGCCAGTTGTCATGTAGCTCATTCCTAGAGCGCTGCAGCGTTCCCTACTATTCATTGCCCCATGAGCAGGGCTACCTTCACACCCACAGAGCCAGTACTCAGGTCAGTCACTGGTATCTTGTAAATACAGTGATTAGTGTTGGAGGGGCTCACAAAGAAGTGCAGCTTCAGTACTTAATTTGTAAAAAAATAAGTGCCGGGGCTCAAAGTTTTATTTCAGAACCTCATTACCAGCGATGTTAACATTTGTTTCATCTACCACCAGACACTCTCCCCCTCTTTATCTCCGTTTTGCAGGTACTTTTCACTCTTACTTTTTCCTGTTGTCTCTATTTTCCAGTTGTACCTTCTTGCATCTTTACCCTTTTTTTTTTACCTTTCTCTCCCGTGCCTTCTGGTCCCAAAAAATAAGTGCTGCTGGCCACCACCTGCAATCACAAACTCAAATGATGCACTGGAAATAGTATTCGTGATGGTAGTGTTGGCCTAGACTTAGGCTCTCCGGGCCTTACTTGATATTTTAAAGTAAGCAGCCCTCGATCATGAGAAAGCACGCACATATTTGTTACCGCAGCTAAGTTGACATTAGTTAGTTATTGAAAGGCCCTTTCTGTGTAACCGAGCATGTTCACCAAGGCCCAGTCTAGGAGGAGGCAGGAAGAGGCCTTCACTGGCAGATTTACAGTGAAGTCGATCATAGCAGTCCCATCCAGCTCAGCTCCGACAACTATGTGCCCAAGAGGCTGTCCCAGGAAGAGAGACGCATGCAAGATCAGGTCACCACTGAACATGACGGGGCGAGGGAAACAGGAGGTCCAAAGTGAAGGTATTATTCCAAATTGGGAAAAAAGAAGGCACAGTGACATGTATTCGTCCACCTACCCTCACCCACCACTTACATTTCCGAAGCACTCATGATACAGGCAATGTCTAAGGGGTGTGAATAACTGTGGGCTCCACCCTACTGCTGGCTCAGCTGGGGATCCACCGTCGTAGGCCTCGGTGAAATATTTGATTACGAGACGCTAAGCTGAGCACACAGGCTAGTGTAATGTACGCATATTTTTATTTGCTCGCCACGTTCCTTCATCGTCCTAGGCATGCGTTTCCAAGCTTGCCTCGCCCCAGCAGTCAGGAGCCAGCCCCCACCAATAATTATCTAATTAGAGGCTCATGCAGGGTGCAGGCCTTATGATGAAGTGGGTAAAAGTGAAAGCAGCTCGAAGATGATATAAGAAAAATACAGCAGCCCTGCTGCGTGCATTCATTGCTCTTAGAAAAATGATCGGCACCACAGATGTCCGCGTAAAAGATAGCTATAGTGCTGGCCCTGGAAAATAAGTGCTGGTGCTAAACACTGGCACAAATTAAGCACTGCGTCCTGTCCTGAACAAAAAGATCAAAGTAAACCGGCTTTGGCGAAGGCAGAGGGATTTTGTTGGGCTGCCACTCGCTTTAGTACAGTCAGTGCCATCAATATCCTAAATACAAATGGATTTCTGACTGTCTCTTTCTTAACCCATTTACACATCTGATTGAGAGGGGCGGGGGTGAGGCTAAAGCACTTTCAGCTGAATAGTTGCTGCGTTTGTGATCGACAGGGAAGGGTCTGTCTAGACCCTGTCCTGTTAATCACAGCGTGAAGCAAAGCAAGCCCTCTTAGACCCCTGCGGTCTCAGGCATTCACATGGGCGCTGCTGCAATCTCCAGCAGGGAAAGGCTTGGCGCGCTTACAGAGCTCATCTACCATGTGCAATATGAGACATAACCGGAGCCTGCAGTCCCGTTTATTAGGGTACCGGTACTCTCCCTTGGCTAATGAGAAGTGCCGGTACTGAGGATCTGAAAATTCAGAAGTGCCGGTACTCAGTACCGGTGAGTACCGGCCCATTTAAAGCACTGTATATAAATACAGACAAAGGAAATATAGATTTCCGTCTGTATTTATATGTAAATATCCGTAAAAACGGAAGACCGGGAGCTCTATATATAATCAATGTTACCTCGTGAAGTAATGTCAATTTCTCTACACATTTCACGGATCAGATGAAATAGAAATGACAAAGGAAACTCTCACTTTCATAAGGCAAAATAGTCGATCATTGCCAGGACACTTGTAATTATTTGTAATCTTGTTGGATGCAAACATTATGCATACTGCGGAACTGGCTTATGCAGACACTTTATATACGTGTTCAAACAAGGGAAGGCAGAGAAATAAATTAAATGATATATTCAGAAGGAGAGGGGTGGAGTGGAACAGGGAAGGTGATGAAAAGATGGAGAAAGAAGTCAGTGACTGGGAAGCTGTACTAGAAATGGGAAGACGAAACTTATATGCAATGCAGCAGTCTGACGAAATGTCAGCACCGCTGCAGCATTCTTGATTCTGGGCAATTCACTTATCTCTCCCTGCCTTAAATAAAATAATCTGTCATCAAATCAAAATCAAATCAAATCAGGTGTTTGTTAAATGCGACTACTCACCCGTAAAAGTCTCAAGGCGCTGGGGGTGTGTGTGTGGGGGGGGGGGGTGGTCGCAGGTTCCAGTCCATCAAGAAGGGGGTCTGTTGAAGAGCCAGGTTTTGAGGTTTCTTGTGAAGATGGGGAGCGATGTTATCTGTCTGAGGTGGAGCAGATGGTAATTCCAGGCACTGGCCGCGCAGAAGGAGAAGGAGCGTCCTCCCGATCTGGTCTTTCTGGTGGGGGGGACCAGGGCGTAAGAGAGCTAGGCTGATCGTAGGGTCCTTTGGGGTGCGTGGAATTTGAGTCGGCTGTTCAGGTATGCTGGTCCAGTGTTGTGGAAGGCCTTGTGAGCATGGGTTAGCATCTTGAAGCTGACACTAACTTCGATGGGGAGCAAGTGGAATGTGCGCAGGTGCTGGGAGATGTGGCAGTGGCTTGGCAGGTTGAGGACCAGTCTTGTGGCGGTGGTTTGGATGTTCTGTAGCTTGCGAGTGAGATTTTTGTTTATTCCGAATAGAGTGTGTTGCCGTAGTTGAGCCTGCTGGTGACCAGGGCGAGAGTGACAGTCTTTCTCTGTTCGAGGGGGATCCATTTGAAGGTCTTACATAGGAGGCGGAGGGTGTGGAAGCAGGAGGATGACACAGAGTTGATCTGACGGTCCATTTTGAGCTCTGAGTCCAGGATGATTTCCAGGTTGCGTGCGTGGTCTGTGGGGGTGGGTGGGCTTCCGAGGCCCGGGGGCCACCAGGTGTCGTTCCAGGCGTTTGGGTTTGGGCCCATGATGAGTACTTCCGTTTTGTTTGTGTTTAGTTGTAGACAGCTGTTTTCCATCCTTTTGGCGACAGCTTCCATGCCTTCATGAAAGTTGTGTCTGGCGGTGTTGGGTTCGTTGGATAGGGAGAGGATGAGTTGGGTGTCATCTGTGTATGACACAATGTTGAGTCCGTAGGTTCTGACGATGGGGCGAGCAGAGCCATGTAGACCTTGAAGAGCGTAGGGATGATGGGGGCCCCCTGGGGGACTCTGCAGGTGGTAGGTGTAGGGTCTGAGAGGAAAGGGGGGAGTCTGACTCGCTGCGTTCTGCCGGAGAGGAAGGAGCAGATACAGTCAAGGGCCTTGTCTTTGATCCCTGCATTATGGAGTCTGCGCATTAGGGTGCAGTGAGAGACTGTGTCGAGGTAAACGTCGTTTACAACGCGGTGTTTACACTGCATTACCTTTACCACGCTGTCATTACAACGCAAGTCGTTACTACGACTTGCGCTGGATGGCGCTGTTGGTTAATGAATATTGTAATTTTATATTCCAACAACTTCCCTACTGTTACGTGGACTGGTGTTGGAATATAAAATTATAATATTCCTCAATCCGCGCCCTCCAACGCAAGTCGTTGTAACAACTTGCGTTGTAATAACCGCATTGTTAAGTACCGCGATCTAAAAGATCGCGTTGTACTGACATACATCCCTGTGCCGAACGCCGCTAAGAGGTCGAGGAGGATGAGGGCTGCTGTTTCTCCTTTGTCCACTAAGGTACGGATGTCGTCTATTGCGGCAAGGAGGGCGGTTTCTGTATTGTGTTTTTTTTCTGAAGCCGGATTGGGAGGAGTCGAGGATGTTGCGCTCTTCGATGAATGTGGTGAGTTTGCTGTTGATGACTTTCTCGATGACTTTTGCTGGGAACGGGAGGAGGGAGATGGGTCTGTAGTTTTTGAGGTCGGCGGGGTCCGCAAAGGGTTTCTTCAGGAGGGGGTTGATCTCGGTGTGTTTCCAGTCGTCAGGGAACGAGACGGTTGCCAGGGAGGGGTTGATGGTGTGGCAGAGCATGGGTGTGATGGTGTCGGAGTGGATTGACTTCATCGTCTTCAGTGTGTCTTCGGTGGTGAGGGCTGTCCAGGTGTCGATCGCTGTCTTCCGGGTGTCGAGGGTGGTTGGTGAGGGTTCAGTGTGTTAGTTGTCTTCGTCGAAGTTGTTGTAGATGCTCTTGATTTTGTGGTGGAAAAAGGTGCTGAGCTTGTCGTAGAGGTCTTGTGAGGGAGGGATGTTGGTGGACTCGCTGGTGGGTTGGGCGAACTCCTTGATGATGTTGAAGAGTTCTTTGCTATTGTGTGCATGAGTGGAGATTCTGTCTTCAATCACTTTTTTCCTCGTTTTTTTGATGAGTTGGTGGTGGGTGTTGGAGGCAGCTCTGAAGTTGTTGTGGGCTTCTGTGGATTTGGCATTCCTCCAGGCCTTGTTGAGGCGGCGGCAAGTGCGTCTGGACTCTCGAAGTTCGGTGGTGAACCATCTAGCTTTCTTGGCTTGGGTGTTGTTTTTCTTGAGGGGGGCTATGGTGTTTGCGCTGTCGGAGATCCATCTATGCAGGGTTCGGGCTGCGGTGTTGGCGTCGTCGTTTTCCGTGATGGTTGGGGTGGAGTTACATGTTGTGCTATTTAAGGGTTATGTTTAAGACTCCCGGTTTTCAAATTTTACAGATTTTTACAGTTACATACAGACAGAAAACAATCTGTTTACATTTATTTTTAAAAGCGAATAAATACTGAAAATCGCGCTACTTGTGACTCTCCCTGCTGTCTTTCATGAATTCTAGGCTAACAGCTGGGCAGATAGACAGAGTAGAGAATTGAAAAACAGGATGAAATTTCCTTAAATAACAGCTTGTGTCAAAATGCATTTGTAGTATAATGCCAAAATTTACCAGTGGGTGTATTGTTATCATATATTTGTCAGCTTAACTAGATAAAACACAACCGACATCAAAGTATGAGTGTGCGTCTATCAGTTAAATAAATATGAAAATGTACAATTATACAACTTTATTTATCCACAAAATAAATATGGATAAATATAGATAAGCAGATAAGATGGCAAAAAAAAAAAAATGGATATATACAGATGGAAATGTAAAAAAAATAATTACATAAAACAGGGAGCCCGAGTTATGTTACAACCTCTGTAAATAGAGCATAGGAGGGGCACCAGTGGGCTCTGCATTCCTCTTTCTTATAAACGTATAAATGCTCTCACTTTGAAATCACAAGCTCTCTGGAAGACACAGCTTGACATTTGACTTCTGTCTTTGAATGCACAGCAATTGTGACGAGATAACAACACAATTTACAGGCCTGCTTATATAAAGGCAGCTCTGGAAGGATACTGGCAAATAAGGTTTTGGAATGGGAGGGAGGAGGTGAACCTGGAGACCCTAAGCCAGCAAATGAAAAGCAAGAAAATGTGAGTTACAAACAACAAAGCTAATGGCAAGCTGTGGGCAGAATTCATTCCCAGGTCAACTTTCTAAAACTCTCCAAGATGTCTTTCGCATACCTACACTTCTGAGCTGTCGTATAGGCTGCGACTCAAAAAACAGTAGCATCAGTCGAAAAACTTAGGGGTGACCATACAAAAAGAGACATTTCCTACATATGCTATCTCAAAAAATGCTCTTTATATTCCTAAAATTCATCATGAAAAACTGATCTCTACCTAAAACTTTTGTAGGTGACCTCTTTTTTTACTTCCAAATGTCTCTCTCTTTCTTTCCCATCCTCTGTAGAACTCTTCTCTCTGGATGCAACTTTTCCTAAGTCACATGCATGTTAGCTTTAATCTCTATTTATGTATTTCTGAATATTACTGTGGCATATTGAAGAATGAAATGAACTAATATCATGGACAGAAAATCGAGGGACAAAATATTGAAACGTAAGTTCATATAGAGGAAGTATAGACTATTCTTAATGCCACATTTATTCATCCTGAACAATATATATCGTCAAGGTACATATATGCAGGGCCACTAGAATTATGGATATCCACTCCCACGCGAACAGACCATGCACGCAACCTCAGCATCATCCTTGACAGCAAACTGACCATAAAGCGACAAATCATTGGAGTCGCCTCCAGCTACTTCCACACCCTCTGCATACGCCACATAATTTACAGATGAATCCCAGCCAACATAAGGAAAACCATCACCCAGGTCCTTGTTCCCAACTGCCTTGATTATGGCAATGCACTCTATGCCAGCATCTCCACCCATCTCCTCAAAAGACTCCAGACCACACAGAACGCAGCAGCCAGACTGGTCCTGGACCTCCCCAAACTAGTCCACATCACCCCCACCACAGAAACCTCCACTTGCTCCACATCCAGAAGAGATGCCAGTTTAAGATTTTCATACTGTTCTACAAAGCCTTCCACCAATCCGCCAGACACCTGCACTCCTCCTCATTGTCCCTTGCACACCCCCCAAATCAGTCTCAGCTGCAGCGGTGGCTGCTCCTTCTCCTACTTTGCTGCCAAGACTTGGAACAACCTTGCCCCTCCACCTTCGAACAGCACCCTTCCTTTTAGATTTCAGAAAGAAACTCAAGATCTGGCTCTTCAATAGAGACCTCGCACCGTAGCACCCAGTTACCCCAAGGGGTGATAGTGCTGTGCTCTACAAATACTGTCTGATTGACGCAGGATTGGAGGGACAAATGATGTGGCAGGGTGGACTAAACAATGCAGCAAGAAAAGGCTAATTATGTGGCATAATGCAGCACATTTTCTAATATTATTACTTCATTATCTTGTCATTTTTACACTTGTTAACATTGTCTGGGCGTTGGTTGCACCTCATTAGTATCAATTTAACACCTAGTATGTTATATGTGAAATATTGCAATAAGCATCAGAAAGGTGACCACTCAAGCTTATGCAGCAGATAATGGATTATGTGGCAAATGCGGCAAGTCTATATTTATGGGGAAAACCCTGCAGTTGCAAAATCGTATAATTCTATTGGCCCTACATATATGTGGAGCTAGGTATAGAAACCCTATACTTACCTTTTGATACTTTGTCCTTCAATATTGTGTCCATGATATTTGGTGCCATCGAGATTCCTAACTTGACATTTCAGGGGTACACTGAGTTTTTGCAAACTGCATACACCTCATTTTAAAGATCACATCCTCTCCTTTTTGGAAACTGGTGACCGTGCAACTTAACACTACTGAATCTTCTCTAGCTCTTCTACTAAATCCGCCAAAAATCTGCATGAATTCACATAACCTCCTTTCCCCATTACTGCTCACACCACACCTAACTTCTATTACTTTAATCTGCCACAAAACAAATTGAAGTGAATGCATGGACTGGCTTGCTTGAGAGCACAAGATTAATCCAGATAACCATCAATAACCAAAAACGTGGAATAACCTCCAACCCGGGGTCCTAGACCAGCGTGCTGACTGTCGTAAAGCGCTTCAACACGTCTTTGGTGTACTAAGCATGATATAAATGCAATTGCAATGCAGTACAATATAATGCCCCTGGGACCTACAGCCTGCCGCGTGCCGAGTGGGGTGGTGTGCCCGCGCTTGAACAGCGGATGTTGCTACGCCACGCAGCAATCCAAGCGTAGCTTATAATAATGGACAGCCCATCTCAGTTTGCCTGCTGCAATGACTGAGCTTCATAAGGGAGTCAGTCCGCAGGCCTGTTCTTGCTGACTACCTGCCTGTTATGGTCTAAGTCACGGGTACTCATAGTACGGCCCGCGGGCCGGTGGCGGCCCGGCAAGCCTTCCGTGGCGGCCCGCGGACCATGAGACATAGTACCCGTGTTTACAAAGACTGTCTGCAAACACTCTGCTGCTCTGTGGGGGCCGGGCAATTTATTCCGGCGAAGCCAGAGTGGAGCTGCAGGGGCGCCAAGAGGGTGTGAATTACAGCAATGCCCCATTCACATGCAAATGGTCTTTTTGAAGACCTGTGAAATGCTCGGGTGGGGCTGTGTGTCTGTGCACGCTGGGGAAGCACAGGCTGGGGAAGCTGTCTCAGCCCGGGTGACACAGGCAGGGTGGGGTGACGGAGGGAGGTAGAGGACAGAGACAGAGGGAGGGAGGGAAATGGAGACAGGAAAAGAAATGGAGACAGAGAAAGGGAGACAGACAGAGGGAGGAGGGCGATAGAGGGATGAGGGTGACAGAGGGATGAGGGCGATGGAGTGCGGGAGGCACAGTGAGGGAAGGGGAATGAGGGAGGGGAGTGAGGGAAGGGGAGGGAGTGAGGGAAGGGGAGTGAGGGAAGGGAGTGAGGGAAGGGAGTGAGGGAAGGGAGTGAGGGAAGGGGGGAGAGGAGGGGGAGTGAGGGAGGGAGTGAGGGAAGGGGAATGAGGGAGGAGGGAAGGGGAGTGAGGGAGGGAGTGAGGGGAAGGGGAGTGAGGGAAGGGATGAGGGAAGGGAAGGAGGGAAGGGGAGTGAGGGAGGGGAGTGAGGGAAGGGAGTGAGGGAAGGGAGTGAGGGAAGGGAGTGAGGAGGGTGGGGTCTGTCTTGTTCTTTTCTATCTTTCTTTCTATCTTTCTTTCTATCTTTCTTCCTATCTTTCTTTTCTATCTTGTATTAGGGAAGGGGAATGAGGGAGGGAGTGAGGGAAGGGGAGTGAGGGAGTGAGGGAGTGAGGGAAGGGGAGTGAGGGGAGTGAGGGAAGGGAGTGAGGGAAGGGAGTGAGGGAAGGGAGTGAGGGAAGGGAATGAGGGAAGGGAATGAGGGAAGGGAATGAGGGAAAGGGGAGGGAGTGAGGGAAGGGGAGTGAGGGAAGGGAGTGAGGGAAGGGGAGGGAGTGAGTGAGGGAAGGAGTGAGGGAGGGAGGGTTGAGGGAGGGGGTGAGGGAAGGGGAGGGAGTGAGGGTAGGGGAGGGAGTGAGGGAAGGGAGTGAGGAAGAGAGTGAGGGACAGGAGTGAGGGAAGGGAGTGAGGGACGTGAGGGAGAGCGAGGGAAGGGGAGTGAGGGAAGAGAGTGAGGGAAGGGGAGGGAGTGAGGGAGGGGTGATGGAGGGGGTGAGGGAAGGGGAGTGAGGGAAGGGAGTGAGGGACGGGAGTGAGGGACGGGAGTGAGGAGGGGGGGAGTGAGGGAAGGGGCGTGAGGGAAGGGGAGTGAGGGAAGGAGGGAGTGAGGGTAGGGAGTGAGGTGAGGAAGTGAGGGGGGAGGAGGGAGGGAGTGAGGGAAGGGGAGTGAGGGAGTGAGGGAAGGGGAATGAGGGAGGGAGTGAGGGAAGGGGAGGGAGTGAGGGAAGGGGGAGTGAGGGAAGGGAGTGAGGGAAGGGAGTGAGGGAAGGGAGTGAGGGAAGGGGGAGTGAGGGAGGGGAGTGAGGAGGGAGTGAGGGAAGGGGAATGAGGGAGGGAGTGAGGGAAGGGGAGTGAGGGAGTGAGGGAAGGGGAGTGAGGGAGTGAGGGAAGGGAGTGAGGGAAGGGAGTGAGGGAAGGGAATGAGGGAAGGGAATGAGGGAAGGGGAGGGAGTGAGGGAAGGGGGTGAGGGAAGGGAGTGAGGGAAGGGAGTGAGGGAAGGGAGTGAGGGAAGGGGGAGTGAGGGAGGGGAGTGAGGGAGGGAGTGAGGGAGGGGAATGAGGGAGGGAGTGAGGGAAGGGGAGTGAGGGAGTGAGGGAGTGCGGGAAGGGGAGTGAGGGAGTGAGGGAGGGAGTGAGGGAAGGGAGTGAGGGAAGGGACACCCCCGCGCCGCCCGGCCACCAGTGCTGCGTGTGCCCCTCGCCTGCCCTCTGCGCCGCTGCTGCCTCGTTCTGCCGTTTGCCGGCAGGCGCCGCTGCGGCTGTTTTTGCCTTCTCTTGCCTAACATTTGTGCCTGTATTTTATCAACTTTGTTTTTCTCCTTGTTTTCCTTGTCTTGTTGGAAAATTGTGCCTGTACTGTTTATTTAATATTTTCCCCGTGTTGTGGTTCCTTCCTCGCCGCCCTCCGCCCTCCCTTCCCGCCACCGCCGCTTTTCCCCGCCCCTTTTTCTAATCTGTACCCTCCCCGCTCCCGCCTCCCAGCTGCTCCGCCCACCCGCGCACTTGGCCTTAAATGGCGACCGTGCGACGCAGGTGAGTGTGACCCACTTGTGGGACACCCCCGCGCCGCACGGCCACCAGCTGCTGCGTGTGCCCCTCGCCTGCCCTCTGCGCCGCTGCTGCCTCGTTCTGCCGTTTGCCGGCAGGCGCCGCTGCGGCTGTTTTTGCCTTCTCTTGCCTAACATTTGTGCCTGTATTTTATCAACTTTGTTTTTCTCCTTGTTTTCCTTGTCTTGTTGGAAAATTGTGCCTGTACTGTTTATTTAATATTTTCCCCGTGTTGTGGTTCCTTCCTCGCCGCCCTCCGCCCTCCCTTCCCGCCACCGCCGCTTTTCCCCGCCCCTTTTTCTAATCTGTACCCTCCCCGCTCCCGCCTCCCAGCTGCTCCGCCCACCCGCGCACTTGGCCTTAAATGGCGACCGTGCGACGCAGGTGAGTGTGACCCACTTGTGGGACACCCCCGCGCCGCACGGCCACCAGCTGCTGCGTGTGCCCCTCGCCTGCCCTCTGCGCCGCTGCTGCCTCGTTCTGCCGTTTGCCGGCAGGCGCCGCTGCGGCTGTTTTTGCCTTCTCTTGCCTAACATTTGTGCCTGTATTTTATCAACTTTGTTTTTCTCCTTGTTTTCCTTGTCTTGTTGGAAAATTGTGCCTGTACTGTTTATTTAATATTTTCCCCGTGTTGTGGTTCCTTCCTCGCCGCCCTCCGCCCTCCCTTCCCGCCACCGCCGCTTTTCCCCGCCCCTTTTTCTAATCTGTACCCTCCCCGCTCCCGCCTCCCAGCTGCTCCGCCCACCCGCGCACTTCGCCTTAAATGGCGACCGTGCGAACGCGCAGCGGTCACGCGCAGCGGGCGCGCCGATTGTGCGCCGAAGGCGCGCCAAAGGTAAGCCCGTCTGCGCCCGTCCGCGACCGGATCGCGACCAGCGCCAGGACCCCTGGTCCCCACCGACGGAAGCCGACCCGACGAACCTACAGCGCCGCCGACCTCATCGCACTCAACACCGGCCACATCCCAGAATGTCACCGAGCCGCCCCGAAGCACACCCACGGACCCTTCAGCTGCCACGCCTGCAAGTTCACCTGCATCCGGACCTTCCCAGCACCCGCCAAGCCGAACTCCAGCAGCACCCACCTCAAGTGTATCCTGCTCAACACCCGCTCCGTCCACAGACACGCCGTAGAACTCTGGAACCTGCTCGACACCACCGCCCCCGACGTTGCCTTCATCACCGAGACCTGGATGAACGCCTCCTCAGCCCCAGACATCGCCATCGCCATCCCAGAGGGCTACAAGATCGTCCGAAGGGACCGCGACAACCAGACCGGAGGAGGCATCGCCATCATCCACAGAGACACCATCCGCATCACTACCAACACCGACGACACCCTAACCACCGCTGAACACCTGCACTTCCAGATCCACACCAACCCGAAGACCACCCTCAGAGGCACCCTGATCTACCGACCCCCGGGACCACGCACACGATTCAGCGAGGACATCGCCGACTTCATCAGCCCGCACGCTCTCCCCTCCGCCGACTACATCCTCCTGGGGGACCTCAACTTCCACCTGGAGAACAACAACGACCGCAACACCATCACCCTGCTCGACAACCTCGACAACCTCGGACTCAAGCAACTGGTGACCACCCCCACCCACCTCGCCGGACACACACTCGACGCCGTCTTCTCATCCAGCAAAGACGTCACCGTCAGCCACGCAACAGGACTCCACTGGACGGACCACAGCTGCGTCCACTTCACCTTCAGAAGAACGACGATCCACCACCTCCAGCAACAGGTTGCTCGAAGAAGCTGGAACAAGATCACAGCCGACCAGCTCGCCGCCTCCCTGAGCCAGCACCCTCCCGCCAACTCAGCGAACCCCAGCCAGGCCGCCGACAACCTCACGAAATGGATCAACGACTGCGCAGACGAACTCGCCCCTCTGAGAACCCCACCCAGCAGATCCGGCAGCAGAAAAACACCATGGTTCACCGACGAACTCAAGAGCTCCAAGAAGAACTGTCGAGCCCTCGAGAAAGCCTGGAGAAGGGAACCAACGACGGACAACATGACCACCCTCAAGCTCGCCACCCGGAAACACCACCAACTGATCCGCGCCACCAAGAAAAATGCATACAAGGACCGGCTGGACAACAACGCACACAACTGCAAGGAACTCTTCAACATCGTGAAAGAGCTCTCCAACCCCAACGCCGGAAACAACGACATCACCCCATCGCAAGACCTCTGCAACTCCCTCGCGTCCTACTTCCACAACAAGATCACGGACATACACAACAGCTTCAACAACCAACCAACGCAAGCCACAACCGCAACGACACCCACCACCACCCTCCGCACCTGGACCCCGATCAGCACCGAAGACACCATCCGCACCATGAACTCCATCCATTCCGGATCTCCGACTGACCCCTGTCCTCACCACGTCTTCAACAAAGCCGACGCGGTCCTCGCACCCCACCTGCGGGACATCATCAACACCTCCTTCGACTCCGCCACCTTCCCTGAGAGCTGGAAACACGCCGAACTCAGCGCTCTCCTCAAGAAACCTACAGCAGACCCCACCGACCTCAAGAACTATCGTCCCATCTCGCTCCTCCCGTTCCCGGCGAAAGTCATCGAGAAGACCGTCAACAAACAGCTGGCCGCCTTCCTCGAGACGAATGGATCCCTCGACCCCTCACAGTCCGGCTTCCGAGCGAACCACAGCACCGAGACCGCCCTCATCGCCGCCACCGACGACCTTCGAACTCTGATGGACAACGGAGAAACAGCGGCCCTCATCCTCCTAGACCTCTCCGCGGCTTTCGACACTGTCTGCCACCGCACCCTAGTACAGCGCCTCAGCAACATCGGAATCCAGGAGAAGGCACTGGAATGGATCACCTCCTTCCTCGACGGAAGAACACAAAGAGTCCGCCTACCACCGTACAAGTCAGAGGCCACCAAAGTCATCTGCGGCGTCCCTCAAGGATCCTCACTGAGCCCCACCCTCTTCAACGTCTACATGAGCCCCCTCGCGACCATCGCACGCCAACACAACCTCAACATAATCTCCTACGCCGACGACACCCAGCTGATCCTCTCCCTGACCAACGACCCCGCCACCGCCAGAGCCAACCTGCACGAAGGGATGAGAGACGTAGCCGAATGGATGACGACCAGCCGCCTGAAACTGAACTCAGACAAGACGGAGGTCCTCATCCTGGGCTCCACGCCCTCCGCCTGGGACGACTCCTGGTGGCCCCCCGCCCTGGGCACCGCACCCAAACCGACGGACCACGCACGCAACCTGGGCTTCATCCTGGACTCCTCCCTCTCCATGACCAGACAAGTCAACGCCGTCTCCTCGTCATGCTTCAACATCCTGCGCATGCTACGTAAGATCTTCCGGTGGATCCCCACCGAGACGAGGAAGACGGTCACCCAAGCCCTCGTCACCAGCCGACTGGACTACGGCAACGCCCTCTACGCCGGAACCACTGCCAAACTCCAGAAGAGACTCCAGCGGATCCAGAACGCCTCGGCGAGACTCATCCTCGACATCCCCCGACGCAGCCACATCTCCGGACACCTGAGAGATCTGCACTGGCTCCCGGTCAACAAGAGAATCACCTTCCGGCTCCTCACCCACGCGCACAAAGCCCTACACGACCAAGGCCCGAGCTACCTCAACAACCGGATCACCTTCTACACCCCCAAGTGCCTCCTCAGATCTACCAACCACGCCCTCGCCGCCGTCCCCCGCATCCGAAGAGCGACAACAGGAGGACGATCCTTCTCCTACCTGGCCGCCAAGACCTGGAACTCACTTCCGACCAATCTGCGCCTGACCCAAGACCACCTCTCCTTCAGGAAGAAGCTCAAGACCTGGCTGTTCGAGCAGTAGCGGCACCCCCCCCCCCCCTCCCAGCGCCTTGAGACCCTACGGGTGAGTAGTGCGCTCTACAAATGACCTGATTGATTGATTGATTGAAGGGAGTGAGGGAAGGGAATGAGGGAAGGGAATGAGGGAAGGGAAGGAGGGAAGGGGAGGGAGTGAGGGAAGGGGAGTGAGGGAAGGGAGTGAGGGAAGGGGAGGGAGTGAGTGAGGGAAGGGAGTGAGGGAAGGGGAGGGAGTGAGGGAAGGGAGTGAGGGAAGAGAGTGAGGGACAGGAGTGAGGGAAGGGAGTGAGGGACGTGAGGGAGGGAGCGAGGGAAGGGGAGTGAGGGAAGAGAGTGAGGGAAGGGGAGGGAGTGAGGGAGGGGTGATGGAGGGGGTGAGGGAAGGGGAGGGGGTGAG
Source organism: Lissotriton helveticus (assembly GCF_964261635.1). Classification (NCBI taxonomy): domain Eukaryota; kingdom Metazoa; phylum Chordata; class Amphibia; order Caudata; family Salamandridae; genus Lissotriton; species Lissotriton helveticus. The sequence goes on from NC_136059.1 coordinate 1,909,823,254, forward strand.
GGAAGGGGAGTGAGGGAAGGGGGAGTGAGGGACGGGAGTGAGGGACGGGAGTGAGGGAAGGGAAGGGGAGTGAGGGAAGGGGAGTGAGGGAAGGGGAGTGAGGGAAGGGAGGGAGTGAGGGTAGGGAGTGAGGGTAGGGAGTGAGGTGAGGAAGTGAGGGGGAGGGAGGGAGGGAGTGAGGGAAGGGGAGTGAGGGAGTGAGGGAAGGGGAGTGAGGGAGTGAGGGAAGGGGAGTGAGGGAGGGAGGGAAGGGGAGTGGGGGGTGAGGGAAGGGTATTGAGGGAGTGAGGGAAGGGGAGTGAGGGAGGAGGGGAGTGGGGAGTGAGGGAGGGTGGGGGAGGGAGGGGAGGGGAGTGAGGGAAGGGGGGGAGGGAGGGAAGGGGAGGGAGGGAAGGGGTGAGGGAAGGAAGGGGAGTGAGGAAGGGAGTGAGGGAAGGGGAGTGATGGAAGGGGAGTGAGGGAGGGAGAGAGAGGGAAGGGAAGGGAGTGAGGGTGAGGGAAGGGGAGTGAGGGAGGGAGAGGGGGAATAGGGGGAAGGGGAGTGAGGGGAAGGGAAGGGGAGTGAGGGTAAGGGAGGGAAGGAGAGGAAAGGAGAGGGAAGGGAAGGGAGAGGGAGGAAGAGGGAGGGAGAGGGAAGGAGATGAAGGGAGAGAGAAGGAGAGAGGGAGAGGGAGTGAGACAGTCAGAATGAGGGTGAGATAGGGAGAGAGAGGGAGTGAGAGGGAGTGAGACAGTCAGAGTGAGTGAGACAGAGGGAGACCGGGGAGGGAGAGAGGGAGATAGAGGGATGGAGGGAGGGAGGCAGAGAGAGATAGATAGAGGGAGGGAGTCAGAGAGAGGGGGAGAGAGAGAGAGAGGAAGGAGAGAGAGAGAGGGGAGGAGAGAGAGGGAGGGGAGGGGAGGAGAGAGAGGGAGAGAGAGAGAGAGAGAGAGTGAGGTGTGTATGCCGGGTCTGGTAGTTCAGTGGACGAAGGCGTCTGCAGCAGGGACCTGTGTTCAACCTCATGGTCACAGTTTTTTTTGTTGCTCTAGCCCCCCCCCCCCCCGCCCCCCACTGACCCCGCCCCCACCGGTGCGGCCCTCGGACACAAACCACACTGTAAATTTGGCCCCCGAGAGAAAGTTTGTGAGTACCCATGGTCTAAGGCCCCCAGACGGCTTAAAGTATCTTGCTGTAATTTGTGAATAATACATTTTGAAATAAGTACGGAAAACTGCTTTCCCTAGCAGACTTTGGAAACTGTAGAAACAAAACCATTTTTTAATATCGCAGATTATTCCACTTAATGTAAGCAGCACTCCGTTGTAACATTTATAGCTGTCAGAACTCTTTTCTTCCAACTACACCTTTTTTTTATCTTTAACTTCATATTAACCTCGACTCTAATGAATGAACAATACCAAAGTGTCACTGTTTGGCTAAGTGATGGCCCAAATTAATGATGGCCTTAGTCCAAACGAGTGGCGTTCTGGTCACAAACAGCTTTTCTTGCTTTGTCAATGGAGTCGAGGGAGGAAACACATGGGAGGAAGGAGAAGTGCGGACGAAGTCAAAAGGAAGAGAGGTAGTAAGAGACAAATGTGGAAAATAGTTAAAGGGAAGTAAAAAGGGGAAGACATAAGGACGAGGCAAAAAGTAATGAGAGGTTTGAAGAGACAGAAAGAGAGAAGGTGTGATTGGATAAGAGACAGGGAGAGAGACGAAAAGAGGAGGAGAAAAAATGAAAGCATGAATGATAAGGGTTAGAGAAAAGGGGTGATGAGTGGGAAGAAAAAACATGAAGCAGAAAGGAGCAATGCGAGGAGGGAGACAACATTAGAAGGGAGATATGGGAGAGAGAATGAGACAAAAGGGGGTACGTGAGAGACAGAAGCAGTATGAGAGAAAGAAGAAACAAAATATAGGAAGGAGAGAGGTCGTAGTTGTCTAGAGAGATGCACAGAGAAAAGAATGAAAGAGAAACTGAAGGGGGAAGAGATGAGGGGGAGAAGAAAGTGGTGACAGGAAAGATACCTGAAGTTGGCATGAGGGGCGGGATGCCTATGCACAATCCCAGTTGTTGGCAGTCCAGCAGCCTTGTGCCTTCGTTCAGAGGCAGGTGGTAACAGACACTGCTCCAATTCCTAGAGTAAGCGCTACATCTGAAGAGAATCCCCAGTGGAATTTACTTCATCATAGGGCTAGTACGGTGAGGAAAATACCACTGGTGGAGCCTTCTTCAGTTTTAGCACTCCTCCGGACAGAGGAGGATTTTCTATTACCACCCAAATCTCTAACAAGCCCTAGGCCTGCCCACTGCGAGGGACAAGCAAGGCCCATCTCTTCTCCGATTCACCTTTGAAAGCACATGAATGTCATGGTGCACTCAATACATGGACAAGAATCCTTTGAATGGAATAGCAAATGTCAGGCTTCACTAAAGCAGGCAGGCGCAGGCGTATGTTCTGCATGCCTTGTTTGGCCAGGTCGTGATTTTTGGTTGTCATTCAAAGTCTTTCCTTGTCCAAAATCTTTCATCAGCACAGGACAAGTTTGGCCCTATTATTATTATTATTTTTTTTTTTATCTGGAATTAACAACCCAAAGCTCTGTGGAGGAACGGGCTCGTCCGTGACAATCATACCTGAAGTGTATCGAAGTGTGTGTGGGGGGGGAACAACCTTTACAACGCAACTTTTACAACGCACTACCATTACAACAAAACTTTTACAACGCAACATCCATTACAGCGCATGCATTTACAACGCAGTCATTACAACGCATGACACTACAACGCTCACCACTACAACGCATGCCATTACAAAGCAGTCATTACAACGCATACCATTACAATGCATAGCATTACAACACATAGTACCCTTACACTATCCAACACTTACCCTACTGTTGCACCCCCTGGAGTTAGAATAGTAATTTTTACCCCTACACTATCCAACACTTACCTTATATGCAATGCAATGTAATGCGTTGTAATGGTATGCGTTGTAAATGTAGTATGCGTTGTAATGGAATGCGTTGTAAAGGTAGTTTCAAAGAATTTGTTGTAATGGCATGCGTTGCAATGGTGTGCGTTGTAATGGATGTTGCGGTGTAAAAAATGCGTTGTAAAGGTAGGCGTTGTAAAAGTATGCGTTGTAACGTCATACATCCGTGTGTGGGAGGTGGGGTGGGGGGGACTTATTTTTCAGGCTGCTCCCTTGCACGTGCACTCTCGTAAATTTTGCTTTACGTTCCATGTAACAATGCCTGACAGAAAGTATTATGAGGCAGAGAGTTAATAATACAGTAACAGCCGACAGTCCCGCACCTGACATGCGACAGTTTGTGTTGTTTGCTGTTACACACAACTGTATTCTGGCGTTTCCAAATAAATGCTTTAATTGAATGATATGGAGACTGTAGTTCCCAAAAAACACACGAGTTCCTTTAATTGAAGCGCGGGTCTGCAATCGCCGTCTTCAGGTGACACGACGCCAGCTCGTTATCCAAACCACAACGCTGAAGGCCATGTCATTTTCATAGTCATTTGCGAACGGTATTCTGTCAGCAGTGACAAAAATCGGTTCTATGTTTAATGTGATTTTCTTGTTCATTTCCCTTTCGTGTATCCAGCCTGTTACAGGGTCAGCGTGAGGTTACGCGGATTACCGTCAGAGACACCTTTTCTCGGGTACCCTGAGAGGAAAGCAGATTATAATAAAAACACACCGGAGGAAGTATCCCGTCTTTCCGGAAGCCATCTTGGTTAGGAAGCTTAGCATCATTAAGAGCATCACGAGCTGCTTCTGTATCCAATTTATGCCATGAGAAGACGTAATTGTTCCGGTAGGATGTGGCAACGCTAATATGAAGATCATTACATTTGTTAAAGCCTAACTGATTCAGCAGTGGAGCATTTCTAACGAATTCTGTGACGCACTCAAAATAATCACCACATTTCTTTTAGGTAATTATTTATCACAATGTGACTGATCTGGAGCACTGGCCTGAAGAAGTTCAAAAAGGTATCTCCTCCATGCGTGTTCTTGCAGTGGTGCGCTCTGTCCCTGGTGCTTTGTGTGCCAAGCAGGCCATTTATCACGGCTTGTCCTTCAGTGTGCACCTCCACGTCAGCGGCAGCCATAGAGCCTACATAGACAACCCTCCCCACCTTTGCAGAACCTAACATGCACTTGAAAGAAATAATCACGCAACACAATTTTGTTGGGAAAAGTTTGCTGCAGGTTTATTCCATGCAAAAGTATGCTAACGTGGTGGGTTAATTTACGGGCGATCCTAGGGCAGGCTGCGGTGACCGACATACGCTGCCATGCCCGCCTGAAGAGCCAAATTGCACCTTGGCGAACCCAATCGGTGCTACCAGTTATGAGGTGATTCCCCTCTTGAACACCATGAATCACGGGTCCACCACTTTACTCAGGCCCTTTTAAGGGCAGAGCGTTGCAAGGCAAGCCCCCGGTTGCTCAGGCTTACAACCGCCTGAAGGACTAGCGGGGCGCCAATGATTTTTTCTCCAGGGTCCTGCTGTAAAGACTCCTGGGGTTTGGCATAGCACCTTTATTGTGCTCTTGAAGAGGTACCGTGTCCAGTGTGTCCAGAGCCAAAGAGGGCGCCAGACGGGCGGGGGCAGGTATATATATCTCGCCCTTACCCTCTGTGTGCCGGTAGTGATGCGGCCGGTGCACCGAGCTGGAGGACAACTCCGCTAGGGTCCCCTCAACTGGAGGGGTGGCAGTGTGCCTAATGTGGCACTGAGGTGGCCGCCCTTTTGAGGTGGCCCACTGTGTGAGCCGTGGCAGCCTCATTTTACAGACACTTTGCACTGGTACAAGAAGAAGAAGTGGTGCAAGAAACAGAAAAACAAAGCGAATATATTTGTTCAGCTTATGTGCAAGGAAATGGAGCAAGTACTAACTGCACCTGGAGTTAGTGAACCAAACCTTCAAACCAGGGCAGCGGGGTCTCTTCCATGAAACAAAGCGGAGAAAAAGCAGGCATGGTGTATTTTACACACAATTTCCCTCCCAAATAGAGTTGAACACCATGTTCAAATAATATGGACATACAAAGTGGCATAACTTACTGTCATTTTCAAATCAAATAAAACATGTCCCTTCACTTCTGTTTTACACGCCCTTTATTTACCCATCTTGCTGCTTCCATATGTATTATTGTTCTGAATATCACTACTGTTCTACTCAGAAGGTGCAGGATCTGAAAATGAAATGTCCCACAGATCTCAGCATCTCAGACCTTAGACAACAGAGCTGCCTTCAGGTAGGCAGGTCTTACACACAAACAACAGAGCTACCACTTAGGTTACAGAGAACATAGAGGTTCAGGCAGCAGGCCTACCCCTTGAGTAACACCAACCTTCCATGGCCCGACCTCAGGCAACACTCATATATGGTGATATAAGTTGCTGAAAAGTTATTAGCATACATCATGAAATGTCTAGTCATGAACTAAAAACACTGGCAGCAAAGAAGCTCCTTCTAGACTCAAGAAAACAATGCTGTCACATGGTTGCTAGAGGCATTATCAGCATCTTTAAGTTAGCACAAGCCTGCTAGCCATGATGCTGCTTTTGCGCAGGACACTACATGCCTTTATTTTTACAAAGCTCTGTTGATGATTTTCACATGAGAACTCTCTGCTGTGCTCATTCTCTGCCTGTTCCTGGAGTTTAGTCTGAACATTGTGAGCAAGGTCGATAAACACTGACTCTTGTTATTCTGTTCTGGTCGGGCCCTAGCACTTAGACAAAACATACCAATGCAGCTGTGTTTGCTAGAGAATCGTACTTTTATTTTATGGGATGCATGTTTAGGTGACACACACTTGGAGAGGGACCTTTCCAGGGAGAAGAGCAAACTGCACCTGTGATGTAGAAATACGATCTATAGTCTGAGGTATGGGGTCTGCTGACAAAGCCCAGAGATCTTCTATTGTATATTATACTTATGCTTACCAGGGGGAGAGTGGTTAGGCCTTATAGTCCTTCCTTTATCCATTGTCTTTATAAAATGACATCTCCCTTTATGATATATGGTCTTGCTGCAATGCTTACTGTACTGGTATTATGTATTTTGCTGCTGGTTGTGTCTCGTATACTGCATTTTAAAGCAGGTTAGTTAAAATAAATATTTTAAACTATCTTCGTGTCTCTGACAGATCTTTTAGTGGACAAGTACAAGAGAGTGAGTGAAAAGGTGTGTCTTGTTACCGCGATTACTGAGAGATCCGGGAGTGTTGTGTTCTGGGGTGTCTAATCATTTGTTTCTCTGAGTAGGGGAGCGAGTGAGACACTATAGCAAGTCAGTCCTGGGCTCGTGGGCACTAAGGCGGTAGAAAGACATAGCCCCTATACACTGAGGTCCCATAATCCTGCGCATAGTTCTGTGTAGGTGCAGAATCCCTGCAACAATGCCATATCATCTGGAATAAGTGTCAGCATATCAGCATGAATTAGGACTCAAAGAGAAGCTTGAAAATGCTCCCCCTTTGAAATATTACCATGTCATTTTCTAAAAATACATTATTCGCCCCCAAAAAACAGTTTTCATTTTACCAAATAAGAACCCCTCCCTGACGTGCAAGTTCACTCCCCCTTCTCCTTCTCGGCCCGAACATGCACCCCCTTTCCCCTCACATCATTCAGAAGGACAACAGTTCATGGTGCATAAAAGGCAGCAGTTTATTATTTCAAAACATGGATCATACATTTCGAAACTTACTGGATGGTCATACGAAACCCATGTTTTATTGTTATACTTCACATTTGTCAGCAACATTCTCCCCTTATGTTTTCGCTTCCATTTCTGTCTAATAGCGCTAACCTTGCATGGTGTCCCCTTCTGCAGGTATCTCAGTGTTTGCGGTTCTAGGCTTCCCTTGCTACTGACCTTGTGGGCAGCCGTCAGACCCGCCCAGGCTGCAAGTGCCATTCCGCCTGCCTTGGAATGTGCCAGCCGTTTCCTTATCGGTGATAGCTCCCCCTTTTGCTCGCTCATGAGAAACCCAGCTGCTCCAGGACCCCAACTATATTGAGTAGGAGCATATCCATGCCCACCCAGGTTAAGTGTACCCCATCCTCTGCACGGTACACTGGTGACCTAAAGTTGATCAGCGTATGCCACACGAAGTCCCACCCATTGGCCCTACATATTTTTTCCATTGTAATGTTCAACTTATGCCTAGATTTGTCCATGACCACGTGGTCGATAGCCCCTCTCCATAAGCGTCAAGCTATTAACTCTGACCATATGATGTCTGCTAGGGGGACCATCCTGGCCATTGCCGCCAGCCCTGTTAACTGCAGCTCCCTCCTTCCAATGCTTACCAGGTCGTTCCCTCCTAGGTGAATGACAATTGAATTCAGCAGTCCTCCCTGCCACATTGTCTCTTGTGCTGCTGGGAGCAGCTGGTCCCGCTTCATGCCTGATTGCCCCAGCCATGTCACCTCTGTGTTTTTCAGTCATATTCCTTCAAAGTCTTTGAGCGCTGCCGCCCACCGTTGCGCCTATGCGATGTAAGACTGCCCCTACGATCCACACCTCACGCTGTCCCCCAGCGGACCTAGTGGGAGATAAACAAAACTCAGACACCTGCCAGCTATATGTACCCTTTGTAAGAGGCTGAGGTCCACTGGCCCAATTTCTTGATTTGCTCGGCACTTAGCCCCAAGTGGGCCGCGGTGGTTACTGCCCCTATGCGGAAAGAGTGTAACCCAACTCCCTTGATGGGAAACCCGCCCTTTTCAGGGCTTTCCTTAGTACTGCTGTGAATTGAAACCGGCTGAGACATGTCCCATCCTTGTGTAAGAGTAGTTGTCTAGAGGGGTGCACTTCCTCTCTCATGTACTCCTCATGAGGCACACTGGGCATCACACCCTGTCCTCAATGCAGTTGATTCCCGTGTGCTTTCCTTGGCCATCCTGGTCTGCCTTTGACCACCTCAGGTTCACTATCATGTACCTGTCTCCCATTTGTAGGCCCTCCGTGCACACACATGCTGACCCTGGGGTTACTTTGGCAGGAGCCATCATCTAGCTGATTCTGTAGGCTCTGAAGAAGGCTAAGGCAGATGCTGCCCTGAACAACACTCTCTCCTTGTATGATGCACATATCTCTGCTAACGTACCCAGAATTGCCCTCAAGACCCTAAAGTTAATGGGCCTCTTCAAGTCTTTCTCCCTGAGCTGCAGCCTCCCCCAATCTATCACTGCTGACCTAATGTATTAAGATCCAGCTGGGTTGAACTCCATCACCAATCTGGCATATTGTGAAACTGCACTGAGGTTTGTTTGCGCCCAGGACTTGGGCCTCCTGTTCCGAAATGTACATTCTATAAACTCTGTCACATCTGTCTGCGTGACCCAGCCCGGGGTTCCATGCCAGTCGCACTCTTGAATACCTCCCAACACTTATGGTATCTCTTCGCTGTTTTGAGGGCCAGTGCGTTCTCAACCATCTCCAGCTTAGGTCCATGAGGTTCCATAGTTGTCCCGGGACAGGTGTCATGCTCCGCGTCTGGCACCAATGCTCTGAATCTGTCCACTGAAAATTAGAGATCGCGTCAGCTATTGAGTTTTCCACCCCTGCTATGTGTCGGGCCCTAATCGCTATGTTTGCCCTCAGTTGGCAACCCACTAGCTGTTGCAGCAGTCGCACCACTGCCGGGAATTTAGCTGTTACCAGATGTATTGCCTGAACCACAGCGTGATTGTCTGACCATAGCATGAGCTGCCTGTTCACTAGCCTGTCTTCCCATAAGGTAAAGGCCACTACGATGGGGAAGAGCTCTAAGAGTGGGATGTTCCCTGTTATCCCTCTGCTGTGTCATTCATCTGGCCAGTGTGCCGCTGTCCATGCAGTGCCCAGGATCCCCCGAAGCCGTGGCTTTGGGCGGCATCCATGAAAAGTTTCAGCTGTTTGGAAGTGACTCATGGCCCTCTCCACATGAGTGTGCCCTTGAACCTGTATAGGAATGTGTCCCATTGTTCCAGGTCCTCCTTCGCCCCCTGTGTGAGCCACACCCTGTGATGTTTCTTTGTCAGGCCCTTTGTCAACCAGGCCTATTGCCTAACGAAAGGCCACCCTGCCCAGAGCACTCTGTTCGCAAAGTTGAGCTTCCCTAGCAGTTGCTGTAGCTTGACCAGGGTTGCTTTCCTTTTTTGCAGCAGCTGCCTCAATATTTGTTTCAGCTCTGCTACTTTGTGCTGGGTAACCTGCATATCCCCTCTACCATGTCTATCTCAATCTCTAGGAAGGATAGCCTTGTTTCCAGGCCCTCTGTCTTGTCTGGGGCCAATGATACTACTAGTTCCTCAGCCAAGTCCTTGAAATGATGGAGCAAACCTGCGCATTCGCTTGTTCCTGCTTGGCCAATACCCTGGGAGTCAACCAGGTAGTGTGTGGCATGCACCCAGCTCCCACTCCAGGAAACTGTTGAATGATTCAAAATAGATACAAGAGATTGCGCAACTTATAGCCAGACATCTGTCATAGTAGTAAGCACCGTCTAGATGGATACCTAGTAGGTGGTGGCTTTTGGGATGCACTGGCTGGAGGCGGAAGGCAGATTCTATGTCTGTTTTTGCTGGCAGCGCCCCCTTACCTGCCAGTCTAATCAGCTCAACTTCCTCATCCAAAGAGGCATAGGACACTGAGCAGGTAGTCAGCTCTAGTCTGTTGTTTATTGATTCCCCTTGTAGGTGGGACAAATGGTTTATGATGCAGTATTTCACCTCCTCCTTCTTCGGTACCACCCTGAATGGGGATGCTATGAAAATCTTTAAAGGTGGCTGCTGTAAGGGCCTGCCACTCTGCCCAGTTGGACCTCCTTCTTTACCTTCTGTCTGGCCACCTCAGGGTTATCCCTTATGGATCTTAGATTCTGACTGAAGAGTAGGGCTAATGAGCCCTTGTAAGGTATGGTAAAACCTGCAGTGAAACCTTCGGCCAGTAGTTGTCTGTCATTCATTCTTGGGTACTGCTCTGTAACTGTACCAGTCTCCTGACCTTGATGGGGGTGGGTAATGTTCCTTCTGTTGCCTGCTCGCACCCCCCTTTTGCACGACTGCTCCTGCCATTTGTTATTTCTTGGAGTTGTTGTATCCACTGTCCCCTGCACCTTTGGCCTGCTTGCAGTGGATGGCAGGGTGGGTGCCACAGCAGTTGCTACAACTGTGTCTAAACCTATAGGCGTACCCCCATTTACATTTGTCCTTGTTAAACTTCCAGCATGCTGTGGTGTATCCATTTCCAGCTTTCTTCCCAGAAAGGCCCTTGTTTTTTGTACCTTGCCTGCGACCCTCATATCTACCTTTGAGCCCTGAGGGGCAAAAATTGTGCTTGTGTGCTCCTACCCCTTACCTGGCGGCCACCATATGACTTGTGAACCCTTATATATCCTGGTGGTCCCATTCTATGACCGGCTACATCTGCATCTTCTCCAGGAAGCCTTTGTCATAGCCAAGTCATGCCTCCCCTTAATATTTCTGCTGTGCTTCATGCACCTTTTGCTCATGCAGGAACAGTGCCACCACACTGTGAGAATTTTTTCACAAACATGCATACTAGGGTCCTAAAGACCCGCAGCCATTTCTCTATTGACCTCTCTATCCTGGGTTTGCGCCTGTCCCTCCTATCTTCCTCTTTTTTGTCATGGTTGTTAGGTCCAACCCTGCTTGCTGCACTGAGTAGCAAGGAGAACATATCAATGTGCTCTTTCCTCCATACCCTTTCCTCCACTGCCAGTTGCATAAGGCTGGCTAAGCCTGTTACATGTACAGTGATTGGTGGGTCCCCTGGGGATGGGCGAATGTACTCATTAGTGGGCTTGGTGCCGGCCCCCGGGGCCCCCTTTCAGCTCTGGATTTGCCCGATTCAGCCCCCCTCGTCAATGCTGGGCCATTCACAGGGCCTTTATTCTCTCCTTTATCTGTAACGTCCCGCCCCATGTCACTCCTGCTTCAGCTCGCCCCTTCCAAGCTCCCTTTGTTTCCTCGCTGTCTTTTTGGTGCCTGACCTGACCCATCCTTTTCGTTCCCCTTGTCTGCCCTGAGGCCTGTGTTTGCCGGGGGTAGGCCATGCCCACTTGAATGTTTGGCACCGCCAATTGCCACCATGGCATACATTTTGGGAGGTGTGTGCCATGTTGCTGAAAGGGTGAGTGCCCCCTTGCCTCTCCTTGGAACCCATTCCACTTTTGATTGTCTACTTGGCTCCCCTGGCAGTGGTATAGGAATCCCCATGGCCCCTGTGTTGTAAAGTTGGTGACCCCCATTTGGGTCCTGTAGTTGGCACTGCTCCCTGATGCCCGCCTAGTCCCTGGGGGTGCTCCCCCCCCCTGTGCGCTGCCCTGCGCTTAGAGCTTGTTGCTCACCATTCTCTGCTGCTGTGTCTGCTCTCTCCACCTGAGGGCCACCCGTTTGGCTACAGGCTCTTCGTGTGAGTCTTCTGCTGTCCTCCTCCTCAGGCAGCAGTATTGGTGTCAAGACTCTTGTGCACCCAGCCTTTCTCCCCTTCTGTGGTTTTGTCTTGGTCCCCTTGCCTGTAGCAGGTGCCTACTGTGCCTTTGCCCCATTGACACACAACTTGAAAAGAGCTGCCATTTTTGGCTGCAGACTCCTTCCTGCTGGGCCTGCTATTTCCTTGGTGGCCAGTCTGGGCCTCTGCTGGCTCTCTTCATTCCAGCAGCAATCTAATGCTCCACCCATTTCTTTCCCTTCCTCTCAGTCAGTGCACTTTCTTACTCCACCATGGCCTCCTGGTCTTCATCCAGCTCTGGGCCGGAATGTCTCTTAGGAACTTTGAGCCCCTTCTGCACTGCCCTCCCTTTTTCCTGGTGAGTCACTTCCTCCTGCAAGCGTGCCGGCCACCCTTTGTGCCTGCTGGACATTACCGGATTTCCTTCCGACTCTCCTTCCCAGCTGCTGGCATCGCTTCTGTGACCTCAATTTCCCTTGTGTTGTCACCCCACCCACTGCCTCTCAGGGTTCAGGGCCCTTTGTTTGCTGCTTTGGCAGCCTCGTACTAGGCCTTGTGTTATCAAGGTCTCCTTCCTACAGTACTCCCGGCTCTGTCAATGGCCTCTCTCCTTGTCTCAGCCTGCCCCTGTCTCTCCAGGGATTCGCTACAGCTCTGTTTGCCCGCCCCAGTCACCGTTCTGGATGCCCCAGGTCGCCGTGGGGTCGAAAATCTTTCGGCTCGCCATCCCGCCACCTCACCACGTTTGATATGCTCCCCGTGGGGTGTGCCCCTCCTCCCCTTACTAATTTAGGACCTGTATGAACCACTCCCTGCAGGCCTCATTGGTTCTCCTCCGACCCAGGTAAGCCTCACTGCTTGTACCACCATTGCTGGCTGGCCGAGGCTGCTCCGGCTGTTCGGCATAGATGCTGGTCTTCCCCTGCATAAGGGGAGCACGCCACCAGGCGATGTCGCGGTGAGGCTGCTGTCATCCACGGTGGTGTCCAAAGCGAGGTTAGTTCCCAAGGCAAAGTCAGTTGTGGTCAATGAGGGCCTGTGCCTTCCCTTTTCACCTTTGCTTTCTTGCCCCGCCCTCGCTCTCCAATTGGAATCCCGCGCCGAATCGCAGCGCAACACTTTTCATGGGCTTCCCAACTCACAACCTTTGTATGTGTTCCAACCTCTGGAAGGGGTTCCCCATAGTCCCTAACTGGTCCAGCTTAGCCTCCCCGACCCATTCCACTTCATTTTGTACACAAGCGTTAGCTTGAAATTAACTTTGCTTAATGTACACTTTATTTGCCCTCACTTTCCAGCGTTTCATTCTCAGAAACTTCACTAATTTCCTTAAATAGCAGCCTGTCATTTTTCAGCAGCACTGCCATTAATTTGTAAAGAACATGGACAGATATTTTGTCACACTCCTATGTATAGCCCTGTCTGCCTGTGCACCACTACTGATAGAGCGTCATGTTATTCTGAAAATTGTAGGGGTGAATCATAATCACCAATAGTCAGCACCCGCATATCTAAAGGAGTGTAACTATGTCATTTATGAGGATCAATATCATGTTTAACCGAAAATGTGTTTTAGATGATACATAATTAATTAGTTCACGTATAAAGTGATGCATTAGATTTAAACGTGCACCATATTAAAGTCTGCACATGTAGTTTTGCTTATTATGTATACAGAGTAATGAAATCAATGCTTATAAGATGATTTTAGAAATGTATGTTTAAATGTTTAAAGAGTTGATTCTCTATGTTTTGCAATGAGAAGGCCTGTTCGTGATTTATTATGTTAGCTGAATATTGTAGGCCTGAAATGTATTTTCCTTGGGAAGGTTCTCAGTCGAAGGTAGTCAGCAGATTTTGTGTGCATGCAAGGTTGCTTTGCTCACATGCTTCTTGTTGCAGGTGCAAGGACATACATCTCGTTAGGCAGAATAACCCTTTTGTTTTAGGATTTAGGATGGTGAGAGAAGCCGCCATTGGAGTGTACAGGAATGAGGTTATGATACTTTCAGCGGAGAACGTGCCTGGGACCCAAGGACAACCCAACGGTTTTTGGATGAAGTCAGAGTTTCGATGGAAAAGCACAGAAAGAAGACCTGTCTGAAGGGGCGTGTAAAGGGTGTGTTCTACTGTTTTGCGATTTTGTATTAGGGATAGTGCCCTGAGGGAGGAGAGTCAGAATGAGAGAAGGAGAGAATAAGAGAAGGTGAGAATAGGAGAAGAAGCGGATTGGGACTAGAGGGAAAGCTAGAAGGAGCATCTTAAAAAAAGCTAAGTAGCTTTGGCTACTTACCTATGCAAGTGAGTGTACTTCTGAATAAGTCCTCACTACTGACACCTTTTTCTCTCTTGCCTGGGAATGATGCTAAGTAGGGATGACACTCTAGTGATAGTGTAGGGACAGATTAATTGCTTTTCCATCCTAGGTTTATGAATACTAAAGTAGAGATTGGAGCAGTCATCACGTGCCTGATGCTTTTAGAATTAACTATTCTTCTTATTCTGAGTCGGATGAGACTCTTGCGTAGGATTATGTTTGTATTAGTGCCCATTTATTTTCTTAAACTCGTGCTGAGGTGCTTGTGTGTACAGTTATTTTTGGCTTTGTAATACATTCCCAAAACTTATTTTTTAGTCAGTGGTCCTTTGAATCTGAATCGTACTGGTCATTTGAAAAATTACGGATGCAATGGTTTTTCCCCTTTACACTTCTTAGCAGATAATAAAGATCCAGTCGACCGAGGATTCTTATAAATTTGTATGGTTATATAAACAGATAAGATAAGAATCCGGCATTATCAGTTGATAGCAGAGATGGATGCTATCTCTAGAGTAAGGGGAAGCAGAGTCATTGAGTCCTCATAGCCGATAGCCGTAGAGCCCAGGTGATGGTTGTCTGGTGGATCGTCCTCCGACGACAGCGTTTGATGGAAACTGGTGGAGAGTGACGTTGCGGCGAAAGCAGCAGTTCGTAGGAGAGTGAGTATGAACAGGGGCATGTGTTGTTAAATTGCGGTGTTGTTTTGATGGTGTGATGTCTTGCAGAGTTGGAGTGACTATTGAGTGATTGTGAGATTAGGCTGTGAGCGCGCGCAGCCCGGTAGAACTTAGGCTCGACGAGTAGCCTGAGAGATTGTGGTGTAGAAGACACCCAGAGAGTAGTTGTCGACCATTAATTGGGGAGTCATGAGACGTCATTGATTACCCTACCCAAGATAGGGGGAGCGAATGTGTGGGTGCATGAGCAACCGACGCTGGACGTGGGTTGCTGTATGTGGAATACTGAGCGTTTGAAACCTATCAGTTGAGGCGATTGTCCGGTCGGACGGACGGTTGCCGGATTGAGGTAGACAATTACAGGAGACTGTGGAGGACAGTCAGAGAAGTAACAGTTTGGTCGGTTTGCGGACAAGCGGTTATTTCAGAGTATGCAAGGGATGCGTGAGTGAGTACGAGAAAATTGTAAAGGAGGGGAACTGCTGCAAGTGGAGAAAAAGTAACGTCAGAGGTTGCCGCTCTGCGATAGGTCGGTTGGTGTGAAGCCACACTGGTATTGGTAGATAGTCATCCGGAAGTAAAAGTGCGCTGCGAAAGGAGGAAAGTGATTTCATCATGAAGTGTTTTAAAGTTTTACGAGATATGTGTAGAGGTGATAAAAGGGTGGTTACTCGAGGAGGAGAAGAAGCTCCGGGTGAGGATACCCCAGCTCATTACATGGCTACGAATGTAGGATTGCATACTATACTTTGGCTCGAGAATTGGTGTGAAATGACAGAAGGGAATAAAGAATTGACTTTTCCCCGTTATGGTACCTTTAGATTGGAAGTGTTGCATTGATTGGAAACAATTATGGCTTTTTTGCGACCTTTACCTAGACCAACACAGTTTGAAGCATTACATGCTTGGATTAGTGCAGCCCATGAAAGAAAGAGAGATCGAAGTCAGGAAAGAGTGAGGAAATCAGTCAGGGCATTTCAAGATGCGAGATGGTATGCATTGGCGAAAAGGTGGACAGTACAGACTATTGAGGGGGATAAGCTGTTACCGTTGTTGGTAAAGACAGGTGATGCACAAAAGAAGTGTGCAGAGGAAAGCAATAGCGATACCTATGACAGCTTGATAGAAAGACTGCTATCAGAGAGAACACCTCCATATAACCCAGCATCAGAAGAGGGAACGTCAGCACCGACAGAGGGAATGGGCGAATCACCGGTTTCATCTAGTGCAGGAATAGTTGGGAAACTTTCAACCGGAGGGATGGGAACACAGACCCCAGTGAGCACGGAGGTTAAGGGAGTTACAGATGTTAGGAGGTTGCCGGACGCTCTTACGGTACTGGTCACCATTGGTTCCATTTTGACAGTGTACGACTCAGATCAGGTGAGAAATGGGAGTTCATCACAGTCAGTAGTAGGAGAGAGGACTAGCTCTGAAGGGAATGGCACAGTGAGTGTGATAGCTCCATTGCTGAGGCCCATAGAATCGAGCAATTGCCAGCCACTGAAGACTCCTCACGGGGACAGATGGGGTGAAGGACAGCGAGGCTGAGATCCCTTGCTGATTCTAGATCAGACCTAAGAATGTGAGAGCCACCCGTGAGGACTCAGAATGACAGGATGACAGGAAGTTGGGATCAAAGAAGCAAAGGGAACAGACCAGTCCTTAAGGATACAGCCGAAGGGTATAGATGTAGAGAACAGAGCAGTGGAAGCGAAGAATTGAATGGTCCATCTAGTCAAGGGACTCTGAAAGCGGCCATAAGGGCAAAGATGCTGGCTGTAGTCAGACTGAAAGCAGAGGTAGATGAGATAATTGAGGGAGACTTGCCTCTGAAGCGAGTGGAGCATTACGAACCAGATGGTCAAATATCACAGGAGTATTGGACCCATTCCTGAGCCGGAAGGTGCAGTCAGTCCAGTCAGGGGTACCGATGGACAGAGCGATGCCTCATTCCATGAGTGGATGTCAGGTGAGGTGAGGTGTACTCCCGCATAAAGACGGGAATGGGTCCAATACTCCTGTGATATTTGACCAGTTTAAAGATACACAAGTAATTGTAGGTTGGATCAAACCAACCACTTTTCCTTTTTGAGAGTCTGTATCTATTTATTTTCCGCACATTTTATGCACTATATTGCAGTAGCGATTCTATCAATTTAGGTCCTGATGAAAGCCCGGATCAGGGAATCCAAGGGCTGGAACATGTAGACCTGACATCCTTGTGTACTCTTTTACAGTTATTCTTTTAAACTGTATACACACTGTTTTTATGTTTGACACCAGGATAGTGCTTATTAAAATTGATTAGTATCCTGGTAGCCAATTAAAAAAAATTAACTTGTTTTCACACCACTCACATTCACTGCAATCATCATCAGCACCCCTCTGTAAATTAGAAATCAATTTCATCTTTTGTTGGGATCAAAGTGGTCTTTATCTTTGGCCACAGATTAATACATCTCGAGCTCCTTTCCTATGCTGATAAGAGTGCAGCCCTTGGTTGCACTAGGATTTACAGCAAAGAGGTGATCCCAGATGATGGGAGTTACCACCACGGTGGGCTGATGGGATTCTTCCTTTCCTAAAAGGGTATTTTCTAATAGGTGATTTTGTCTGACCAAAACATATTAGCTTCTTTGCTGTCCTGATTTTTTTGTTTCTTAGACCAGGAGTTTCTTTTGTTGTTATGTAAGGAGCGCAGAATGGTCAGGATCAGGGAAAGGGAAAACCGGTAGACCTCAAAACGGGAATGGATGTGGCAACACTGAAAAAGACCACTGCATGTCTTCTTTGTCACCAGATAGGGCATTGGAAATGCGAGTGTCCATTGAACCCAGCAAATCAGCTACAGCAGGAGGTAGAGACAGTGCAGGTGCCTGAAATGGTCAATACTGTGATGAGGCCGAGAACGATGAAAGGGGGGCATTGATTCCACAAGCACAGGTTCCCCACATCGAGAATCCCACAAGGAACTCGGACATACCAGCAGATGCCTCTCTTTGATGGGTTTGATGAATACAGCCCGACCCGTTGGCATGACGGTACCTCGGGGGGGAGGAAGACTGAACTTTTGGGGAAGTCTTGGAGGTAGACCAGAGGGGATCATTTGTAGAAGCTGACATTGACGGTCATCCTACTACCTTTTTGGTTGACACTGGTGCTACCCGTTCTACTGGTAGATCAGCCGTAGTTCCCAACCTCCCCCTCTCGGGACAATCAATCCAAGTTGTAGGAGTGGCGAACAAGAAAATGACAAACCCATTGACTGAGCCGATTCCTGTGAGAATAGGGACTTTCCGAGATAGACATCAGTTCGTGGTATGCGACTCAAGCCCTGTCTGCCTGTT
This sequence comes from Lissotriton helveticus, assembly GCF_964261635.1. Lineage (NCBI taxonomy): Eukaryota > Metazoa > Chordata > Amphibia > Caudata > Salamandridae > Lissotriton > Lissotriton helveticus. The sequence continues at coordinate 1,909,841,094 of NC_136059.1, forward strand.
AGGAAGGGATCTTTTGTGTAAGCTTAACTGCACTATTTACTGCACCCCTAAGGAAGTGGAATTGCCGACCAATGACGATGATGCCACCTTTAAGGTTGCAAACCAGCACTTGTGCATTAAGATATACCCTATAGTAACTGTGGAAAAGCTTCCACTTGACTTGAGAGATTCAGTCCCTGAAGGTGTGGGACTTCCCAGGAGACGATATCGGACTGATCAAAGGAGTTGAGCCAGTTAAGATCCAGGTTAAGCAAAATGTGGAGTTTCCAAGAACACCTCAGTATAATCTGTCACCAGAAATGATCGCAGGGATAAAACTTGAAATCGACTCTATGATCAAGCAGGGAATTCTGAAAGAAATAATGGGCAGCCCATGCAACTCGCCTATTATGGGATTGCAGAAACCGAGTGGGAAATTCAGGATTGTGCAAGACTTGCGAAAGGTCAACACAACAGTTGTTCCATGTTGTCCAGTGGGACCGAATCCATCAGTGATATTGTTTCAGATTCCATGCAAAGCAGAGTGGTTCATGGTGATTGATTTGTGTCAAGCCTTCTTTTCGATACCACTTCATGAAGAGAGACAATTTCTTTTTGCTTTTTAGCTGGAAAACTGTGTGTTAACATGGTGTCGTATCCCTCAAGGGTATGCAGAGAGCCCATCGATCTTCAATCAGATTTTGAAGAAGAATCTTGAGAGTCTTGTGTTGACGCAGAAATCAGTTCTCGTGCAGTATATAGACGATCTTCTTGTCGCATCCGAGACAGAGGATTCTTGCAGTATTGACATCATTGCTTTATTGAATCATTTGGCAGAGAATGGACACAAGGTGTCTCCAAACAAGTTACAGTATTGTCTGAATGAGGTGCAATACTTATGGTCACCGTACAGAGAAAGGCAAGCGAAAGGTGTCACCCGATCGAATTGAGGCAATCATGAGTATGGCTGTGCCTACCACACAGAGGGAAGTCAGAATGTTCATAGGAATGGTTAGCTACTGTCGTCAATGGGTTCCCAACTTCTCTCTGAAAGTGAAGCCTTTGCAGAGGCTGACACACAAGGATGTGAGTGATCCGGTACTATGGGACAGCGACTGTATGAAGGTGTTTTTGGAGTTGAGAGAGGACCTGTGTCGTGCTCCAGCTCTGGGAATGCCTGATCTCAATAAGCCTTTTTCATTATTCTGTTGTGAACGAGAAGGTTGTGCATTATCAGTTTTGACTCAGTATCATCGAGGTATCCGTAGACCAGTTGCCTATTTCTCAGCTACTTTAGATCCAGTAGCTTCAGCATTGCCCGGAAGTCTTGATAGAGCGCGCAGGTCACCCGACTATAATTTTTTACCATATGCACACTTGGGCCCATAAATTCAATACACCATATTTATTAATCGGGTAACCTACACTCTACTACCAGTAATCCAGATTCTAACTACTAACTAATTCCTATACCTTGGACTTACCAATTCTTGTCCTTTGGCACCTATGATCACAATGGATCAGGGAGCTAGCTGAAAATATAAGCAGTCTAAAATAACCTTTTACAACATTTACACTATTTATAATAACCACAGACTCAGGAAGTTTCGAAAAACCTTTATCTAGTCTTCATCAAGGGTTGAAAGCATGAAGTTTACAGCAAGCAAACTATCAATAACCAAAATCATGAAAAACGTATAACCATGTAAAAGATAAATGATTCCAACCATTTAGAAATCTAAAGGGAAGGTAAGAACAGGGAACATGCTAATATGAAAAACTTCAGAAATTAAACTTGATATGGCGCTTCTAAAGGACGGGAAAAATAAGGAACATGCTAGAAAATCACAGTTTGAGTATTACTAGAGAGATAGATAAGGGAAAGGAACTTCATTTATAATGACGAGAATTTTGAAATAACCATGTAACTATAGGGAAGGTAAGAAAATGGAACACGCTAATAATTCAGAGTAACCACTATAATTTTGCTGAAGGAAGGTAAAGAAAGGGAAAATCTATATTTCATGAACAGTATTTCGAAATTGACTTAAAGGATGGGAAAAATGGAACATGCTAAAAGGACAGTTCAAATGTATGACTTTATTATTTGTCAGAACAAGGAGGGTAAGAAAAAGGAACAATGTGAAATTAAGACTTTAGCTGTTTCAAGAAAGACAAGGAAAGGACGCAAGTGTGTTTCCCTCACAGATTTATATTTACCTAGAACAGTGTGGAGCCCAACCCTGGCCACGGGTCAGTTAAGGACAGGAGAACCCCAAAGAAATGCAGTTGCCAGTAGGCCAGCAGGTGCAGAATGGAAACCAGGACAGGAAAACCAGATTAGGATCAGAACTGGACCACCAAAGTTGAGACCAGCAACCGCAGTTCAGTTGCAAAGCCTGCGCTACACCTTCTCTGCAGCTATCAGTCAAAACCCCGATTGGGTTATCGAATTCCCCAGCAAAGTGCTTCGCCAGCACTTAAGGTTCCCAAAACCCCGATTGGGTCTGTGAGTCTGTCTGACAGATTGCTCCGCAGCACCTCTGTTTTCAATCAGCTATTAAGTGCGTTGGGTCAGTGACAGGTCAGCTATTCGGACAAGTCGGACAATTTCTCTAGCTAAACCTAGGCTAGTTATACTGTTTTCCAGGTCAGTGTTCCACCCCCCAAATGTTGCAAGTGTAAGGATCCCCAATTTCGATTGGACAAAAGAAAGGACAGGTCATCACACCACCTAGGATTTGCGCTTTCTCAAGCCCCTCATTAGAATTTTCCTTCCCGCCCATCGAATTTCAGGTTCACATGATGTCTTCAATTCGCGCAACAATGGACCGTCTATTGATAAATACATTATAGTCTTTTGACTTCTTCTTAGTGGGGTTAGACGTGAGTTCCCAGGCACATCTTGGCTGGTGCATCTATCTGGCTGGCGTTCAAGAACACAGAGTTCATCCTCTGGATGTGGACTGCCATGCGCAGAAAGGATTTTCAAAATGGAGTATTCCCGTCCCTCATGCCCAAAGGTTACGATACATGAAAAGTAAATAGAAACAGTTTTAGAACACAGGAAAAAATGAATACGCTGTATACCATGAATCTCTACTCTATACCCATTACTTTATAATAACTATAGCCTTAATGATTAAGCAGTACGAACAATGTAGCAAAAGCAGCAATGCAAGCTTCTCGCATGTGAGAACATAAAGCAGCCATTTTAGCTCTAATGCGCAAGTGCAAACAGTTTCCCACCAGAACTGCGAGTACGTCACATCACATGGGTATGACCGATGCATGCGCAGTAGAAATTCCCGCGTAGCAGCAGCCATCTTAGGTAGCAAGCGTATTAGGATTAGTAGACACATAGGCAAGCTTCACTCGGATACCCCGTGTAAAGTGAAAATGTGAAAATTTAGTAAAACAAACACGTTGGTTACATTATTAATGTTATTCGAGGTTCATGAGTACAAGCAAGGCTTTACGTGCGAATCCTTGCTCCATCAGTCTCTAAGTCCGTTGCTGCAACGTGTGTCAGTATTGAAAGGTGTGAAAGCATTGTGATGGGGCATTCTTTAATTGTGTATGTTCCGCATTCTGTTGAATTGCTCATGACAAGGACAAAAACACAGCACCTGACCAACAATAGACTCACACGCTATGAGCAAGTCATACTTGCTGGGGAGAATGTGACTCTAAGAAGGTGTTCTGTGTTGAACCCAGCCACATTGATGCCTTTACCAAGAACATTTGATGAAGATTGTGAGGATCATGACTGTCTCGATGTGACTCAACTCTGTACCAAACCAAGACCTGACATTGTTGATGAACCTCTGTCTGACCCTGATGAAATATTCTTTGTTGATGGTTCATGTTTAAGAGACAGTGTCGGTCAGTTGAGAGCAGCTGTATGTACCATTACAGGGGTGGTTGAAGCTGCTTGTCTAGAATGGGTATACTACGCACAGGTAGCTGAAATCATTGCTTTGACTTGTCCCTGTCTGGCAGCTGATCAAATTTGAATCACCATTCCCACCGACAGCCAATATGGTTTTGGTGTGGTTCATGACTTCGGACAGTTATGGTCAAAGAGGAGTTACATGACATAATCTGGATCTCCTATTAGGAACGGGGAGTTTGTGAGGCTACAATTGGAAGCCTTGCAGCACCCAAGGGAAATAGCTGTGGTGAAATGTGATGCACATGGGAGGGGGACAGATTTTGTCTCTCTTGGGAATAAATATGGTGATGAAGTTGCACGCTTTTGTGCTGAACAAGGTTGTATTTTCACTGGAGATTACACAGGAGAGAACCAAGAAAGAACTGAGTTCAACATGATGTTAGCCATGGCAGACACTTTGATTGAACTCAAGCGCCTGCAGGATGCAGTTTCTGAGCAGGAGACGAATGTGTGGATCAAGTCTGGATGTGAGAAAGGGGATGTTGACATTTGGGTTTCAAGTGATCGTCGAGCAGTGTTACTTGATGATCTGTTGAACCCGATGGCAAGGCAAATTCATGGTGCGGTACATTTAGGCAGAGAAGCAATGGCGTGAGTGTTCAGACAGATGTGGTACAATCCACAATTTTGTGCGGTTGCAGAAGCTGTATGTCAGAGGTGTGTTACTTGTCAACAAATGAATGCTGGAAAGAAGACTGTGGTTACACTGGGTCACATTGGGAGGTCAGGGGACCTTTCAATAGAATGCAGTTGAATTTCATTGAGAGGCCTAAGTGCAATGGGTTGAGGTACATTTTGTTGGTGGTATGTGTGTTCTCGAGATGGGTGCAGGCTTACCCAACACGTAGGTGCGACACACTCACTGTAGCTAAGTTGTTGAGGGAACTGATACTGAGATTTGGTTTTCCGACCTCTTTGGAATCAGATAGAGGGACACACTTCCACAGCGAGATCATGAAGATGCTTTGCACAGCTTTAAATGTAGACCAAAGACTCCATTGTAGCTATCCACCAGAGGCTTCTGGGATAGTGGAGCAAATGAATGGGACTTTAAAAGCCCGAATGGCGAAAGTATGTTCGTCTACATCTCTGAAGTGGCCTGATGCTCTGCCCTTGGTGCTGATGAGTGTCCACAGTACACCTGATACGAGAACAGATCTTTCACCCCACAAAGTATTAATGGGGAGGGCAATGAGGTTACCAGCAGTACCATTGACAGCCTTATAAACATCACAGATTATCTTGTCCTTGATTATTGCAAGGGACTCGCTGATGTGGTGCATTCTGTGTCTCATCAGGTGCAGGCTACTGCTGTTCCAGCTTCAAGCGATCTTTGTCACAACCTGTGTCCAGGGGATTGGGTGTCTGTCCGAAATCACTTGAGGAAGAGTTGCTTGGATGTTCGCTGGCAAGGCCCTTACCAAGTAATCCTGATAACAAACACTGCAGTAAAGTATGATAGACTGCCAAATTGGGTACACGCTTCACACACCCGCAGAGTTTCAGCACCCTTGGAAGAAACAGCTCCTCTCCCGAATAAAAACCCATCTGAGGTGACAGGGCTACTGGAGGGGATAAGTCAAGCTGTGAGGGTGGGTGAAGAAGCTGGTTGCTCGCCAGGCTGAGGAGGGTCACACGACAGTAACACAGATACTGCTTCAGAGACAGGAATTTGCTGCGAGAGTGGCGCAGAATCAGACTCAGCAGAAGGAAGTGTTGCGCAGGGTGAGCGAGAGGAAAGCAGAAGAACTCAAAACACTGGAGAAGTGTAGCCTGAAAGGCAGAGACGACTGAATCTAATGACTAGTTTCCAAGAGAGATCTTGCTCCTGTGTCTGAGGACTCTGAATCAGAAGAGAGCGAAGAAGGGCAAGCTCATGGAGGTCTGAGAAGATCAAGACGAACAAGAGTACCTAACCAGAGATACGCAACTCCGGAGTGGTTATTCGTTGTGACCGATGCCAGGAGAGTGGAGTTCCGGGAGGCTGAGGGCAGTGACAGTGGTCGGCAATAGTCCTAATGGGAAAATAGACTTGGTGTTGTTGGTTCCAGGACTTGAAATCGAAGGAGTACTGACCATCACTGTTCCGAATCTTCCAGTTTTGAGCATAATTTGCCATCTGATTTTGCACAGGTTAACGTTTCCTACGTTTGGTCATGAAGCTCCGTCTCACAAAGTGATTGTTCTTCGTCTTGAACTTTAGCAGCATGTTCTACAGATAATTGGAGCAAATCTTATTTTGGATTAAAAGCGAAATCTTGTTGTAAATAAGTTGAAAGAAGATAACCTACGTCCGAGTGGAAGAAGAAGAAATGTAGGGACTCTCTGTAGAGGAAGGATGAGGGTTAAGGAAGTTTTTTTTCGGACTGTGTTAAAAAGGAACTGAAATCTTAAAAGGGGACCTCCAGCCTTTTGTGAGAGTTGTTCAAACTGGTTTGCAAGCAACTGAAGGAGGAGAAAAGAGACTCTTGAGTATTAGTTTCTGGAACTAAGAACTTTGAGAACTTTTCTGAGACCATGGAGGCCGGTACAGGGAGATATTTTGTGGTCACAGGGTAATGGACAAAGGCAGCTTAATTTTAAGGGGTGCTTCTAGAAAATATGAGAAAACATGTGTCAAAGACAGGTAGTTGAGTCAGGCTTTGGTGCAGTTTATTACATGGAAACCACTTCCAACATAAAGTGGAAAAGAAACACTTTAAAATTCAATACTGAGCCTAGAAGTCCTAGCAAAGACTTGGCATTTAAAAACACATTTCTGGAGTGAAGAACAAACTTGTGCAATGCAATGTAAATATATTTTAGATCGCTGGAAATGCAGAGAAGAGAGAAAGAGACAGTTTTAAAATACACTAAGCAGTTATAGCCTCAGCCAAGGATCCTAGATAGATGGCTGAGGGGAACCACACATTTCATTTCAGCTAGGTAGGACGACAAGTGTACAGTGGTCAGATGATTAATAGTGATTTAATGCAGAACCGTTAGACCACAAGTTCATATTCTGACATCTAATATACATCAATGGTACGTCACTGATACGCAAATCTTGTCTCTATTTAGATATTGTTTATCGAAATCATTTAGTATCATTTCTTAGAATCCTTAAAAAAACAGAAGATTTACAAATGTTATTGGCACGCAGCTGTCGTAATTCGATTAAAAGAAAAGCAGGACTCTCCACGCCGGCAGGCGTCCGGAGGTAAGATAGGCTCCCACAAGGGTTGGAGAAAGGGTAGCAGGGGACCGCCAGGGGAGGTATCTCAAGTATTTTCGATTTTGGCATGAAAAAGCTGCAACCTGTGTCTTTTCTATTTGCTAACAGGACGCTGCCACCATCATTGGTCCTCCGAGTAGATTTGAATTAAAGGAAGCAGTCCTGTAAGGGACACTGGGTGATGAAAATAGGTAAGCCCGTGGCACAGAGAATTGATGGACTAGGATTAATATTCTCGCCAAATAGACACACTCATGGTTCTTTTCTATTTTTCTGGCTACTTTCCTACCCTTCCCTCCTTGTTGTTACAGAGTTTTTTCAAAGATCGTTTGAATCAGCTAAGCTGAAGCAAAAGAGGAGGGGTCAGCGCTCCATTGTATTTGAATAGGACATTGTTAGACATATTTTCTTTTCTTTACAGATTCTTTTGGTCCTGAGGAGAATCCCAAGAACCACAGGATTCGAAACGCGTAGACCATTGATTCTGCCAAACAGCTTTTTGCCAATTAGTTGTGGTGGAGTTACACCTAATTATTGTGACTATTCCATTAGCTGTACAGTCTATCTAAATTTTGTGTAGGGTGTATATAAGAGAAAAAAAATGGTGTAAATAGTATGGTTTGGCAGTCCAGGTGCTCCTCAAGTGGTTTATTGAGTTTCCCTGGTTGTGTTTGCACCTAGTAGGTTGAATGTGTTAGGTATGATATTGAATGAGTGAGTTTGTGAGTTTATGAGAGTGAATGAATGCTTGTCAATCCAAATTGAATTTTACCACCAGTTCCTGTGTCCATATTTAACCCCATTGTGTGTCTTTTGGTTTTATTGCATGGAATTTCTGTGGCACTTTTTCTTGTTGTGTAGTTTCTAAGGCTTAGCCTTACTGATTAGGAGCCATACCCTTTTTTGGCACTAGCAGTTATAGCGGGAAGAATCCCGCGAGGTATTTTTGACCCTTAAAGGGAGGGTCTTTGGATTGATTCTTTGCTGTTCTGGTGGTTGGTGTTTTACTTTCTTTATCACCTTTCCAATCTTTATTAGTCATTAAGTTGTTGTGACAAGAAGGGTCAAACTACGTCCGAAAAAGACACATTTGCATACAGTGACGATCATATTAAGAAATTACTGAGCGCGCCACCGTTATTTGCTTCAGCTTCTCTTAGTGTTTCAGCTACAACTCAGAACGAATCGGACAAGCTATTACGTTTAAAGAAAAAACAAATCAGGACAGATTTGCATGGCCATTTTCTGCTATAACATCTGAGAGAAGGCACTATTCCAGGAGTTCTTCAGATGTGAAACATCCCTGTAATTTTTACGGATGATCCCATTTTTAAGAAAGGCTTCAGTTTCATAGAGACCAAATGCAGTAGGGACCTTATAGTCCTCACTGTAGAAACAGCTTTAAGAATTTCGCAGAAAGAGCTAGAGGAGATCTCAGCATTGAAATTGGAAATTTAAAACAACCAAACGATAACAGATTCAAAAACTTTATTGGACAAGGTTGAAAAGGAAATCCAGGAGTTTAAGGATTATATGATCACACAAAAAACGAACCAATTTGAGAAAGATAAAAGGAATTTTTCATTGGATAGCGTGTACCCATTTCTACAGGCAGATTTCTATACAAAAGTGGACTCGCGCAGATATTTATCGGACAATCAGGGAAGATCGCGTAATCAATTCATTTCTTTTTCGGACACTTCATCGTCATCGGGAGGGGAAACAGATAATAGCGAAAGCCGCCCCAATCGCAATCGGAAATGGAACCAACAACAACAACAGGGCCCTTCCTCTTCTTTTTTATGAAGAGGCCAGCCCAGACCGAGGGGCCGGGTGAGATACAACAATCAGCCTTGGGAGATGACCACCCGAAGACAACATTACAAAAATTAGTAGTGTCTCCCATTTTCAATCTATCGGAAAGAGTATTGACTGATGCAGAGGAAAGTATTCTCATCAAAGGGCTCTCATTTGTTGCATCGAAAAGGACTGATTTTGTTAAAATGAAAACCGAATTCATTGAATTCTGTCGGAAAATTAGACTGAAAATGTTCTTTGTGGATAATGAAACAAAGACATTTTTTGAAGTAACAGGACTACAGAAAAAGTCGACTTTTTGTCCACCTGGAAATAAAGTACCAAAAGAGGTCATCCTGTTTCAGAAAACGGTTCTATCAGCTATCTCAGAAATGGAAAAAAGCATAAATTATGTCAAACACAATATCTCAAAAGAACAAAGAGAAGCGTTGGTTACATTAAAGAATGATTCTTCTGTGATAATTAAGCAGGCAGACAAAGAGGGCTCAATTGTAGTGTGGGGAACAACCAAATACACTACTGAGGTCCTAAAACAACTGAATGATCCTGCCTGCTAAAAGAAGATTCCTGTACAGTCTGTCTACATTTTGTGTAGGGTATATATAAGAGAAATTAATGGTGTAAATAGTATGGTTTGGCAGTCCAGTTGCTCCTCAAGTGGTTTATTGAGTTTCCCTGGTTGTGTTTGCACCTAGTAGGTTGAATGTGTTAGGTATGATATTGAATGAGTGAGTTTGTGAGAGTGAATGAATGCTTGTCAATCCAAATTGGATTTTTCACCAGTCCCTGTGTTCATATTTAACCGCATTGTGTGTTTTTTGGTTTTATTGCATGGAATTTCTGTGATTGAAAAAATGTGTATATTTGAATTTTAAAGCTACTAATGAGCTTTCAGATGCATTGTCTTGTGGTCCATGCATTTGTGGTGAAACAGTTTTGATTAATGAATCAGTATTGGCACTTTTTCTTGTTGTGTAGTTTATAAGGCTCAGCCTTACTGATTAGGAGTCATACCCTTTTTTGGTACTAGCTCCCAAGGAAACAGCACTTGGTTATGCACTTAATTTTGCACTTTGCATACAGCGATCTATGCTCTATGTCCGCACTCGGGCCAGAGATTCTGGACCGGTGGTGGAGATTCCGGCACGGTGGTGGAGATTCCTGCCCGGTGGTGGAGATTCCGGCCCGGTGGTGGAGAATCTATCCACCACCGGGCTGGAATCTCCAGCCCGAGTGCAGACATAAAGGTAGTATGAGTAAGTGCATTCTGTGAATACCAAAATGAGTAAGTGCCTTCTGTGAATACCAAAATGAGTAAGTACCTTCTGTGAATACCAAGATGAGTAAGTGCCTTCTGTGAATACCAAAGTGGTAGTAAGTTTAGGATTTTGTAGTAAGTTAGTTCTGTAAATCGGGCCCCTTGTGTTTTAATATAGTCTAAATTGACATTTGTATATTTTTATTTCACTAGTATGGTTTTGTTTAGTAATTGTATTAATGCACATATTATTAAAATCTTTTTTTTATTTAAATGCATTTTTAAGTAACATTTCAAAAATATTTGTAAGTTACTAAATTCATCTTTACAATTTCTTTATATATATATATATATACATATATATATATATATATATATATATATATATATATATATATATATATATATAAATAAAGACATTGCAAATATGAATTTAGTAACTTACAAATATTTTTGAAATGATACTTAAAAATGCATTTAAATATCATTTCAAAAATATGTGTAAGTTACTAAATTCATCTTTACAATTTCTTTATATATATATATATATTCACTGAAAAAACCATAGGTTATAGACCATATATAGTTAGGAATTAGCATTTACAAAACCTTGAAAATTCACTGAAAAAACCATAGGTTATAGACCATATATAGTTAGGAATTAGCATTTAAAAAACCTTATTTTACTCACACAAAACCATTGAAATTCCATATATAGTTAGTTGCACTAACTATATATCGCGCACCCGCAATCCACTGCTGATCATGTCACATATTACATCATTCATGACATGGTCAGTGACATCACTGATGACATCACTGATGACATCTCAAATGACATCACTGATGAGATCACTGATGACGTCATCCAGTGACTGTGTGTTTCTGTAAAGTTTAAATATGTTTTACATATTGAAGAATGAGTAGATGTATAAGTGTCTGGACGAAGGATTTAGTAGGTGCATGACTGAATGTATGAGTGAGTGATTAAATGTGTCTCACTGAGTGCATGGGTTAGTGACTAAACTGTCTTAATTTGTGCATCATTATGTCTGTTGTTCTGTAAACTGCTGCATGTGTTGATCAGTAGCTATATGATTAACTATATGGGTTATTGATTGATTGTCCAAGTATTTGTATGGGAGACTGAGTGTGTGTATGGCTGGCTGGGAGGTGTGTGACTCTGTGCAGATCAATGTGTACTTGTATCAATGATTGTATAAGAAAGTAAGTATGTGTTAGTATATGTTTGAAAATGTAAGGTGCTCTATGTTTAACTGTATAGACAAGAAAATGGAAGTGTGATTGATTCTTTACAGGACTGACTAGGTGTGTGAGTAACTCCATGGATGAGTGGCAGAGTGTGAGTGTCTGTATAGGTGTATGAGTGCACATGATAGTGTTGTAAAGATGAGTGATTGTATGTATGAATGATTGTATGGGTGAATGAGTGAATGTGTGTGTAGACGTAGGAATCAGTGAGTACGTATGTAGTAACTAGTATTGGTGTGTCAATGGTTTCAAAAATTATACTCTGTATTTAACACTGGGTGAAACAGAGGTTATATTAAAATGTGAGGAGATGCATTGTATTGTCACATGAATGATATCATCAGTGATGTGGTCATTGATGTCAAATGAGATGTCATCAGTGATGTCATCAGTGATGTCATTTGAGATGTCATCAGTGATGTCATCAGTGATGTCACTGACCATGTCATGAATGATGTAATATGTGACATGATCAGCAGTGGATTGCGGGTGCGCGATATATAGTTAGTGCAACTAACTATATATGGAATTTCAATGGTTTTGTGTGAGTAAAATAAGGTTTTTTAAATGCTAATTCCTAACTATATATGGTCTATAACCTATGGTTTTTTCAGTGAATTTTCAAGGTTTTGTAAATGCTAATTCCTAACTATATATGGTCTATAACCTATGGTTTTTTCAGTGAATTTCAATGGTTTTTTAATAGCAAATATCATAAGCTGTCGAATGTCAAGTACGTGGTAAGTGAAAACATTTTCGTGTTTATGCACACTGATCTGCTTTGAATGGTGCCCCCCCCCCCCCTCATTTCTATTAGGAGTACTCTCTCTTTGCAGATAGTGAAAGGTAGTTAACGCAGGCCTTTGCCCCCGTTGTAATCCGTCGTGCCTGCTTCTCTCTCCATTTGATTGATTGTTATCCAAGTATTTACTGTTTTAGAATTAGTTCTCTTTGGTTCATTCTCTATTTACAAACAAACACAGAGTCGCAATACTCTGTTTAGTCTTTGCAGATAACGAAAAATCGTGTAAAAAAAAAGAAAAGGAATCGAGCAAAATCAGTAGGCCACTAATGGGATCTCTTTTTGACCTCGCTAAAATAGAAACATTAGGAACAACCCCTCATGACAAATACAAAACTAGTGAGATGAACTGAACTCCACACAATGATGGCTGCAAAACAGCTCGGCTCCGCCACCCACCCCGCCCAAAATAACGATAAAGAGCGGCTGCCATGATTGGTTGCGGAATGGCCACAACGGAGCTACGAAATGGTGCTGCTCTCATGCTAACCCCAGCTTCGGTCTGAAACATCCAGAAACACTGTAGACTACCAATTCGATCAGTTCCGGTAGCGCCCCAATGTAACCCGGTAGAGAAGAACTAGCCCTCCCCTCTTTGACTGATGGTTCTTGTTGCCTGTCCCTTCTGTTGTCATTTAACAGAACTATTTAGCCTGCTGAAAGGGGTTGTGTTTCGACCGCTGGTTGGTGGAGACATTTTGACTATATTCTGGACCTGCGTTGTCGCGTAATGCGTCATATGACGCGCCGCGTTAGCGCATCCGGAAGTCATCCGGGGCGCGCAGCGCGTAACGTAAGCATAACAAGTCATGTGACTTGTTAATAAAACTTTTCATTGGTTCATTTTACTTTTCTTATTCTAATGATGAAAGCCTTGGTCATATCACCTAAAAATTACGCTTTTAATTACTTCCGAACATTATTTTCTCTTAAATATATGTTATAATGTTCCAGGCTAATGTACTTTCCCGGAAATTTTACAACTGTCCTGCAAGTAAAATATATTCTTTTTTCGAGAAAAAGAGCTTTTCTTCGTCCCATGACGGAGCCGTTGAGCAAAAGAGGGTCGACCTGCTGTCTTAGTCGCCGATACGCCTGAATATGAGATTCTTATCGATCACTTTATGTTGCAGGAATAGAAAACACAACAGCCCTTGACCATTTATCTTTACTGCGTTCCTTCGTATTATACCTTTTACCCTTCATGTAATTGGTCTGCTTTATTTCACTTGCCTTTTAATGATTCTAAAACAGTGACTATTATTAAAAACTTTACCAATGTATACACTACTACCATGTTTTCTTTTAAAAACCTTTATTGTGAAAATTTCATTATACAAATACGAGCCTATAACCACGTGGGCCTGCCACGGAGCAAACTGTAATCGTATATGATGAATAGACATTTACACTGTAGAGGAACGTAACGGGCGAGCCATTAGGTTGCAAAAACTAAGGTGTCTAACAGTTACGGAATCGGTGGACGTACATTTTATAATTAAAATACGACAGGGCCAGTTACAATAAAATTATCTAGATATACATTTGCGGGCAAGTACCATGGGTGACGTTAATTCGAATTTTCAACAGTACAGTAATCAATAACACATCAGAACTTAATATCAATAGGGATGTCGAAATATTCAATCAATTCTCGTCCCCGCCCGCCATGTGCTTCAAAACTGCATACGTATCTCGTGATTTCAAGGTTCTGCAACCAGTACACAACAAGGAGTTACGAGTCCCATTTATTCCGGCGCCATTTTGGGCGAGGACGGGCAGGTCCAGGATATAGTCAAAATGTCTCTACCAACCATCGACTATGATGATGTTCATATGCTGTATTTATTAGAGTAACACTCATCTGCCCACATGAAATTAATTTACCACAATCTAAACATGTCATTTTAATCTTTCCAAAGTTCTTCTAAATATTTGGGACCGTTTCCCTTGCCTCTGAAGCTCTCAGTGCCACTTCTTTGATGAATGTACTAGCAGGTCAGGGGTTCTCCTCCAAATCTCTCTTTTATGCAGCACTATAATTAATTGGTGCCACCTCTCCATATGACGATGCATGGTATAGTTACCACAACTATATTTTTTTTCGGTTCCTCTGGAGAGTTCATCGTGGCAGATGAAGCGTGTAACATACCGGGCATTTACCTTTTTTTGCATGTACAGGAAAGGAAAAAAAAATCGAGCGTCCGAGTTCTAAGGTGTCCCAGGGCCATTTTAGTGGACCAGGCCCAAATCCAAAGAACAGGCCGCCATTTTGAGAGTCCTCTTGCAGCCGCCTGTCGCTGTAGCATCAAGAGCAGCCGAAACTCAGCTGAATGGCAACTGAAACGGTAAATGGGCGCCCCACTACATTTCAGCATTGTAGGATGACCACACCAGTACAGCAACTTGCTAGACATCACCTCGGTGCCATCCGGATCTCGGCGCCCCACTGCAGATGAAGTGCCTCTCAACTATGAAACCACCACGGTGACATCCGGATCTTGGCGCGTTGTGCTGCCTTCGGCCTATTCGCACATCGGTCCGCTACTGACACCATCTCACAGGCTAATGGGGTGACCCACGCCGAGTTTCAGCATTGTAGGATGACCACACCAACTTGCTAGACATCACCTCGGTGCCATCCGAATCTTGGCATCTCAACGCCTAGTGGTATCTTCCATACAGAAAATATTGTTACGCTGCCTTTGGCCCCATTCGCACATCAGTCCGCAACTTAGACATCCCCTCGATGCCATCCGGATCTTGGCATCTCAGCGCCTTGTGGTGTCAGTCAGAAAATATTGTTGCGCTGCCTTTGGCCCCATTCGCACATCAGTCCGCTACTGACACCATCTCACAGGCCAATAGGGCGCCCCACGCCGACTTTTACCATTGTACGATGGCCACACCAGTGGCACAACTTGCTAGACATCACCTCGGTGCCATCCGAATCTTGGCATCTCAACGCCTAGTGGTATCTTCCATACAGAAAATCTTGTTACGCTACCTTTGGCCCCATTCGCACATCGGTCCGCAACTTAGACATCACCTCGGTGCCATCCGGATCTTGGCATCTCAGCGCCTTGTGGTGTATTCTCTTCAGAAAATATTGTTGAGCTGCCTTTGGCCCCATTCGCACATCGGTCCGCAACTTACACATCACCTCGGTGCCATCCGGATCTTGGCATCTCAGCGCCTTGTGGTGTCTTCTACTCCGAAAATATAGTAGAAAATATTGTTGCGCTGCCTTTGGCCCCATTCACACATCAGTCCGCTACTGACACCATCTCACAGGCCAACAGGGCGCCCCACGCCGACTTTTACCATTGTACGATGGCCACACCAGTGCCACAACTTGCTAGACACCACCTCGGTGCCATCCGGATCTTGGCATCTCAGCGCCTTGTGGTGTCTTCAAATCAGAAAATATTGTTGCGCTGCCTTTGGCCCCATTCGCACATCGGTCCGCTACTGACGCCATCTCACAGGCCAACGGGGCGCCCCAGGCCGACTTTCAGCATTGTAGGATGGCCACACCAGTGCGGCAACTTACTAGACACCACCTCGGTGCCATCCGGATCTTGGCGCGTTGTGCTGCCTTCGGCCTATTCGCACATCGGTCCGCTACTGACACAAACTCACAGGCCAACGGGGCGCCCCACGCCGACTTTCAGCATTGTAGGATGGCCACACCAGTGCGGCAACTTACTAGACACCACCTCGGTGCCATCCGGATCTTGGCGCGTTGTGCTGCCTTCGGCCTATTCGCACATCGGTCCGCTACTGACGCAAACTCACAGGCCAACGGGGCGCCCCACGCCGACTTTCAGCATTGTTGGATGGCCACACCAGTGCGGCAACTTACTAGACACCACCTCGGTGCCATCCGGATCTTGGCGCGTTGTGCTGCCTTCGGCCTATTCGCACATCGGTCCGCTACTGACGCAAACTCACAGGCCAACGGGGCGCCCCACGCCGACTTTCAGCATTGTTGGATAGCCACACCAGTGCGGCAACTTACTAGACACCACCTCGGTGCCATCCGGATCTTGGCGCGTTGTGCTGCCTTCGGCCTATTCGCACATCGGTCCGCTACTGAGGCAAACTCACAGGCCAACGGGGCGCCCCACGCCGACTTTCAGCATTGTAGGATGGCCACACCAGTGCTGCAACTTGCTGGACACCACCTCGGTGCCATCCGGATCTTGGCGCGTTGTGTTGCCTTCGGCCTATTCGCACATCGGTCCGCTACTGACGCCGCCTCACGTGCCAACGTATTTTCTCCGCATTTTACACCCTATGCCGCATAACAGGTCATGTGACTTGTTTATAAAACTTTTCATTGGTTCATTTTACTTTTGGTTTCCTAATGATGGAAGGCTTGATCATGTGACCTAAAAACAACACTTTTCATAGGATGAAAACTTTTTTTTTTTCCCAAACGATGAAAGCCCCACCTTGTTTCTGGATGTTTCAGACTGAAGCTGGCGTCAGCATGAAAGCACCACCATCTCGTAGCTCA
Organism: Lissotriton helveticus; assembly: GCF_964261635.1. NCBI lineage: Eukaryota > Metazoa > Chordata > Amphibia > Caudata > Salamandridae > Lissotriton > Lissotriton helveticus. The sequence goes on from NC_136059.1 coordinate 1,909,857,914, forward strand.
GTCGTGGTCATTCCGCGAGCAATCATGGCAGCCGCTCCCCACCAGAAGCCTGCAGGAGTCGGAGCCCCCAAAACTTTTGATGAATTCTCAAGGCGGAGGGGACGCTTTCGAGAATGGGGTCCAAGACCTAGCAGACAAGCGTCCGATTTCCAAGGTGTCCCAGGGCCATTTCAGTGGACCAGGCCCAAAAAGGAAACAGCCTGCCGCCATTTTGAGAGTCCTGTGACAGCCGCCTATCGCTGCACCGCAAGAGTGGGCGCAACTCAGCTGAATTGCGGCTTTTGACACAGTGGACCAAAAACGGACGGAATGGCAACTGAAACGGTAAAGGGGCGCCCCACTACAACAGATGACACTCCACCTGGAGAGGCCCGTTCACGCCGCCTCCCCCGGGGCGCTCCACGCCGTTATTCGGAGCAGCATTGTAGGATACCAAAACCAGTGCGGCAACTTACTGGACATCACCTTGGTGCCATCGTTCTGCTGCCTTGGAACTATTCGCGCAACAGTTTGCTACTGATGACCCACCCCCCGCGACGCCCCATGCCGTTATTTGCTGGGTGGCAACTTACTAGACATCACTTTCGTGTCATCTAGATTTCGGCGCGTTCTGCTGCCTTGGAACTATTCGCACAACAGTTTGCTACTGATGACCCACCCCCCGCGACGCCCCACGCCGGAAATCTGGACGTTGTGCTGCGTTGGGACTATTCGCACAGCCGACCGCTACTTCGTTGTTTTTCCCTAAAAATGTTTATATGTTATTACTATTTTTGTTTTCTTGTATATATTTATAAATTATTAAAGTTTTATAATCTTACTACTTTGTCGGAGTGCTATATATTTTTAATGTGACACATAATTGTAAAAACTTTGATGTACAAACAGTCATCCCTGGAATCTTCCGCTTCAGGCTCGGTCCCCTCCCCAATCACAATACAGGATGGTTTTCAGATAATAGCAACGCTTCTGCTGTGACGGATCTCATCGAGTGTGGGCCTTGATCTACTATAACTCCTTTGAAGAGGGGTGATTCTTTACAGCTGTGGCCATAAACTACATCTGCAGGGCTAGCTGATACCCTAGGACCAGCCTGGACAATCGGACACAGAGGAAAAGGAGTGTCAGAGGGTGCGGTAGTGAATAGGGCGAAAGGGAGGTGTCGGGCGGGCACAGGGTGTGATTCTCAGGGAACAGCAGCGCAGATGGGGGAGGTTTATTACCCATGCATAAGACAGAGAGCGGGGGTGACCACTGCCTGGGGGAGATGCTTGCGAGGGTGGGGAGCCATGCTAAGGATCGACAGCGTGCACAGAGTGGGTCTGGTCAAGGCATCTAAAATGGCTGCCGTGCACGACAAAAGTGTGGCATTTGAAAAAAGACAAGATGGCGCAGACAATGTTTTTCAACACTTCCTGATTTCCTTCGAATCGAACGTTAACAGACGTTGGGGCATATTACCAAAGTTAAGCGATATTTATCCCTAACGATGCTTAGCAACGATTTTTTTACCGTCAGAAATTATCGCAGATAAACCTTGCTATTATCAAGGTTTATCGGAAATACGATAAAAAACGACCGCAATGCATTAATATCGCTGAAAACTCAGCGATATTCATGCATTACCGAGCTAATGCTCTTAGCCATGTTATCCACCTCCCATTGGATAACATGGCTAAGAACTGCTCAGGGCAGGTGGTAGCTTTTGGAGATATTCGCCCTTATCTCGAATATTTCCAAAAGTTGATAATAGGAGATAGCGATGTTAGCGACTGTTTCCAGTCGCTAACATCTTGGCATGCCCACTTTGCATGTCATTAGTGATAAATATCACTCACATGCAAAGTGGGGCCCAAGATGGTCGCTATCTTCTACTAGCCGTCGCTAACTGGTGTTAGCAACAGCTAGGTAATACACATATAATTTTATCTCCGCGAAGCAGAGCGCTGTTACAGATATATATCTTGTTTCTGAACGTTAATTTCTCAAAATGCACTGAAGCACATATATTGAGACCTAGCAAAGGCACATCGGGCTACCAGTCCCTACAATTTTGCCAAGTTTCGTGCAAATCCATTCAGCTGTTCGATCCTACCGAGAGACAAGATGGCGGCCGCTACGGACTGTTTGGAATGTTTACAGACACCGGAGAGCCAATCAGCTTCGCTTCGCAAAGCTCCGTAACGCGAAAAGTACGCGAAGCGGTGCGCTGTTACAGATATATACCTTTTTTTGAACGTTAATTTCTCAAAATCCACTGGAGCACATATATTGAGATCTAGCAAAGGCACATCGGGCTACCAGTCCCTACAATTTTGCCAAGTTTCGTGCAAATCCATTCAGCTGTTCGATTATTATTATTTTTATTTATTTTTGCCCCGCGGGGCCCTTTTAAAACCTCCACATCAAACCTAGGGGGTGAGCGACAATGTACTATGCCCCCTTATGGTCATTTGCCCCTTCGCTTTGGCCTCCTCTTGTCTCTCGATCCTACCGAGAGACAAGATGGCGGCCGCTACGGACTGTTTGGAATGTTGACAGACGCCGGAGAACCAATCAGCTTCGCTTCACAAAGCTCCGTTGCGCGAAAAGTACGCGCAGCGGAGCGCTGCCCAGTCCGCTGTTACAGATATATATCTTTTTTTGAACATTAATTTCTCAAAATCCACTGAAGCACATATATTGAGACCTACAAAAGGCACATCGGGCTACCAGTCCCTACAATTTTGCCAAGTTTCGTGCAAATCCATTCAGCCGTTCGGGCTAAAAGTGAGGCCAACCGCCCTATGGAAATTAACATGGGAAAAACGCGTTTTGGGAACCCCCTTTTTTCTCGGCCCCCCCTTGACGAACCCCCCCAAAATTTTCAGGGGCTGCTCAGAAACAAAATGTGCCATTTTCCTGAAAATTTCAGCCAATTCCGTCCACAAACGCCAAAGTTATTAGACATAGAATTTTCAAAAAACCCATAGAGAAAAAATCCTAACTATATATACCTACTGGCGACCGCCAGTAGGTAATATATATATATATATATATATATATATATATATATATATATATATATATATATAAAATAAAGACATTGTAAATATGAATTTAGTAACAGTTATAGTTACCTACGCTAACTATAACTTACGCCCCTGCAATGCTCTGCTTATGACCCCACATATTACATCACTCATGACACGGTCAGTGACATCACTGATGAGCCCCTGGGACACAGTGGTCCAAGGGGCCGAATATGGCTCAAAAGGGGGGCCACACGGCCCCCTCCCTCTTTGATAAAATATCTTCACCCCGGGGAGGTAGTGGTGCCCGGGGCAATTTAAAACTATGAATGGGGTCTGTGCAGCAGCCCTCTTATTTCACTATGAAGCCCTGTGGAGGTGGCAGTCCCCAGGGTCATAAAAGGCCTACAAATGGGGGAAGGCTGCGTGGCCCCCCTCCACATGTTTTTACATTCATCTGGTCCCAGGAGCTGGTGGTCCCCGGGGCCCATATCAGCAATAAGTAGGATAGGCGCAAGCACCCCCCCTATAATATATTTCAAAATAAGCTGCCGGGACTGACCCACTTGGGGCTCAAATTCAAACAAGTGCGGGAGACCATGCTTGTTTTTAAAAAATTATTTGCAGGGATTTGCGACTCTGCGATTTTTGCTGCAAAACTTTAAAAACAAAATGCTTTTTGGCCCTGGCTGGATCCCTGGGGGATCCCCCCCACCAGCCCTAGGGTGTTAGGATATTCCTACCCTGCGCCAACTCTTTTCTTTTACCTTTTTGTTTGGAACTCTGCTGGGTCCAATTCCCAAAATAGCTGCCAACACTTTTTGTTTGAAGTATTGGCAGCCAATCAGATCTGCACCTCTAGATATACAATGTGCTTTCCTTTATTATCTCGAAAACTACTACACAGATTTACACCAGATCACAAATAGTGCTCTTACTGGACCAAGAGCTACCTCACTGCCAAATGCGGTGTAATTCCATTCAGCAGTTCTTGTTGTAGTCGGGTCTAAAATCTCTATCGGAATTAACATGGGAAATTCACTTTTTCCGCCCCCCACCCCTTTTTCTTGGCCCCCACTTGGCAAATCACCCTGAAACGTTCCATGCACAACTAGAAACAAGAGTTCACTTTTTTGGAATCATTTCGTGAAGATTCGTCAAACGGCGCAAAAGTTATAACACGTCAAAAAACCCTTTTCGCATGGAAACTAGTTCCTAACTAAACTATCTACTGGCGACTGCCAGTAGGTAATATATATATATATATATATATATATATATATATATATATATATATATATATATATATATATATATATATTACCTACTGGCGGTCGCCAGTAGGTATATATAGTTAGGACCTAGTTTCCATAGGAAATCCGCAACATTCTATTGGGCATAACTTTGGCGCCGGTTGATGAATGTTCGCGAATTTCTCAAAGAAGATGGCCCGTTCTGCTCCGCTTCTTCCCTGAAAGTCTTGGGTAGATTTGTCAAGCGGGGGCCGAGAAAAAAGGGGGGTCCCAAAACGTGAGCAAGAAGCTTAAAGCTTCGAAACGCGTAGGGTTTGTTTCTCCGTGTGCCAATAAATATAGCACTTTGAACAACATTTGGGCCCCGGTTCTGGTCTTTTTTCGTAAAATACGGACTTGCTGTACCAGGAGTGTGTGGCATATATATATATATATATATATATATATATATATATATATATATATACATATATATATATATATATATATATATATATTACCTACTGGCGGTCGCCAGTAGGTATATATAGTTAGGACCTAGTTTCCATAGGAAATCCGCAACATTCTATTGGGAATACCTTTGGCGCCGGTTGATGAATGTTCGCGAATTTCTCAAAGACGATGGTCCGTTCTGCTCCGCTTCTTCCCTGAAAGTCTTGGGTAGATTCGTCAAGCGGGGGCCGAGAAAAAAGGGGGGTCCCAAAACGTGTTTTTCCCATGTTAATTTCCATAGGACCTTTAGACACGGCTACAGCCCGAACCGCTGAACGGAATTACACCAAACTTGGCAAAATGGTAGAGTCTGGTACGCAGATCACGCTTTTAGTTCAATAGTGTAAATCCCTCCAGTAGTTCCTGGGAAAATTAAAAGAGAAAAAATGTATATATCTATAAGCGCACACCGTGCGAGCACCGTGCGAGCACCCTGTGATTTTTCAAAAAAAATATAATTTTTGGAGTGTTGACAGACAGTGGCAGCCAATCAGCATGCCTTCACGAGAAAGCTGCATGCTCATTGGCTGTCAACACTTCAAACCAGGAAGTGTTGGCATCCATCTTGTGCTCGGTAGACCGAGGCACAAGAAAGCAGAAAAACAAACGTGTAGAACACAAAAAGGGGGCAGGGTAGACACACCCGGACCCCCTAGGCCTGCCCAGGTGGTCCCACAAGGACCCCCAAGACCCAATTTCAATTTTTTTTTAAACCTGGTCTGTTCTTTTTCAAATTAACCCCGCGGGGACTAAATTGCGGGGGCATAGTGATAAAGAAGTGTGGGGGGTCCCGAATCCCCCCCACACTGCCCCGGGGACTGCCGCCCCCCGGAGCAAAGCAACGCAGCCCCCTGGCGCATACTGGAGGCTCCTGGTGGGCTAGTTGGCCCCCAGGGACCCCCAGTATGCAAGGGGAGCTGCATGCTGATTGGCTGCCACTGTCTGTCAACACTCCAAAACAGAAATTGATGGCAGCCATCTTGTGCCTCGGTAGACTGAGGCACAAGAAAGCAGAAAAACAAACGTGTAGAACTCAAAAAGGGGGCAGGGTAGAAGCACCCTGACCCCCTAGGCCTGCTCAGGGGGTCCCACAGGGACGCCCAAGGCAAATTTTATTTTTATTTTTTCAAAAATCCCAGGGACCCCCAGTATGCAAGGGGAGCTGCATGATGATTGGCTGCCACTGTCTGTCAACACTTCAAAACAGAAATTGATGGCAGCCACCTTGTGCCTTGGTAGACTGAGGCACAAGAAAGCAGAAAAACAAACGTGTAGAACTCAAAAAGGGGGCAGGGTAGAAGCACCCTGACCCCCTAGGCCTGCTCAGGGGGTCCCACAGGGACCCCCAAGTAAAAAAAAAAAAATTTCGAAAAATCGCGGGGTGCGCGCACTGTGCGCGCACCACGCGATTTAAAAAAATATATATATAATTGTTTGCCTTGGGGGTTCTTGTGGGACCCCCTAAGCAGGCCTAGGTGGTCAGGGTGCTTCAACCCTGCCCCCTTTTTGAGTTCTAAAACTTCTCGAGCACGAGCTGCATGCTCATTGGCTTTCAACACTTCAAACCAGGAAGTGTTGGCAGCCATCTTGTGCGCGGTAGACCGAGGCACAAGAAAGCAGAAAAACAAACGTGTAGAATGCAAAAAGGGGGGGGGTAGAAACACCCTCACCCCCTAGGGCTGCTCAGGTGGTCCCACAAGGATATTAACATATTTAAACGTTATCCGCTAATAGAATTAGCATTTAGAAAACCTTTGAAATGTATTGAAAAAAACCATAGGTTTCATGCCTGATATAGTTAGGAATTAGCATTTAAAAAACCTTGCAAATTCACTGAAAAAAACATAGGTTTCAGCCCTTATATAGTTAGGAATTAGCATTTAAAAAACCTTGCAAATTCACTGAAAAAACCATAGGTTTCAGGCCTTATATAGTTAGGAATTAGCGTTTAAAAAACCTTTAAAATTCACTCAAAAAACTATGAGTTTTGGGGGTGTTATAGTTAGCTGGACATTTCACTCATACAAAACCATTGAAATTGCTCCTATATAGTTAGTTGTACTAACTATATTTCGCGCACCCGCAATCCACTGCTGATGATGTCACATATTAGATCATTCATGACATGGTCAGTGACATCACTGATGACATCTCAAATGACATCACTGATGACATCACTGATGACATCATCCATGTGACAATCACATACACCTTTTCATACACTAGTAAAATCTTTCATCACTCTTTGTAAAATACAGAGTACCATATTTGAATCCATTGTCACAGCAATACAAGTATCTAGTAAAAACCCACTCGGTGATTCATAGATGTATACACACATCTAATCACTTACCTGTAGATTCACTCATACATGCTGTCAATGAACAATAGAACACTATCAAAAATACTTATACACCTATATCGACATTACACACCAGCACACATCCTATTCACATATGAAGTCATCCTACTCACTTATGCAAACAATGGATCATACTTACATATTTACTTAGCTACACACTTATACAAACACCACTTCATCTATTCATTTAGATATTAAGTCATACTTAGTGAATTATAAAATCATTATTACAAGTATACAGTTATCCATACAGTCACTCACACAATCATTGAGTCTTATGTATACTTACTTATATACAACAATTGACACATATACTGCCTTTTATTTTTCTAGTTTGTTGGACATGTACCATTGAGAAATATATATATATCACCACACCCATAAAGAGATTCACTCACCCAAACAACTGTTAGAACATGTAGTTTTAACTTCATATATCTACTGAATCAACTATTCACACATCTTTGGACAGTCACACACCCCCCACCGGACCACACACACTTTCACTCTCCCATACAAATACTCAGTTAACTAATCAATAACTAATATAGATTTTCACATAGCTAGTAACCAACTGTAGAACCAGTTTACACAACAACTGACATAGTGATACAGATATTCACACAGTTTAGTCACTATCCACTATATTTAGTGAAATATAATAAATTGGTCAAGAAAACAGTAAATTACACTGCTACTAAATCCTCCATCCAAATATTTATTTATATATATCCACTCATTCTTCAATGCAAATTGCTATATATATTGATAGAGCGCGCGGGTCACCCGACCAATAATTTCGCCACTTCTGGCTTCGGGCCCATATATTTCAAATCACCATATACATTGATCAGATGACCTCACGCTCTGCTATCAGATATTAGTGAGTCCCTTTCGTTATTCTTCAGTGTACCCGACTTACCATCCACCGACACGGGTACCTATGACCATCATGGATCAGGGAGCTAGCTGTAAAAGGGAAGGCAGCAAAATACAAACCCAACAAAATAATATTCAATACCTTTGTAAAATGACCACGGACAACTGGAAGTTTTAAAGTCTTTATCTAATTTAGTAAAATTCAGATAGCATCAAATTCACAGTAATTAAGCAATCGATAATCAGAATAACAGAAAGCACATAGCTGAATAGGAAATAAGTCAGTGTAACCATTTATAATCTAATGGAACCAGGACACATTCAAAAATGAAGGATCAGGAATTAGAACGTTTAAGATGAATCGGATAGGCTTTGATTAGGACTAGTATTCTAGAATTATTTCAAGGGAATGAGACAGGAGTTCGGGACATTTATACAACTATAGGAGAGTCTATAGAGAGAGACACGCTATGCTTTAAGGCAAAAGTGCTTTAGACAATTTAAGTAAGGAGGTCCTAGACCATATCAGGAAATGACAAACTGCAATGCAAAATATAATTTCTAACAGGTAGGGTAACATAGGAACACGTTATGAAACAAATGCAAATGACTTTATGATTCAATGGTTGCGGAAAAGCATGGAAAATTTAACATATGCAAAGGTATGTCTTTATTAAAGCAAAAGACAGAAATTCAGGAAGGTACAAGATTCAGAGTGATATTTACCTAGACTGGGGTGAAAACCAAACCCTGGCCACGGGTCAGTTAAGGACAGGAAACCCTCAAGGAAGGATACCCCTCAATGGACAGCAGGTGCAGAATGGACACCCAGGACAGGACAGGAAACCCTCAGATTAGGAATCAGGACAGGACCTCTCGGACAGGACCCTCAGGACAGGACCAGCACCCGCAGTTCGGAAGCAACGCCTGCGCTCCACCCTCACTGCAGCTATCGATCAAGACCCCGATTGGGTCAGCGAACTCCCAGCAAAGTGCTCCGCCAGCACTTTAAGGTTTAGTAAAACCTTAGTCTATGGTCAATTTCGGACAGAGTGCTCCGCAGCTCTCTGTATCTTCAGTCACCTATTGAGTGCGTTGGGTCAGTGACAGGTCAGCTAAACCAGACAAGTCGGACGACTTCCCTAGGTGAACCCAGGGTAGTTATACTGTTTGGGGACGGTGTACCACCCCCCAATGTTGCAAAGTGTCAGAATCCCTCAATTTGGATTGGTCCTAAGGTAGGCTTTGGGTAACACACCAATCAGAATAGACTATTTGGAGGCTTAATTTACATCTCTGGGTACCGCCTAGCAAGATTGGGGTTCCCATGAGAAACTGTACGGCAAACAGTAGCGCAACACACATTGTATCATATAAGGAGCAACTTTCTCCGTTCTCGTAGGGCAGAGGTGGCTTTCCCATGAGCATCTTGACGGTGGCTGCCAGCTGGCTGAGTTCCACTGTCCAATGTTGTCACCTTTCAGTGCACCACGAGTCTGCGCAGAAGAGACCCTCAATATGGCTCCCAACCGGTTCGGACCCCCATTTCCCGCAGTACATGAAAAGTAAGCGAGAACAAATTAATACATAGAAATAAATGTATGTAAACACATCATTGGTCTTGTACTTCAAACTTATCATTATAAAAATATACTATGCAGTTTAAATGTTAGCAACATATACACACTCACAAGAGCATTACCACGTTATTCACGAAAGCTGTGTATTACGCATGCGCACCCTTTCCCTCCAAAACTTATAACTACGTCAGGTCACGTGAGTGTGACTGACGCATGCGCAGAAGCACTTTTCAAGCGGCGGCCATGTTTTAGAGACATTGTTTAGTTGTATTAGAAATACACGTACGCAAGCTTCCTCTACCTTGTTCGAATATGAAAATAAAAGATTAGTAAGACGTACAATTTATTAATTGATTACACACGGCCGAGGTTCTTGACTCGAGCAAGTCGCGATGCGATGCTTGCTCTATCAATCCCCTCTTTGATGATATTTACTATCATCACAAAAATAATGGAACCAGATGCCAACTTCTTCACACTTTATACAGCTCTATTTCTTCCAACAAACGATCCAGCTTCTCTTTTTCATTTTTAGTAGGGTGAGAATGTTTCACCTTTTTGTATATCTGATTATTCATTTCCTCTAATTCAAGCTCATCCACACTTCGTTTCACTCCTCTGGCATTCACTTGATGCTTTCCGGTGTGTTTACGACACTTGCAACAGACAAATATGAAAAATAGGATAAGACCTATAATTCCAATTGGCATCAGTACCTTAAACAATAAGCTTTTACCTAAGCTAGCAAACCAATGACCTACATTTGAGAGACCATCTACCAGTCTCTTCCAGGCACTGTCAACCTCGAGTGGTTTGAGTTCCCTTTCCAAATTAGTAATGTTTTTCACGTATCTTTTGAGCTGCACACTTTTGTCCGGAATATAAGTGCAACAATGTTGCGCCTTCAACATCCGGCAGACTCCGCCCTCTTTTGCTAATAAGGTATCAAGAGCATGTCTGTTCTGCAAAACCATTGATCTGATCGCAACCATTTCGGTATTGACCAGCAGAAATCCATGAGCTGTGTCAGTAGACAACACATCCACTATAGTGGACAATTTGCAAATTCTGTGAGTGTTCAGAACCACTCCCACTCCAGGTATCAGTGCACTGAAAATACTACCCATTATTTCACCTACGCTTTCTCTTTTACTACGCACTAAGCCATTAGTATTTTCACTGCTTCCAGCAACTTTGTTCACATGGTATATTTTCGGGAAGACTATGCCAAAATAGCAGCTTCCATACCAGTGATCCGGCAATTTGAAATAAGCCTTGTCCCCACATATATAATAAATTCCAGGAAACACAGGCTCTGACCCATTTTTGAAACCCCAACCTCCAATTACCTTGTAATTATGTTCACATTCACTGGAACCAATGAAAATGTTATTATAATAGCTAGTCTTCTCGCGGTGAAGACATAGCTTTCCTTTCTTTTCAAAATCCAGCAACAGAGCAGGACCCGCCCCACCATTTGAGGTGCCTTCCATGTTCTCAGCCCATTTTGGCCTTTTCTGTGTTTCGTCATCTGCCTTTCTTTTTATTTTTATTCTCCTCTTCTCTGCCATGTTCAGGAACATCTTTTCCTGCTCACGCAAAGAACAGGTCAAGTTATCTCTGTGTGCGTCACCTATGTCTATATTACCTATAGTCAGAAAGTATTCGCCCATATAGCGAGTAACGTCACTTTTAGTATGTACAGGATTCAAGTTCCCACGTATAGGGAGTTCAGAAAAGATCACGTCATTGTTTGAGTAATAGTACTGTAACGGTCCTCTTTTGTAAAATAATCTAGCTAAAATGCTACAGGAAATTCCATATGTTAGGGGCAGGTGATGGTATGTCACGCCTTCAGCTACAGAGGTAGGTAGCTTCATGCAGACATAGCAATCTTCAATTTCCATAGTCTCTACATAGTGTATTAACAAGTTTGCGAAAACATTTAAATGCGTTTTATTCTTTACTCCATGATAATGTAGTCCTCCCTCATCTGATGCTTCTAGGTCTCGTTTTGTTTGTCTGAGTGCTCTCTCATGTATTGCTACACTTTGTGTTGTTAGTTCTTCAGTCTCAGTATTTACAATCTCAGTAGGGTCAATATTAGTATTTTTGCTCACCGCAAAAGGAATGAAAACTGTTAGTCCTATCCAAATTAATATCAGTATAACTATACTACATACACATACCTTGCAGCATGTTTTGCAACGACTGCAACTAGGTCTACCATTCACGTTTGAATCAGACATTTTGGCTCCGAAGAAGTTTCTCGACCCCTCTTTGTGTCTTTACACCAGTAGCTTACTTTGTGCAAATTCACGGTGGCTCGTCTTCTTCTTCGGCAGAGTACTCAGCGACTGGTTCTCCGTCGCTCTCGTCGGTTATATCAAGATCTTCAAATTCCTCTAAAACGAGCGTCCATTCAGGAGACTTGTACTTTTTGTTTTGTCTTTTTATTCGATCGCTCCTTCTTTTGGAAGTGTCTTCTGGTTGTTCTGCTATGCGAGCACTTCTCCTTTCTTCTGCACGTTTTTCTTCTACCGTTTTTATTCTTAGTCTCAATTTCTTTATGTATCCAGGCTCAATGTGCTTTCTTTTCTTAAGTCTTTTAGATGGCACTGAGACCTCGTTCTCTTCTCTTGCCCTTTTATTTTCATTAGTTTGTGACAATTCTGCTTCTTCTATTTCCCTTCCTGTCTCACTAGTTCCAGGACTCGCATCTATTTCTTCTGCCTGATTACTAATCTGGCCTTGTTCAGGAGAATTTTGGTTTTGCCTTTCGAATGTCTCTGTTTCTGTTTCCTGAACACGTTCTTCTATCCCTATCTGATCCTGTTCGAGCACTTCGATCTCTTGATTTTCTTCCGCTCGAATCTCTTTACTAGGTCTAATCTGTCCCTTTTCGATATCAGGAGTCAGTGGAGGAGTATCGATCACTTGTTCTGTCCCTGTCTGACCTTCTCCTTCCTCAGTTTTGATGTGAATCTCAATACCCTGAGGTTCTTCGCCTGTGCCTTGCTTTTCCTCTCTATTCCACTCTCTACCTTTCCAAATTCGTTCGCTTGTTCTGATGGGGTCTTCGGTAAGGTCAATCAATGGTATCCACTCATCTGGCCATATGCTTGTCAGCTCGTCATCAGCTACTTCTGGACCAACCTTTGGGAACCCTTCAGCAGGCTGGACTCTTGGTAGTTCGTCATCAACTACTCCTGGACCAAGGTCTGCGGACCCCTCAGCTTGACTGGTACTGGGCTGTACGTCGTCAGTTACTTCGGGTCTTGCTTCTGCAGGCCCCTCTGCTGGACCGTCTTCTTCTCCAGGCTCTTTGTCGGGTTGTACCTTCTGGGTGTGGCTGGCGTGGATCCAATGGGGAACACCTGCACACTTCACTGCTGTGGTCGTTACCAGGATCACTTGGCGCTTCTCTCCCCACCTCGGTTCCAGGCAGCTCGACCGAGTATGCTTCTTTATTTTGACCCAGTCTCCGGGAACCAGTTGGTGGAGAGGAGTCGTTGGATTGGCGACGGCGTCTATTCCGATCTGGCGAGAGATATAACGCACTTGGTCACCTAATCTCTTGCAGTATTCAAGCACCAAATCATCAGTAATACTCAACAGTTTGCTTCCTGGTACCCATGCTTGTCTCATCACTCTTCCCATCAAGATTTCATGAGGGCTCAGGCCTGTCTTTCGGTCTGGAATACTTCGGAGTCCCATCAGAACCAGAGGCAGGGCCTTTACCCAGGTCATGCCAGATGAATCACACAATTTCGCTAGTCTTGTTTTGATAGTCCCGTTTATATGTTCCACTACTCCAGATGCCTCTGGTCGATATGCACAGTGGAGTTTTTGCGAGATCCCAAATGCCTTACAGAGTTGGTCGATTACCTCATTCTGAAAATGTCGGCCTTTATCTGATTCAATAGTGACTGGAACCCCGAATCTAGGTATCAGTTCTTTCAGTAAACACTTTGCTACTGTCAGTGCGTCACTTTGGGGAGTAGGGTAAGCTTCCACCCACTTTGAAAATAGGCAGACAATGACAAGGACATAACGCTTCCCTTCACAACGTGGCATGGTGATGAAATCAACTTGTATTCTCACAAAGGGACCCGCCGACCTCCCAATTTTCCCTAGTTCCACTATTGTTCTCTTGCCTGGGTTCATCTTTTGACACGACAGGCACCTCTGGCAGAGGGACTCTGCTACCTTCCTGAACTTTTTACTATACCAAGTCTGTTGGAATACCAGAATCATGGCGTCCCTACCAATGTGTGATCCCTCATGTATCAATCTCGCCATTGTGCCAAGCAAGTGTCTGGGTAACACAGGCATACCATTTGGGCCCAAGATGACACCATCCTCACGTCTTGGTCTACACCCGTCTTCCTTCCACTTCTCTCTCTCTTGCCAGGGTGCCGTCTGCTGCCATTCTCTCACTTCATCCCATGTAGGCACTTCTTCAAACACTCGAAGTTGGCAGCTAGTTCCAGGCCCTCCCCGTTTTGGATTTATGATATATCGATCCCTGGCGCATAATTTTGCCACTCGATCAGCAAAATCATTTCCCAAAGATACAGGGTCAAAGTCCTTCTTATGGGCAGCACATTTGACCACTGCCAGTTCCTTTGGTAACTGGATTGCCTCTAAAAGGTCTTGAACAACTTTTCCATTTCGAATAGGGGTACCTGATGAAGTCAGGAACTCTCTTTGTAGCCATAGTTGGCCAAAGTCATGCACAACTCCAAAACAGTACTGACTGTCAGTATACACTGTTAGGCGTACGTTTTTCCCCAATTTGCAAGCTTTTATCATAGCGATCAATTCGGCTACTTGTGCAGACTTTACTTCAAATAGATAACCTGCTTCTACAATTTTAGTTAAGGAGACTACCGCATAGGCAGCACTCAGGCCTCCTTGTTCATGCCTTAGGCATGAACCATCCACAAACAATTCTATGTCATGTTTAGGCAAAGGTGTTTCTTTGATGTCTGGGCGTGGCTTTGTGCAAAACTCTGTCAAATCAATGCAGTTGTGCTCCTCTTCCTCCCCATTTTCCATATTCATTGAGTCAGGAAGCAGAGTAGCGGGGTTCAGAATGTTGCACCTGACAATGTTTATATTCGCCGCACCCACGAGAATCCTCTCGTATTTAGTCAGCCGACTAGGGGTGAGATACTGAGTTTTCGTTCTTGTTAACAAAATTACCACTCCATGTGGAACATACACAGTTACAGGATGTCCCATGACAATGGATTCACTCTGCTCTAAACTTGTGCAAGTAGCAGCTACTGCTTTCAGACATCCTGGTAATCCAGCAGCCACTGGATCCAGGGTGGCAGAGAAATACGCCACTGGCCTTCTGGTTGTGCCATGTTCTTGGGTTAGGACAGACAACGCGCAATTATCGCGAGTGTCACAGAACAGGGCAAATTCCTTGGAATAGTCTGGCATTCCCAACGCAGGGGCTGTACACAGACAATCTCGCAATTTTGTGAAGGCTGTTAAGCTTTCATCATCCCATTCTACGATATCTGGTGTTCCTCTCTTGGTCATTTGTATCAAAGGCCTAGCTAGGACCGCAAATCCCACAATCCATTGCCTGCAGTATCCTATCACTCCAAGGAACATTCTGATTTCTTTCTGAGTACGGGGTAACTGCATCTTTTGAATTATCCTCACTCTTTCTGATGTTACTTTCCTGATGCCTTTCTCTATCTGGTGCCCCAGATATTTCACTGATTTTGCACAGAACTGTAATTTTTCAGGGGCCACTTTATGTCCCTTTTCACTCAGGTGATTCAGTAGGGCAATGGTGTCAATCACACAGTCCCTATGACTTTTGGACGCCACCAAGAGGTCATTAATGTATTGCACCAAGACAGAATTTCCAGGTAAGACCAAAGTTTCCAAGCATTTTTTCAAGATCTGATTAAAGATAGAGGGGCTCTCTGTGTACCCCTGGGGGACCCTGTTCCAGACATACACGTGACTGTTGAAGGCAAATGAGAAAAGAAATTTGCTGTCTGGATGCAAGGGAATGGAAAAGAAAGCATGACATAGGTCTATCACAGTGAACCACTCAGCATCCCAGGGGATCTGGTACAGAATCACTGCCGGGTTCGGGACAATAGGGCAGCAAGGAATCACTATCTTGTTTACCTTTCTTAGGTCCTGTACTACTCTGTACTTGCCACTAGGCTTTTTGATGCCCATAATCGGTGAGTTGCATGGGCTACTCATTACTTCCTGTATGATGTTTCCTTCTAATAATTTCTGTATTTCCAGGGCAACCCCTGCTCTCACTTCTGCATTCATTCTGTAGGGTTTAGTATTAGGATATACTGCATTGTCCTTGATGGCTATCTGTATGGGGTCTACGTTTTTCATTAATCCTACATCTTTTCCGGTAAAGTCCCATACTTCTGGCTTCACTGTTTCTTGGAGTTCTTTGGGCAAATCCTGCATAGTCATTCGTTTAATTTCTGAGTCCGGTCTGATTAACATTAATTTATAAATGCCATCTTCATCTGGGGTCTGAATTTCAACACCCTTTGGTGTGCAAAAGATGGTACAGTTCATTTTGCACAGCAAATCACGTCCCAGTAAGTTCACTGGACTGGTGTCACAAACGACAAATCTATGCATTTCCTTAAAGTTTCCAATTGAGATCTCCATGGGCTCGGTAACAGGAGTACTAATCAATTGATTAGATACACCCACTACTTGGATGGCTTCTCCCGAGAGGGGTAGGTTTGGAACGTCCACTGTTCTCACAGTAGAACGGGTAGCGCCAGTGTCCAACAGAAAAGTGACATCATTTCCGTCAACCTTTCCTTCAATGTATGGTCCGGACTGGTCTACCGGCAAGGAGGCGCCAAGTACGCACTCCTCGTCCTCCCCTCTCAGGCCCCGTCAGTACTGGTCATCACAAAGGAAGGTATCGTTTAGTAAATACTGCGAAGTTGCTGTATTTCTGTTCTCATTGCTTTCCCAGACCTCTACGTCATCACCCTGCGTGGACTTTCCCTTAAATACTTGCTTTGGTGCTCGGGGCAACTGAATCGTTTTTACCTGTGGTTGGGTCTTTCTTGGTCTTTCTTTCTGCGTCTGTGGAATTAAATCAGGTGTTTGGGAGTTATCATCCTGCAAATAGGGACACTCGTCTCGCCAGTGTCCAATTTCTCCGCACTGATGGCAGGGAAATTTCTTCTTAGCCTCCTCCCTGCTCATTTTGGGCCAGGGCTTGCCTCCTCCCCCACCCCCAGGACCTGGATTCTGAGTAGTTTTGGCCATTTTATTCAATTGTTTTTCCTGCTGTTCTGCGAGCTTCACTTGAGCCCACATAACCTTCTCCTTGAGAGCCTTTTTCTTTTCTGCCATCTCGTCCTCGCAGTACTTTGCGTACCGCAGGAACTCATCCATCTTTTTAGTATGCCAACAGATTTTGTTATCTTTTATCCACTGACAAATTTCGGGTCTTAAACCATTTACAAACCTGTAAATAAAATGTGTCATATCCTTCATCTCGATGTTGTCTATCCCGCTGTATGTTTTGAACACCTGCAACAGCCTTTCATAAAAGGAGTGTACTGTCTCGTCTCTTTCCTGTGTTGTTCTATCTATCTTGGTCCAATCAGTTTCCTTTGCTGGCACTTTTACTTTCAAATGCTGTATTACTTGTTCATATTTTTTCATCACTTCTTTCGATGGTTCCCCTGTGTTGCCATCTCTCGGGTATTCCTCACTAGGCCAAGCTATGGCTATTTTACACTCGGTCCACAGATCTACCGGGACCACAATGTCGAAAAACCCATCCAGGTCTTTCCACAGGCATTTTTGTACCTTTACGAACCTTTCCACCTGCCTGTACCAGTCTACTGGTTTTTCGCGCAATTTGGGGAAATCGTTAGTAAAGGACACAATGTCCTGTCTGGACCATGGAACGTGCACATACTTCCCACCTGGTACTTCGCGCATAGGGCATAACTGCTCTGGTTTTTCAGCTTCTTTTAGCAAAAATTCGGGAGTTGCCTGCCTAGACCTGGCCTCGTCCTTTTTCTTGGCCCATCTGGCTTTCCACCTTTCCACATCTCCCCATTTTTGCAATACTGACAATAGTTCCTTGACCTGTGCTTTCTTTCCTGAAGCATTCAAGTTCTCCAAATCTTTGTCTGAGAAATCTGCTCTATAGGGTTTTTGCAGTGGTTTCGATCTTGAAATATCTATACCCATGCTAGCAGCAGTGTCTGTCAGTTTTTCATGAAGTACTCGGGTATTTCGGGTGAGATTTTTGCAGATAAACAGCATTTCGTCTTCGGAGTAGGTATTTAATCTGTCTAATCCTACGTTTCCTGCCATCAATTCCTCTATTTCTATTCTCAGCTTGTAAAGATCTAAAGGTTTCGTTGGGGACGTTTGCTTTTCCAATTCCTGACTCCATCTTTCGATTTCTTCAGGAGTCACCAATGTGACACTCCTAGTACCCGAGGTCGATTCCATCTGAATTGCCCTCGTACTAAACGTGTGCGGCTTCGGGATCCTTTTCTCAGTCTTTCTAATGGGCAGATCTAGCAGCGAGACCTCCGACTCGCACTCACTGGTCTGATCATCTATAATTAAGGGTTCTGGTCTGGTCGGTGCAATGACAGGGGTAATTACGGGAGTTTTTGGAGTCCCTTGACGGTCCCCGTACAGCGGAACCATCGGTCCGATTGTTACTGGGATCGTCAAGGCTTCAGGACTTGCATTTAGCTGTGACATTTTCCGTATTATTTCAGCTCGCTGATTCCCCAGCGCTTCTCGCTCTTTCTCTTCTAATAACCTGTCCAAGGAGTTTCCATGTAACACCTGCGGGGTCAGAATGGGAGCATAACTCGGGGCAGTGGGATGAGTCTCACTCGGCCCTCCGCCATAGTTAGGCTTCGGAAACAGACTTCCTGTGCCTAGGATTCTTGGATCTTCCTCATTCTGGGGCTGTAATAACGGCATTCCTGAACCTACGGACCTCACCTCTCCTCCATAAGGGGGACGAGGTAAAAACTCTCCTTCACGTGAATATCCTGTCTCTCCACCTACGGGTCTCCTGGGGTAAATACTTCTGGGTTCTATGGGTCCTAGATTCTCAGTATAAGGAGGAATTATATAATCCCCTCCTACACTTGCGGACCTGACCTCTTCCCTTTGTAGGGGTCTCCGGGGAATATCTCCTGCACTCGAAGGTCGGTGTCCCTCATTATAAGGAGGCGGACTTCTCATGCACATGTCATCTAACAATTCGTCATCTGACTCTCCCAGGAACCCTTGTTCAGCGATGCGCCGACAGTGGCTTTGGCGGCAACACTCTTCTCCAACGATGCAAGACGCTTCCGCTCGATGCGACAACTGCAGCGGCGACACCCTTGTTCAGTGATGCGACGACAGCGGCTGCAACGGTGGCACGCTTCTCCCTGGATGCGAGGCACTTCTGCGGTGCAATGCGACAGCTACAGCGGCGACACCCTTGCTCAGTGATGCGACGCAGCAGCTGCGACACGCTTCTTCGATGTTGCAAGACGTTTCCGCTCGATGCGACAACTGCAGCTGGCGACACCCTTGTTCAATGATGCAACGACATCGGCTGCGACGGCGGCACGCTTCTCCATGGATGCGAGGCACTTCTGCGATGCAATGCGACAGCTACAGCGGCTACATCCTTGTTCAGTGATGCGACGGCAGCGGCTGCGACAGCGACATGCTTTTTCCTCGTGAGTCGCGCTTCCAGCTCCTTGCAACACACAGTACCTCAGAAGGCCCAAAACAGCTGCAGGCACTTCCAAAGAACTCTTGGAGAGCTGGTGGTTGTCCCTGAGACTTCAGCAGGAGGCAAGCTCTTCTCTCAAGCCCTTGGAGATCCTTCACAAGTTGAATAAAGCATACACAAAGTTCCTTTCTCCTTTCTTTGGCAGTTAGACAACCACTGCAAGCCAATCCCCCAAGCAGCACTTCGAAATGAAATGAAATGAAGAAATGAAGAAAAATTTAATAAAGCGCACTGGGACCAAGCGGTTTAGCTTATGGATAGTCTCTCCTCAGTCTCTCTGGTTCCACTCCTCAGCAAAGGTTTCTTCCTGTTGCCCAAAAGTGATCTAAAATGCTGGGGTCTGGGTCCCAATATGTATACTACTTTTCTCTTTGTTGTCTGAAGGCAGAGAGGCCTTTGCCTGATCCAAACCAGTTCTGGTCAGACCTGGAGCACTTTGTTGACAGGATTCCTTCTTTCTTATCACAGTGCAGGACAGAGACATCAGACGTACCACCGGAGGTGGAGCCAGCATTGTAGAGGGAAAGCACAGCCCTATTCAGGTCCCAGGTGCAACTCCTCCCTCCCATCTAGATGCAGATCTCTCTATTCACCAGTGGGCTGACTCACCCTGTCTCCTGGAATCCCCCAGCCCCTGTCACTCAAACTCCAGACAAGGAATACACAACCTAGCAGAGGCAGGTTTGGATGGTTAGACAAGAAAATACCTACTTTCTAAAAGTGGTATTTTCAAACCAACTTCACTAAAAGATGTATTTTATCATTCTGAGTTCAGGCATACTAAACTCAAATTTCTACCTAGTTCCCTGAGTCAGTTAGGATTTGAAGATGTAATAATCAAACTGCCTATTCTGGCCTATGGGGAATAGGTAGCCTTGCAATAGTGAAAAACGAAAATGGCTGTAATTCACTATTAGGACATGCCACACACATCAGGGCTTGTCCTACCTTATACTTACAATGCACCCTGCCCTTAGGCCTACCATAGGGGTGTCTGATATGAAGAAAAGGGAAGGTTTAGGGTGGACTTGCCCAGTCAGCATGGCAGTACCAGACTGCACACAGGCTCTACAATGGCAGACCTGAGACACAATTTACAAGGCTGCTTCTGTGGGTGGCACAACCAATGCTGCAATCCCACCTGCAGCATTTGGATTTACAAGCCTTGGGCACACTCAGTGCACTGTACTAAGGTCTGACAAGTAAACCAAATCAGCCAATCGTGGAGTTACTAATCCATACGTCAATTTACAATAGGGAGAGCATATGCACTTTAGAACTGATCAGCAGTGGTAAAGTGCCCAGAGTCATAAAACAGCCAACAACAGGTCAGAAAAAATGGAGGAGGAAGGCAAAAAGTTCAGGGATGACCCTGCAAAAAGGGCCAAGTCCAACAGTGTGATTTGTATAACGTGCAGAAATTGTAACAGTGGCATTGTGAGGCATATTTGTGCTGTGTTAGTCAACAGACTGCAGGATGTGTCTGGCAGAATAATTAACTTTGTTGAAAATTGTGGTTGTATGTAAACCTGTGCAGAAATACCACTGTACAACAATGCTGATGGGTTTGTACATTCACAAAAAGAACTATAATTGAATTAATTTTCTCACAAAAAGGTTGCCCTGAAGAAGCAGTGAATTTGGTAGAAGCAAAACATGTGTTGGCTGTATTATGTTCTTATTATAGTGGGTGAAGTTTGTTGGATACAAAATAAATTTTAAAGGCCAATCCTGTGGTCGATTCATTGTTTTGTGACACTCCATTGAAAGTTGGAACACACTATACATTGTTATATAATATATTGTGCTTTCAGAAAAATAACTTTGTCAAGTGGTTCTAATAAATCCAATAATTTCAGTAAGCGAGTAAATGTATGTTTTTTGACTCTCCACCAATTGTAACACCTATTGTTAGAGTGGCTATTTGACTTTTGGGAATAGAGTTGTTTATCAGAGAATTGTCAACCTGGGTGGGTGGAGTCCGCAGCAGGGCCACTGGTATTCTTTATGAATACTTTTTAGCTTACCTACAATTCCCTGCATCTATAAGTATATGAAGTATATAAAGATATCTTTGTCCTTGATAGCACTTCTGTGATAATTTGTATTTCAAAATATCTGCCTTCGATATTATGTCTAAAAGCATGCGGCCACTACTGCTGCCTATCTTGTATCAGCTGTTCTTTGTGTCTACCAAGTTTGAGGAAGCCCTTTCAATATGAAAAAGCAAATACAATAGGCTTTGTTCATCTGTATTATTGGCAAATGTATAAATCAACTGGGCTAGCAAAAAATTTATAATTCAAACCTATATCAGTGAAAGTAATGTGGCTTCAATTAAATGAGTAAGTACTATTATTCGATTTGTCATCAACAACACCATCTAAATATTCAATGTATGCGAACTAAGGGCCTGATTACGATGGCGGGAGGATGCACTTTCAACTGCTATCACCATGGGCAGGTGACAGTCCGACAATGAGTCAGCAGTCCCACCTGCCCTATTATGAGAGGACCTCCATGCGGGCAGTCGGAAAGTGCCGTTTTCTACTGTGGCTTGCTGTGAGGTTCGGGTAAGGTCTGCATCACAAGCTGCAGTAGTAAAAGGCACTTAGTACACATCCATTCGCCATGTGCCAGGCACCATCTGATGGCTGGCACAGGGTGCATTGATATGTGGGAGAGCACTAGATGCGCCCCCAGGCCACTTAGCAGTGGCCCATTGGGGACGGGGATACACGTTTGGGGCCCCCAAAGCCCCTTTCCGCCTGCCTTTCCATGGCGGTGAGAATCCCATGAAAATGCAGTTGGAGCTGAATAATTTAATCCCTCCAGTGCCTGTGCAGTAACCACCCACATGGTAGGGATAGGAGTCTGACTGCCGCCCTGACGGAATCCTCGATTCTGTCGGAGGAGGCAGTCTGTCCTCCAGACCGCTGTTGTCCGACCGTCCACATAGTAATGCTGCAGTCGGACTGATGGCCTGGATGTCGGTGAGACCACCACCGATGGCCTATCGGTGACAGTCTCACTGACATCCAAATGAGTGCCCAAGTTTCCTTTAAATGGTCTTACCTAATTTTGTAGCCTCGAGCCACCAGACTCGTGGCGGGATGGCGGTGACAGTCTTCCGACCTGGGGCTGCCGACTCCGCCAGGGAACAGCAGTTCCCTGGTCCCATGGTGGTGGCACAGCAATGAAGAGACATCAATATGCTTGGCGAGATTGTCGCAGTCCAGCCTAGCATATTACGACTTTCCTCACTGCCACTGATTTCATGGAGGTCTTTCCACCAGGTCCCCTTGTGCCTCACTCCATGTGGATGCACACAGGGAGGCACAACATGTGCCCCCCTGTGTGCATGCACCCCGAGTTCCAGCAAGTCATGGACTTCACAGTCAATACCGTGCCGAAACTTCTTTTCACGTTCCCATGGTGGTGCCTGTTGTTTAGGCACTGCCAAGGAAAGCCAAAGAATGACTCGCCACTGACTAAAAAAGTCATAATACGGCAAACAGTTCTCCCGCTGGCTTGGCGGTGCAGTGGTGAGGCAGTCCTGCCGCTGCATTGTCAAACTTGCAATCAGGCCTTTTGTGGAGGCTCAACCAGCGTCCATACTTACGAGTTGCTACTCTGTTTCTGGCACTGATTTTGCCACCTCCGATGCCAGAGGTCGCAAAGGCAGTCCCATGGGTTGCAAGAGGCAGGTCAGGTGGTGAAGCTGCGACCCCTGGGGACCTCGAAATGACGTCCATGACTGGTGCGATAAATAGCGCACTACCATCCAGGGCACTCGTAATCGAAAACAAAATGTGGTGTCACCGTCTGTGGTGTGATGAATGCTTGGTAAAATATTTACAAAAATATTACAAATATTTACAAAAGCAATGAAGTTTTAAATATTGCAACTTTCACTTAACTTAGTTTGTGGGCGTCTATCGAACCACTGCTGTGCTGGGAACTAGAAAAACGTGCAGGGCTGAAGTGATAGATGTGCAGTGTTGGTATACTTTTATTTATTTATTTATTTTTAAAGTGTTCTGTAGCGCGGACCAGACCCAGGGTAGGGTATCAGAACGCTGTACAAAGAGTACACAGAATGAATAAAAACAAGTAGCAAGATAAAGCAGTACATAATATCAACACGTTTGTTTTCAGGATGTGCATTTCTCAACAGGGTCCCAAGGTGAGGACCTCTGGATCGTGTCCTACTGCTCTTTGCTTAGATTTTTCCTACCAGGAGCAGCAAATCTAGTGGAGAAAGTTAAGCTATATTTGTAGTTTTCCAATGAATTAGAAGTATCTTTCCAAAATAAATCCACCCTTTAAAAGATTTTTAAATATTAACGTAGGGATAGCAACATTTTAGAAAATATTTCTTCTTTCTGAAAGGGAGCGAATTGCCTGAACAATGTTTTCGTCCGACCAACCCCAATACTCTTGCAGTAGTACCCTTTCAGAAGCATGGGGACTGGCACCCCACAACCATGTAGTAATGTCCTAAAACACACCTCGTTGCGGCCACTCAAGAGACAAGCAATGCTAAACAGCTGCCATAATTGTGGTAGGAAACCCATGAGAAGGGTATTCCAGGCCCTACACCCCTTCTGCCTGCAGTGTCAGTCTCACTCCAAGGTTTTGCGCCAGCAGTGCCACTGTTTTCCACCTGATGTAGGGCCCGGTGCTCCTCCAACGCCAAAGATTACACGAGAGAAGACACGGCCCTGGCTTTGGTGCATGCACGTGAATTACCCTCGACCTCCTCCAAAAGGCTCTGGTCGTGGATCAGGCCTCGCCGCCTCAGCATCACCCTAACTCAATTAAATTGCCTCGTGTTTAACACATTCATTTCATACATAATTACAAAAATAACACAAAAGTTTTTTATATTTTCATTTAATGACAGCTAAAATGAAAAACATGCCACGTTATGCAGCTTCAATTAAAGAAAGCTCCCATTGTACACATTTCATGCACTTTCATTATTATAGGATCAAGAGTTAATTAGCTGAGAAACATGATGATACCAAAATGCAATTTATCACTGTTCGATGAACAGCCTTACAAAAAAACACCTGAAGTGTTAGGTCGAGTTGTTTCTCTGCTTAAGAAAATAAAATAAAAAATTGGGGATACCATTGTCAAGTGTTACATCTTTTGACCACTTTTAACAGTTGACACAAACACGTACATGTAAAAGCTGTCAGCAGAACGTCTGGTATTTGGCCTCTATATTTCACCCTTAATGTTTTTATTTAATACGTAAGTATTTTCGCTCCAAGAATAATTTGATGCTCTCATTTTGAATGACATGCTCTAAACTCCTACGTCCTGTCGATTCCAAACTCCAAATTACTTGCATACTGGGGTGACGTAAGATCAGAGCAGCAATCACACACAACACCTGCAGCCTGTGTGAAGGGACTGGTAACACAGGGCAGTCGCCTAACACGGTATAGCTCTAGGCTAAATCGTTTACCTTAGTGTAACTGGTTTGTGTCTGCCACTGCTGGGCCTGCTCCCAAATACTTGCCAGACACTTCAGGGAAGAGGTCAGCCACATCACACCTTTCCCACTTTCATTAATCTGATGGGCACCATAGGGTGTAGCACCAGGCCTTCTTGTAACTAGGTTTATAGAGCCGGATACATTCGCTCCCCATCTCAGTGTTAGACCCAAACCTTAAAGATGCAATAATGTGCAACATATTATGTTAAAGCACTCGTGATCAATGCAAAGGATGTTCTGTATGTGAAGCACAGTATCCTGTTAAAGCGCCCCAAACTAAAGTTAACAAGTAATTTAATGGTATGGATACAATTTTCGTGTTTATAATTAAGGGCAACTGAGAGGACATTAGAAATATCGTTTTGTGGAGCGAGTTTCTTTATCCCGTGAATACAACTTGATGAGTTACCCACTTCTTTTCCTAGGATGTGAATAACTATTTTTATTGTAAATCGCTTCTGGGTTGACCTCTCAACTTCTTTCCCAGTAAGGAGGTGTCTCTCAACAAAAATTTTTACTAGATCAACTGCTACCGCAGGATACTCCGACATCCACTGGAGCACATTAAACAGAACAGATAACATATATCCAGAATAACCCATATAAACCTATCGTCGACTATCATATAGCTCACAGTGTCATTAACAACTTTGAGAAACCCACACAGTTTCAACAAAATGCAATAGACAGATCACTGTGCATAGGCCCAACACAGTTCATGTATGTTACATATATCCAGGTGTTACATGGCTCACTAAGTGCTAACCACTAAGAATCCACAAACTCAAACCGCAGCAAAACAAATCTGACAAAGCACATCACACACATCCAAAGCCATATAGATGGCTACCAATGTGCTCACAACAGCACTTGCCACCATGTCATGCCAGACTAACATCCAATAGAAAAAAGTCCTAACATACATCTATCATGCATTTATCTACCATATAATTGGCTAGCATGGTAGGTACCCACCAGCACTCTCCGTCTAGAGATACCACGCACATGAATCCCATTCACCTGGCAACAGTCATGTTTTTCGACCGAAGATACATAAGATATTGGACTTTTGGCCTTAACTCAAACACCAAAATCAAACACTTACAGCTTCATGAAAAGATGTAGCAGCCTATTCGAGGAAAGGACCACAATTCAATATCAGTAATGAATATTCAAAAGCTGACAATTCACCTAAAGTTTATCAAACCCCTGCACTAATGGTACATGAACCACATCACAAAGGAAAACACCTGTCTGATATTCCTCTTCTTAGGGCCTGATTCTGATGCAGTTTGGAAAGCTTCCCGACTGAATCGGTTTGGAAATGGTGTCCAGCCCACTCGGATCGGGAGGCACCGACCGACCAAGTACAATGCATCCAGATGCTGCTGATTGGAATCCCATTGACTTCAACGGGAGCATATGTTCCTACCGAATCATAATTGGGCCCTCGGTCGGGAAGACACGTTCCTGATCCTATTTGGAAGGAGCAAATGCTGTTAGGAGGCCTTCCTAACCGCATCGTAATTGGGCCCTAGGTGGGAATGCTTTCCTAACCGCTTCAGAATCAGGCCCTTAGTAGATAAGTAGACCCTCACCCACAATTTGTTGCATATTTCATTATTGGATCCTACCTCAACACTGACACATTTCCATAGTCATGATGGACTGAACCAAACCTGGGAGCTCTTGAAATAGTATAATGGGGTCCACAATACAAATAAAAGCTGGAAGGCTACAATATCTAGAGGATACACCTCTTCCTTTATTCTGTGTGCCCATGAGATGGTTAACAACAACAAACTGGATGTTAAGGGATCTTAACTATCCCCACATCCTTTAGTCAACAAGTTTCCGCTAGTGAGTTAAGGCACTTTAGGGTCAGTGGCCTTCAACAGGCCCTCACTATGTTCCCCCTACCTGACCTAAGGAAACTGAAAGTGCCGGGGCACTGTGATAAGTACCATCATTCATACACATACATACCGACCTGTTTAGGAGCATAATCCTATCTGTTTCCCTGCAGTTATGGAAAAACAACTTCCTGGGAGTAGGACGGGAGGAAGTAATAGCGAACTTAGCTCCTCTCTCTTCCTCATTAGTGTGATGATCATCACAGACTGAATAGGACACGGGTCAGTGATTGAGCGTGGTAAGATTTGTCAGGAGTGTGGAGAAAAAGATCTCGGCTATAGATCCCAGGAAGTAGTGGGATATTCACTGTGAAGTGGCCTAAAGATTTCGAAGCACTTCCGAAAACTCCAACTCTTAGACGCAAAGAAAGAGTTTGTAAAGCTCCCTTGGCACTAACCTCTCCTATTGACTGTTTTAATATGGTTTCCTTTATTGCACCTGGACATATTAAGCTTTTTAAATGAAAGAATCCGAATTTTTACAGACAATCTTTTTTTTAGAAAAATGAAAGATGATTTTTAATTAGTGCTAATTATTGGTTTTGTAGTGACGAATACATTGTATTGCAATGGTTATAATTAACTATGCAAATAAACATTTATTATTATTAATATTAATGTGCAAAAGCACATTGTGTGATTCTTCCAGACATAACATGTGTTACATTATCAAAAATTGTACACTGCGCGGGTTAAACTTGGGCAATCACCTGCATGAAGACATGTCTACTTCAGGGTAAACTCAAGTACAAATCTGACGTAACCTACTACTTGGTATCAACTGATCTGCATGTGCACTGTCACTCAACGCTGCTGATTTTCATACACTATTGTGCTATCCAATTTTTAGTAAATCCACTCCGCAATCCTCCAACTTCCCTCCTCAAACTAAACTGGATCTTCTGGCGCACCACCAGGAAAGGTTAGCATTAGTCTCTCTGGGTAGGATACCAGTTTTTGTCAGTGACGTACCAATATGGTATCATTACACCTCAGATGAGCCTGTGAGCCTTCGGGATTTCAGGCCATACCTCAGCATATACTGAGTTATATGTATGCCGAAGCTTGATCATTTTTATGACACAGACAGCAAAAAGGTTGCCTGGATTCTAGTTCAACTGGAATGTGACCTAGCAATTTGTGCATTTGCTTATGGTTGGTACCCAGTTTTTGGACCTTGGCACTCTAGTATCAATATCCGTAGACCAATCTTGCTCCCTGTTTGTTTGCTTGAGCTGCATCAAACCAAAAGTTCTGAACTACCTGAGACATTGGATCTTGTCCTCGGCTTTCACTTAGTCATGAGGGGTTGCAATACTTGTAGGGGGATGTTAGAGCAGTCATCCTTAGGGAGGTTTCCCCCTAACGTTTTGCCTTTTGCCTCTCACTTTTTGTTGCATCCTTTTTTCTGGGACTTAGGATGCTGGACACTTTACCACTGCTAACCAGTGCTAAAGTGCAAGTGCTTCTCCCCTAAAACATGGTGACATAGGTATATGCTGATTGGCATATTTAATTTACTAAAAGTCCCTTGCAAAGTTGCATCCCCTATGCACAGGGCCTGTACTCTAAATGCTTCTAGTGGGCCTGTAGCACTGATTATGCTACCCACACAAGTAGCCTTTCAAACCTATACATGCCACTACAGGGACTACATGTGCAGTTTACTGCCACGTCGACTTGGTATTTAAAACAACAGACAATCTCTAAACTCTTCTTTTATTACACATAAATCACCCCTAAAGTAAGCCCTAAATCATCCTAATCCAGGGTGCTATGTAACTAAAAGACAGGACATGTACTATTAAGTTTTATATGTCCTTGCAGTGACACACCTCAATTCATTTTTCACTGCTGGGAACGTACTCCTTCCATGTGCCAGCATTAGGATTTCCCTATATACTTCTTAGTGGTAATTCCTGATCAGAAAGGAGTATTCCTGTCATGTTTGGTATGGTTGGAATAGTAATGATAAATCCCCTTTAATGGAAAGGTTGGATTTAGCATTACTATTTTAGAAATTCCACTTTTAGAAAGTGAACATTTCTCTTTCTTTATTTAGCTTTGTGTGCCCGCAGCCTGTCCCCAATCCACGTCTTACCTAGGTGACAGCTACCCTTCTGTGCATACTCTGTAGACAGCCACAAACATAGAAGGCTGTGTCTACCAGGAGATACATCTGCCTTCATCTACATCTGATAGCCTTCCTCAGCTGAGAGAGAAAGAGGTGGTTCAAATTTACATCTGAATAGGCTGAGTTCTGCTGCCCCACATTAGGCTTAATGACTCTGTATTGTCAGTGCCGACAGCTAGGAGCCAGGTCAAAGGAGGCAGGGTACCCTCCAGAACTTCAAAGGCCGTTCCAGAAACGTCTCCTACCTTCTAGGAGTTGGGCACCAGGGTTTAAAAATAGGGCTCTCAGACCAACTGAGTAGTGCACTACTGGACCTGAAAGATACTGTGCTGGAGAACAGGTTGCTGCGCTAGAAGGATTGCCACTCTGCTGTGCATGAATGTTCCCAGGGACTGCTGACCTACTTTGCTGTACTGACCTGCTTCCTGCTGACCTCTGCCCAGCAAAAAGGACCAACAACTCCAGAGAGACTCCAAGGGCTTGCTGGCTTGCCCCCTGTTCCCCATGAGGTCTCAGGGACATCAAAGACCTCACAGTCGGCCCTGCATCTATTTCCTGCCTGCATACTCCTCCCTGACAAAGACCAGCATACCGCTTTGAGGGAAGCCAAGATCCCCACAGGGTTAAACTGCTGCTCCTACCCGAGTGTGTGTGGAGTATTCCATCCCTTCTGGTTCAGAACATGGGGTGCACACTACGGGCTTCTCTGAGCTAAGACTTGTGGCACGCTCTACTGTTGCCTCGCACCAACATGTGTGTGGGGCTTCGTCTCTCTGAGTTGGGAAACATCGGCCTGCAGTGCTATCCAAGAACAAGGAAGCCCCTTGCTCACCATCAGCTGGACCCGCGCCATATTGTGACAACTCGTCGTGGACCGTGAGGAGGAGGAGGAGGAGACTGCAACTCAGGCAGCCACCTGCTACAAACACCAAGGTACAGTCTCTGTGGGGCTCCGATTCCAATTACATGGCGGGTGGACTTACCTACAGGGTTCTGCCCTGGGAGCCTGACAAGAACCCGCCCGGTGCCCTCTTCTTCAGAAGCCCTTCTGCAACCAGCAGAGTATGAGGTGGGCTTACCTTGTCCCTGGTGGGGCTATAGATCTCTTTCTAGAGGTGCACTAACTTTTTCATCTGATTATTTAACACGCACTGCGAGCACTGGGATGAGAATATTCCTGTAGCGACAAACGCGTTACCCAGTACAGGAACCCTGACCTTGGTGACACCTGCTATAGCTGACAGCCTTATGAGATAACTAATCGAATCAGCTGCATACCTCCTTGTAGGAGGACTCAACTTGTACCATTCTTACACTCAAAGTCAACCTTGCCTCATAAGGGCTCCGGTGGAATTACCGTGAAGGCTCTAAAATGAGCCCCACTAATCCCTTCTATCATGCATTGTTTGGATACGTGAAATTGAATGACATTTTACCTACTGATTAAATTGTCATTTTGGTCACAGTTTCTACATAAAAGTATCTACTATTTTTCTAAACCTTTGTGGAGTCCTTTTTGTGGCAGTTTCATTGAGGTACTGTAGTCAAAGTGTTGCACAAACACTTTACACATTGCCTCCTAAATTAAGCCTGATTGCTCTGTGCCAAGCTACCAGTGGGAAACAGTTGGAACAATGTGGGCTCAGCAATGCGTGTTCCGGCATTTTAACACTACCACGCTTGCCTTAACCATGTATATGCTTTAATCATGCCTAAGGCAGTGTGCGGTTTAGCTGCTGCTGGGTTGAAGCAGAAGGATTGGTAGAGCCAGAGGACACTATGAGGTAAGTGGTCTGCGGATGGGTTTTGGGGGTTGTAGGGGGTAGTTTCTATGGGTTGGGGGTAGTTTTCAGGGCTGTGGGGGTCAGGTAAGGTTTTATGGCTAGGAGGGTCAGGTTCGTGTTCAGGGCTGGGCGGTTCGCTGTAGTTTTCAGGGCAGGGTGGTTGGGTAGTTTTTAGGGCCTGGGGCGTTGGGGTAATTTTCAGGGCTGGGGGTTGACTTACTTTCAGGGCTGGGGGGATCAGGTAAGTTTTCAGGGCTCAGGGGGGTCGGGTAGTTTTTGGAGCATAAGGGAGGGTGGGGTCTTTTGTAGGGCTTGTGGGGAGGAACGTTTTTAGGGCTGGAGGGATGGGGCTTAGTTTTTAGGAGGGAGAGGGTAGTTTTAGGTGTCAGCGTGGGAGTATGTGTGGTAAAGACATATGTGTGGTTAAGACTCACGTGGTTGAGACTGCGTCTAACCGGTAGGCGTGGTAAACGTATGCGTGGTTCCATCACACAACCGCTACCAGAGGGTGAGTGGTAATCCCTACTTGGACAGGGTGCAAACCTCTGTCAACTAGAGACCCCATATCTAACAGCGGGATAGGGAGTTGGTTAAGGATTGGGGACTTGATTCCTTGTGCCGGCACCATTTCGGGTCAGACAAGACAAGGAATGGCCACCTAGTCAGTGTTTTGTGTTGTTGTTTCAGTGCTTGGAGTTAACTCTTTTGCAGGAGCATTTTGGACTTGGTTGGCCATTTTTGTAGAGGGAAGATTCCAGGTGTTACTTAAACCATCCAAAGGAAAATGGCCAAGGAAGCCTTTTTTATACATGAAGAAACCCAAGGTAGCTGCCTCATTTCCTGCTCCAGCTCTTCCTGTTTTCATAAGCTTTCTTCCCTTTGAGACACATTAAAAGCAGCTGAGAACCCTGCAACAAAGTCAGGAAGAGTTTCCACTGGGTTCTTCAGCCCTAAAAATGTTTCCTTTTAAGGAAGGATTTGCAGTAGATTCCTGAGTTTCTCTCCTACAGGTTCTGGAGGGCACTGGGTCCTATGCAGTCTAGTTAGACGTGCATTTCATCCTCCTTTTCAGCACCTCTTCAAATCTTGCCACCCTGGGGGTTTTCTGCCTTTGTCATTTTCCCATGAAAGTGACACTTTTGAGAAGAAACCCATGTTGTCACATATTTGTATTTCTTGCCAAGGCAAAGTGAATACAGAAGGAATATACCTAGTGTCCTTTTTATGAAAAAGTCATGCAGCGCAGCAAGTCTGCTGCACTGTGCTGCACTGCGCTGAGCTGCATGATGGGAAAAGGGCAGGAATTTGCTTATTTAAGTCAATACAGTGCATTCCTGCCTTTTTCACTAAGTTGACATTCTTTTGGCAGCCTAGAGCTAACGCAGGCACCCTTGCACCATGGTGCAAGGGTGGGTGTGTTGCATGTAGGAACGTTTTTTGTGCAGTAAGGGACACCTTACTGCACAAAATCATTCCTGAGAGGTATTTCCTCTTTCTATGTCTGCTGCAAAATGCAGCAGACATATAAAGAGAAAGTAAAGAGGAGAAATGAAGATATTTCTCCTAATTACACCTCTCCTGGGAAGCTGTATCTTTTTGGCACATTCGCAGATATAGCAGTCCTGGTAAATATGAGAATGCATCAAAAAACATGGGAGTTGCATGGGAACACCCACGCAACACCCATGGAATGCCTTCCCAGGGCAGAGTAAGGCAATGCAGTCATTTGCGCTGCATTGCCTTACTCCATGTTTTTGGAGGTACTAAGGGCCATGCAAAGTGGCCTTCCGTAGCTTCATACATCTGACTTACGGTTTGCCTCGCTCTTGGACCTGCACCACATTGTGTGGTGGAAGAGCGATGCAAACAAATGCATATATAGGCCTTCTAATCTTTAGAAAAAGTAGCTTGGAAATGTTTGGCATGTCCTCTTCGACCTGTACATGACACCCTTCTTTACTGCCACACACAAACTAAAAGATAAAGGGATGAAATGCACCCAGAATGGTTATCAGTGGTTCAGATTACTTCAAGCATATCCATCTATCACAATATGTTGTGCCAGTCAGCTACTCTATGTGGTGTGGGCATTCCCCGATGCGGGTCCTGGAACTCATTATGGCATACTCAATAAGGTCTGCGGTTGCTCATACTCCCATTCATGAGGGAACTGCCCTGGCAGTTTAGGCTTTCCTCTTCCTATTGGACCCGGATTAAGGCTTACCTGCGTATGAACAGTCCTCTTTTGTGATACCACAGATATGCTCAAAACAGTGTAGAATGTTGCACAAATTATTTTGCAGCATTCAGATTAATACAATTTACATCTATCATGTTTTAGATGTTCATTTTACTTATTAAATGCAGGTAAAAAACGTACACTGCAAGATGTAGGTACAATGTAAATTCTGTGTGAGGAAAGATCAACAATCACCTTCCTATTTGATGGTGGTGCAGAGAAGATACCGTGCCCCACAGCAAAAGTTATTGTCCCAGTGGAAAAAAACGAAAATGTTTTACTCAGGCTAGGGTTTGAGAGTGTACTCATGAAAATCCAAATCTAATGTATATTTACAGGTTTTACATCAGATAAAAAAATGATTCATCAATAACAAAAAAGTCAGAATTAGACCTGTCAGCCTTAGGGCGGTCTTCTCCCAATGTTTCACCTTTGCCCTCCACATTATGCTAAAATTTGATTTGTTGGCCTTAGGACTCTGTGCACTTTACCACTGCTAACCAGTGATAAAGTGCTTGCACTTTTACTCCTAAACATGGTAAAACTGGCTTACACCTGATTGGCATATTTAATTTACCTACAAGTCCCCTGTAGAGTGGTATACCGTATACCAAGGGCCTTTAAATTAAATGATCATAGTGGGCCTGCAGTACGTACTGTGCCACATGCTTAAGTAGCACCTTAAAGCATGTCCCAAGCTTGCAATTGCAGCCTGAAAGATATTTTAAGCTACCAGTTTGATGTGGCACCATAACCCCCTTGCCGAGCCTTAGAATCCCCTTATATTGCACCACTCAGGTGAGCCTTAGGTAGCCCAAAGGGCAGGGTGCATTGTAGTTAAAAGGTTGGACATGCACTTTTACGTTTTACATGTCCAAGTAGTGAAAACTCATAAATTCGTTTTTCACTACTGTGAGAACTACTTCTCCCACAGGATAACATTGGGTTGCCTTATTTCATTTAATAAGTGTTAACTTTTTTATAGGGAACGGATTAGCATTTCATGGTTGGTGTCTGAGAAACTGCAATTAAAAATCCTCTTCAATGGTAAAGTTGGTTTTTAAGTTACAGATATGAAAATGACACCTTTAGAAAGTTGAAGAAAAATCAGTGGGGGTGGGGAAAGAGTATTACCGATGGATTCGTACTCCCCAGTCAAGTTACATAAACAGAAAGAATGCACCTGAGTAGAGAAGTGTCACCACAGTGGTGTGGAGCACTTAGTGTTTTTTTAAAATACCCCTCACACACCAAAAGAACCCTTGGTGTCATGCTTCATCATTGGGGTCTTCGCACTCCTCTACGGGATGCGGCGTGCTACGACCTACGACTACGCGGGAGCACTTATAGTAGTAGACTATGTACGGTGCATGTGAGGGTATTTATACAGTGATTTAATTGAGTGGTGGGATGAGTGAAAATGGACTTAAAAAGTGCCTGGCTCGTGGGACTCTCTGAAAGTTTTATTCCGGTCCCCGGGCTGGTACTATTAAAAGGAAGTGAATTGCGAGGTGCTAGTGCCTTAACTATGGACACCACCTCTTGTGTGCGTCCACATGTTTCGGATGCTGAGATCCTTCTTCAGGAGAGGGTGCACAACTTCCCCACCTTACTCACGTATCTCTATGTAAAAACAATGATATGTATTTACAAAAAGTGAAAAATTATGTAAGTATGTGTCTGCAGTATAGGTTACAGTGTACCTACAGCGGTATATCTCAAGACGGATGCTATTTGAATCACCTGAGAAACAATAATATTTAAAAAAACACTAAGTGCTCCACACCACTGTGGTGACACTTCTCTACTCAGGTGGATTCTTTCTGTTTATGTACCTTTAGAAAGTTGGCATTTTCCTGCCTAAAACTATTTAGTGCCTGTAGCCTCTCCTGGGTCATGTGATTGGGTGTGGTTTGCAGTTGGACTTTGTTTATTCCTTACAGATAGCCACACAGAAGAGGGATTAGGTGCACCTGGGTGTGCCATCACTGGCAGAATGGGGGGCCGAGCTGGGCACAGCCCCACTTGTAACTGAATAGGCTGTGCTTTGCCTTCACACAAAGGACTTGTCACCCCTGCATTGTTCGTATAACCAGCTTGGAGCCAGGCAGGGGAGTCAGGAACCTTAAAGTACTTCATGAGGGAGTTCTCTAGAAACATCTCCTACTTTAAAGAAAACACCATGTATAAAAAGAGGACTCCCAGATTCACTCTTCAGTTCATCTTCTAGACCTGTGGAAGCACTGTAACAAGGCTGCTTGCTGCTGGGGCCTGCTGTGAACTTCACAAGACTGATTTGCCGTACCTAGACAAACTGGGCTGTTGCCTGGAACATGCCATGAACCATCAGAGGCCTACCCTGCTGCTTGAGCCCTGCGTTATCACCTACCCTCAGAACTACCAGAGTGACTCCAAGGGCTAGTTTACTGGCAGACTGTTCAGAGCCTCAAGGACAGAAAAGGCTCCCACCATCTTGAACCCGCACCTGGACCCAGCCTGAGTGAGTCCTAGCCCCACTCCCAAGTGGTGCCACTCCAGTCCTGGATCCTTGGTGGATGTGCCAAAGGTGCCCAGACAGTCAAAACATGGGATTTTTGGCTAAATCACTGAGCCAAGACTGGGACCAACCTGCTTGTCTATGCGCCCAAGGTGCATCGCTGGTCAGCCTGACTATGCAGCAGCTCTCATTATGTTCTCCACAGCAGCACATCCTGTTCAGTGGTCCTTCACCAAAGGGGTATCCAGCCTTCTGGAAATCTCGCAGGCTACAGCCTTGTGCCAAGCTTCCAGACAATTAATCTTGGCTAATAAAAATAACATGAAAATGTATAAACATAATAAAAATGGACCATGAACATTTTGAAAAGGGGACCATATTAGGTTCAGCTGAGGGCACCCAACAGGTTCATGTCCAAAGGAACAAGCAACTGCAGTGCAAGGCAAACATCAAGCGTCCACTCGATGGGACACCACAGACAAGAAACACGGATTGTAATCAGGTAAACAGGCGGGTCGGAATGACAGTGACCAGTCAATGTTTAGTTCCTGGAGCAAAGGGACTCCAAAGAATTGTATCATGTGTTCAAGGCACAGCTGGACCAGTGGTAATTCCATTAGCAGTGGGCTTCAGAATTGAACATCCATTGCAGAGTAAAAAAAAATAGAACCAAAATGCCGCAAATGAGGAATAACACCAAGCGTATGCTCCAAAAACACTTGAAAACAGGGAATGTGTAAAGGCCGGTATCACTTTGAAGATTTTTGGTAAAGTACTGATTAAGCCAGTCCTGATTGTTTAAAAAAAATTTGCAGTATTGGAAGCATTAAAGACTTACATTAGAAATGTATAAGCTTGCCGAAATGCAGCTGCAGATTTGTTCATAAAAATGTGACTGCGTTTCAGTGGATGTCCTTGTGAACTGCAGTTCACAGGTTTCTCGGGCAGATGATAATGCTACATCATTTTAAACAATAAGGCTTTGAGTCAACTTAGCTTGTTAAAATCTGCTTTCAAAGTTGGAATTTAAGGCCATAACAAACTATCAAAACAACACGCATTGGAGGGAAAAGCAAATCTTTGCAGCAGGTCACTATCTAGGAACCAGTAAGGACATTTAGGATTCCAGCCTTCATTCAACAACAATCGTGATCTGTTAAATAACGTCCATTGGAAAGGACAGTAATAAAGGGGAGAATTGAAGGAATTGGTATTCCTTTTAGAAAGCAAGCTATATTGGCTACCGAAGTATTACATGCTCCATGGATGGTAACGTGTTTACAAACTAGTGAGTGGCTAACAAATAAATTGCATTATTTTCCCGTAAGGAATACCTCTCAGTCCGCCTGTTCACATCAGTAATCAAAAGAAAGTGACCACAACTCCTGAATAAAGCTCCCTCCCAGGGCTTCATACCTTCCTACAGAAAATTGTTTCATACAAGATGTGCACTGGAATGTTGAAATTGCCGAAATATTATGCCATGTATTAAACACACTGCAGAGGGTGTTTCAGCTACTGTGAAGGGTAATTGTTCTAACTTCTCAATGCGTAACTTTGTGTGTGCGGCATCCTTTTTAGCCATGAGTCACTGTTTATCTGTCAGGGTGAAAGGCAAGAATAGTTGCATAGAATTGTAAGTAACGCCATGGGTACGCAGCCATTTTTGAGCACCTGAAGTGTTCAAATAAACTGCATGATAGATCAAAGCTGACTTTGCCCATGGTATAATAAAGACGTGATTTTTCACAATATTAATAACAGACGACACAATTTTATTCAAACTGTAAATGCAATGAAACAACATATTAATGTGATTTCCGGCAGGAGCAAGCAATTATCTTGATCAATTTGCCTTACATGTACAGCTTCCTCTATTTGTGACACTTTCCAATTGTCACTGTCAGTTGCATAACTGAATCTTTAAGAGCGCAGACACTCAGGCCCTAACAATAAATCAGACAGGTCCATGTCTTCCGACAGGAGGGATATATGTTGTTTTACTTCAGACAGTGTGGAATGTTCTACCATTGTTGGCACAATTTCCCTACTAAATAGGTGGCGACCATCCCTGGGTGTTGAGACTGGGAATAACAAGTGTCAGGTCTGCTTGCCTTAAAACCCGGTGTGGATTTAAAAAAACAAGCATAACAACCATTTGTGTCCACTGGCCACAATAACCATCTGTTTGGACCTGAAAGTGTGGAGTTGAATGTACCATACGGCACTATACTATTGAGCTGTTCTTCAGAATAATTTGTTAAATGTTGCCAATTATCAGGCAATGGAAGGAATATTGGGTGTATTTATATCTTTAATTTTAGCGAGTCCTAGACAAGGAGTCGGTTGAGCTGAGTTATTTAGATAAATATTTTGTGTTGGAATAAAGCAGGCTCTAATAAGGTGTCTGTTCCCTGAACCTGCCAATGCTTGGTACCCCACATTGGTTTCATGTCAATGGTGTCCTTCCAATACTCATAGCCTTTCTAGGCTAATTGTTTGGCAAACAAATCTATATACGTTATCTTGGCTTGTGTCACCATATATTTCTTTGCTGGTGTTGGGACAAGGTGAAACTAAAAAGATTTCAGGTCTAATGGATTATGTCCAAACAAATATGTGAATTTATATCAATATGTTTTTGAGCTCCCTTATGGGGGTGTCGGACAATGTTCCAATTGTGTCTAATTAAAAAGCGCGTGCTGAACACTAGGTCTATGTAAATCATGATATCCAAAATGATGTTAACAGAACATTTCACCATAATTAGCAGAATTTAGACTCAGATCTTCACTTTCAAAACAGTATAATGTTCCAGCTCCAAGAGTATCGGGTTTACAGTGTCAACATCCCAGTCATCAGAATGTAACCCAGACACAATAACATCACCCATTGACACCTTGATGACATAAGGAATCTTCATAATTTCTTTAGGTCCAAAAATATCATGGGCACCTTATCCCATCAGTTACTGGGACAGCTGAAATGTTCACAAGGGACAGATCTCTTTTCAGTTTATGCGAAGACGAGTGAGGTGCTAACCCCTCACCCATCAGTTCTGTGGCAGAGAGTTGTTTTTTTTAGCAAGAAGAACACAGTTACAAATCCAATGCAAAGAAACAGGAAAACCAAGGAAAGTGTTATTCAAACAAATATCCAAGGAGGGACCAGATAAGAGTGTTTCAACAATGAAAGGAAAACACAGGCCCATGTAGGCTGAGTGTCTAGGAGTGTGGAACTATGCAAAAGAAACAATTGATGGAAGGAGTTCTGGACAATGCAAACATTTACCCCCAGTCACAAGGATCTGGGTTAAATCCCTCATTCGTTTGCTCACCACACCAACCTAGTTTGGACCCAGCCATATGCAAATCAGTCTCGACCATGTTTCTTGTGGGAACAGTCCAACCCGAACTGCCAAGCCAGGTCCTCCCTGGACCGGAAACAAGCATCCTGGGACCGGTTTCTAGGCATCACCCTTCATCAGCCAGGCTAGCTTGAATCCAGTGGTGTAGTGAGCACGGGACCCATGTCTAGGTATATCCTTCCCACTTAGGGCAACATATGCAAAATAAACAATTGATGGACAGAATGCTGGACAATGCAAACATTCACTCCCAGTCACAAGGATCTGGGTTAAATCCATCATTCTTTTGCTCACCACACCACCCCAGTTTGGACGCAGCCATAGGCAAATCAGTCTTGACCCTGTACCTTGTAGAAACAGTCCAGCCCGAACTGCCAAACCAGGTCCTCCCTGGACCGGAAACAAGCATCCTGGCACTGGTTTCTGGGCATCACCCTTCATCAGCCAGGCTAGCTTGAATCCAGTCTTGTAGCGAGTACAGGACCTATGTCTGGGCAT
This sequence comes from Lissotriton helveticus, assembly GCF_964261635.1. Taxonomy (NCBI): domain Eukaryota; kingdom Metazoa; phylum Chordata; class Amphibia; order Caudata; family Salamandridae; genus Lissotriton; species Lissotriton helveticus. Next base: position 1,909,897,234 of record NC_136059.1, read on the forward strand.
ACCCTTCCCACTTAGGGCGACATATGCAAAAGAAACAATTGATGGACGGAATGCTGGACAATGCAAACATTCACCCCCAGTCACAAGGATCTGGGTTAAATCCATCATTCTTTTGCTCATCACACCACCCCAGTTTGGACTCAGCCATATGTAAATCAGTCTTGACCCTGTTTCTTTTGTATAGGACAGTGGAATTGTAAAAAAAAATAACCTGTTACCAAATAATAACCAAAAGCAGTTTGTTGAATAACAGATAACACGTGTAATAAATGAACTGATAGCTTCCACAGGAGGTGGATTAATTGAAACAACGTCATCTGCAGGGGATGCAGCAGCAAGTACAGCCCTCACTTCTATTGTATGGCTGGCATTTGTAGCGGCATTAGGAATTAAATGAAGTTCATTCACCCTTCGCTGGGGAGAAATAGCTTTGATGTTGCTCACAAGCTCTAGAGGAATTTCCTGTATGGTAGCAAGAGGTGTTAGGGAATTACCAAGGACTCATCGTGGTCTATTGTTTAAAATCGGCTACATGATGTAACTTGATATGATCAACAGAGATAATAATAACTGTCTTTAAAACCAGCAAGTGATGGCAATATTACAGTTCTTGTACCTTGAATGCCAAGGGATGCCACGGTTGCACGGTATGATGGGCCAAATTCCTTCTTCACGCAACCTTCTCATGGCAATCTGTGGAATCATAGTGGAAGGTGCTGGCTACTTCTTGATTCCAGTATAGACAGACATCTTTAACTGATTGTTGGCTTGGCCTTTGCAGAATTTTTGTAAATCCTGTAAGTCAGCAGAACGATCATTTACCTCAAAGGGATTGGTTGCGCCACAATGTCTGGACCATCAAGGTCTAGAACTTTGGCACTCATAGTGCGGCCCACAGGCTGCCAGTGGCCCAGCAGGCCTTCCTTGGTGGCCCGGGCCGCCAAGGAAGAGACAGAGAGACAGAGAGAGACTGACTGACAGAGAGACTGACACACAGAGAGACACTGACTGACAGAAAGAGAGAGACTGACTGACTGAGACTGACAGACTGAGAGAGACTGACTGACTGACAGAGAGAGAGACTGACTGACAGACAGAGAGACTGACTGACTTACAGAGAGAGAGTGAAACTGACAGTGAGAGAGAGAGACTGACTCAAAGAGAGAGAGTGACTTACCCAGAAAGAGAGAGAGAGAGAGAGAGAGAGAGAGAGAAAGAGAGAGAAAGAGAGAGAGAGAGAGAGAGAGAGACCTGTGATGGAATTGGGGTTAAAGTGTGTATGAAGCTATGCAATGCCTAGTATTGCTATTGTCTGCTAATAAAAATGTATTATCAAAATATGCTCTTTGTAGTTATATCTGCTTTTGAAATACAGCATTGTCGTCTAATGTTTTGAAACTGGTTTGCTATTTTTTTATTCTAGCCCTGCCCCCCCCCACTGAACCTGCCCCCCACTGACCCCACCCCTACTGGTGCGGCCCTTGGCCACAAACCACACTGTAATTCCGGGCCCCCAACAGAATGTTTGTGATTACCAATGGTCTAGAAGATACATTTTGATGCCAAAAAGGACCTTGAAAGGGGTCTGACCACCGAGAGATTGTTTAGGGAGATTATTAAGTGCTCTTTTTACCCATATAGGTGATGGATCCAGCCACACCCTGAACCTAATACCCTTGCTGTTAAGGATTGCTTTAAGTCATGGTTCATCCTCTCCAATACCAAATTTCTCTCAGGATGATAGGGGGAAGAGTATTGCACCTCTACATCCAGGGAAACCATAGTATCCCTATATGCTTTTGAGGCAAAAGCAGGCCCTGGTGTCAGGATATGAGTAAGGGTGGGCGTAGTTCGCGAAGTAGCGCTACGCGAAGCTACGCGAAGGGCACTTCGCACTACGCGAACTTCACGTAGCACTACGCGAACTGCGTAGTAGCATGTTCGCACTGTGCAAGATGCATTTTCAATGATTACACAGTGCGAACAAGCATCCGGCACTGTGCAATCATTGAAAACGGCATCTTGCACAGTGCGAGCTGTAGTTTTCTGCCGCTCGAGTAGATTTTTACTCGAGCGGCAGCTTTCTCAACGCGAACTGGTAGTTTCTCATCACGAGCGGTCGCAAGCAGGCAGGACCACTCGCAATGAGAAACCTGACCTCCCCGCATTGAGAGTCTCGCCGGGATGTCATTTTGCTTGCTCGCGGTCGCGAACATGACGTTGAGGACCGCGAACAAGCAAAAAATGACCGCTGCACTACGCTACGCTGCGCTACGCATGTTCGCACTGTGCTACGTGCAGCTCGCGTAGTGCGAAGTTGCGCAAACTTTGCGAACTACGCGAGCGTAGCGTAGTGCTTCGCCCAGGGTTAGATATGAGGCAAGTGGGGCCTACCTGGACTTTGGAATATGGGACTACAACTCCCAGAATGCTGCGTGAGAGGAAGGGGAGGAGTCGTGTATTAAGAACACCTGCGCACACCGGTCGGTGTGCGTAATTCGTCTGTTTGTGCCGGACGCCCATTCAGAGGTTTCCTCGCAGGGCTTCCCTGTCTTCCTGGCCTGGCTGCTCTGTTTCATTCTCCTGGTTAGGAGAATTAGTGTTTCCAGGTTCGGGTGTTTTCCACGCCCTTGCTCCACGGATCATCCCTGAATGTACGGAGCTGCTCAGGTGGAGTGCTGTGAAACCCTTGCCTTCCGCCAGTACCGTGGAAAGGTTTCCCTTTTTGTTTGTCTTACCCGTTTCAAACTGCCTTCTAGGAGATATTGGGAAGGCGGTTACCGTAATAAGAGGTATTATCACCCCTGGTGTTCCACTCTGACCTGCAGTTTCCTCTTCTAACCTTTTTGGGACTCTATTATTGTCAGGTAAGGATTGATTTCTTTCTAAAGGATTGTGCTGTTAAGAATTTGCTTCCGTAGTTTATGGTTTCTTGGGGTTGTGGATATACCCTATCTAGCAGGCTGTCTTTTGGTTGATGTTCTCTGATGACTTTGTACTTTGGATTATTAACCCTTGAATATTTATCGGACAATATAATTTTGTTTCTACATTGACTTTTGGATTATCGAAGAGAGACAATGGAACAATTGCTCTGTGTGTCTTATTTTGATTTTCGTGGATTGGCTCCTATTTTTGATTTTCTGGGATTTTTTCCTATGGTATGTTTGAATGTGTTTTACCATGAGAAGTGGAATGAAGGGACCATAGGAAGAAAGAACGTTTATATTATGTCTTTTTCTATCCTAGAAGTATTCCAAGAGGAGTGAGAGTACCCAGTAATGTCATAAGCTGTGTGACATTAAACAACTGTATGATTCAGGTATCGATCAGTCATAGCGAGATCATTTAAGTGAAGGTTATTTCTGAACTGTGTTTCATGGTCTTTTTTCTCTCCTACAGGACTCCCATTCCGTGCTGCTCCTTTCCTATTCCCTTCTCTCGCTTGATCGCCCTAATACTCTGTGTGTATTATCTGAGTTGGGAATGTCAAGAGGTGGATATCTTACTGCATCACCCAGATTCTGAGGAGTGCTTCATGTGGTTCCGGAAACCTTGACACCTGGTCTGAGTGGAATGTATTGCATGCATGTGTTCCAATAAAGACTTGCAAATCTTTATTAACAGTGCAAGCATAAAAAAACATTGTGGCCATACCCAGAGGAACCTTGAGCAAGAATCAACTGCAAGGAGGATAAATGTAAATGCTTCATCCGAATTAAGAGGACTACGATGGTCTAAGTAAATACAAGTGGAACGTTTGTTGGAAATCAACAGGAGTGTCTGCGGGGGGTGTACCATGGTAGAACTTTTCATTTGTTGACAAATGTCACAACAAAGGACATATTTTTTGGCCTGCTAACATAAGCCATGCCACAAATAACATTGCTGTAGTAACAAAATTGTGGCTGCGCTGTCACCCCTGCATGTGCAGAAGCAACACTTTCATGTGCAGCTATCACTAAGAGTAGCCTGTGGTCTTGGTTGGGAATCAAATGATTACTGGCTCCTGGAATCATAACAAATGCAACATTTTGTTTGCATAAATGTTAGGTATATATAGCAGGTTAGCCCCTAGGGAAAGGGTACCGCCCTGTATATCATTAACGGCAGACAGTATATTGTCATCTACCCATGTATGAGAATGAGTAATCGTAGCAACTGTTGCAGTCGCAACTGCGGATTTGGCTTCTTTATCTGCCAATGAATTCTCTTCGTGTGTTCCCACATGCCGATGACTCAATGTATGAATTACATTAGTCTGTAGGAACCTATCTTTCAGGTCTGACACTTTCACCCAAAGACTAAAAATGTAGTTTACCTGGTCCAATGTCCCTGCGATAAAATCTATATCGGCAAAACAAGGCAACACCCGTATCTGCCAACACAGGTCACGGATAAAAAACAAAATCATGACTGCCCCAATGGTTGAACATTTTTTGACAGCCAAACATGAGGAAAGGGATCTGAAGTGGACGGTGTTACACACCATTCGATCCTCATACCGCAACACGGACGTAGACAAAATTCTTCTTAAAAAAGAAGCATACCTTATCCTTAAGTTTAATAGTGTGCAGAAAGGTCTCAACAGCTTATCTGAAATTGCTAGACTGTAATGCCATATTGCTTTGGCGTCATGTAGCGACCCCGGCAGCTCTGCCCGTCTCACTCATCCTTGATTTATTCTTGTACTTTTCAATCAGGGGGCGCCACCTCCACCCAATCTGTGCTAATTTCACTCCGGAACTTCCATTTTCCGAATTGTGCCTATAATGAACTACATATCCCATAAATCATAGCTACCAAGGCGAGGGACTTAACTAGGCGAACACTTCCGGGTTCCTCCCTGGATTGACTGCAGAACCCCGTAGACAAGGACTAGAGCGGACACAGGTATGCCACACTCGTGCTCTCATTTTTCTTTAAAAGATACATGCGTGGCAACTAGAAGTCCTTTAATAATTTCGTTCCGCTATTTCCAACAGCGGAAGCCTCCACGAACCTGGGCCAACAGCAAGCACATACCCGAAAAATTGGAAAGTCAAAGCACCAATTCAATATAGGCGCAATTCGAAGGTATGTTTTCAGAAAAAATTCGCTGCTAAAGGGTTGATTTTATTCAAGGAAACACACTAAAACGCTTTCCTTGTCTCTTCCCCGTTTTGTAGCGCCCATGTCCCTACGCTTTTGATGGAATCCGCCAGGCAACCACGCTAAAACGGTGGCAGCCGCCAGCTCCCTTCGTTTTACTGGCTGAAGGTAGATCGTTCATTATTTTATTTTTTAACACTGTGTTCACAGATTTACGAGGGTATCTCCTTACCACTCGATTATTTTCCAGGTGGCCCCCCGCTCTCCTTTATTGCACAAAGAGATGTTCTTTTCTACACAGCTAGACTCCGCGTGCTGTATCCCATGAATTGGCTTCGTCTTTAACGCGGTAGGTTTACACTTTTTTCTGAGTGCCACACAATGGGGAGGCGAGTCCATAGTTTTTAATACTAAATATCCTTCCCCTTTTTCCCAACAGACAGATTTATTGCGCCCTGATGAGACTCCAGGAAATTGCAACCTGGATTCAAAACGCGTCGGCTAGTTAGAAAGGATTAATTGGGATTTATTCCTTTATACCAGCAACTGCTGGTGGCAAAACGATTCATAAATTGTCTGTAGTCCTTTCTCACTCTTCTCTTTTCCCAAAACTTTTCTTGATGCTTTATCTATCACATTTGTAGAGATTTTCTGTCCTGTTTTGCACATGTTTAAGTTGTTCTGTTTTGTTGTAGATTTGCCCCAATATTAGTTCCTCACGTTTTTTTGTGTTTTTTCGTTGAGAATACATTTGTACAGAGAAAATGATGATAATTATAGTGTAAATATGTAATGTAGACAAGTGTCTTTGTGTGTCTTCATGTATTGGTTTCGACAAACTTTGATGAAACAAAAAAATTATTGGTATAAATAAAATTACCTGGTTGAATCCGACAGTAAGCGTTTTCAGCCTTCCTTAAATGTGGATGTAAATGTAGGTTGTGAGGCAACTTTTGGTATTTGTGTTCAAGATAGGGTCCAGCCTTCCCACCTGTCCTTAAGGGCCTGGCTCCTTTTGTTTCTTTAATTATAGCCATCTGACCTGCAATCAATATATATAAGTGGATGCAAAACGCATCTCTGCATTGTAATATAAATATGAATTATATGCAATCAGCATAATTTTGCTTTCATTAAAGGTGACATTTGTAAAGCCAATTGCACCCAAAGTATACGGATGACCAGGTTTGTAGTATTTATATGGAATGTAAGTGTTGTGTACCAAGCAAGTCAGATTGTAGTGATCTGAGTATGGCTGTATGTTCTAACATTCAATATGAACTGGAAAAATCAGGGTGAATTATTACATATAATAATTTAATGCACTGTGCATAATCAGGTATGCCAAAATTATAGAATCCCAATAAAAATTACAGTTTCCTAAAAGTGTTTGGTGGTTGCAGCACAGCACACTTCTCTTGGAAGTGTGGTACAAGGCTTTCTCCCTCATGGGTAAGTTTTTTATCATACAAATCGGACACTTAGAAATGCTATATTATATTTCTTGAAGTTGAACGTGCAGCCAGATTCAGTAAATCACAAAGATATGCAATTTACTCTGGCTAAATGTGTGCTTAACTCATCGTCCGTCAGGTAGCTATCATCTGCATAGGACACTGCGTCTGCATCAATATAATGTAGAATTGACACAATGCAGGTAGAAAACAGCACAGGCTGTTCTTATACCCCTTGGGGAGTCAAGCAAAGGGACATTGAAAGCCTAGTGCAGGGAAGGCAGTCCAATCTCTGCTTTCAGGTGCCATATTCTGGCAGAAAAAACATTAGAAAAATCCAAGATTGCTTTATATTTTTTACGGACTATATTATTTATAAGTGCCATACTGAGTGTATTTTGTATTGTAAATGTGCATGACGATTTAAATGGCTATAGTCTAAGACGATATGATATGAATGATCAGATTTTAATACAGGAAAAAGGGTAATTCATTTGAGAGACACAGGGTTCAATACTCCCTGGTACTTTGATTGTAAGAGTATATCTATAACAGGTGCTTTAGTATCCCGTTTTATTGGATATTGTGGTTGCACTTGTGGGCTGGACCTTATGGGTATTACATGATAATGAGAGTCCTTACCCTAGCCGACATGATTTCGATATAAGGCTGGGGCTCGTGCAAGAGCCCATTCTGCTGCATAGGCTTGTTTTACCTCATCAGAGATGAGTGCAGAAAATGTTGGTATTTTAACATTTTGCCTTATTGGGATGTTCATACAAACTCCTGGGGCCAATCGACCTCTGTTAGGAGAATTTCATATGATAATATAAAATTTTCCCAGAATATTACACAAATGGTGCAGAGACACTGCCTTCCTCTCTCCAATTGTTTTTCCAATGAGTCCTGAAAGGAACGAGAAGGATGAGTATCAGAATGCTAATACCTATCAGGTGCTTTCAACGGTATACAATCATGCAAACAATAGAGTCTGCCTGATCGCTCAAATGGCATAGAACCTCCTTGAGACCTAGACATTTATTTAGGTTTGGTTTTGTCCCATCATTTTTTGTTCCAAATCTTTTTTTTATTTTCATCAAAGGAAAAGAGCCACACTCCACAGGGGTATAATGTACACAGCGATAAGCCTACAACCCTATTCAGGGCCGGCTGCGTGGTAGGGAGGCTTATCAAGTGACAATGAATTCCAGGGGGGGATAAATCATACACAGCGTTTCGCCTACAAGCCCAGAGGGGCCGGCCGCGATCAAGTTGTAGAGTACAGTGTCAGCTAGGCCTGTGGAGTGGCAAGACCCAGGGGGCCTATCTATGCGATAAACGGGCAACAGGCCCGCATGTAACAGTCAATCCAACGTGGCACCAGGCCCAGAGAAGAGACAGTGATAGCAAGGGGGGGGGAGCAGATAAAGGAAACTAAGTGGGAGAAGGAGGAAAGATAGGAGAGTAAGAGTAGAAACAGCGCGTGCGGGAAAGGGAGGCCGAGAGTCTAATCTATTGATAGCAGCATTAGGACGTGGTGCAGGGGGGCAGTCATGGAAGCAATCTGCTCGGATCAGGGGGGACAATAGCATCTTCAAACAATCGCAGCGTCCTAAGTTTGGTGGGCATGTAGCGCGCCCGTTCAACTGCACAGAGGTATTTGACTAGGGGCTGCCATACAGCTTTGAAGCGGGTATCACGTGCCTGCAGCCGAGCTGTGAAAAGCTCCATTGTGACTACATGCCAGAGGTGCACGAACCAGGCCACAATTGGAGGAGCTTTGTGTTTTTTCCAGTACAGGGCTATAAGCTGTTTGGCAGCACCCAGCATTTGGAGCGTCAGGATCCAATCGCTCCTGGTCAGGCACTTTAGGGCAGCAGGCTTGACACCCAGCTGGATGGTGCTTGTGAGTTCAGGCAGAGGGAACCCCAATGGAACTCCAATACCCCCCTGATGTGGCTGAGGAACTCCTTCCAGAATAGAGTCAGCGCCGGGCACGCCCACCAGATATGAATGAGATCCCCTGTTGCAGATCGGCACCTCCAGCACAGGGGTGAGGAGTTGGGAAACATCTTGTGAAGGCGCTGGGGAGTGTAATACCAATGGGTCATTAGTTTATAGGCATTTTCCCGCTGCGGGATGCTACGGTATACTTTGGGGATATCCAGCCAAAGCCTATGCCATTGAGCAGGAGTAATGGCCGCTTCCGACAGCGCCTGCCATCTGTCCTGGTAAGGGTGGGAAGCCGACGTTTGCGGATGCTGGAGGATCTGATAAAATTGGGAAACCAGCCCTTTTGACTCAATGGGGTGGTGGGCCAGCGCTCAAAGGGGATGAAGGCGAGCGTGGCCGCCTGGTACATTGCGTCTGTGGTCACCCAATGTCGCAGCTGGGTATACTGTAGCTGCGCCGTCGATGGGACACGGAACTCGTCTCTACATTGAGCGAAGGACTTAAGTTTGCCCTCCTCGAATAAATCAGTAACCACCCTGCAGTCTCCCTGCGTCCACTTAGCAAAGGCCCGCGACTGGTGCGCCGGTGGAAAAGACGGATTCCCCTCTATCGGGGTGTGCGGCGAGGGAAAGGTCGTGAGGCCTCTGCGCACAGCGACCTTGTCCCAGATGTCAAGCACCATCCTCATGGGGACCGCCAGATAGGCGCTCTTGGAGCGCGCCGCCTGCTGATGCCAGACCAGATCCCAAATGGTTCGCCCGTCACGGCCTGGTCCATGTGAAGCCATCCCTTTTCACTCTCCATCACTCCCCACTCCATCACAAAGTGGAGATGCGAGGCCCAATAGTAGTCCAATAAATCGGGGCCTCTTTCCGCCCCAGATAAAGGTTGTGAGGGCGCGCTGGAGGTCGCGAGCAGGATGGGCGTAGGGAGACACTGAAATAGGTACAGGATTTTAGGGAGGATTGACATTTTGACAGCGTTGAGTCTGCCCAGCCGTGTCAGCACTAGGGGTCTCCACTGCCGCAAATCCTCCAGAACCGACCGCCGACACTCCCGCCAGTTGACTTGCGTCCACGTGTCCAGGGAAGGGGTTATCTGTAGTCCGAGGTAACGGATGCTTTGGGCGGCCCTCTGGTATGGCGCCAACTGCTACAGGTGGGGGATTTCCGCCTCCGGAATGGTAAGATTGAGGGCCCAAGATTTGCTGTGATTAATCTTAAGGCCGGAGGCCCGCTCAAAAAGGGTTAGCGCGGAGTGGAGCGCCGGCAGAGACTCATCGGGGTGGGTAAGGGTGAGGAGAAGATCATCAGCGAACAGCGCCACCTTGTTCTCACAGCCCCCCCATGGAGATACCATGTATGTAGGGTGCCCGTCGGATCATTGCTGCAAGCGGCTCCACCACCAGGGCGAAAAGCAAGGGCGATAAGGGGCACCCCTGCCGGGTGCCCCTGCGGATGGGGAACGGCACCGAGAGCTGCCCATTGACCCGAATCAGGGCCTGCGGGGCGAGATATGGTGCCATGATCCTAGTAATCATGCCCGGACCCAGATCAAGCTTACCAAGGACCGCCCGCAAGAATGTCCAGTCCACCCGGTCAAACGCCTTCTCCGCATCCAACGAGAGAAGTCAAGCTGGGATATTCCAATGATGCGCCTTCCCCACCAGGTGAGCTATTTTGCGCACGATGTCCGCTCCCTGTCGATTACGGATAAAGCTGACTTGATCCGGGTCCACATGGCCCGGCATGTGGGGATCCAAACGCCTTGCCAGGATCTTGGTGTAGATTTTAAAGTCGGTGTTCAGCAAAGCAATGGGGCGATACAAGGCGCACTTTGCAGGGTCCTTCCCAGGTTTCAGAATCAGCGCTATCTCCGCCACTCCCATGTCACGAGACGGCCCCTCTGTATCGGTAAACGAGTTGAACAGCCACAAAAGATGGGGCCCGAGCTGGGACTGAAACATACGGTAAAAAGATGAAGGCAGGCCGTCCAGCCCTGGGGTTTTCCCGACGGGGAGATCCCGCATGGAGGCCGCTATCTCCTCCTGGGCGATTGGGCTGTCCAAGGCCGTCGCATGATGCGAGTGCAGCGGTGCCCCCGTGTAGTCGTTCAGGACGTCTGTCGTGGCGTCTGGGGCTGGCGGTTTCTCCTGATAGAGTGCGGCGTAGTAGGCTCGGAACGCTTCGCATTTGTCCGTCTCGCGTCCTAAGGCGCCTCGCCAATAGGCTGCCCACCTTGTCTCCACCTTCGAAGTATTTCTGTTTCAAGGCCAACAGGGAGGACTCCGCTTTGTTGGTACGCAAAAGCCTGAGCTGCCCTCTGAGATTGGCCAGCCGCCGTCTAGACGCAGCGGAGGTGCTACTATGGTCCCGTGGTTCCTCCCGTTTTATGTCCTGCTCAAGACTATCATCCAGGGCCCTGGCCGCGCGCGTCTGTGCAATCGAGAGGGTGGTAATGTGCCCCCGGATCGTCGCCTTGAAGGCGTCCCATATGACAGGGAAGGGCGTCTCCAGCAGATCATTACTAGCAAAGTAGGAGTCTATGGCCTCTTTGATGCTATCCACGTCAGCTGCGTCCCGAAGGATGCCCGGCGGCAGACGCCACCGCGCCTCTCGAACGGGGTGGACGGCCGGGTCCTGCAATAGCAGTTCAACATGCGCATGGTCCGATAACGAGATGGCAGATATGGAGGTTCCCAACACGTCCCTCAGCAGAGCATGGGAAATTAATAAATAGTCGATACGGGAGTACGAGCGGTGGGCATGGGAATAGAACGAGTAGTCCTTTAGTCCCGGGGAGCGGTAACGCCATACATCAAAGAGCCCCAGTGCCGTGACCTGGGCGCGCAGTGCGGAGGACATGGCCCCAGATCCGCAGGCCGAGGTATCGCCACGATCTACATCCGGGTCCCAAACTAAGTTAAAATCCCCCCCCAGGATCAAGGAAGGGTCTCCCCACGGGACATGCGTTTTTAAAAGCGTGCGCAGGTACCGATCCTGCATCTGATTGGGTGCGTACACATTACACAAAGTGAAGGCGCGCCGGCCAACGTTCACACTCACCCTGAGGAAGCGCCCATCCCCACTCCTGAAGGGCCTGGAGTCCCCCCGCCTGATGCCAGTTCTGCACAATATCACCACACCTGCTGGAGGGGGTATCTGGGGTGTGCCATGCGTCCAACATCTGCCTGCAGAAGATGGGTCTCTTGGAGAAATATGATGTCGGGGTTCTGCTGTAGGAGGTATCGCCAGGTCTGTCATCTCTTATTGGGGGAGTTGAGGCCTTTGATGTTAAGCGTCAGGACCTTTAGGGGACTAGGTAAGGGAAGAGAAGAGAGAAAAGGAGGGGAAGCAGTGAGAGGCGGAAAAGAGAGAGAGACAAGAAGAAAAAGGTACGATCCAACAGTGGCCACAGAACCAAGTCCAGCTGATCCCGCCGTCGGGCATCCTACACCCGAGGGTTCAGATATATGCCCAAGAATGTCACTCCCTCAGGGATTACCAAGAGTAGGGGCGTAGTCGGTCTCGAGGTCATCGTGAGGAAGAGCCCCAGCATCCCCCACCCGAAAGGAAGGAGCCAGGGTGCAAAACCGGGTGGAGCAGTCATCTGCAGTTACACCTTGAGGCAAGGGGGGCGAGGGCGCCTGCTCCATGGACATGTGAGCCGTGAGTTACCATGAATGCCCACCGACAAGGTCACGGGGTTGGCGGGATGTAGCCTCATCCCGGTCTCCCTCCAGGGACTTGATATGAGCGATGATGTCCTGCTTAGTCTGGGAGGCAGACTGCTCATCTACGCGAGGTGAACGTCGGTGCCGTTGGACCGTGGTCCAGGTCGGTTTGGCTGGGATGCGCTCCTGCCTCCATGGGCGGGCCAGACTCGCCGGCGGCGTTGTCGGTAGTTGTAGGAGCTGTGCCGCCTCAGCGAATTTCCGCACGACTTTCCGCTTGGTCTCCCACTGGAAGATAAGGGCAAAGGGGTGGCCCCATTGGTAGGTGATGCCCATTTCCCGCAGCTTTTCTGTCACCGGCTTGAAGGCTCGCTGTCGCTGTAGGGTGTTGGGGGCTAGGTCTTGGAAGATCTGAATCTTATGGCCCCCATTAGTAAGGTCCGGCTTGCTCCGCGCCGCTCGCAATATAGCCTCCTTTTCCGTAAAGAAATGGACCCTCTTCAGGATATCCGGAAGGAGTCCTGAGCACCCCGCTGGCCCGGAGACCCGATGGGCACGATCTAGGACCGGTGGCGAGGCATCGTCGTCTCTCCATACCTCATGGAGGAGCTGCGCGACATAGGTCAAGATATCCTTCCCCTATTTTCCGAGAGGCACTCCGCGGATGCGGAGGTTGTTCCGGTGGCTTCTGTTCTCTAGGTCCTCCTGCTTGACCTGCGGCTCTATGTTTTTCTCCTCCAGAACCGCCAGACGTTGCCACAGGTGCTCTTGGTCCTCAGTGCGGGCATCGACTGTCTTCTCCAGACCGTCCACACGGTCTCCCAAGTAAGTGACCTCCCGGCGCAGCTCCCGCACACAGTGTGGACCTCAGAATGTAGGGAGCCAATCTCCATTTTAAGCTCCGACATAAAGGACGCCATAAACACCTGTGTCACTGGCACTGCATCCCCAGAGGTCCGCGGTGCCTCCGCCACCGGTGCCGCCGCCCCCGCTTTGCCCCACATCGCTACCACTGAGTTGTCCCTGGGGGCCGCCGTCGCCTCAGTCCTGCCCCCCTTGGAGCGTGTCATGGCCAGGGTCGGTGGGGCCCGCCTGGCCAACCAGTGCTTTGAGGGCCGGAGTCGGGGCTGCCAAGGGCGACGCCCGAGTCGTTGCGAAGAGTCCTCTCGATCCCCTCACTGGATCGCCGTATTCCAGGACCCCTGTCAGTCCAGTCGCGAGTCACCAGGGGGTCCCGCAGCGGGATCGCCTCAGCAGGCTCCTCTCAGGGGTGTACATAAAATGGGGGCCCCTCCGCAGGCAGATCACGCCTGGTACTGCACAGGTAGGCATCAAGATCCCCAGGCTATAGGGGACCGGGCGCAGGTCTACCAGCCCCGTCGCAGGCAGGAGGGGTGGACGCGAAATGTACAAGAGTCAAGGGTGTTAGGCCCCCGGGCAGGAGTAAACTGAGTGAGCGGGGGGAGCGGTCGCAGTGTCGCCACCCACCTGGGCTCTTCTGTCAGGGGCACCTCTACTCGCTCCCCCGGTGTGGTACAGCGCCGCCGTCTCTCCGGTAGTATCAGGGGCCCCCAGACCACCAGTCACAGGCACCAACGTGGGCCCTCACCTCCACCAACGCTCCTCACCTCAGGGTCTCTCAGGTGGGGCAGAGGGGGCCGCCCGGCCGCCCACCCCTCACAGGGCCGCCTTGCACAGGGCCGCTCCACAGGCCAGGGGGGCCTCGCCAGCACTAGAGGTCTCGCAAGGGGCCCAGCAGCAGTAGGTCCGTCTCCGCCGTCGCTCCGGGATCGCTCCCGCTGCCGGCTCCGCCAGTGGGGGGGGCCACACCCCAGGAATCCGCAACCCCCTGAAGGCCAGCAGTCAGCGATTGCGCAAAATGGCGGCTTGCAGGCTCATGGGCGCCAAAGGTCACCAGGCGCAGGCATCAACGTGGGACCCCACCTCCACCAGTGCCCCTCACCTCAGAGTCTCCCAGGCAGGTCGGGGGGCCGTCAGTCCCTCACTGGGCCGTCGCGTGTAGGTCCGCTCCACCGGCCAGGGGGGCCTCGTCAGCACCAGGGGCCAGACCAGCGCCCCAGCAGCAGCAGGCCCGCCACCGCTGCTGCTTCGGGGTCACTCCAGGCACCAAGTTCGCCGCTACCGCCAATGGGGGGGGGGGGCCACACCGCAGGAATCGGCAACCCCCTAGAGGCCAGCAGTCAGCAGGCAGCGGGACGAGCCACTGCGCAGGGTGCACAAAATGGTGGCTCGCAGGCACTCAAGCTCCGTGGGTCACAGGGGCTGATGACCGGGAGCAGCAAGCCCGCCAGTCGGTCTCGCCGCGGAGGTGCCCCAGCCCGAACACAGCCAGCGGGGGGGCGCACCTCAAGAGTCAGCGACCCCTCAGGGGACAGCAGGATAGGTCTTTGGGCAGGCTCCGCAAGATGGCGGCGCCCGTCTCAGGGACATCGCTGTCCTCGCGCTGCCGGTTCCTGCCTCCTCTACAGACCGTGGAGAGAGATCACCCAAGGCTCCCCGGTATGCGCAGTTCTGTGGCTACTACTGGGTAGGTAGCAATCGCCCCAGGCTCCGCTGTAAATAGCTGGAATAGGTGGTGGACGCCGGGAGCTCCCGGGAGACACATCCTACCACATCGCCGGTTAGACCACGTCCCTGTCCCATCATTTTTTAACAAACTCTGGGGTCTGCTTGGCAGTGTCCTTGATGGAACAAGGATTGCCAAGTTGTAGTTTAATGGGTCTGGCTCCCAAATTATTGCAACATATAGAAGTATATACTTCATCAGTAATTCTAGGTAGATTGACTGGTGCAACCTGCGCGAGCCGCTGGTGTATAAACAAAGAAACTGCTACATACTTAATGTTCGGCAGACTCATTGAGGAGACCATGGGAACATTTCCATTAATTGGATCCCCAAATCTAGGGCAGCATCTGCCCTGTGTTAGTTCTGTATTTGTTTTAATACCACTGGCAAGACTGACAGAGACCGAGTTCCATGCGTGATGGTTTAGACTGCAGCAAAGACTGTGCCCCAAGTTGCGCAGTCACCTATTTGGGGAACCATCCCATGGGCGTAAGCACATAGTCAATAATCTGTACTTGTCTTGTGGTCCTGTACGGGGAAACAAGACTTCAATCTGATCCATATTTTGGGCTATACAAAAAGGAATTCCCTCACGGTTTGTGAGAATTTTACTCATAATTGAATGAATAATTACAGGACTTATTGTGGGTACTGCAGACAACTGTGGTTGTCCTGGTAAATCTGCCCTTGCAGGGACAGCCATCAAGGTGCATGAAACATACTGAGTCAAGAATCTATATAGTTTAACTTGACTACTGAACATTGAGATTTCGTAGGTCAGGGTGTGGTGTATAACCAGCTAGCGCTGGCCCGGTGGCCCCTTCATTAATAAGGGGACCAGTGCATACATGACTAAGTACATGTATTAGGGCGCCTCAAAACCAATTTTGATGTTCCCAATGAGAAAGTGAAATTTCAAAGATCTAATACGCTCTGTTTTGTCGTGATTGTGCAATGTCAGTTTATTCATGACATTTCTGTGTATTGGCATCCACAGCTGGAAAATTGACCAAAAAATAAAATACTTCTACAGGATAGGCTTGTGGGCTTCGACTTCAAGTATTATCTCACCGCCTGCATTGTCAAGGCCACATAAATGCAAATGCTCATGGAGAGCAGATCTGCAATTATCAGCTATAGGAATAGACTGAGATGCCGCCATTAATAAAAAAACGAATGGAAACAGAGTGCAAACACTAATATTGGTAATCCTTTTAAAGGTTCAAGCTTGGACAACCAACAGAAAAAAATTAGATGCATTCTAAAATACTGGGTAGGATTAATCCCCAACACTACAGCTGTCTCTGGAGGAGGTATAAGGGTGCTGTAGGCACACACAATTACTACTTAGGAGACCTGTTAACTAGGTACCAGACCAACGTTGGTAGCGCCATGTTGCAGGCATTCTGCTAGTGAAGCAGAAGTGTGCCTTGGGATGACAGGACATCGGAATTTAGGGGCTGAGTCCCTCTACACCATCAGTATCTGTCTGCCAAATCCTGGCTAGCTCACAGTTCCTCACCTGAACTCCTAACCTTCCCAGAGTAACAGGTGATTTTGGCAATCTAGAACGTGACTCTGTAGTCCCCAGGGGAACCGTGGAAACAGATCCTCACCTTTCATCACTCACTCATGTATGCCCATAGTAAATGTGAGAAAGTTTACTATACATTTATTGAAACTACCGTAGCCTATTATTGAGCAAATGTGCTCAGATCACTAGGCAGATGAAATGAAACAAAGTTATTAGCATTACTATCAGGCTGTATAAAATAAACATCCTCACAATGGCAAATTATCTATCTGTCCAGGCCTACTCCTACTGTGAGGATACTGAGATATATAAGTGATCTCAGGAATTGGCAGCAGACCCCATACCTGGTGTAAATAGTTTGTGGTCCGCATCATGAGTGGGATCTCAGTTTACGCAAATCTGCATGTCAGCCTCTGCGAGCATTCATTCTAGGACAGGTCTCTCTGCAGGAATTTCCTCTCTGCACCCCAAGCGATGCGACACAGTTTATATGATAAAACTACTGTGTTGGAAAGCTGCAGCTGTGCTACTATGTTATGTCTAAAACGTTAAGAGCTGCTGCTGACCGGACTAAGAAAACAGTACACCAAGTTGTTATGTATTCCAGGCAACCTTGTACAAAATGTGCAGACTGACTACCAAGAAGAATCACTGAATAACAAACAACATGTACAGTGTATTCCAAAAATATGTGTCACAAAATAAATGTGTAATGTATGGCTGTGCAAAGAAAAGACAACCTAAAACATCTAAAATGCAAAAGTAAGGTAGAACCAAAGTAGGCCCAAAATGGAAATCACCACAATGTGTCAGTTCCACTGGATCAACAGAGGCTGGCAGAGCACCTGACGTCCACTTCCAAGGGTCCAGGACTGGAGTGGCACCACTTGGCAGGTCCAGGCTTGAGGTTGAAGTTGTTGGAGCCTTCTGTTCCTGAGGCTCAAGTCAGGAGGTCAGTTAACTAGCCCTTGGAGCGACTCTGGTGGTCCTGAGATCAACAGATGCAGCTCCAGTCATTCTCACCCAGGTAAGAGGTTAGAAGGCAACAGGTCAGCATAGCAGGGCCGCAGTCCTTCAGAGCAGCAGTCCTATAGAGTGGCAGTCCTTTCAGCAACACAGCAGTCTTTCTTCCTGCAGAGTATCCACAGGTCTAGAAGTGTACTAAAGAGTTGGTGTCTGAGGTCCAGTATTTATACCCAGTTGTGCCTTTGAAAAGAGGAGAAGCTTCTGGAGGCATGCCTTTGAAGTGCACAGGTGCCCTGCCTTCCTGGTCGTGGATCAAGTCTAACTACAGGCAGGATGCAACTCTTTGTGTAGAGGCAGGACATAGCCTATTTAAGTGTAAGTGGAGCTGGGCCCAGCTCCTCCCTCCCATCCTGTGAATGATAGCTCATCCAATCACACCTAAGTTCCCCATTGTGTGTGACGGTCTGGGAGGAATACACAAAGCATAACTGTTAACTATACCCAGTCATGTGACCCAGATATAGCCTGCAGACACCAAATGTGTAAGGTAGGAAAATGCCAATTATCTAAAAGTAGGGGTAACAAAACTGGGTTTCGGCTCCTAAACAGTAAGGCTAAGCCAAAGCTACAAATAACAGAACAAAGGCCAATACTGTACCTTTTATCCAAAGTATGAAAGCAACCATCTATGAATGAAACATAACGGTTCGTGTCTTAATCAAGTCACTAGTTGTATCTTTATTTAGCACTAGTTATATATTTTACTTTTTGTTATTTTTTGAACATTATTTTGCATGTACAAACATTTAGAACAATCAAAAACACTATAAATTTACATATTTACACACATCTATACAACACACATCCTACCTAAATCATTCATACTCCTCTCATACATATCTACAAAGGAAACAAAAAACAGCAATGTGGACCCCTGTCAAAAGGTATTTACAAGTTCCTAAACCAAATAGAAAGAAATGTTCTTAAACAGATTTTGCAGCTATTTAAATTATATGCAAAGAGAATGACTTCTTTTTATCTCAAATTGGATTCTAATGGAACTGAATTAAGTTTGACAAAGAGTCCCGTCCGAATTAGGTCAAGTCAGGTCGACGCGTTTCGAACCCATTTATTTATTGGGTTCTCATCAGGACCAACACGTTTTCTACAAGAGAAAAGCCCAAACAAGAAATTAATAAGCACTCAGAAGCACACACTGGATAATTAGTGCAAAAGCGCCACCAGTCGGCAACACACCCTACCTTTTGGTAAAGGTCTCACCATATAGACCCAGAAACTTCACTGTAGGTAAACTTGAATAACGTGGTCACACTGAACAAAGGAAAATGACACCACATTACACTGTTGCTAAACATAAAATATAATGGAAATCGCGGTTTTCAGTGCGGAAAAAAAAAATTTTGAGAAACTGACCTCTGTGGCTGAAAAAGCTGTATATCTGTAAGAGGCAAAGAGGCATAACTCAATGTGATTGCCGTGACGGAAGTAAAGAGGCAAAGTTAAAGTCTAATTGAGTGCTTACCCAGCAACTTCGTAAATATCCCAGGACGTATTTGAACCGGTGTTGAAACCTGCGGAATAGAGGGTGTGGGTCAGTTACCTTATACCCAAACGGCGTTATTCAAGTTTACCTACAGTGAAGTTTCTGGGTCTCTATGGTGAGACCTTTACCAAAAGGTAGGGTGTGTTGCCGACTGGTGGCGCTTTTGCACTAATTATCCAGTGTGTGCTTCTGAGTGCTTATTAATTTCTTGTTTGGGCTTTTCTCTTGTAGAAAACGTGTTGGTCCTGATGAGAACCCAATAAATAAATGGGTTCGAAACGCGTCGACCTGACTTGACCTAATTCGGACGGGACTCTTTGTCAAACTTAATTCAGTTCCATTAGAATCCAATTTGAGATAAAAAGAAGTCATTCTCTTTGCATATAATTTAAATAGCTGCAAAATCTGTTTAAGAACATTTCTTTCTATTTGGTTTAGGAACTTGTAAATACCTATGACAGGGGTCCACATTGCTGTTTTTTGTTTCCTTTGTAGATATGTATGAGAGGAGTATGAATGATTTAGGTAGGATGTGTGTTGTATAGATATGTGTAAATATGTAAATTTATAGTGTTTTTGATTGTTCTAAATGTTTGTACATGCAAAATAATGTTCAAAAAATAACAAAAAGTAAAATATATAACTAGTGCTAAATAAAGATACAACTAGTGACTTGATTAAGACACGGACCGTTATGTTTCATTCATAGATGGTTGCTTTCATACTTTGGATAAAAGGTACAGTATTGGCCTTTTTTCTGTTATTTGTAGAATTATCTAAAAGTGGCATTTTCAAAATTGTAATTTAAAATCCAACTTCAGCATAAATTATGATTTTTCACTACAATTCTAAAAACACCCAAACATGAACTGGTTACCGTTCCCATTTGGAAATTACTTATTAAATGTAATAGGGTAACTCCAATGTTCTCCTATGGAAGAGATAGCCCTTGCCCAAACGGATTTAAGTGTTTTTCACTACCAGGACATGTAAAACTTAAAATTACATAACCCACTTTTTGAATACATTGCATCCTGCCCTAGAGGCTTTCCAGGACGTACCCTAGGTGTGGCGTATATCAATTAAAAAGGAAGGTTTGGGCCTGGCAAAAGATTTACTTTGCCAGGGCGGATTGGCAGTTCAAACTGCACACACAGACATTTGGTTGGCCTAAGACATGTTTAAAGTGCTACTCAAGTGGGTAGCAGAAGTAGTGCCGCAGGCCCACTGGTAGCATTTAATTTACAGGCCCGGAGTACAGGTAGTGCCACCTTATTAGGGACTTACAAGTAAATTAAATGTGCCAATTTGGGTATAAGCCAATTCTACCACGCTTTAAGGAGAGAGCACAAACACTTTAGCACTGGCTAGCAGTGGCAAAGTGAGCAGAGTCCTAAAAGCCAACAAAAGCGGGTTCAGGAAATAGGAAGGTGAAGGCAAAAAGTCTGGAGATGACCCTGCAGAAAGGGCCCCATTGACAAAGTTCAATTCTTTTTTTTTTTTTAAACAGAACCAACACTAAGAGCTTACTACCAATATAATTCTAGACTACTGTTATGGGACACAAAGATAATCATTTAGCAAAGTTGGCTACCAGCAGCATTATGTTTTAATAAATAATGAGCTCTATAATGAGCTCCTTAGTAGGGGAATGCGTTTTAAAAAAAGGGGGCAAAAGAGAACAAGTAAGCTCTTCCCAAATATGCTGAACAATTGGAGTGACAGGAAAAGCACCACAATGATGTCCAGTGCATACTAGAAGATTTAGAGAACTGCTAACACTGAAATAATCTGCAGACAGACGTACATTTCTTGTAGGTCTCTTTCTTGTACCATTCCATGAATAGCTTGCATTAGGACCTTCTGGTTTCAATAGAGCTGTGCTTCCCTTTAACACAGCTGCGCCCGCGTTAGCAACAATTCTAGATCCATCCTGGCATATATTAATCATTTTTTACTACACCCCACAATCAAGAGCTACCTCAAGAGGTCATTCCTTTTTTGTCTGCTCTGACATGTGACACTTAAGAGGATCTGAAAGCTTAGACAACTTATTAAGCCCTTTCAAGAGGCAGGCACAGAAGCCTTTCTGCGGAAGCCAGCCAAGATTATGATCATCAGTGATGGAAAAGCCTTTTTCCACATGCAAAATTAAAGCAAGGGAACTTTTAGTCTCCTGGGGGCAAAAGTAATAATTACGGATTAAGATCAATGATTCATCAAAATATATAGGCTCAATTAGTGACTACTATTATAAGGTTACCTCTATAAGCAACTTAATGTTGTAGTAAATCTGCATGGTACATTTTTGAAGTTCATGATGTTTAAGATGTTAATATTATTGTTGATAATTTTTTGGAAGCTTCATATTCAAAGGCAGATATGCATAAAGCTGCTATGGACAATGGTGGCGATATATCACACTATTATATCACACTATTCTCTCGATCAATATTATGTTTTGAGTATAGATTTCGTTTTGGGGGCATCTCGTTTTTCAGGAGTTTTATCAACGTCTACATACAGAGGATGGCCAAATCAGGATGAGGGAGTTAGCTTGTATCTTGAGACAATGGAGCTATCGTCCATTCCTCCTTCAGAGGCCGTGGTTCTGTGCTGATTGCCAAAATACTAATTAATGATGGAGAAAAGATCATGTCCCATACAGCTAGCTAGATGTACACACGAGGACTGCTACTGCTCACCAGTATTATTTACCCCCTATCTTGAACCATATTTATCCCAACTAATATCATCTCTAAAGTTGGCCCATTTGTTATAAATGGGTACTCTACAAACGTCATGGCATATGTCGATGATTTAAGGATTTCCACTCATGCAGTTGGTGTTGCTGTCATCTCTATCAAAATTGAGTCCACACAATTTGGAACATTTTCAGGATATAAATGAAAGAAAGTAAAAACCCAGATTGTTTGTAATAAGCATTATCCAATGCAAGATTGTTTCATGCCTTGGGCTCCCTCTTTAGGGATATGATCAGTCGAAAAAGTTGCAAACTCTTAATACACAAGGTAAATGCCTACCTCAGAAGTGGCATTGTACACAGCATGCAATTATCGGGCAAGGTAAAATAACATAGATGTCAGTGATGCCTTAATTGTGATGTGCATTCTGTACAATCCCCTTACTTGTTTCTTCTACAATCTAGAATAAGTTAGATTTCGTGATTGAAAGCTTCCTCTGGGGCTAACAGAGATCTAACCAACATTCATTGCACACCCTATTCACGCAAAGTGATGCATGAAAAGAGACCAAATTTACAAGCCCAGCCACTCTCAGGCTTTGCGTGGTCTTGTAAATTAGGGCCAGCATACAGCGCCAGCGGAGAGTCAATAAAGCGACACTCCATTGGCGCAAGGGACTTGTAAATATGCCCCAAAGTGTCTCCGAAAAAAATGTGGCATGACTAAACCATTTTATTAACCACAGCTCTAAACATTTCTATTGATTAATGTTAAGTGCAACATCATTAATTAATCGTTTACGACTATTATTCATCATAAAATTACTAATTGGCACACATTGTTCCCAAAAAGTGCATATGTGAAAAACTCGTAACAATAGTTTGCAGGTACTTTGTAACCGGATATGCGTTGCATCAACAATTGAGCACTGAAAACGACAAGCACCCTCACGCGGTAGCCAGCCGGCGCTTGCGTCAGCACCCACAACAGCCAACACTTTATCATTTCGCGCGAGAATAGCTGTGCCATTTAATTTCCATTTACAGCTCGCCCGCGAGAGCACCATCTCTGATCGATCGGCCACAATTCATGAATGTATCTACCCCGTGTGTATAATCAGATCCTCTCACATCTTGCCTCCTCTCCTTCATCTCCGAGGGCCTTCCTTATGAAATGCGATAATAAAGAGGAATTATAGAAATCGTTTTCTTTTTGTTGGATGTCATGGATACTAAGCGAAGCAAGTGCGAGAAATCAAATTATGCGCAGACGTTTCTCCTTACCTCTTTAGGCCTTTATAGCGAAATATAATTGTTAATAATACAAATGTAATAATCGCTCCGCACACATTAAGCCATTGCCTCTCCTTTCCTTAATATTAGAAGCAATGGGTGTAATTATGTCATACGGGCCTTTCCCCTTAAAGCAGCGTAGCCGCGCGCGCTATCCGCTGATCACAATTAGAATTCTATCATTAATCCTCATTGGTCCGGATTAGATGAGTCCGCACAAAATGTAACCGGAGCCTAAATCCCCGCAGCTGGACGAATTTCACCTTTTTAAGCCGGATGACTACCAAGGGGAAAAGTTGTCTTCTGCCTGGCTGAAATCACGCATTAGTAAGGGCTAAAGGCTGCGGATTCGCGAAACGTGTGAACTCAGCTGAAGAGGGGCGTCTGCCCACAAAGCATAACCCCACAGGCCCAGAATAGACCCTCAGCTAAAGTACTCTTCTTGAATTCTATCTCCTCCCTTCTCTCTTCTATTCTCATTCTTTTCTTTTCCAACTGCTCTTAATCTCCTAGCAAGACATTGGAAAGGGGGGCAGCCAAACATGTATACCACCTACCTGTAACCCTGGCAAAGACAGCCAGTTTGGGCTGATAACCCTGTAATGGTAAAGCGCGATTACCTGTCTGTAAAATGTAATAAAATACTTTGAAATTAAAAAAAAGCTATGATGGAGGGGAACAGTTTTGATTGCCTCTCCATGCCCCCAGGGCAGCAAGGCTGCTTAGCCAGGGTCGGATTTGGAAGGCGGGCAGTCGGGCATTGGGCTGGTCTTTAGGGTCGTCTGTGGACATTTTTTTAAGGGCCTCAGTAGACTGGTCTACAGAGACTTACTGTCTTCCCCGTTCCCCACCAGACCACTGTAAAGTGGTGCCAGCATCACAGACACTCCCCTGCCATGCTGTCAAACTGAGTCTGGGGGCCAGGTGTTGTTCTGGCCCCTAGTGCATTCTCACCTTGCCCCTCTGCCTGGTGTGGAAGGTCTGGCCCAGAAGCAGTGCCATTCCCCCGCTGGTCCATCACTTTCAGGCCATGGTGGGCGTGGGAGTACACAGGGGCCTCGCATGGGGGCCCATTCTCACCTAAGTCGACATAGAGTAGCAGCAGCTCTGTGCTTTTCTGGGCACCCCCGCCCCCCTTGCCGGGTCATACCCTGAGGCTATAATGGGATAGGGAGGGTATGAGTAAGAGAAGTGGCTTCATTAGGGACCAAGTGTTGTCACTTTGGCTCCAGTGTCTTTTAGGCCTTGGCGGAGGGGTGAGGAAGTGTTTGCTTAGGCCTCGCTATGAAGTCACTTTTCCAAGAGGGATGTAGCGTTAGCGTCAGAGCTGCTGACGTTGGAACAGGGAAAGTACGTTTGAGTTCTGGTGTCAGCTCAACATCCAGCTATTCTGGGCGAATTGCTTAATATCCCACCTAAAATAAAAAGGAATTTGATCTTGTGCAATGTGGCTGGTGCTCATGATAATAGCGCCAATGACTGGACGGAACGCTCGCTAAATAAAATTACAAAAAACCAGTAACCATTCGGGAATGTGGGCCACTTTTTTGGGGGGGTACCCAGGCCTAATTGTGATCGAATCCGACGCTGGACCCCACCACTCATCCTGGCACCAGGTCTGTTTATCTGATATGGGCTAAACTTTGCCTGGGCGACAGTATTATCTTAACCTCTTCGATGGAGCCGTCCGTCATGAGTCACGGTGGGCGTGTGCTGATGACGGCCGGGAGCCGTCATGACCACGCCCGCGATTGGAATGTTCAGCACTGCGGCGGAATTCGTGCCGCAGTGATGAGGTTAAGGCTTTTGGCGGCCTCCAGCAAGACATATTTTGGGGGCCCCTGTATGGGACCCATTTTTTTTTTTTTTACCTATTTCATGCTAACTCAAGTCCTCATTATGCCAAAGCAATTCTAAATACCATGTTAAACTTTAACAATCACACAAAAACAGTTGGAATATGTTTTTCCAGGACACTAAATATCGTTAAGATAACACTGGTTAGAGAGAGTGGTCAGAGATAGAGGTAGAAAGAGAGTGAGAGTCATTTGCATAGCAGAACAGAATTATCATCAGTCAAATAGAGAGAACGTTAATTTTCCAGAGGGGGACCATGCAAGGTGGAGCCTTGGGCAATTAACAGATTTGCCCACGCCTTAAAAAGTGTCTGGTGGGCGAATTTTGCAAACTTCGCCTACCCTGGCAAAGACTGCTATCTCCATGAAAATGGGATCTTGGTGAAAACATGACACACGACTTTCCACATATGGACAGAATTCATAGCTGTAAGGTGCGCTATTGTTGTGTGATACCTTGAGCTAATCCTAACTTTTTATCTAATTGCACTTTACTGCTGGACTTTTTGAGTCTGCAGTTTCAAGCAATGTTAACAGCAACATGGGGACACTTGGAGCTAAGAACGTCCACACAACAGCAGCACCAACTTAATTTAGTCATGCAAAGAGTGCAGAAAAGCAGTGGTAAGCATGCTTAATTCATCAGGTTTCAGGTGCTTTAGAATTCAGGTAGAGGTGTAGCACAGCGGCCAGAGTGGCTGATTCCAGAGCACGGGGCTCATGGTTTGATTCCTGGTGCCGGCGGCAGCTTAGTTCAGCACCATGTGACTCTGGGCAATAGCTCACTCAATCTCCCTGCTGGCCCCTAGTGCCTTGAAACCTTAAGGAATGATATGTTTGTGCTTTACAAATAAGGATTTATTTATTATTATAATTCAGGACTATAAATTAATCTGGTGTAATTTCACATTTTAAAGGCTTCTCAAGATACTATACTGTTAGCAGGGCAGACCAAATTACAAGGAAATATTTTCAGTAAGGAGTAGAGGAATGACCCTCACAACCACGTCCATGAATTTGTTTATTAAAATAATAAAACATTTGAATATAGACCTTTTACGTTTTTTATATATTAATAACCCTGAAAACCAGACAGAGTCCTGACATAGTGCGTGTGAGAGGTGATGCGATGGACGAGGGGAATGAGATGCAAGTATGAGTGTAATACATGTTCTTTATATGCTTAAAACTGTCTAACATAAGTCCATTAGATACACTGCCGGTGGAGAGACACTACACACCTTGCATTACTTCTCATTTAAATTAAATATGTGGTTTATAACAATTATTTTAAAGAAACATGTTTTGTAAACACTGACTTTTTTTGTGTCTATTTTGGTGGTTAGGAAGCTGAACAAACACTGATCAGCACTGATTTTTGAAAAACACTGAAAAAACACCGCTGAAACCCACAAAAATTAAACACTGAAAGTAGGACTGTCTAGGAATGTCATGACTGACACCACTCAGTAGTTAATTTTTGAAAAGACTAAGGGCCTGATTAAGACTATGGGGGCGGACTGCTGTCCATCAGGGTGGAGGAGGTCTTTCCTGCATCACCCTGGCTGAACTACTGCCTGCATATTTTGAGAAATCCACTAACGCTGAGGATTTCTCTGTGCCTTCTAGGTAGCTTGGCTGGAGGCACCGACATTTTGGTGAGTGGCCACCATGTTTCAGGCAGCCGCTCAAACCGAATTTTTTGTTTTCCAAAAACAAACATCCAAATTGGAAGTTTGTTTTTGAAAATCAAAAAAGAACTAACTGCCCAACTCTAAATAGGATGGGCTCAAGATGTACTTATTGTTCTATTGTAGACATTTGAAACTAGAATATGCAGATTCTTCACCACTTGCTGACGATTATCAGAACCTATTAGGGAGACCACTGGGAAGGCAGGGGTTACTGGGCTCCAGATGTGGTAGTTAGGGTCATTTACCACTGGTGCCTTACTAGGGCACTGCCAACCGGGCCAAGTACACCCCTGCCAAACTTGACTCTCAGGGTAGCGTGGGCAAGCAGTCCAAAGCATCTCAGGGAAGTAGTTTGGGGAGTAGAGACTCTGAACTCAACAATAACAGAATATGCAGAATAAGTGAGTGTTCAGTCCAGTGCTTTACTTTAAGAAAAGAGAAGTACTTTAATCATACCAATCCCCTCACGCTCCCATAAGGCTTTGTTCTTTTTTGTTAGAACATTCTGCCCTCTAGTGGCAGAATGTTTTAATAGCCTTATAGCCCTTCATAGCTGGGCTATACCGGCTATCAAAGTCCCTCTCCCTTGTTAAAGGCCCTCGCCTTCGGCTCAGGCCTTTAGCGCCGGAGAGGGCCTTTAATAGCCAGTAAAGCCCTCTACGGCGAGCTATAAGGCAATATTAAGAAGAAGCTGCACTATTGAAATTAATACTATGGTGTCTATTAGTTTAACAACACAGTAAAACAGAAAATTCTCTGCTAAGCTCATGTGCAGACTCACAATGGTTAAATTAGAGCAGCTTTCCTTTAGTCTGTGACCCGTAGGTCAGTGCGTGCACTTGACTAGGTAGTTCAGGTGTGCAAGTTTCAAATATTATTTAAAGTTTAGCCAAGCAGTTTTGTTTAGCCAGTTCACTGTCAATGTTTCTTAGGCGTTTGCGTTACCTGATAGTTGTTGCACACTCGGATAATCAAAGTGCAAGTGTGTAGTTGTTCTTTGCACTTCAGGAGTAGTTATGCTCACTGTCTTGGCAGCCCCTTGTCCTCTTCACATTGGCCAGTGATCGGTGCAGCAGCTTAGAAAAGGACACACATCTCCAGCACTTATGATGGGGAATCTATTCTCTCTGGTCCTGCTGAGATGCAGTTCTCGTGTACAGCGAAGGAGCAGGTGAAGTTTTGCTGATGATCATGATTTTTGGTTAAACACTTCTATTTGTGCAGTGTCAACCCATATTTGTGTTTGCAAAACAGGATTTTAATCAGGAGTGAAAGTCGGTAAGGTTAACTACGCATCACTGATGTTCTTTGTCCCTTCAAGTCCTAAGTGGGCTCCGCTGATGCTGTATTAAATATACTAAAACAATTCTGTCACCGAAGACACACTCAAACTGAGTCTTTGGTATTGTGGTAATGGTTTGAAAATGTTGTGAACTATCAACTAGTCTCATCTAACTTCAGTTGATGATACCCAACATTCACATCAAGCTTGGAGACACAGCGGGCACCATTCAAATTTGAGAGCAAACCATCAATTGTGGTTGTGATGTGATATTACCTCCTT
Organism: Lissotriton helveticus; assembly: GCF_964261635.1. Taxonomy (NCBI): domain Eukaryota; kingdom Metazoa; phylum Chordata; class Amphibia; order Caudata; family Salamandridae; genus Lissotriton; species Lissotriton helveticus. The sequence goes on from NC_136059.1 coordinate 1,909,925,167, forward strand.
ATAGCTTGGTTTGACCGATATGTTCATACAAATCCTGGTGGTGTCAGTTTTTTTTGTTTAGTTTTCACCACCACGGGAGATACCCAGGAGTTGAGCCTTGCTTGTCCAACTTATTGAGATCCACTTCCACAAGTGACCTGAGATGATAAGGTTTGCAATACTGAAGTCCCTGCTCAAACCAAAGACTTTCGTCTTTTCATCCAATCTCTTGTCAAATCACTACTTGACATTGGAAATTACATTCTGACAAGCATTTACAAATCCACCTTGGTGTCCTTTACACCTTGATTAGCTCTGCTGCCTGACTAGTCTCTTGTGCGAAGAAAGTTAACAACATCACATCACTCCTATCTATCATGAATAACATTAGCTTCTTCTTAAAGCAATAATTAAAATCATGCTTACCTGCTTCCCGTTCAAAGCCATCCATCATCAAAATCCAGACAATCTATAATCTTCGTTAAACATCTCTGGGAGTTGTCCAAGACTCACAAGCAGAAAGGTTTTCAGGGTTGAATCCAAGTTCAAAACACCTTCTGCAGCCCAATCCTTCTCAGGCGCAGAACCCTATCTTTGGTACTCTTTATCGGAAGACCTCCTTCAAAACATTGACTTTTTACAATTCCTTAAAACATTCAAAACCCGCCTGTGAAACTCTACCTTGCTATGTGAATGCTATGCTGTATATTTTCTTCTTCTGTATTCTCGATCCTTCTCCTGTATCCTCTTCATTCCCCACATCTATTCTGATCAAACCTTTTCTCCTATTTCTTACTGTAGGTCAACCCCCATTCCTTATTACTTTCTTCTCTTTATGTTCATCCCTCACCCAGCCTGTTATCTGTCCCACTATCCACTGTCATATCATTTCATTGTTTGTCTATTCGTTATTGTCATTCTACTCATCTGTTCTGCCAGTCTACTCCTTTTTGAACAACTGTGTTTTTTGGATGCATCAAACTGTTAGCATTTCTTCAGTCTCTTTGTAAGTAGGACTCTTGCTCACCAGTGTTGCTTCTCTAGTAAAGCACACTAACGACCAGTCTCGGTTGAGTTGTGTTATTTAAACATGTGACTAAATAAATGAATGTGATGTTTTATTTCTTTAATATTCAGAAAGGAGTAATGCCACCAATAAAAACACTTCTACCCACGCAACTGATGAAACCAAGCCCCTCCCATAATCTCCCTTCCTCCACTGATTCATGGCCCAAGCAGAGACTTTATCCTTTCACTGCCAGGCATGGACCCTGAAATCCCACCTCATTCAACAATCTATGATGCCATCTAATGATCTCTATATGGAGCTCATCCATCATATCTCTACTGCTTCATCAATCAATTTTTGAGCACTCATGGGTGTTATGTACATACGTTTTCTAAAGTTTTATGTCAGGAATGACATTCCTGAATATTTTGTTCTTGACTGTGGCCTCCTGGGCTAACTTCTCTATTCCCTACATCTACAACATTCCGTAGCCAAATATACATTGTGGGGGTTATTAAAGTACCCCCAAAAGTATGAATGACCTACTTTGTTGCAAGGAGCATATGTGATATTGTCTCCCCTTTACTTGAATACACAGGATAATCTATTTTGTATGTTCATCCCAACAGTATCACCAGGAGGCATTTTACCAACTTTGCATCCATTGACTGTTCTAGCGTTTGGAATTTTCTTTCCTCAATTTAGTCACCTCTTACCACACCTAGTGGAGATGTGTGATGGACTCAAAGGCTCCACTGTCCCTCCATCATTTGTTGTGTGTGTAGAATCTAAATAATGTAGATATGCAGGGGAAACAACCTTTACAACGCAGTCATTACATCGCTCTACCTTTACATTGCAGTCATTATATCGCAACATCCTTTACATCGCATGCCGTTACAACGCAGCCATTACATTGCATGTCACTACAACGAATGTCATTACAATTCATGTCACTACACTGCAGGCACTACATCGCAAGTCATTACAACGCATACCATTACAACGCATAGTACCCTTACACTATGCAACACTTACCCTACTGTTGCACTCACTGGAGTTAGAATAGTAATTTTTACCCCTACACTATCCAACACTTACCCTACTGTTGCACTCACTGGAGCTAGAATAGTAATTTTTACCCCTATACTATCCAACACTTACCACAAATGCAATGTAATGGTATGCATTGTAATAGTATGCGTTGTAAAGGTATTATGCGATGTAATGGAATGCGTTGTAAAGGCAGTTTCTGAAAATGCGATGTAATGGCATGCTATGTAAAAGAATGCGTTGTAAAGGATGTTGCGATGTAAAAACTGCGTTGTAAAGGCATGCACTGTAAATGTATACGTTGTAACGTCATACATTCATTTCCCTCAGTGCTTTTGTCCCTTGACAGAGACTCCTCCAACTACATACCCAAGTCCCTTTCTCACGTGTCTTGAAATTCCAGTTTGCCTGAGTTTCCTGGTACTGTTAAGATTGTGTATAACTCCATACGTCATGAATTGAGGCCTGTTTCTCCAGGAAGAACTTCTTGAAGAGTGTCACATGTCAAGTGACCCATGCTTTCTCCTGTTGGTGCTCGATACAGGCAGAGCTTAATTTGTAAAATAATAAGTGCCGGTCCCCAAGGAGGCTCAGAAACTGACTGTTGGTGCTACTGAATGTTGAGGTTGCCAAAGGCCAAGACTGTATAGTCTTGATTCTAACTCATGCTTCTTTCACCCACCACCCCTCTAAACTCACTACCTTTTTTTTCATTCATGGAGGTTCTTTTTTATCCCTGCTTTCTCTCTTTGGTAATATTTTTCTTCTTTTTCCCTGTTTGTGTTTTTCTCTCTCTTGCTCCGTGTTAAAGACCTATAAAGAAAAATAAGTTCTAAACACCAAAGATGAGTGCCGGTGGGTTTTAATTTTGAGACAATTCATTTGCTCTGTCTCTGATATCCCACAATCCTGGGATGAAATCCTTTTTTCACAATAACAATGTGTTTTTTCTTCTTCTTCAGCCAGTTCCTTCTCAAATAGGCTTGAGATGCCAAACATAGAATTGAGATGCCACCCCTACTTTAGAGCATGCTATACTGTGGCCTTACTCAGCTCCCTGTGCCCTTTAATGTGCATCCTGATATTCTTGAAGACAAAGGGGCCCTTTGGAAGAGACAGGTTTAGTATCTTGCTTCCACCTTTCGTCTTGTTACTCTGTGTAGCACAGAACAGAGTACATTTTACATGTTCCACAGTCTGATCTTACTCCCTGACACTCATGAGGAAAATCTTGTCCATTAGAATATGATCAAGCGTTGCATACATCTTATGAGAACCCAAGTGAAGGGAGTTTTCTACTAGAGAGTATCCCTCAGTTACCACACACATACAAGCCCCGTGAGGTTAAGTCAAGCACAATAGATCCCCAAGAATTTGCTAGTGCCTCCAAATTTGTTCTGTATTTTGTCTGGTGGCTCATCACATCATCAGGGTGAATCCCCCCCTCACCCACTCCCCCTCACTATAGGTCCTGTGGCACACACAGTGATAGAGTTGGTTGTAGTGTGGATATATTCCTTCTGAGTGAGATTGGGGTTACATATGAAGGCCAATGTAAGAAGCAAACCTTGATATTGTGCATTTATAGCTACTTATCCCGCCCACATGTTATATCTGTCTAGAACTGTCATATATGTCTTTCACATGCTGAAAGTCTATATCATATTGAAGTTGCTCACAAAAAAGAGTTCCCTCCCACACGTCTCTTGAATGAATTGCACATTGGTTTTTATATGTAAAGGTTTGAGTAAAATTCCCACTCTATTGGGTGGGGCATCAAGCTTATAAACATAATAAGTACAATTGTAAAGATGCATCTGGCATTACTAGTCTCACTTTCAAGAATCAGTGATCATTTGATACAGCATCTTCCTCTTCCTGCCATACAAAGCACCTAACACCTCAATATCTGGTCACCTAAGCGCAGAGTCCCCTATTTCCCATCAATGCCCCTTCTCCAATATCCAGCACTCCCACCTCACCCTCCAATAACACTCAACATTATGAACAATGACTGATTTGCCTATGTAGGCTATGTACTTGACATGAGTTTTGCACCTCCACCAATCTGTCCTCCCACTCATTAGCATACTCTGACCCAAAATGAGAAAGGGTAGACCTTCTGTGCACCAATACCTCCACTGACCCCGTGCACCGATGCTCCCCCCATGGCCAAACCATGTAGCTGACCAGTTTACTCAATATCATTCAACTTATTTCATCCTGAATCAAGGCCTCTCTTATGAGTTCCGGGTATGCGTTTGCACATAAATCACTTTCTGAGATTCTTAGATCCCATTCCACTTGTGAGGAATTTTCATTATTCATGGGCTTTTCTTGACTGACCTTCCAGAATTGTCTGATCTTCTTGGATCTCTTTCTCATTTGGACCCTTATTGCTTTGGCATCAGCAGACTTTCTGCCAAGACAATGACTTTGAAGAACTTTTGGGCGAAGATTTAGATGACGATCAATTTCATTTAGTTTCCATTTGCCTCCACTGATGTGGCCGTTTGGCCTCGTGGGCATGAGTTTAACGTTGCTTCTGGAACGTTGAGGAGTCCATTTTGTTTTCTCAATGTGGTGCATTATTGGGCATATTTACAAGGGCACTGCACCACTGGAGAGTCACTTTTTAGGACACTCCGGGGGGTCAGGGGGGGCAATGCCCTGCTCAAAAGCGACTTTAAGCCACTTTGTGTGGCATACCGCCGCTTTGTAAATGTTGTACCCTTTCACGCAGTTATCTGCGTGAGAGGGGTGTGCAATGGGTGTTGCTATGAGCATTTCACAGCAACACTCACTACTTTTTGATGCTGCCCCAGATTTACAAGGTTGTGTAAATCTGAGGCAGTGCTAAAAACTACCGCCACTTGAATAGCAGGCTTTAGATTGGTGCAACGAGGAGGAATACTTTTATTTCTCCTCGTTTTTGCTCTTTCTATGTGTGCTGCATTCTGCAGCACACATAGAAGGAGCAGATCATCTTCAAAGATTGTTTATGTGCAGGAAGATGCTCCTGCACATAAACAATCATCCCTGCAATGCAGATACCCTTGCACCATGGTTACATGGGTGCTTGAGTTGCAGAGAATCAGCCCTGCAACGCAGGCACCCTTACAGTATGGTGCTAGGGTGTCTGTGTTGACACTAAGCAGCTTTTTTTAGCGCCAGGGAAAACATAGGGGTGCAACGTATCCTTGTAAATACATCCCAGCATTTTTTAAGAGATGTAGCACAGCTAAATTGCTTGCAGCGCCACGCTGCGTAATTTCTTTGTAAATATATCCCTTTGTTTTTCCTTCACTGTGCAGACTGTCACAAAATGTTTCTTTTTCCTTCAACCCTTGCATATTTGTCCACATTTACATTTGTAAGCTGAAGCACAGTTTCTTTTTCTTTGAAGATAACTTTGTGGCCTTCGACCTTTTGTCTCTGGTTACTTTACATATTCAGTGCTGACTCACACTGGGCTCCTCCAGCCTGCATGTCAGCAGCTTGTCGTTCTGCATGCTCCTCTGCTCCTGCAGCCATGTGTACTTGTTCCAGACTGAGCATTTCTCTCAGTGTTCGTCGTCTTAATGAATCGGAAAGGTAACCATCGATGACTTTGAGACGTATGGCCTCTTCATCTTTGATTTAATTGAACTCTCAATGTTGGACTAGCGTATCAAGTCTTTATACAAACTCGACAATTGTTTCACCAGATTTCTTCCTTTCTTGGTTGAAAATGTATCTTTTGTAATCAACATTCAGCATTGGATTGAACTTGATATTTAACGCCTCTTTGATTTGATGGTATGAGACTTTATTAGCATGTGGTATTTTATTTATTACTTCTTTACTCCTTCACTTGCAAAAGTCTTGAGATATTTGATGATCTTTTTGTTATCTGCTTCTTCCAATGCATTGAGGAAAAAAATCTAAAGTTGTGATCCAGCTAGTCCATCTGGCACCAATTTTCTGCTTTCGGACTGTATGAAATGAAAGCAGTGGTTTCAGCAAAACAGTGGCGTTATACCCACTTGTGGAGCTTACTGACTTTGAGAGTATGCACTGTTCACACAGAGCTTGATGGACACCTGATTCAATACCTTCTGGAAGTACTTGCTCAGTACTTGAACTCGGATGCGCAATTCCTTAATTTTCTTTTAAGATATGTACTTGTCTTGTCTCTTGCATGCCTCACCATTTTCAATCTTCTGCATTGTACCCGGTTCCACTGGCTTTCGCTTATCTATATATCTGGCTATTTCTCTTCCAGTGCTTCCTTGCACCTGGCGATCACTGCCTTTAGCGCTTCTCTGTACCTGGCTGTCGCTGCCTTTAACGTTATCATTCCATATGGCTTATGGCTCTGTGTTGCGTTGTGGCGCAGTACCTCTCATACGGCCTCACCAGCAGGTTCAAGGTCAATAATATACACATTTTTCCGTAAGGCTTTCGTCTTCATCAAAAGTTTTGCTCTAGCTAGAGTGGCGCTTGGACTCCACATACACCAACCATCCATCTGCACTTTGACTGAGGCATGTGTGACACACAGAAGCAGTTTGCTGGACCATGGCAAACTCTCTTGGAGAGCACTGTGGGTTTGTCGGGTCACGTATCCCCTATCTCACCACCAGTTATAGCATCCTCTCCAGCCTTGGAGCAAGTAAATGAGTATGCCACAAAAAGCTTGGTATTACCCATCTTTATTCCTCAGTGTGTAACCGTTAACTTCACAATATACATCATAAATTCTATCAACCACACCCAAGCACTTACATCACTGGTCTATGGAGTCTGTCAGGAACTAAAAGGGTCCACGTCATCTCTAACTCACAAGACACTACAACTTGCAGGTTGTTTATTAAGCTGTCACAGTTCTACAAATGGAGAAAATGGTCTGGCCTAACAGCTAGAGAACTTTTCTTAGTGTTCATGTGGACGACCCAGTGCAGCCAGGTGTTCCTCATTGAGTGATCACTGTTTTGATCCTGAAAAGGACTGAACAACTCTTGTACATACTTCTTAATGTCCTTTCCTTCAGCACTACTAGCAACTTCCCTTATGTGAATGCTACTACTCCGGAATCTAGTTTCAAAATCTTCTTTTTTGTCTTGCTCATCCAAAAAGAAAATACTCATCGCTAGCTGTTTCTGATTCTTATCTCTCTCAACAGTTTCCTCTAGGATTTGCACCCCTCCATGAAGATCTATGAAATCATTTTTTTTAAATCATATAATGTCCTTCAAGCCGTCCTGCTGATGGTTTTTCACTCCACTGATGTTATCCTTAATGCCATTAAAGAATTGGTAAAGCTTCTCGTGACTGCTTCATTTTCTTACATTGAGGTGCTTGGAGGATATTCCGGTACATGTTCTATATGTTTCCTCCAGGGGGCTCTGAAGTCCATCTTCTTAGACCGATTCTGCTGTACCATGTCTTTAATTGAGGATCTTTTTATATCTCTGACCTAGCAACAGCTTCGTCAACTGGTCCATTCAACTGTCAATCACATTTTGCTGCCACTCATCAGCCCTGCATACACCATGGGGCTAATAGACCGGCCCACTTCACAAATTGTATCTCCTACACTGAGTGATGGCATTTTGCTTTATCACAGCACATATCCACCTAAAATGTAGTGCACTTTAGTGCCATGAGTGGTGTGCCAATATCTCACTCTGCAAATACGTTTCTTCCATTCTTTATACTTTTTTATTTTTATAGTCCTTTTTTTTGTGTTTAAACAATGTTGTCAGGTTACAGTATTTCAAAGTCAGTAGTTCCTTACGCAAATGTGAGTCATATTGTCCTGTGTTGTGCATTACAACTAAAAAGTATTTTTATACCTGCTCTAACCACTCTCCTCAGAAGACCTTCCTGCTCTCACCAACAAGGACTGTCTTGTCCACACTTTCTATCTACGCTACTGCTGGTATTGAGTTTGCATTACCTGGGTCTTATCTAACCCTGGGCGGTGAACTACGCTCCGCTCGCGGAGTTTGCGAAGTTTCAGTAACTTCGCGGTTCGCGTAGAGCGCGAAGTTGCCGAATACTACGCAATCTACAGCGTAGCGTAGTTGGTTTTCTTCCTTGCGCGCTCAATATGCGTTCTCGCCTGCACGGTAACGACTTACCGTGATTCTGCCCTCGCCGACTCGATTTTCTATCCCGCTCGCATGCGCCACGATGTTTGGAATCCGGCCGCACAATCCCACAAGACTGTGCGAAAACGAACACCTCATTTGGACACGCAAACACGTCATTCGGACGCCCTATCTTCCTTCCGACGCAGTGTAGGTAAGATCGCGTTCCCGAACACGCGGAAACTGCAATCTGGCACAGAATATCTCTTGAGCACAATAAAATCTTCTCAAAAATGATCCTTTTGCTCGGAAAAACCCCTCAGATTGTGATTTGGCTGTAGTCTTTTGTGCAAGGAGTTCTCTTTTTTTGTACTCTTTTTTTCAAGAGGAAGGAAGTGCCCCTGAGTCTCCAACTTCCTGTTCCTGTCCAGCAGGCTCCTCCCAGTGCTTTGTCCATGTGCTGTTCACTTTAATTTGGATTTGGAGCTGGAAGGATCACTTTTTGTGTATGTCTGCTGCATCATATAATTGGATTGGATTTATTGAGGCCTTTTGGATTTGAAATTTTATTTTACAAGACGTTGGAGAATTGGTGTACATGTTTGTTTGATTGGGGCTTTTGTTTTACCTACAGTTTTCTGAGCTTTATATCCTTTAAAAAAATTATTGTTGTGGGAGGCCTGTACTTTCATGAGGGGCCAAGTTGTATTTCTTTGAAATTTCAGCCAGTAGGCCCAGAAGTATCCATGGGTCCAACCATGTTTCTATGGTGTATGTTGAATTGTAAGTTTTTAAACATCATGGATGGCATTGAATTGAATTGCAAACCCTGTTTTTTTTTTAGTGGAATTTCAGGTTTTGGGTGTGTTTTAATTAAATAGGGGCTTTTCAGCCAATAGGTAACCCTAGGGGCCAGATTTATGATGACTGGCGCATCCCCAGGGACGCGCCAGTTGTTTTGCGCCGCTGCTCCACCACCCATGGTGCGCCGCATTTACAATGCGGCGCACCATAGGGCAAAAACGGCACAGATGCGTGACGCATCTGTGCCGTAAAGGTGGCGCATTGCTGGAGTTGCGTCGCAAGCGCGACGCAGCTCCAGCAAGGCTCGGGGGTGCTCTATCTGACCAATGCTGCGTCATGACCTACTCCTGCTTCAAGCAGGCGCAGGGTTTTGACGCAGCATTGGCCTGAAAGTGACTGAGTGAAATCTTATAGATTTCACTCAGCCACTTTTGCGAGGCGCACCTGCCCCGGAACGCCCACCCTGCGCCGGAACGCCCACAAGTGGCGCAGGGCTTTACAACGTGACGCATCTGCCTAGATGCATCACGTTCTAAATGGGTCATAGGGATGCGCCACGTTTACGCCGCCGTTGCGTGACGCAAACGTAGCGCATTACCAACATAAATCTGCCCCTAGGAGTTCATGTAGTTAGTGTAGGCCTGCTTGAGTTCATTGTATGTACTTTCTGTGGGTGGCCTGGCCATGTGGTGGCGGCCATTTTGTGGGACCAGCCACTTTGCTTTTGCCATAGGCCTCCAAGCTTGTGGCCTACTCTGTCAGTAGGCCCAGAGGTACTCATCATCAATCATCAGGGGTGCATGAAAGTTAAACAACTATTTTTGTGTTGCCCATTGAATTTTAACATCATGTATGAAATGGATGGCTTTGGATTGATTTGCAAAATTTGATTTTTGGGGTGGAATTTCAGTTTTTTGTATGTGTGTTAAATAAATAGGGCTTTTCTGCCAGTAGGTAACCCTTGGAGTTCAGCTCGCGTAGTTTTGGTAACTTTGCACAGCGCGACAACGCGGACGTACAGTATATGTCTTGAGCTGCATAAAACCTTCTCGAAAATGATGTTTTTGTTTAATTTGCTAAAAAAACTCCTTAGGTTGTCATATGGTTGTAGTTTTTGGAGCATGGAGCAATTTTTCTGTTTTTATTTTTTTTTAAAAGAAGAAGGAAGTTCCCCAGAGATTCCACCTTCCTGTTCCTGTCCTTTGTATGTGCTTTCTTGTTTTGGGTGGGCTGACCATATGGGTGGCGGCCAGTCTGTGAAGCCAAGCATTGTGCTTTTGCCATAGGCCTGCATTGTTTGTCTTCTCTTACTTTTCATGTTGTTGTGGGTGGCCAGGCCATGTGGTGGCGGCCATTTTGTGGGACCTTCCACTGTGCTTTTGCCATAGGCCTCCAAACTTGTGGCCTATTCTGCCAGTAGGGCCAGACTCCCAGAGGTACTCATCAGGGGTGCTTGATGTAACTGTTTCTATGTTGTCTGTTGAATTACATCATTTTGGGCATGGATGGCATTGGATTGCCAAATGTGTTTTTTGTGGTGTTGTTAACTTTTTGGATGTGTGTTAATAAATGCCTTTGTTGCATGTGTATGTGTTGTTGTTGTGTAACTTTCCAACCTTTTTAGCCATGCAAATTTTCTTTTGTGCATTAAAGCTGTGATGTGTAACAGGCATCCTCCTTTGTCTGGCCTTATCGGGATATAGGCCTGCTTGTATGTACTTTCTTGTTGTTGGTGGGCTGACCATGTAGGTGGCGGACATTTGGTGAAGCCAGGCATTGTGCCTTTCCCATAGGCCTGCATTGTCTGTCTTTTATTCCTTTTCTTTTTTTTATGAGTGCCTGGCCATGTGGTGGCGGTCATTTTGTGGGACCAGCCACAGCGCTTTTGCCATTGACCTCCAAGGTTGTGGCCTACTCCGCCAGTAGGCCCAGAGGTACTCATCATCAGTCATCATGGGTGCATGAAAGTTAAACAACTATTTTTTTGTTGTCTGTTGAATTTTAACATCATGTATTGCACGGATGGCTTTGGATTGATTTGCAAAATGTGGTTTTTGGGGTGGATTTTCAGTTTTTGGATGTGTGTTAAATAAATAGGGCTTTTCTGCCAGTAGGTAACCCTAGGAGTTCTGCTCACGTAGCTTTGATAACTTCACACGCTCAATCTGTGTGTTCGCGCACGCGATAACGACTTTTTGTACAGTTCGCAATGCCGAACACACCGAATTTGCAATCTGGCGAGCAATATGTCTCGAACTGCAGAGAACCTTCTCAAAAATGATGATTTCATTCATTTTGCTAAAAGAACTGCTCAGGTTGTCATTTGGTTGTAGTTTTTGGAGCATGGAGTCATTTTTCTGTTTTTAATGTTTTTTTAAAAAGAGGAAGGAAGTTCCCCAGAGACTCCAACTTCCTGTCCCTGTACTTTCTTGTTTTGGGTGGGCTGACCATGTGGGTGGTGGCCATTTTGTGAAGCCAAGCATTGTGCTTTTGCCATAGGCCTGCATTGTCTGTCTTCTCTTTCTTTTCATGTTGTTGTGGGTGGCCAGGCCATGTGGTGGCGGCCATTTTGTGGTGCTGTGTAGCATTTTATAATCCAAGCGTAATTTACCGATTCATGTCCTTATATAGGTATAAATCACATTGCCCTCATATAGACATAGAAATCATACCCATATTTAGACATTACCCATCCAGTCCACATACAGGCATGGCAACTTCCACTCGTTCCAAAAAGCCACAACGATTTCTTGGAAAACTCGGTTTCAGCAGTCAGGGACATCCCTTTGCTTGAATATTTATTTGTCCTAGAAATCATGGAGTTTTCAAAGAACTACCATTCCCTTGGGGTTCTTTGATGACGTTATGTCCGACTTTACGTCAAACTTGGCACCTTCAAGGTATAAATATGCCTACACTTGCCCTAGCAAAGACACAGTGGTTCGGAGCAGCTCGACTATCTACTTGCCAGACACAGCTCACTACAGCAAGTGCTGAAGGAAGCCGACCCTCCAGCTGACGTACTGACAGAGAGGGTGCTTTTCTCTCGCTGAGAATCCAGCTCCAGTGTTTCCAAGCTCCCCTCACGGGGTGCTGGGAAATCGAGTCTCGAGACAGAGATACCAGACCTTCTTCATTCTAAAACCAAGGTACGGAGCTGATTAGACCCTAAGAGAAATCTTGGTTAGATTCTTGGCAAAGAAAACTAAACCTATGCTACACCTCACTTACTTCGTACTAGACTTAGGTTAGGTACATTGGGGTAGGCATATTTTAGAAGCACCAGTTGAGTACTTTTAGCCTTTGTTATTTATGTATGTATTTATCTATGGTTTAGAAACCATACAATGCTTTTACAGTATTATTTCATAATACTCTTCTTACTGTACGCATTATACTTTGCAACCAGTATTACGATTGTAGCAGTTCACTTTACTTGCTTGAGAAAGAAGACTGTTCAATAACCCTTTTTTATTGAAAACGCCCGTCTCTCTATTTCTCTGCACCTCTGATGAAACGAAGCATGCACGATTGACTGAGTAGATTATCTATCTATTGTTTCCACAACTCTGAAGATCAGTTGTATTCTTGGGGAAACAAAGTTGTCATGTTTATGCGGTTGTCAGAAACTAATCCCTTCTTGTTTATTCGAGAAAGTTTCTAGTGACCTCTGAGCTAGCTGGCACTCACAATTAAGTCTAATATATTCGATAGAGACCTAGTAGATATATGTCCTACGTCAAATCTATAGGATATGTTATTCCAATGCGCAGAGCCTATTGGGAATATAGGAACTACACTACAGTGGGACCTTCTACTGTGCTTTTGCCATAGGCCTCTAAACTTGATGGCTATTCTGCTAGTAGGCCCAGACTCCCAGAAGTACTCAACGGAGGTGCTTGATGTAACTGTTTCTACGCTGTCTGTTGAATTTAAACATAATTTAGGGCATGGGTGGCATTGGATTGAATTCCAAAATGTGGTTTTTGGGGTGTAGTTAACTTTTTGGATGGTGTGAATAAATGCTTTTGTTGCATGTGTATGTGTTATTGTTGTGTAACTTTCCAACCTTTTTAGCCATGCGGATTTTCTTTTTTGCATTAAAACTATGATGTGTAACAGGCATCCTCCTTTGTCTGGCCATTTAGGGATATAGGCCTGCTTGAGTTCATTGTTTTCCGGGCCTTACCCGTGTGCCTGTGATGAGTGACCATGTGGCTGGGGGCCATTTTGTGGTGTTAGTAGTAGTATACTGTTTTGTGTTTGCCACATAGGCCTGTGTGTCTTTCCATTGTTCCTCTTGGCTTACGGCTTCCATCCCCATTGCCAGCTGCAGGTCCCTGATGCTGCATCCATCCTACATGATGCACAAATTAAGGACAAACAGGTTCCACTTCCACTACGTTTGTATTTTAGTTCTCTGCTATTATTCTTACTGAGTGTACACTAGTAGGGCCCGATTCACAGAACTAACTTAAGACAAAATCCTAAACTTACTACCATTTTGGTATTCACAGAAGGCACTTACTCATTTTGGTATTCACAGAACGCACTTACTCATTTTGGTATTCACAGAAGTTAGGAGTCCTAACTTTAGGACTCTTAAATGCCTTCTGTGAATACCGAAAGTCTTAAAGTTAGGATTTTTCTCAATTTAGTAGTAGTAAAGTTAAGACTCCTAACTTTAGGACTCCTAAATGCCTTCTGTGAATACCGAAAGTCTTAAAATTAGGATATTTCTCAATTTAGTGGTAGTAAAGTTAGGACTCCTAACTTTTGGACTCCTAAATGCCTTCTGTGAATACTGAAAGTCTTAAAATGGTTTTTTTTCGCAGTTTAGTAGTAGTAAAGTTAGGACTCCTTACTTTAGAACTCCTAAATGCCTGCTGTGAATAATGAAAGTCTTAAAATTAGGATTTTTCTCAATTTAGTAGTAGTAAAGTTAGGAATCCTAACTTTTGGACTCCTAAATGCCTTCTGTGAATACTGAAATTCTTAAAATTGGGTTTTTTCTCAGTTTAGTAGTAGTAAAGTTAGGACTCCTTACTTTAGAAGTCCTAAATGTCTGCTGTGAATACCGAAAGTCTTAAAATTAGGATTTTTCTCAATTTAGTAGTAGTAAAGTTAGGATTCCTAACTTTCGGACTCCTAAATGCCTTCTGTGAATACCAAAAGTCTTAAAATTAGGATTTTTCTCAACATTACTACTACTAAACTGAGAAAAATCCTAATTTAAATACTTTCGGTATTCACAGAAGGCATTTAGGAGTCCGAAAGTTAGGAGTCCTAACTTTACTACTACTAAATTAAGAAAAATCCTAATTTTAAGACTTTCGGTATTCACAGCAGGCATTTAGGAGTTCTAAAGTAAGGAGTCCTAACTTTACTACTACTAAACTAAGAAAAAACCCAATTTTAAGACTTTTGGTATTCACAGAAGGCATTTAGGAGTCCAAAAGTTAGGTGTCCTAACTTTACTACTACTAAATTGAGAAAAATCCTAATTTTAAGACTTTCATTGTTCACAGCAGGCATTTAGGAGTTCTAAAGTAAGGAGTCCTAACTTTACTACTAGTAAACTGAGAAAAAAAACCATTTTAAGACTTTCGGTATTCACAGAAGGCATTTAGGAGCCCAAAAGTTAGGAGTCCTAACTTTACTACTACTAAATTGAGAAAAATCCTAATTTTAAGACTTTCGGTAATCACAGAAGGCATTTAGGAGTCCTAAAGTTAGGAGTCTTAACTTTACTACTACTAAATTGATAAAAATCTTAACTTTAAGACTTTCGATATTCACAGAAGGCATTTAAGAGTCCTAAAGTTAGGACTCCTAACTTCTGTGAATACCGAAATGAGTAAGTGCATTCTGTGAATACCAAAATGAGTAAGTGCCTTCTGTGAATACCAAAATGGTAGTAAGTTTAGGATTTTGTCTTAAGTTAGTTCTGTGAATCGGGCCCACAGTAATTAAAATTAAAGCACAACAAATTCCACGTTTGACAGATGTTCTTCTGCCTTCTTTGCCTTTAGGTGTACAAAAGACAGAGGAGGAAGTGTCTGTCATCATCGCCCGTTGTACTGCCAGACAGACATCCTGATGTTGTACGTGACGTGTGGTGTGACCTGACCAGACATCTCTGCAACTTGTGCAACTAAGTGCTACTGACATCTGAAGAAGATGGGCCCAAAGAAAGCAGGTACCAGGTCCGCCAAGACCGAGAAAGTTGCTGAGAAGAAGAAGGAAGAACAGAAGAAGGAAGTGACACTTAAGTCTGGTGTTGACCCCAAAACCTTTTTTGGGAAACCAAAAAGTACACCTGCAGCAGCGGTGTCTGGGGGTCAAGGGGGCAGCACCTCCACATGAGTGAGCACAGCCCACCAACCCAGGCCCAAGCAGATGAGTGTGGAAGAGGTAGCCAACCTAATGGTGGAAAGCAGTGATGCTGAGCCTGACATATCTCAAAGTAGTACACAATCAACGCAGGAGGGAACACAGCAGATATGTGATGAACAACAACAACCGCAACCACCGCCCGCAATAGTAGTTATTATTCCTCCGGAAGTAGGGGCAGTTCAGGAAATTGAGCCTCATGCAGAGGAAGAAGAAGAGGAATCCACTCATTCAGGAGATCTATTGTCTCCCAAATCCCCAGCAAGGAAAAGGAGGGTTAGTGCATCGAGTTCTTCGCCAAGCATCCCTTCTGATGATCTAGATCTCATTTGGGAGCCACAACAATCTGTGCATGAGAGGGAGACACATCCCAAGACCAGGCTAGGAAAAAGGAAGGTTACAGAAAGCCTTAGACTTATGGAGGACGATGTAGAACAGCAGGATAATGATGATGAAGAGACAGTTATCACGAAGATCATGCCCTGAGGACATGGAGACGAACATCATTAACCTATCCAGAATGGCTGCGACTAGGGATGTAGCACGCATACCTCCAACACAGGCAACACCAACACAACCTCCAGCTTCCTTATTTACATTAGCAAAGGGCCTGCAGCGTCCAATATCCAGCACAAGCACCACCTCAGCAGACGTAGGTAGTGGTACTGCACAGCCACAGAGTCAAAATCAACACACACTCTCCAGCTCATCATTGGAAGTGGCACCTCTAGCAGGAGACAAAAGTTAAGCTCCCCAGTGTGGGACTTCTTTACGCTTAGCGTAAAGGAGGAGAACATTGCTATATGCTCCATTTGGCATACCTCTGTTAGTCGTGGTAAGCTTGGTACAAACTATAGTACCGGAGGCCAAATGACCCATCTGAAAAAACACCACGCAATCAGCTGGGAGGACCACCTTCATTGCAAAAAAAACCTGGAACCATTGCTGTTGGTGGGAATAAAGGAGTAGAAGGTCTGCTCGTGGAACAGGAACAAGAAGAAGAGGGAGACATTCTCTCTGGTAGTGGTACACAAAGTAGCTCTGTCCCCAGCACTGCAGCGGTACCGCCCACATCCTCAGCATAGGCAACATCTCAGTGGCACAAAAGTAATAGTCAGCCTGAGACACCAAGGAGTACTGCAATGGAAAAAAGTGCTGTGTTGAGCTGAACAGAAAGGAGCATCACGCAGCGTACCATTCTTAGCATGTTTACTAGGCAGGAGGGACAGTACAAACCAACCACCCAATAGCACGTTTGTATAATGCGAAGCTGGCTAAAATGTTAGCACTGGACCTTCTCCCTTTTTTTTTGTTGAAGGGGTGAAGGGGTGGGTTTTCTGTAATTTGTGACAGCCATCTGCCCAAAATGGAAGGCTCCCAGCTGCTACTATTTCGCCAGAAATGCTGTTCCAGCACTACATCACGACGTGCTGGAATTGCTTGGAAAAGCCTTAAAACAGAGTGCTGTTCAGAGTATCCACCTGACAACAGACATGTATACCAGTTGCCAAGCCACTGATTACATGTGCATTACTGCACACTGGATCTCTTTTTCGGGTGTTAGAGAAAAGCTACCTGTAGGCGTTGACACTGCTGATTTTTAATGACACTCGCAAACATGCAACTATAGCCATGTTTACTATGGAGAAATCTCATAGTGCTGCAAACATTTTGGATGAGTTTAACAGCAAGGTCTTTGAGTGGCTGCGACCAAGAGGGCTTAACATTGGTTTTGTTGCCACGGACCATGGCAGTAATGTAGTTAAGGCCATGAAAGATGGTGGCTATTTCAGGGTCCCGTGTTTGGCACACTGCATTAACATTGTTGTTCAAGACTTTCTGAAAAATGTCAGCCACTTACCGACCACCTGCAGAAGAATATGCACACATTTCAACCATTCTTTTAAAGCCTGGAAGCAGCTGTGGGTCATTCAACGTGAGCATGAAATGCCAGTCAAAGCACTCATCCGGGGGGTGCCAACACTTTGGAACTCAACGTTTTACATGCTTGATCGTCTGTTTGAGTAGTACATACCACTTAATGCTTATGTCATGACAAGAAGATTAGGGGATCCTACTGTGAAAGCCATGACCATTGAGATGGGGCAATGGGACCTGGTTAAATGCCTGACAGAGATGCTACTTCCTTTTGAGGTCTTCACACGTGCAGTCAGCAGGGAGGACTGTACTATGGGCCAAGCTATCCCATTGTTGTACATGCTAGAGCAACAGCTGAAGGAGGTGTCTGAAACGTACGAAGGTGTGGAGGACAAAGTAGACGCATGTTATTTGGCGAACGCCTTAGCCATTCGCTTATCTGAAAATATAAGGATTCAAAATAAGATTGTGTCACATCGAAATTACATTACTGCCACAATTTTGGATCCATGGTACAAATTATTTCTGAACAGTAATGCAGTAATTCCTTTTTCAGAAATGGATGTTGCCAAGTACAAAACTTTAATAGCTGAGGAAGCCACTGATTTAGAAAAAGAAGGGCTCTTAATTAGAGGCTTGCCAGTGCCACCCCAGGACAGAGCAAGTACTACAGGTCATCCAGAGTCAAGTTCTACTTCAGAGCATGAGAGCAGTGTGTTTGCTTTCCAGCAATCACCAACACTACCAATAATAACATCAACAACAGCATCAACAGTATCAGATTCATCAGACACAACAAATCAAATGATAAATGATTGGTTTCTACGGAAAGGGATGGGTAAGTCCATTGCTGATGTAAAGTCATAAGAGGCCAAGCAAATCGGAGCACCCCTGAACATTGAGCGGATGGTCCAGGCCTATCTGGATGACACGATTTTGGAAAAGGGGGGTGGTGATGGACAGAGTTTCTGAATGATGCAGAATACTCTTACCAAGTCAAGAGATCATGGTTTTAATCCATCACCGTTTTTTATCTCAATGCACCATCCCAGCTCAGAACCTGGCTATATGCAAATTAGTCTGTTCCTGTCCCAGTGCATGATGGGAACAGGGCAAACCAAATTACCAAGCCAATTCTCATACTGGTAAGGAAACAAGCTTCCGGGGACCGGTTTCTGGCATCACAGCCTTCTTCGGCCCGGCTTGCTTGAATCCTGATGGTGCAATGAGCAAGGGACTCACGTCTGAGCATACCCTCCCACACATAGTGTGGATAAACCGATTTTGGAAAAGGGGGGTGGTGATGGACAGAGTTTCTGAATGATGCAGAATACTCTTACTGATAAGTTTCATTTCTCCATGCCCCGCCCACTGCCTACATTATGCTTATGAGTTAGCAGAATGTGTCTAACTACTGATCTATTCATTTATGCATTTACGTTTATATGCTTCTATTAGTTATCCATTTATGCGTGTGACATTATTTCAGTGTTCTTAGCTTAGCCTGTGTGCCACCATTTTGATGCATTTCCCTATTCGTGCGAGTTGCACTTGCTCATTCCCCCTCCCGTAGGAATAGGAATATTCCACATGTCAGCAGTTTTTGCTTCTCGGCCCACTGTGACTGAAACTACCAGCGAAACTCCTTATCACTCTGTTCTCATGTGCTGGAGATGCTCAAGCCTGGCTCCGTGTCCTTGGGGGCTGATAGGGGAATGTTGCAATCCCAGGTGCAGATGCCTACTGTATGAGACCATTGTTCACCATCTCAGGGGTTCAGTACTTTTCCACAAATGGGCGTGCCTTACTATGCTTTTTCGCATTATAATGTGTTACTGTAATGACGGGAGTCAGTCCTTCTCGGCGCACTCTTAGGGGTGAGGTCGAACAGGGCCCTCTCATATGGGAGTGTATGGCCTAATAAAACGAATTGTTTTTTATTCTTCTCCACTGTCCGGCTGACTTATTATTGGGAATAATAGGTGAGTGCTGTAAGTCACTCGGGTGGATTTGAGCCACGCTTATCAGATGGCGCCCGAACAGGTACTCCGCGATTAGGACCTTTCTCACCCGTAAGGGGGTAGCAGAAGGCCGGGGACCCTCTGGTCGGCACGGTGGGCCCGGGTACCCATTTGATGCCGAGCTTGGTTCTCGCAGCGCTGCCCCGCCCTGCTGATCGGAAGAGGTCCCGGTTCATGATCCTACGCCGGAGTCCAGAAGGCGGAACTTTGGAGCTGACCGTGTTGGTCCAGGCAGCCGGAGGTGGAGAACGGTAGAAGTTGGTACCGCGCATAGAAGGTGAGTGATCCGACTGTTGTTTGGAAGAGCCGGAGTGCTCCGAGGGACCGGTGCGTCTCTGGTGATTGGAGGAGCCGGCGTGCTCCTGGGGCTAGTGTGCTCCGGGGAACTCAGAGTGCAAACTGACAGACTTAGCGGAGATTGGGTGAACGTTGTTTTGTGGTCATCCGACTGGATAATACTGTAGGCGGCAGGTGGCTTGCCACGGAGGGATCTCGGGGCTCACCCGGACACCTAGGGTGGTGGTTCACGGAGAAGAGCGCCGAGTCTCGTGTGGTGTAGCGCATGCCGATTTGTAGTGTTGCCCAGGAGACGGATGTGTTCCTCAGTCTCGGAATAGCGGGTGTGCGCTGTTCGGTCTGCGGTAGGGTCCAGGTTCCCCAGGACTTGGTCGACGGGCCTTGTCCGATTTTGGTAACACGTGTTTTGGTACGGATTTCATGTAACGTGCATTGAAGTTGTGAGTGTGATTTACCGGTAAGCGAGTAAGTGTGTCGGTGTGAATCTGTATGTTAGTGTGTGATTGTGAGAGAGCAAGATGCCGTGTTTCAGTAAATTGCGGTGTTTGGGGTGCTGTGGTGAGGTCTCAGACGTTAGACTGGCCGAGAGTCAACCTGCACCAACGGAGGGCTCTCCAAATTTCGAAATGTACGTTAAGCACGGCTTACCCCCGATTTTGTTTTCTACTCTGTGGCATAAATATACCAAAGATAATGTGGATTTGCAGTGGCCTTTGCTTGGTTCTTTTGATGGAGCAAAATTAGATTATTTACAAGACAGATTGTTTGCTAGGCGCAGCCGCCAGAGCATGTTCGATTCTTTGCGAATGTGGCAAAAGGAGGTACGAGAGCGGCAGATGAGGGAGGAGAAGGTGACTCAGAAGAGAGCGGCGCAGACTATGGCGCAGAAGGCCAGAGAACACACTAAAAAAGAGAATGAGCTGCGTATTGAGCGCGCAGATAGACGTTTTAGGCTGTTGGATAATAAGAGTTATGTGGTGAGAGAAGATGAACAGGATGAAATGGAGGACATTTTGAACGCCCGACCCCCTCCCCCATATGCCCCGCAGTCTTTGTATCCCGTGTTGGTGGATTCCACCTCCTCGGTCGCGGTTTCAGTTCCTCAAATGGGTGCCCCTCCCTTGTCCGGTGCACCTGCTTCCTCCGTGGCTGAACGACCACCCCCCTCTGTCACTACGCCCCCGCTCTCTTTTTCCGCGGCAAGCCCAATTGTACCCGCTGTGCTCTCCCCGGCATCTGAGCTCTCCCCGGTATTCTCTACTGATTTTGCCATTCCCGCTGTTCCAGCCAGTGCTACCCCTCAGAGCGCGCTACTGACCCCCACTAGAGGAGCGGGAGGCGGACTGTTTACTCAGGTACGGAAGTTACTTACACGTTCGGCTGTTGGGTTGGATGAGAAGACAATGGTAGCCAACCAAGCTTGCCAATGGGCCAGAAATAACATTTATTCATTGGAAGACATTTGGTCTACCATGAAAGACTACGAGCCTCTGATGCAGCAGCATGCTTTGTGGCACATGTCGACGACATTGATAGCGTTGTGGGAACAGGGGTATGGTGGGGAAGCGCCAGCGATTCTCCGGGATATCAAGAATAATGCCTATAGGGCCAACACTGGAATAAGGGATGTGTTCCGTAGTTTGAGGTTCCTGTTAGAATATAGAAACGAGTTGCCAGAGGCGGGGGAACCCCATTACCCTGGGGTACACCCGATGCGGGAAGTGCATCCTATATTTCACCCTGAGATACCAGAGATAAGAGACCCTACGACACAGGTTGTGACCCGAGCTCGTATCGACGCTCATTTTCAGGAACAGTGGGTGTACACGCCCTGGAAAAGGAGCGAGGTATTGGCTTTGAAGGCTCAGTTGCCTGACTCGAGAAAGAATCCGACGGCTTATTATAAGGAATTAACAGAGGCAGCTTCCTCGACGGTCATGACTTTAGCAGATATTGAATTATTTTTCGGTTTATTGGTTCCTGTGGACGCGTGGAGACAGGTGAAGGGTTCAGATCATAGAGAGGAGCTGGGCGGTACTTGGGAAGAATTTACGGATTGGGATAAGGAGAGAAAGCCAGGTGAGAAGCCGAAGGCGGAGATACTAGCGCTGCCAGGGCGCATAATAAAATACATGCACTCACTCATCCCGCCAAAGAAAGTAGACTGGGATAAGTTGACGGCATGTAGACAGAAAAAGGACGAGGCTGTTTCAGATTTCTTTACCCGTTTTGAGGAAACGTTCATGGATTTTAGCGGGCAAGATATATCTCAGGATGGCGGGTTGCGACTCTTTGTTAACAGGTTCGTAACGAATCTGTTGCCAGAGATATCAACTCGATTGCAAGCGTCCGAGAGTACGTGGACGACATCCACTCCCTCTGGGATTCTGAGTATGGCCCAGTATTACGAGCATAGGGAAAATGAAAATAAGGACAGGCAAGAAATGAAGGCGAAGGATTTGAAGACAAAGGTGTTATTGCAGCAAGTGGCGAAGGGACGGGGACGTGGAGCCCAGCCCATGGCGGCTGGTCGAGGAGGAGGTAGCTACAGACGGGGAGAGAAAAGAGAGCGTTTGGGTCAGAACCAGTGCGCCAACTGCAAACAGGAGGGGCACTGGTGGAAAGACTGTCCACTGCTCCGGTCCACTGTTGGACAGGGCAGGGGACGCGGACGGGGAGACGCGAATAAAGATAATAGACAGTCTGAAGAAGGCAGGAGACCAGGTGGGAATTACTTCGACGGAGGAAGGGATAGACAGCACTTTCAAAAGGAGGGTGACGATTATGGAGATCGGCAGTACTATAACGATGCTTATGCTATGGATGACCTGACTGGCTTTTCTTATAACTAGTACAGCGTAGGGCAGAGCGAGGGACCTGTTTCTGTGGATGTTGATCAACGTGGGCCTTATGTAACGGCAGACTTGTCGGGATCCCCTCAGAAATGTTTAGTGGATACAGGTGCTACGAAAAGTTCTGTGGCACATGCCCAGGTCCCCGGGGCGGCTCTGTCTGGCAAGACTAACATTTCTGTGGGATTCTCCGGTACCCCAGTGGTTAGCCCCGTATCTAAGCCTCTTGCACTTACGATTGGCCCTTTCACTGTTGACTCTCCTTTTCTTTTAACATCGAATTGTGGTGAGAATTTATTGGGTTTGGACCTGTTGAAAAGATTGAATGCTACAATTTACTGTTCTCCAGACGGTGTGTACCTCACGTTGGGTCCTTCTGTCGCGCGTGCGCAGCAGTGTTTCTCGAAAGATGAGCCCCTCCCGGTTGAATTGGAGGGTGTTCCTGGGAGTCTGTGGGCCAGCAGCGACACTGATGTGGGGAAGATGGACATTGACCCAGTGTCCATAAAAGTTAAGATGGGAGCGAAGTTGCCTCGGATACCCCAGTATAAAATATCTAGGGATGGGGAGAGGGCTCTGCTGCAAATAATACAGGACTTGATCCGGTCTGGGGTGGTAGAAGAAACAAATTCTAACAGTTGCAATAGCCCCATCCTTCCGATACTTAAGAGACCCTCAGGTGATGCAGGCGAGGGTACACCTGATGTCTATCATTTTGTGATTGATTTACGCCACATTAACAAGGTGGTTGAGCCTCAGTATCCGGTGGTCTCCGATATCACCACTATTTTGACCATGATACCTTCTACAGCTAAGTATTTTTCTGTACTGGACCTTAAGAATGCTTTCTTTAGTATCCCTGTGCATCCAGATAGCCGATATCTCTTCGGATTCTCATTGGCTGGCCGCAGTTTTAGATTTTGTAGAATTCCCCAAGGTTATACGGAAAGTCCCAGTATTTACAGTCAAGCTCTGAAAGCACAGTTGGATGATTTGGAGCTCCCACAGGGGAATGTCTTGTTGCAGTATGTCGATGATATCCTCATTGCCTCAGATACAGAGGATGGATGCCGTGAGTCTACTGTTAAATTGTTGCATCATTTGGCCTGTAAGGGACACAAGGTGTCTCTTCCTAAATTCCAATACTGTCGACAGGAGGTTACCTACCTCGGTCATCTCCTATCGAATGAGGGGAGAAGGCTGACGCCGGAGCGCATCAAGGCGATAACTAACATGGCTGTACCTAACACGCAGCGAGAGGTGCGTGCATTTTTGGGCATAACATCGTACTGTCGCCAGTGGATACCTAATTATGCTTTACTAACAAAACCCCTTCTGTATCTGACTACTAAAGAAGTGCGCGAACCCCTACCTTGGACTCCAGCATGTCAAGAAGCGTTTGAGTCATTAAAAACTGCTTTATGTTCTGCACCTGTCTTGGGAACACCCGATTACCAGAAGCCCTTTGTACTTTACGTGCACGAGGCGGAAGGTTGCGCGCTGTCTGTCCTAACTCAGAGTTTTGGCGGGAAATAGAGACCTTGTGCTTACTTCTCTGCTATGCTTGACAACGTGGCAAGAGCACTGCCGAGCTGTCTAAGGGCTACAGCGGCTGCTGCGGTCTCGATAAGACAATCGGCAGGGCTCGTACTGGGCTCACCCCTCACAGTAATGGTACCACATGCCGTGGACATTTTGCTAAACAGGACACAGACGCAGCATTTAACTAGTGCTCGTCTAACGGGTTGTGAGATGACATTATTTGCCCCACATGTAACGATAAAGAGATGTGCCACCCTGAACCCAGCCACGTTGTTACCTCTCCCTTCAGATGAAAAAGACGATGAGGTCCATGATTGCTTGTTTCGGACAGAAGAGGAAACAAAAGGAAGAGTAGATTTGACGGATAAGCCCCTAGATGATCCTGATGGGGAGCTGTATGTTGATGGGTCCTGTTTTAAACTAGCAGATGGTACCACAACGGCAGCGAATGCAGTCACGACTTTGAAAACAGTGGTAGAGACTTCTAGAGTTCCGTACAATTCAGCTCAGGCTGCAGAGATAATAGCATTGATGCGAGCGTGTGAATTAAGTGAAGGATTGGAGGTGAACATTTACACAGACAGCCAATACGCCTTTGGCGTGGCTCATAGTTATGGGAGGCTGTGGGCGGAGAGGGGATTTTTGACATCACATGGACAGAAAATTCAAAATGGCCCATTGATATTACGACTGTTGACAGCTTTGACACTTCCCAAACGATTGGCCGTGATTAATTGTAGTGCACACAAGGCAGTGGTGGATGATGTAGGACGAGGGAATGCATTTGCAGATCAGACAGCTAAAGAAAGTGCTAGGACAAAACTTCCGCGAATGTTCGTGGCAGGACCAGCTAGGTTGGTACCAGACGTTAACATGTTTGAAGACACTGTACAGAGTGTGCGGAACATACAAGAGAAAGCAACTGAGGAAGAGTTGAAACAATGGAAGGATGGAGGGGGGCGGTTGGACTCGAATGAGTGTTGGACGGATGTGTCAGACAAACGACGATGGTTGCTCCCGAATGCATATGTTCTCCCAGTAGTGACGATGGCACATGGACCAGCTCATATAAGTACAAAGGGAATATGTAAATTATTAGATCCGGTGTGGAGTAATAAGAACATTTCCAGGGTGGCGACACATTTGGTACAGCAGTGTATGGTTTGCTTAAGACATAATCCTGGGAAGGGAACACCCGTCCCTGTAGGCAATTTCGCACCTCCATACTACCCTTTTGAAGTGATCCAGATGGATTACATTGAAATGGAGAGGGTGAACAACCTAAAATATGTCCTTGTGGTGGTATGCTCATTCAGTAGGTGGGTGGAGGCTTTTCCAACAAAGGACTGTACAGCCATATCGACAGCTAAGATGTTGATCAAAGAGTACTTCAGTAGGTTCGGTTTACCCAGGGTGATCTGGAGCGATAACGGAACGTCCTTCAATGCTGAACTGATGAAACAGATCTGTAAGGGTTTACAAATCTCTCAAAAATTCCACGCAGCCCAACATCCACAGGCGGCGGGTTTGGTTGAAAGATTCAACGGTACCTTGAAGTTAAAGATGGCCAAGATACAGGAGAGTACGGGGCTGCGTTGGCCAGGTGCACTTCCCCTTGCCTTGCTTTCCACAAGAGTAACAGTGAATTCTAAGACAGGAGTTTCTCCCCATGAGGTTATATTTGGCAGGCCCGCCAATGTGTGGGGTGTCCCTAGACCCAAATGTTTCTCAGAGATTGAATATCCTTTGTTGACAGATTATCTGTATGCTTTGACTAAAGATCTTCGTTCTATTCATCAGCAGGTAGCAGACACACTGAAGCCGTTGCCTGAGGGGCCGGGCCACGACATCCACCCAGGGGACTGGGTCGTGGTGAAGAAATACCAGCGGAAGTCCTGTCTGGAGCCTAGATGGTCCGAACCAAAGTTGGTGCTCCTCACCACCCGCACCGCACTTTGAGTGGAGGGCCGGAAGGCGTGGACGCACGCCTCCCACGTGAAAAAGGTTCCTCTACCTCTACCTTATGATGCGTGGATCCGAGGTGGCGTAGCAGATCACGAGACCGAGCGTATGACTAGATATATTCCCTTCTCTGATGCTTTACTGATAGAGGGGGAGAACAACGAGAGCGCGCAGGGGCCAGCCCTGAGTACAAGTAGCGAGGCTCCTTTTGGTCGCAGTGCACAAACAACGGAAGCCACCCCTTTTGAAAGTGATTCACCAATTCTGTTCACAGATCCTGAAGTGCGAGGGAGCACTCGCTATAACTCGCGGCCCAGAAAGGAGAGGCGAAAGAGCTGAGCACTGGAAGAAGGGCTGAGATAGGGATTAGAAGTGGACTATTTTGAACAGGTTAGCTTAGAGATAGGGATGGACTGTTGAAAGAGCCCTGGTGCACTCTTGAGACATTGCTGAGCGGGACGCTAGAGGTGTGTGTGTGGGCCCAAGTTCAATGCTCCTGAGTTGCTGTAGTTGTGCGACTCCGTCGAGGGATTAGGGTTTGCGAGACTGAAAAGCCTGCCTATGAGGCTTTAACGGACATAGGGAGAAGAGCCCTTTGAAGGGCGAAGCACCCCTCTGGCCGGTTTTGGAGTGTCTGGGACTTTTAGTAGAGCCCCTAGTGTTTTGAACTTTTAGGGTGTCACTTGGCCCGTTCTTTCGGAGACATGTATCCCTTTGGTCGTCCTATCCCTGAGGGGGAACAGCCCTTTGCTGCCCCTCGCAGATCTGAACCTGATTCCCCATGGCATGCTCTGCCGTGAAAAGGAAAAATTGTGGCTATTGTGGTGTTCCTTATTATATTTTTGATAATACTTGGAATATTGTTCTTTCTGGATGAAGCTTACCCTGTCCACAAGCTGGTTCCTACTCCCTCTACTTTGCCAGAGCATAATATGATCACTGTTGACTATGGTGAACAATGTATGAGAAAGGGCTATCGTGATAATGTTTTCATAAAAACTTTGCATCATGCACATGCTGTGTACAATGTGACAGACTGTTGGGTATGCGGGTTGCTTCCTTCTGCTGCATATAAAAAGGACAGGTTACTGGCACTTCAATTGACTCCTGTGAATAGCTGTGTGGGCTGGTATACCATGATAGGCATGGTAAAATTCTTTCAGCAGCCTGATTCTCTGTCCCCACGACTCCCTGGTAGTGGGTCCACACTGACAATGCAAGTACGTCCTCTGCCCCCTTCATCCCTTGGACGGTTGTATACTGATGGACGTTTTGACCAAAATTTCCTCGAGACCTGTTCGAAAAAGATAGAACGATTCACGATGCCTAATGACACTGACAAAGTACGAGAGAGTTTTCTACAGTTGAACTCTTCCCTAGCATATAGACATCCCCCCTCAGCGAATAGTACTAGTCATTCTCTGGTACCCCTAGCGACAGTTGGGCCCTCACCTTACTTCTGTATTCAGGGTAGAGGTCCGATTAAAGTGGGTGACAGCCTTTGCAATGTGACTGCCTCGATTCGCCTGCCCCTCGGTCCTTCAATGGTTACCCCCCCCCCGAATATCTATTTTGTATGTGGAGATAATGGGTATTTGTGGTTGCCTGAGGGTTGGGGTGAGACATGTTACTTGGCGTATTTACTCCCACCTGTTTATGTGGCACCTTCAGATTACCATAAAACTCACCGAAGGTTTGCCGTCATGGAAGGACTGCGTAAAAGGAGGGACCTCCAGGTGGAGGACGTTGATCAGACTGACACTTCTGGGCAACAATTTACAGACTTCTCGAAGGGTTTGTTACCATTCTGGGGTCCTATCTTTAATAGTAGAGCCATTAGGCGTCTGTCGAGGGTGATGGCAAAGGTGGTGACTACGGAGGCTGACATTGCAGCAAATATGTCTCTTGAAATGCAGGCTATGAGATTATTCACGATCCAAAATCGGATGGTGCTTGACGTCATCCTTGCAGATAGGGGTGGAGCTTGTCACGTCATCGGGACCTCTTGCTGTGTGTACATCCCTGACTCCGCCCCGACGGTTAATTTAGCTGTACAGAAACTCCATAGGTTGGCTGCCGAACTCCATCAGGACACTGGTACCTGGTCCTTGCAGACATGGTTGTGGGGTGTTTTCTCCTCCTGGGGTTGGAAAATACTGATGGGTTTAGTAGGAGTAGTTGGTGTCCTTCTGACATGTTGTCTTTGCGTGTACTGCCTTCCTCCTTGCTGCTCTATGTGTGCCAGTAACATACAAGTTTCTAAAAGACGGTCAAAGCAATTCCCTGTTTCCGATGATTTTGAACTTTATGATCCCTGCTGGCTCATGCTTATCGATGATGATGTTCTTGATTAATATGTTATGCTGGCCCTTAGAATTTGATGTAAAGGCTCTCCTTTTAGTTAATAAAGTTAGCCACAGTCTGCTAAAAGGAGGGTCTGATAGGTTTCATTTCTCCATGCCCCGCCCACTGCCTACATTATGCTTATGAGTTAGCAGAATGTGTCTAACTACTGATATATTCATTTATGCATTTACGTTTATATGCTTCTATTAGTTATCCATTTATGCGTGTGACATTATTTCAGTGTTCTTAGCTTAGCCTGTGTGCCACCATTTTGATGCATTTCCCTATTCGTGCGAGTTGCACTTGCTCATTCCCCCTCCCGTAGGAATAGGAATATTCCACATGTCAGCAGTTTTTGCTTCTCGGCCCACTGTGACTGAAACTACCAGCGAAACTCCTTATCACTCTGTTCTCATGTGCTGGAGATGCTCAAGCCTGGCTCCGTGTCCTTGGGGGCTGATAGGGGAATGTTGCAATCCCAGGTGCAGATGCCTACTGTATGAGACCATTGTTCACCATCTCAGGGGTTCAGTACTTTTCCACAAATGGGCGTGCCTTACTATGCTTTTTCGCATTATAATGTGTTACTGTAATGACGGGAGTCAGTCCTTCTCGGCGCACTCTTAGGGGTGAGGTCGAACAGGGCCCTCTCATATGGGAGTGTATGGCCTAATAAAACTAATTGTTTTTTATTCTTCTCCACTGTCCGGCTGACTTATTATTGGGAATAATAGGTGAGTGCTGTAAGTCACTCGGGTGGATTTGAGCCACGAGCAACAGCTGAAGGAGGTGTCTGAAACGTACGAAGGTGTGGAGGACAAAGTAGACGCATGTTATTTGGCGAACGCCTTAGCCATTCGCTTATCTGAAAATATAAGGATTCAAAATAAGATTGTGTCACATCGAAATTACATTACTGCCACAATTTTGGATCCATGGTACAAATTATTTCTGAACAGTAATGCAGTAATTCCTTTTTCAGAAATGGATGTTGCCAAGTACAAAACTTTAATAGCTGAGGAAGCCACTGATTTAGAAAAAGAAGGGCTCTTAATTAGAGGCTTGCCAGTGCCACCCCAGGACAGAGCAAGTACTACAGGTCATCAAGAGTCAAGTTCTACTTCAGAGCATGAGAGCAGTGTGTTTGCTTCCCAGCAGTCACCAACACTACCAATAATAACATCAACAACAGCATCAACAGTATCAGATTCATCAGACACAACAAATCAAATGATAAATGATTGGTTTCTACGGAAAGGGATGGGTAAGTCCATTGCTGATGTAAAGTCATAAGAGGCCAAGCAAATCGGAGCACCCCTGAACATTGAGCGGATGGTCCAGGCCTATCTGGATGACACGATTTTGGAAAAGGGGGGTGGTGATGGACAGAGTTTCTGAATGATGCAGAATACTCTTACCAAGTCAAGAGATCATGGTTTTAATCCATCACCTTTTTTTAGCTCAATGCACCATCCCAGCTCAGAACCTGGCTATATGCAAATTAGTCTGTTCCTGTCCCAGTGCACGATGGGAACAGGGCAAACCAAACTACCAAGCCAATTCTCATACTGGTAAGGAAACAAGCTTCCGGGGACCGGTTTCTGGCATCACAGCCTTCTTCGGCCCGGCTTGCTTGAATCCTGATGGTGCAATGAGCAAGGGACTCACGTCTGAGCATACCCTCCCACACATAGTGTGGATAAACCGATTTTGGAAAAGGGGGGTGGTGATGGACAGAGTTTCTGAATGATGCAGAATACTCTTACCAAGTCAAGAGATCATGGTTTTAATCCATCACCGTTTTTTAGCTCAATGCACCATCCAAGCTCAGAACCTGGCTATATGCAAATTAGTCTGTTCCTGTCCCAGTGCATGATGGGAACCGGGCAAACCAAACTACCAAGCCAATTCTCATACAGGTAAGGAAACAAGCTTCCGGGGACCGGTTTCTGGCATCACAGCCTTCTTCGGCCCGGCTTGCTTGAATCCTGATGGTGCAATGAGCAAGGGACTCACGTCTGAGCATACCCTCCCACACATAGTGTGGATAAACCGATTTTGGAAAAGGGGGGTGGTGATGGACAGAGTTTCTGAATGATGCAGAATACTCTTACCAAGTCAAGAGATCATGGTTTTAATCCATCACCGTTTTTTAGCTCAATGCACCATCCCAGCTCAGAACCTGGCTATATGCAAATTAGTCTGTTCCTGTCCCAGTGCATGATGGGAACAGGGCAAACCAAACTACCAAGCCAATTCTCATACTGGTAAGGAAACAAGCTTCCAGGGACCGGTTTCTGGCATCACAGCCTTCTTCGGCCCGGCTTGCTTGAATCCTGATGGTGCAATGAGCAAGGGACTCAAGTCTGAGCATACCCTCCCACACATAGTGTGGATAAACCGATTTTGGAAAAGGGGGGTGGTGATGGACAGAGTCTCTGAATGATGCAGAATACTCTTACCAAGTCAAGAGATCATGGTTTTAATCCATCACCTGTTTTTAAGCTCATTGCACCATCCCAGCTCAGAACCTGGCTATATGCAAATTAGTCTGTTCCTGTCCCAGTGCATGATGGGAACAGGGCAAACCAAACTACCAAGCCAATTCTTATACTGGGAAGGAGACAAGCTACCGGGGACCGGTTTCTGGCATCACAGCCTTCGTCGGCCCGGCTTGCTTGAATCCTGATGGTGCAATCAGCAAGGGACTCATGTCTGAGTATACCCTCCCACACATAGTGTGGATAAAAACAATTTTGGAAAAAGGGGGTGGTGATGGACAGAGTCTCTGAATGATGCAGAATACTCTTACCAAGTCAAGAGATCATGGTTTTAATCCATCACCTGTTTTTTAGCTCATTGCACCATCCCAGCTCAGAACCTGGCTATATGCAAATTAGTCTGTTCCTGTCCCAGTGCATGATGGGAACAGGGCAAACCAAACTACCAAGCCAATTCTCATACTGGTAAGGAAACAAGCTTCCGGGGACCGGTTTCTGGCATCACAGCCTTCTTCGGCCCGGCTTGCTTGAATCCTGATGGTGCAATGAGCAAGGGACTCACGTCTGTGCATACCCTCCCACACATAGTGTGGATAAACCGATTTTGGAATCGTTTTTATCCACACTATGTGTGGGAGGGTATACTCAGACGCGAGTCCCTTGCTCATTGCACCATCAGGATTCAAGCAAGCCGGGCCGACGAAGGCTGTGATGCCAGAAACCGGTCCCCGGTAGCTTGTCTCCTTCCCAGTATAAGAATTGGCTTGGTAGTTTGGTTTGCCCTGTTCCCATCATGCACTGGGACAGGAACAGACTAATTTGCATATAGCCAGGTTCTGAGCTGGGATGGTGCAATGAGCTAAAAAACAGGTGATGGATTAAAACCATGATCTCTTGACTTGGTAAGAGTATTCTGCATCATTCAGAGACTCTGTCCATCACCACCCCCTTTTTCCAAAATTGTTTTTATCCACACTATGTGTGGGAGGGTATACTCAGACATGAGTCCCTTGCTGATTGCACCATCAGGATTCAAGCAAGCCGGGCCGACGAAGGCTGTGATGCCAGAAACCGGTCCCCGGTAGCTTGTCTCCTTCCCAGTATAAGAATTGGCTTGGTAGTTTGGTTTGCCCTGTTCCCATCATGCACTGGGACAGGAACAGACTAATTTGCATATAGCCAGGTTCTGAGCTGGGATGGTGCAATGAGCTTAAAAACAGGTGATGGATTAAAACCATGATCTCTTGACTTGGTAAGAGTATTCTGCATCATTCAGAGACTCTGTCCATCACCACCCCTTTTTCCAAAATCCTATCTGGATGACACAACAGAGGTCTTCATGGAGCAAAGCCCATTGGTGTATTGGTATGGGAAAAGAAGCCAATGGCCAGTGCTCAGCAGGCTGGCGATAAAGTATCTGGCTTGCCCTGTCGCAAGTGTCTCTTCTGAGCGTGTTTTCAGTGCTGCTGGTGCCAATGTACCTGTCAAAAGGACCAGTCTCTCGCCCAAAAGGGTGGAGAG
This sequence comes from Lissotriton helveticus, assembly GCF_964261635.1. NCBI lineage: Eukaryota > Metazoa > Chordata > Amphibia > Caudata > Salamandridae > Lissotriton > Lissotriton helveticus. The sequence goes on from NC_136059.1 coordinate 1,909,957,399, forward strand.
GTTAACCATGATCAAAATGAATCAGCACTTCATATCACCGGACTACAAAATACGTGAATCACAGCAGGAAGAGGAGAGCGACTCTGAAGACATAAGTAGTGGGTTACATGACCTACCTCTGTGTGAACCACCAGAGTTTGAGGACGAGCTCCTCTTCCCTGACAACTAGGCTTTCAAATTGTTACTTTCTTCCTTCCTTTATTTGTGTGTGTATCTGTCTTTCTGGTTCAAATCAAACCACAGCAAATCCATCACCACTGTCTCCTATTTTTATTTACCTATTGGAGTTGCATGTCTGTGCATTTAACTGTCCATTCCACTCCTCATAATCCTGCTCCATCTTCCTGGCTCGCCCTAAATACATTTCCATCAAGCCAGACATTGGATGGAGATGGAGAATAGTACAATAATGTCCCCTCTAACAGTCCCTCCATAACAAGTTAAACATACGTGACTATAGCCATCTTCCAAGCCGAAACTTATCACTGTCCTAAGGCTACCACCTCCGTCTGCAGGCATCCACAACTCTTCATTGTCAGAACTTGAGCAGGCATCCAAAAGTAAAGTAAACTCATCATCACTGTCAGAAGGCTCGGCATCTCTGATCTGACAGCCAAAGAGAAGAGCAAGACAGGTATATAATTAATGAATGATGCCATGCATTGCATTGGATGCTTGCTGACTCTGAGCGAATGTGCATGAAGTCGAACTATACTAGTAGTTAATATACAAAGTAAAAGTGACTCAAGTGACAGTCAGTGTTTCCTTATTGTGTAATATCCACATTGTACTCCTACTACTGCAGTTGCAGTCTCTGGACTTACTTAATCGGAGTCACTCACTACAGACTGAGTTGGTGTTAGACAACACGTACACGTACCACACCATGATGATGACCATACTATCTTTGCACGCAGTCAGTCAGTTGGATCGGAGATGATTGATGGAATAACTGCGTTTCATGAACTGGCATAAAAGGTAAACACAACAATTCAACAAGAACCACAGCAGATCTAGGCTACATGTCCGTGCAGTGGTGGAGTCGAATAGTGGTATGATGACTGACAGTGGCGCAATGATTTAGTCACTTGATTAGGAAAAGGCTAGGTTGTTATATATGCCTTTTGTCTGGCTCTTTCAAAATTTAAGGTACATGGAGTTTGGGTCACGGCCCAGTGCCATGGGCCTGTTCTGTGCTGGCTCCTGTCCTGTTGTTCTTGTAGATTAATGCTGTGTAAATACTAGAGTAGACACAATGTATCCAAGCCGCCTCAGTCGGAAAGTGTTCTTGCTCAAGAGTCTTGTCTTCTTGCACTACACCGTAATTGCTGCTTTTATTTTATTCATTTATTTTTCAATACCCCATCTGTTTTCCCATCTACACGTACAGGCCGGCCTTTACCAAGTGCTAATATACTTGGAGCAACAACTCACAGTTACCTTACCAATCCGCATCAGCCAGCCCGTGGCATCCAAGAATGATGTGCAGAGTGTCCATGGAAGGGAGGACCAAGATGAATGACGAGATACAACTCCACAATTGGACCTGGATAATACAGTAACTTTAGTATCATATTCATCATTCGTCTTTTAAATCATTTGATTCCTTTTTTCTCTTCAATCATTTTACGACTGTGTGTTATTGTATTGTTGTTTGTTTGCTAATTGATCCCTACAACTATTTTTAATTTTCTTTGCTACCTTTCAGCCCGGTACACCAGGTAATTAGGGTTTCTCTGAGGGCATAGAGGCAAGGCAAATTTCATATAATACTACTTCCCTGTACTGTCTAATTGTGTAGTAGTAGTTAAGTACTACTCATTAACCATCAAGTTATCTTCATCATGCATGCATTTCCTTTTTCTCCCTTTATAGATTTATTGGATAGTGGATCATCGTCGTCTTCAAAGATTGTTTTACTTTTGTTGTGTCCATGCGTACTGTTTTTCTTTGTCAAACCTTTCCCCAAACACCGCTTCCCATCCCTTCATCAAACCCTAACCCTCTTCCCCCGGGCTGTGTGATTTTATATTAAGATGTGATGTGACTACATTAAATGTACACCAACAATTGATCACACGCTTGCTGGGGCAGATGTGGTGAAAGCAACACTAATTCAATTTCAAGGCGGACGAGGATCTTCTTCTGCTTGCCCACCCATGCTAAGTCTATGTACAAGCCAATTTGCTTTTCAAAGGGACTCATCTAATACATCATAATTAATTGCCGGCATTGATTGATTCACAGCAGTAAAGTTTACGAATTACAATTGTGTTAAGTCACTCCTTCGACACAACTACAGTTTTACTTCTTAACTTCTTGCACTAGGCTGTCCCCGCCACCATTATGTTTTCTTTTACTTTAGCAGTTGCAATATTGTTTGTTTGGCAGTCTTCTTCTGTACTGTACTTTTCTACTACTCCCACAGTCTCTCTCAGGCAAGTGACTGTCTCTTTTTTTTGTTTGCAAATGCTAGTGCCAGTGCCTACTACTACCACCACAACCATGGCATCTTCTCCATTCTCTTGGGAACCCATGCAGCCATTGCTGTGCCGAACTTAATCCTCATCATCATTAATCACAGGTAAGATAAGTTTGTTGGGAGGTATAATGGACTAGGAGGAGCGACTGACAGTACTTGTAGGACAAATATAACTCAGTGAGGGGTACCGCATCTATCTGTTTGCGTGTTACAAAATTGGCAGATTATTTAAATCCAACACTGGCTGCTGCCCTGCATCAGCAAGGAAACCTTGTGATGTACATAAATTTGTGAAACAGTAATCCCCCCACAAAACATTAACATCGTATGTGTAAGTATAAATAAATAACATTTATTTCCCTAACAAAAATAAACTATCCCACACCTCACCTCACCCACCCCTCTCCCTAACCCCAACCAATCTCCAAGTCCAAACAATGTCCAAAAAATAAGAAACCCCAACACCCAATTCCCACTCACCAACAAAAGTACTAAAAAAGGGGCAAATTATCAGCATCCATCTACAATCGGCGGGCTTTCAGGTGTTTGTCCACGAAGATTTTCACTCGATCCTCTAACTGGTCCTCCAGCTGTACCACCCGGAGGAGAATTTGCCGGTGAAATGCCCGGCACTTGCATTTGCATCCACGTGGGGGGCAGCAGTTGTTGAAAAAGGGCACTGTACTACTGGAGGCGGGGCCTGGCTGGGGCCCAGGGCATTGGAAGAGGCTGCAGCTGCTGCCGCCTCCTCCTCCTCTGCCTGAGCCACCAGCCAGCGGTATTCTTCACAGATGGCCTCCAGTTTCCGGCACTGGGCCCTGGCTGCCAACTCCTTCCGCATTGGTTTTTGGGAAGGAGGATCTATAAAGAAAGACACAGAATTGTAACCAATACTCTTAGCAAAACAGTAAAACAAAATTAATTCAACACATAGTAGCACAGTAGCACTAGCAAGCTCAGTACATAACATTTGTGGTAAGTATCTATCCTCCCGCTTCCTCGGCCTCTAACATTTGTTGGAGTTTTTTTCCGGCATTATACTTGCCCTAGTACTATGGGTGGACTACAGAACACCAGCCTTTTTCTTATCTCTAGTTTAGCTAAATTACATAACCTTGTTGTAGCCGGCATGCAAGCTCAGTCAGTTAAGGTTGCGTCCAAGACCAACATACGAGTCAATACGCAGACTCTCGTTACTTTTATTTACTACTCTGCAGGTGGGGAAGCTCGTATTTTTTGATTACGGGTGGCACTGGCCATACTCTCTCTGTTACATGAAGGGCAATTGCTCAATTTCACTTTCACTGTGCCCTGGCTACTACAGAAAGGCTGATTAATATAATATATTTCTGATCCAATGATCATTGCTTATATGGAATGACGACATATCAGTCCAATATCGGTCAGTGGTGGGAGTGCTGGCGGGCGGTGACATGGGGAGGGGGAGGGGCAGGTCGGAGGGTAGCAAACTATGGATTTCGGACAATTACTGGTAAGTAAACATATAAATAAATAAAACACATGTTGCGCGCACTGCATTCATAATCCATAGTTTACTAGCCCCCACCCTGCCCCTCCCTCTCCCCACATCACCACCCACCAGCACTCCCACCACCGACCGCTACTGCATAAGGTACTTTGTTCATTGATTGTGTAACCAACAGATAGGCCACCCTTTGCAGGCTGGCTGACACAATCGAAAATAAATTAACATAGGTAGGAAGTGGTCCTTGGAGTCAGAGGAAGGCGCTTGATAATATATATATATGATGTGCTTGCAAACTACTGAGTCATCAACTGTATTCTGAAATAAAATACTACTTTTATATATTATCCTCTGCTTTGCTACTCTGGCGCAGTTTCTTTTACATTCTCTTCAAAGTAAGACTCTAGTCTGCATCCAGTGACAGTCTCCACCTATGCCTTCTATGATGAATACATTCAGGCATCCATCCATTAAAAGTAAATGTCTATCATCCTTTTGTTATATATCGCTTAACAAACCTAAGCTGGTTTCACCAACAACCACCCATGTGTCCACTCCTTTCTTCCTTGCCTTGGCTTTAAGTTTGACACAAACACCGCTGATGATTCTTGCTATCCACTCTCCACCCATACTGTGTCGCCCACCCAGGCAGGCATCTTCTTTCACCTTCTACCCATCCTTCAACAACCCATGCATCTGATTCCTATCAGCCACCTGCATGCTGCTTCCAAAGTATCTTTCTCTGCTAGTCGTATTACATCTTGCCCGTCCTTCCTCCTTCCAACCTTCTTTCTCTTTTTATTCAACACATCCATCAAGGTCATCTGATCTTACTTTTAGTCTTCTCCATAAAACTTTCACAGCTGAGTTGAAGTCAGTGTTAGGACACAGAACGTGGCAAAAGGACAAACAGAGCTGCATCCTCGATAACCGGACTACAACCCCCATGCAAAACCCGGAGGGAACTACGCTACCCATCATGCTGTGCACGGCGCATGCGCGAGGCTTGCACGCGGAAGTGCCGGCATAAAACGGACCGGGACGCAGAGACAGCCGTCGGATATTTTCGAGTCCACAGTGGGAATCTGTGCTTCAACGAAGGTGAGCCGTACCTCTGGAGAGACGTTCTCTCAACTCTTGTTCCCCACGCATTGATGCGCCTGCGCCCCCAGTCCCCGCTCGAGGGTTCGAGCTCTTGAACTCGCGCTGTTAAGCGCCATCGCACCCTGTCCCCGCTCGAGGGTTCGAGCATGGCATACGCGCATTGAAGCGCCATCACACCCTGTCCCCGCTCGAGGGTTCGAGCATTGCCTACGCGCATTGAAGCGCCATCACACCCTGTCCCCGCTCGAGGGTTCGAGCATTACTTACGCGCATTGAAGCGCCATCACACCCTGTCCCCGCTCGAGGGTTCGAGCATTCGCAGTAGCGCATTGAGGCACCACTACACCCTGTCCCCGCTCGAGGGTATTCGAGTGACTTTGAACTCGAGCACGCAGAGCAACAGTCCCCGTTCGAGGGTTATCGAACGAGTGGGCTACACCCTTTGATTTCCCTTACTCTTTCCTTTTGCCCTCTGTTGGAAGATGTCGGGACCGGCATCTATGCAGAGGACGAACTAGGGAGTTAGCTTTCCTCTCCCCCACCCGCTACCCCATTTTGAGTGGCATTGCCGGCCACTGCTTAGCACGGTGTCCTCTGTTGGGTGGCTGTCGGGACCGGCAGTCGTGCAGAGGACGGTTGGACGCCCATAACATCGGCTTCTCCTCACCACTCTGGACCAACAGCTTTGCTGTACTTCTTGTACTCATTTGTCTGATTAAACAACCTGGTTTATCACCGCAATATCCGCCTTTGTTCATTTGTACTGAGTTTAAGGTCCTACGGCTGTACCTACCTCAACCCCGGGGTACTCAGGGGGTTACAGTCAGATAGAAGAGGCCATTGGTTACTCAACTCACGCTGGTAATGCTATTGCTAATGCATTGGTAATGCTAAGTAAAGGGTGTCTCCTTCAACTGTTGTATATTGTTCAGTACAACTTCAAGTTCATACTTAATTAATAAGTCTCACAGCACAGTGAGTGAAGTGTTCCCCTTCCAGCTAGTAATGCCAATAAGTAATGAATATAATTTACCACCGCCCACCACTGCTGCTGGCTCCCGCCGTGGAGCTCCTGCAGGAGCTGCATCTCCTGCCCCCTCCAGAATGACAGCATTACCATCTGCGCTGGCCCCGCCTGCACTTGTGGTTGGTACTGGTAGTACGCCTATAAAAAACATTACACCTTTTTAGATGCCTGTACACCTCCCCCTATTTAGGAAGATTGAAAAAACAGTAAAGTTCAACATACATCATCACTAGTGCAAATTGCGTACTAGAGTAGAGTCAGTAGACAGACATTAGTAGTATTATCTGGTCCCTAGGGTCATCTCTACTCCTACTCTACTCTTTGAAAAGTAAGCCTGAGCCATGTAACCATTTTAGATTCATGTTTACTCTTTTGCGCATGTTACCTCGCAGCTTGTTGTGCAGTAAGAGGCCTTTCAGGCCACATGAGTGCTGCATACAAGTGAAGAGGTCGAAAAACAAGCCACTTTTTTTATGGAGTTCGGTTAGTCCCTATTGCTTAGCCATAATGTTACACTTTTTGGCATGACTGCAAAATGCTTGCATAATTGCATTATACTGTCTAACGTGCACCATTTCCTCATAATAGGCAGAAGATTCCCTTCTACGAACCACAGATTTGCAGAGCTTACGAACGATGCATGTAACCAGTATTTCTGCGTTCAGGGGTCTCCCAGAATTCACACAGATCTTTTGTCTTCTATCAGTATCATGCACTAGTTGTAACAAATGTTTACTGTTTTGATCTTATTTATTTTACATGATGGAGCTGGCTGTAGTAATTTCATAGAACATACAAAGCTTGTTATTTCGAAATAAATAAACCTTTTGAACTTACATATAGACTCTGTGGTATTTGGTGTGGTGTTGTGGACTTACACGAGTGAGTGAGCGAAAGGGTGTTATGTTCTGGGTTGTGTAATAATCATTGGGTATCTTCGTGTGGGGGTTCGGGACCTAATGAGACACTATAGCTAGTCGGTCAGGGAATTGTGGGTTCTGAGTTCTGACTGAGGTGTGAGTAAGGTCCAGCCTCCCATCACCAACATCCTATTTTCTTGTGCATAGTTCTGTATGGCACAGGCACTCGTCACCAGCCGACTGGACTACGGAAACACCCTCTACACCGGAGCCACAGCCAAACTTCAGAAAAGACTCCAACGCATCCAGAACGCCTCCGCACGACTCATCCCCGACACAGCCACATCTCCGGACACCTGAGAGACCTGCACGGGCTCCCTGTCAACAAGAGAATCACGTTCCGACTCCTCACCCACGCACACAAGGCCCTCCACAACCTGGGCCCCAGGTACCTCAACAACCGCCTGACCTTCTACACTCCCACCCGACAGCTGCAATCGACCAGCCACGCCCTCGCCGCTGTTCCACGCATTTGAAGAGCCACAATGGGAGGAAGATCCTTCTCCTACCTGGCAGCCAAGACTTGGAACTCCCTCCCCATCCACCTCCGTCTGACCCAAGACCACCTCTCCTTCAGGAAGCAACTCAAGACCTGGCTGTTCGAGCAGTAGCGGACCCCCCTCCCCCTAGCGCCTTGAGACCCTCCGGGTGAGTAGCGCGCTATACAAATTTCTTGATTGATTGATTGTATGTGGCTGTGCAGAATCACCACAACAATAGTAGTATGTACTACTATCCTAACAAACATACTCGTCAAACATCTGGTTGTGCATTTTGTTGGTGGGAATTGTCAAAGCCTCGAGATTAAAGAGGAAAACCCAAAGGACAGGAGTGGACCCAGTGACTACAGCTATTGGTCTATCTGAGCTTTATTCAAAAGAAAACCTTAAATAAAGAGTGGCCAACTGAGCAAGCTTAGCTACCGATAGTCTAATAGTAGTAGTACAGAGAGTCATAGCAGAGGCAGTTAGAAGGAACTTAAAGGCAGGGATAACCAGAATTTGGAAACAGATAATCAAGATCAAAGAAGCTTTTGTAAAAAATTGAATTAGGAAGTGGAACCGTAATTAATAGCTCGGAAAAATGAAGGTGCGTTAAAAGTGAAATATAATTGTTAATGTAACCACTGGAGGACAGAAGGGGGCCAGCAGCAGGGCCCTCGGTAGAGGAGCGCTCCTCTGGTGGTTGTTGTCCCGCCGACTCGGACTCCGTCTTCTTGCCCCTGGGTGCTGATCATGTAAGAAATAATAAAGAAAGAGACAAACATTAATGAGTGCTGTGAAACAAATAAATCATTAAAAAAACGCTCAAAAACATTTTAGGAAATAACAATTGCAATAAAATTGACCTATCTAATCAAAACGACTACTGGCTTGCAGGATTCACGGACCGTCTACTTATTATGAACACTAATCAAATGTTCCATAATCATTCTGATTCCAGAATACTAACGAAGCCTAAGTACCACCTGACCTACACCACCTATTCCAGATGGGCCAATTGTTCAGTAAGTCTGCATTTCCATTTTATTTTTGCCTTCAAAAATCATGCATAGATGAGATGGAGGACACATGCATAAATTTGTGCATACACCAAATTGTTGGTTGGTTGCGTCTGCGTCGTCTGTTGTTCTGCTACTGACTGACAATGCTAAGCCTACCACTCACTAAACAAACTACAAAAGGTTCTATGGAGGACTAGGGTAAGCAGCACTCAGTGACAGAGGAGGCGTCACGCAGACCGTAAAAAAAATTATGAACTAATACTAAGTAAACCTATTATCCATCCATCACTATTTCACAGAAGGACAATGGAAGGACTAGACTCTCTCTAGCAATAGCATTAACCAACTTCAGTTCTCTAAAGTAAACTCTTACATCAATAATCAGCACAAGCTAACGCAAAGTTGCAACCAAGTAAGAGTAGTGCCGAGCAGCACCTGTGTCTTACAATCATAGAAGATTTTGAAACTTAATTTACCTGCAATGTAACTAAGTGCACCAGTAATCGTGTTATTCGTCAAAAAATTATACACAGTACTTATTCTACTATATATTAGCTACTCACCAAGCCCCACGACCTCGACGCCTAGCAGGTCCAACAGGTCCTGCTCCCAGTCCAGGATGTCTCCCCACCGGTGGGCCAGCTGGTTGTGGGTGCGCCGGATCCCTGAGCCGCGAAACACTGCCCAGCGCACCTTCGCCCACCGGCGGTGAGTCTCCTGGGTAAGGTACCTGGAGCCTGGCCTGCCGCCTGCTGCCAAGGTCAAGGGGAGGTGGCACTGGATGAAAAAAACAAGTGCAGCCACCTCCGTCTCGCCGAAAAGCTGCCGGGCCTGCACCCCTGGCGGGCGCATTCTGCCTCAAGGCAGCCAGCTCTTGGGTGCAGGCGCCTTGCCCTTGGAGCAGGTACTGCTGCCCTTGGCCATGGTTCTGGGGTGGAGGCGGAAAAGAAAAGAAGGGAAATATAAAGTTAGGGGGAAGAATTAGGAGCTTAAAGAAAGAAGTAAAAAAGTTAAAAAAACACAGTAAAAGTAGAAATAAATGCAAACTATAAACTTAGGGACAGAGAGAGATAAATGATAAATAAAAAAAGTGAGAAAACCAGTGAAAAAAACTAAGGATTGCAAAGATTAAGTATGGATAGAAACCTAGTCCCAGAACCATAGCATAGAGTGAAAAAACAAGATGGCCGTGCCCATCGCGACCGCATGGGTAAGTTCGCGCGATATTTCTCGCGGGCACGCACTAGTCATCATGAACAAGTAAATAGCGTTCCCGAACATGACATGCGCTTCACGAAAACGCTATATGCGACCCGGAACAGGAAATAAGGCATCGCGAGTGGGTGGGACAATTAAAAAAACAAGATGGACGGACCCATAGGCAACCACATGGGTAAGTTCGCGAGCTGCTATCCCCCGAGCACGCAAACAGCGCCCCGAACACGCCCAACGCGCTCCAGAAAAAGAAAAACGCATCGCGAACGGGCATGACAAGCAACAACGCATGCTTCCGAAGCTACGCGAAGCTCGCGTAGTGCAAGAATATCTTCGCGTAGCGCGACTACGCGCACTACTCCCAGGCCTAGTCTTATCTTGAACCTTGCAAACCACAGTTCTAACAGTGGCACCAGTGTGTGGAGTTGTTACTGTGTCATTGGCATGTAATGGTCTCTAGCGGCCAAACCCCCAATGTCTTTGCTGCTACTGTCTGTCCCACTCTGCAATGGCAGGTCTCTAGACCCCTGTGATGTGTGGACAATGAGGATGATGAGTGTGGCCTGCGTCTTTTCATAAGTGGCCACCTGGATTAACAGCACTCTAAATTGTATGGGTGCACTATACTCATGGTTTAAACGCACTCACATGCATTTAATCAAAGTTATATTAGCATCGAAATGTAGTGTGCACATTTAAGTAGGACTTTGTATGTATTATTGAAACCTATAATTCCTGTATGTATAATTTGCAGGATGAAATATTATTTGTGCAATTTGTGTCTGGTGTAAGTTGCCTGAATTGTAGGCCCAAACTGCAAGTTGTGTTGAGTTTTGTTTCTCCTTGGATTGCTCAAGAATTATAATTAAATGAATCCTTTTTCTGTTCGAAGACAGTATGTTCTCATCCTACTGCAGGTGCAGGAATTCAACCTCATTGTTCTTAGATTTAAGAAGATACCCAGAATGTCTTTGAAGAAGCTGGAAGGCGAAAAGGGATGACGCCTTTCGTTTCTCGCCTATCTGAAAACCAAGGCCATTGGAAGAAAAAATTATTTAATTAGAGCTTCTGTGTAAACTTACTGAAAAATGTTGCAAATGGAAAAGTTTATCTTATGACGTATTGTGGGTTGAACATTGACTTTTTTTATGATGCGTAAGCACAGATTTGGGAGACTTCTGCTTATTTTCAGAGGAGAAGGAGCATCCTAAAACGAGCTCCATAGCTTTAAGATATCAGACCCATTTGACGTGAGTACTTCTTAGGTAGGCAACACGTGCTGACACCTTTGGGATAGACTTGGGGAAATAGGTAGGATTTCCATGTAGAGCAATACAGGGAAAATTACTTTTCTTTTCTTCTCTAATAAAAAGAGATTTGGACTCAGATTCTATTCTTTGTTGCATTTTGATTTTGGAGTTCATCATATTATGCCTTTTGTGCTGAATGAATTATATTCGTAGATTCAGCTCTGTATTGATTTTTATATATCTGTATACTCTGATATTGAGGTGTTTTATATTCAATTATTTTTGGCCTTATAATAAATCAACAAAACTGAAAGTCGGAGTCTGTGGTCCTTTAAAAGCATGACCTAATTGAAAGTATAACCTTGCATTGTTTTGCTCCCCTCAAACACTTTTAGCGGCTATAAAAAGACCATGTGATTTGAATTTAGTAGGGAAGACAAGGAGTATAATTTGGCGTAATCATCGATGTTGACTGACGGTCTTTTTATCACCATCAAGGTGTTGATTGAGTAGTTACAGTCCAGTCATGGCTGGTGAAGTTACTGATGCAGTCTCTGACCAGGCTGATGCAAATACCATAGCAGTTGTAGCCTCAACTGGGCCGATGTGAATGATATGAACACCATGGCAGTTGCAGCCCAAATTGGAACAATGCAAACATCATGACAGTTGCAGCTCCAAATGGGCCAATGCAAACACCAAGGCAGTTGCAGTCCCACTGGGTCGTTGCAAATACTATTGCAGTTGAAGCCCTGACTGGGCCAATGTGAATACCAAGGCGATTGCAGCCCAAACTGGACAGTTGTGTGGAAGCATGCAAACCTTTTGTGATTCTCAGTGAGAACCACAGAGAGACCGGAAAACCCTCTGCACTGTGGGTTGCTTCTGGCTTTTCTCTCATGTAATCCATTTTCTCTCAGTGTTCCTCGGACCAGGAACATGCTGGGCTTTTCCTTTTTGACAGTCTCTCCTCCTGCAGAGCCAGGCAGATTCCTACCCTTCTCTCGGCAGGCAGGGAGGAATGCTTCTAGGTACTAGGCAGGTACTCAGCTATGTTGATAGTGTAGACTTTAGGTGATGTCCCCTCTCCCCTAGGAGACTGGCTGTCAGACAGACACTAGTTCATGTCACACATTTGTTATTTGAGTACTCTTCGAAACACTCTATTCTTTGGTCGAACTTGGAACTGGAAAAAAAGTGTTGTTGTTCTTGTCCCACTTTCGAAACATTTTCTAGACTGATGAAATGATTTTACTTTCTCAAACTTCAGGACCAGCTTGAGGTGAAGCGTTTTCAAGTGTCCTTCTCAGAATACTTCCAGAGCCTTTATCCAAATTGATGCTTCTTGCAACTGATGGCACTGGGGCTGTCTCCAAACTAGTGCACCCACAACATGGGCACCAAGAAGTGTGAGGTCACCAGACTGTCATCAGCCTCTCTGAAGCAATAATCATGGATAGACAAAAGGGCAAGCCTGACCCACAAACTTCCTCACCTTTAACAACAGAAACTGTAGTTCCACCCTTCGTTCCTACTATCCACCTAATCAGCAGTCCCTTAATAACTAAGGAGCATATTTATGAGCCCCTTGCGCCATCATAGCGTCTCTTCTTGTGGTACTCTGGCAGGGCAAACCACAAAATCATATTTATGAGACAACGCAAAGCCACTTTGCATGGCTTTGAATGGCCTCATAGATTTGTCGTAAGGCAAGGCAGCACAAAATCACTGCATTGCCTTACTCTGTGCTAGGGAGGCGTTCCATGGGCATTGCGGTGGGTGGTACAAGACTACGTAAACCTGGGTATGGGGCAAAACCTACGTGGCCACGTGGAGCATTACCTTCTTCAGTAATTGCTGCGTAATATAACGCTGCTTGTGGAGGGATGAGTAAATCTGAGATTCTTCCATAAGGGCACTATGTGATGCCCTGTCTGCGCTTCCGCCCATTATTCAAGATCACCAAGCTTGATTCCCCCATACCAGATCCTGGGTGCTCTTGCTTCCGTCCTGATGATGACCTCAATTTAAATGCGGTCAAAACGTCGTCGACAACAGACCTACATGGACTCTCCTACCATATTGTTAAAAATCGTGTATAAAAGGAGTCATATGCATTTTTAATGATGATGCACTGTTGTTTTGTTTATTCCATCACCCCTCACTGCATCTCTTCTTCACTAAAAGCATGAGCACCAGGTATTTTCTTTGCTAACACGTATACATTGGATTTAAAACATGCAATGAATAAATTAATTGTAAAAGAACCTACCTCTTAGTCTATCTTCATTATATGCCTTGGTACTTTAAATTAAATACACCCTCTGTCCTCGTCTACGAGGAATGAGTTTATTTCGATGTAGAGATTAAAATCCTAGTCAACCATTGTTTCTTTAACATACACATACTGCAACACACCCACCTGAGATGCATACAGGATATCAGCGCAAGGTTGTGAGCATTCACATAATAGCAGACAAGATGGCCAGTAGGCTACTCTCTCACTCAGTGAGACTGACTTCAGACTGAACTTTGGGGCAGTCTGGCACTGCCAGATGTGGCAGCTTGTAAGGGCCAGTGCATGGCACATATTTTTTGTGTTCCTGTCGACCGTGACAGGATGAAAAAACAGTCCACTGATTTACCCTTTCAAGCTGGCTGATCTGGCATCACCAGACTACTATGCGTCTAGAATGCCCAATCCAGCTCTGCTCTCAGTGACTCAGATACAAATGTCAAACTACAAAAAACAGCACCAATGGTATGTACATATAAGAGAAAGGAGTGATGTCATATCAGCAAAACTCAAGCCCAACCACGGTATGTTCAACATCAGCAACATTGGTCATCTACAGTTCAGCAAAGCGTGAACCGTGACGCCAATGAGAAATTAGAGGCAGTGGAGATAGGATAGAAAAGTGGAATATTTCAGGTCTGGTTTGAGAACTGGGGGTTTGAGACAGATTCCACATGGAGGGAAAGGTCGGGGTCACATGAGAACATGAATAGGCAGCAAGCGGAAACAATAGCACTAGCAGATAATGGGGAGAGCAGGATTGAATGAATTAAACAGTAAGTAGGTAGAAAAATACATATAGGTCATATGGGAGGAGGTGTGGTGAGCGGCCAGAGCGCTGACTCTGGAGCGCGGGGCTCGCGGTTCGATCGCCGGAGGCAGCTCGGATGGCCCCCAGCACCTTGAAACCCTTAAAGAGATGATATGTTCACGCTTTACAAATAGGAGTTACTTTTATTAATTATGGGCAGCAGAAACAAAGATTATATTTATTTGCAGATAAATGGGAGCAAGAAACATTACAGGTGCCTTGGACAGTGAAGGCAAGATATGACAAACTGACCAAGAATGTGATGGACAACAGACACACATACAAGAGAAACGAGCACAATTGGTAGTAGTGAAGAAGCACACTAAAAGAGTGAGGACACTAAAAGAGTCTGTAGACTAAAGAAAAGTGGAATTAGAACAAAGAGAGCACTGAGATGGCGTCCATGAGGTTATAGAGACAGGAGCTTATGTTTCCCTAGAGTTCTTCTGAAGAACCGAATTGAAACTCTGAAAGGAAGGGTGCATTATTGAGGACATGCCAGATTTTGGGATCTAAAGAGCGTGGGCTTTTTCTTGAAACAGGAACTGGGGGACATGGAGGCAAGACAATTACTGCAAAATAAATCATGCTTTACATTTATTGATCTAAATTATTGAAGTCGGCATATCGTGAACAATGTTTTTCGAATCTGAATTCTTTAGTGTAATGTTTCGATGAAGGAGTTAGGGCGATTTATTTATTTTTGAACATAACTATATTGGGGTTCTCTGCCTTAGAGAGCACACCTGCTTGAGATTCCTCGACCAAGACAGCATGGCTTTTTCTTGCGTCTCACCTGGAAATGCAGCAGAAAAGACAGGGTACACGTCCAACTGGCTGTTTGGCAGCCACTGAAGGATGTGTTTGCCTATTTGGGCCTTTATCAATAACTCCTGCACTTTTGACCCTATCGATTTCAGATTTTAAATCACAGTCAGGCGCCAGAATAGATAAGCTGAAGTGCTGTCTAGAATTGTGTGCATCATTCGCATGTATGAATCAACCAGATGAATCAAACCCAACCCCTGGTCTAACCATGCAGGTTTTGCACAGATTAATCATTACAAACATCGGGCCTCATTTATGAGGCTGTGCGTCACTTTTACGCCGCCGGTGCATCACTTTTTGTGCCATATTTACAAAGTGTAAAGTAGATGCATCACTTTGTAAACCCCTGCGCTCATTATACCTGCGCCAGGTATAATGTAAGCAAGGGGGGCGTTTTGACGCAAGAAAGGGTCATGGAAGTGACGCAGTGAAATCTATAAGGTTCTACTGCGCCATTGCTTGGCCGCTAATGCGTCAAAATCTTACGCCTGCTTCATGGCAGGCGTAAGACTGACACAGGCACTAACAACATGGGATTTGCCCATGTGAAAGTACACATTGCTGGAGTTGCATCACTTTTGTGACACACTCCAGCAATGCGTCACTTTTGCGCCTACAGGTACGTCAGAAATACTGACATATCTGTAAATCCTTGCGACATGACGTGTCATATTATAAATATGACGCATCAATCATGTCGCAAGGAGTGCGCACTGAGAAGTGACGCATCGCTGCTTTCACGCACCGATGCGTCATTTCTCATAAATGAGGCCCGTCGTTTTTACAGTGATTGCTGACACAAGTGATGATGTAAAACTGCACTCACAAGAGTGCAAAATTACTTACACCAAAGCTTATCTAGGTAATCCAGCTACAGGACTCTTTGACAGGTCCATTGGCCTTCACTGTAGCTTTACTACTTGGCGGAGGAATACATGTGGAATGCACACGCCACGTGACCTGAAGAACATCACTCACATACTCATTAGTGCCGGGGTTGCATCTCAGTGATGTGATGCCACAGGAAAGCTCCTCAGCGCTGTACACAACAATACGCAAATACACGAGAAATAACGTTGTTCTTCAATCTCCAAACGGAAAGTCTCTCGCCACAATTGTCTATCTCTTGTCCTCCATCTTCCCGACCTGTCCCTACTCCATCCACCGACCACAACGTCTGTCACAAGCAGGACGCAGCCTTCAAGCGCGCACTGCCAGTTTGGACCATCAACTCCTGTCGCTTGAAATAGCAATGAGAATGACAGCCAGAGTTCCTAAAAAGCCAACTTCGAAGCAGCATGATATGTTTTTAGGAGCCGCCATTGTTATCTTTCTGCTGCAGTGCTTCCACTTTGCAGGGCTATTTGTTGTCTTGGTTTTCCTGCAGGGAATATCTTGTATCTGTAATGACTTGCATAAAAGTGGATACGGAAACAAATGGCAGCAGAATTTTTATAATAGTTGTTTTCCATAGTCAAACTAAATATAATACTGGAGGGTGGGGAAACAGCTATGATTGGCAGATTTTCTCAAAACGCAGACACTATGCAAGGCGCCGTTCCAATGTGTGAGAGCACATTCCTATCATTATACCTGTCCCCTCAATTCTTTATGGAATGTGCATACTTCTTAAAGTTTCGAAAAACCTAATAGGTTTGTTTACAGATAAAAAGCAGAAGATTTGTATTTTCACACAAGCTTGCATTGGAGTAGAGGAAGTTGTAAAAGAGAGTAAAGAAATACATTCATTTTGGCTAGAAAATGAGTTTCTGTTGTCTAAAGTGGGAGTGTTGACACTGGCTGTACATATTAGGAGACATTTACATTCTCAGATATATCAGTGCACATACTACTCAGGCCCCTATCTTTATCCACACCACATTTGTGGCTGTAGTTCTGGCAGACAGCTCAGACCCCAGTCTGCTCACTTCAGGGCATATTTAACAAAAGTTCACGCAACGCAGGACAGCAATCAAAGTTGCTGTGTTGCATTGCATGAGCGGGAGAGAGCTGGAAAGATCCATGTCTATACTAAGATATGGTGCCCTTCAGCTCCCTCCTAGTGCTGGTGCACTCGTGACTGCCTAGCCCTAACGCAAGCACCTTTGCACGATTCTTCAAGGGTGCCTGCGTTATAGGCAGGATTGGTTTGTGCAGGAAGGCATAGCTTCCTGCACAAAACAATCTTGTATGGCAATTTCCTCCATCTATGTGTGATGCAGAATGCATCACACATAGAAAGAGGAAGTAACGAGAAGAAATAAAGATTCTCTTTGTTACGCCTCACTGATGAAGGTGTAGCATTTTTAAGAATTCCCAGGTTTACTAGCTTTAATAACTCTGGGCATGTGGCAAAATCCATGGGTGGATGCATGGGAACGCCCACGCTCTACACATGGAACATATGTTAGACGTACTGTAAAGCAACGCAAGGGGGTGCATTGCATTACATATTCTTTATCAAGCCACTCAAGGTGACACAAGTCAGCCCTTGCATTGCTTAATAAATACCATCTAACATTTTGCATGATTGCTGCACCAAAAAAGTGACACAACCACGATTCAACAGAACTTGCCGCAGGCGGTAGTTTTGATATTATTGTTGCTCACTCACTCTGGAATTCCCTTCCATAATTTCCTGCACTTTGTAAAGCTTTGAAGACTTGGGTGCACATTTACTATTCTTACTACTCTTTCACATAACGCGGCACAGCAAGGGAACTTGATGTGCTGTTTTGCATGAAAGGGAGAGAGCAGATATGCTCCATATTTACAAATATTTGGAACATTTCTCTCCCTAGCCCAATGCAGGTACCCTTCCACCGGGCATACCTGTCGGCACAAAAACAATCCTTAGAGGCATATTGTTATGCCTCTGTCGGGTGGGGTGTGCACCATTTTGACACAAACCCAGGTTTACAAGTCTTGTTGACCTGCTGGATCATTACTTTACTTAGGCTCCCTCTTCATTCCGGAGGTTTGATCAGCCAGTTACCTTTCACTGTGGGCATACAACTCACAAAGACTGTACTTGCGATTGTGGTCCTTCATCTGTGTCACTGGCTGTATATACTGTTGTGGTACTTATCCTATGTCTCTGGGCCATTGTGCTGCTTCCTTCTATGTTGCTGATGGTATTAATCAATTATTCGGGATTGATAAAGCGCGGCTAATCACCAGATTAGGCTATCCGGGTGCTTGCAGACCCTGGAGCCATTTGCGAAAAGCCAGGTCTTGAGTGCCATTCAGAATTCCAGAAGTGAGGTTATGATCCAGAGTTGAGTGGGGACACTGTTCTAGATCTTTGCTGCAATGTCAGAGAAGGAGCATCCTCCACTTCTGCTTCAGTAGATGTGGGGAGCATGGGCTAGTGAGAGGGAGGTGAAGCATAGTCTTCTTGATGGTTGGTGGAAGCTCTGGTGTTTGTTAATGTAGGCAGGCCCTTGATCATGTAGATCATTGTTTGGGTTGGTAAGCAGCTTGGATTGGCATCTCCTCTGTATGAGGCGACAGTGAAGTTGCCTCAGAATGGGTGTAATCTGGCGTCATCGGAGAAAGCCGGAGAAAAGCCTGACTGTGGCGTTCTGTATGTCTGAAGTCTCTGTAGAAGGTTTGTGTTGCAATTCCTATGGAGAGGGCGTTGCCCTATTTCAGTCAACTGGTGATGAGGGCCTGTGTCAAGTTGCATCTCATGTGTAGGGGTAGCCCCTTGAAGGTCTTACAAAGCATGCGCAGAGCAAGGAAGCATGCGGAAAAGTCTGCGTTGATCTGTGATTTCACAGTGAACTTGTTGTCAATGATGATTCAGAGGTTTCTGGTGTGTTTGGAGGGAGTGGGGTGCGGGTCATAGGTTTGATGGCCAAAAGGAGTTGTTCCATGTGTTGCTGCTGTTGCTGAAGATCAGTCCTTTTGACATCTTTGTGTTCATCTGCAGACAGTTGTACTTCATCCTGTCGGCTACGCTTGTCATGCATCTGTGGAAGTTGGGTCTTGTGGTGGTGGTGTTGTGAACGAGTGTGAGGATGAAATTATGTTGAGATTGTGGGATCTGATGATGTTGGCCAGGTGAGTCATATATGAATTGAAGAGTGCGGGGCCGAAGGATGAGCCCTGGGGGACACCACAGGTGATCTCCTTCGGTTCGGATGTAAAAGATGGGAGGTGGATCCTCTGAGTTCTTTCGGTGTGGAAGGAGGTGACCCATTTGAACACGTCCACTTGAATGCTGATGTGGTGGAGTCTTTTGATCAGTGTGTGATGAGATACTCTGTCGAAGACTGCAAAGAAGTCAAGAAGGATCAGAGCCACTGTTTCTTTTCGGTCAAAGAGGGTTCGGATGTTGTCAGTGGCTGAGATCAGGGTGGTTTTAGTGCTGTGATTACTGCGGAAGAGGGATTGGGAAACGTTGAGTAGCTGGTTCTGCTTCAAGTGCGTCCTGAGTTGCTTGGTAATGATCTTTTCCAGTACCTTGGCTGGGAATGGGAGCAGGGAGTTTGGTCAGTAGTTTTTGGGGTTGCTGGGGTCAGCGGAGGGTTTTTTCAGTAGAGGTCTGACTTTGGCATTTTTCCAGACATTGGGAAATGTTGCGGTGATGATAGAGGTGTTGAGCAGGGTGGTGAGTTCCTGGCCAAACCTTTGAATTATGAGGTTTAAAGAAGTGGCGCAGGCATGGGTCTGTGGGAGCTCCCAAGTGGATGGATTTCATGGTGGAAGTGGTGTCCTGGGTGGCGTTGGGGTTCCTGGTGGTCAGACTGTGGTTCGTGTCAGTTGTGGTTTGGGCATATCTGTCAAGGAAGACCGTAGGTGTAGGTTAAGGTTTGAAGCTTCTGTATATGGTTGCGATCTTCTTGTGGAAGAAGTCAGTAAGGTTGCCACATAGCTCCTTTGAAGGCGTGAATTTATTTTCACGGGCAGCTGGGTTCGAGAATTCCTTAACGATGCTGAAAAGTTCCTTGGTGTTGTTTTCACTGATTTTGATGCGGGCAGCTAGGACTTTCTTTTTTGTTGCCCTCAGCAGGTGATGGTAGGAGTAGATTTTGAATGCTGTCCTGTCAGAGGTGTCCTTGCTGGTACACCATCCCCTCTCTATCTGTTAGCTGTCTTCTTTTGCTCTTCTGAGTTCATGGGTGTACCAACTGCCCTTTTTGGGGATGATGCTGCCGGCGCAATAGGTGATCCAGAAGTTGAATTTCTTCACTCCTTGTTTGAGATTGGTGGCAATAGCAAGGTTGGAGGTGTTCAGAGCGTCCGTCCATCTGGCCTCTGAGATTTTGTTCCACCTCAGGTGGAGGGTGCTAGTCATCTTGGGGTGGCAGTGCGGGAGTTGGAGATGCGGAGGTGGATGATGGAGTGATTGGTCCATGTGAGTTCTGTGACGTAGCTGTATTTGACGCAGTTACTGGAGGTGAAAATAGGTCCAGCATATGTCCTGCGGTGTGTGTAGGCCCAAGGTACCCTTACGGGCAGGGGTCAATGTATGTGAAAGGTAGGATGTGTACTAGTATGTGTGACATGTCCTGATCGAGAAATACTGTGTATTTCATCTTTTCACTATTGAAAGGCATTCTGTCCCATAGGCTTACATAGGAGTTGTTTTGTAACATCTTACAAATATAATTTTGCATTGGAACGAGATAGAGAAGTGGAGTTTAGGCTCTCTGAAATCAGAATCTAATAACACATCTGTTTAAATTATGTTTTTGAAAATGGCACTTTTAGAAAGTATATCTCCAGACACTTGGAATCTCATCGGGCATCAAATTCAGGATGCACAGCAAGTGTAGATGAATCATTCAATAAAGTTCAACCATCTTCATTCAAACTCAGTCGGTTGTATTCCAAAGTAATTTCAAACTAATCTATGTTTTCATTTACAACATTCCATGTTTCATCAAAGTTCAACGAGTGCCCTACAGGCTTTGCTCATGTGACAAACAGAAGTTCAGAATCATGTATAATCCAACGTGAAGAGTTCTTGACCCAATGCATTTTGGGCAATTGCTACCCTTCCTCAGGGGTAACCACTGTAAAATCCAAATACAGCCACGTGTTATATACCTTATACATGTCCTTGGTTTATACGTATGACTCAATTAATTACAGCTATGTTTTATAACTGTGCCCCATATTACAGTGCTCAAAATTAATAGTGTCTACAGTTTAAATCAACATAAACTCTGACCAGTGCTCACTGAGTGCTCTTCTTGTGTGCTCCCTTAAAGAGCCCGTACTGATAGTGATCTCCCCTTACTATCGATCCATCCCTCCCATTTACAACTCAAGCATACACGTAAAATTAAAAAGAACATTTATAAACACACTTACATTACTGCCTGGAGCATTTGAAAAATATCAAATAAAATGGAACGATGGTGTGCACTCCAATATTTTTAATGTGCATAATGTACTTTTAAAAAGCATACCCTTTCTTATTTAACAATTCTGTGTGTCTCTGCTGTTTTGTGTATTGACTGTCTGGTTTTGGAGTGACAGGGGCGGAGGATGGGCATTCACTGTAAACAGCCACAAGGGGGGTGAGGTGTCCTTCCTTTCCTGGGTCACTCATAGGTGAGCTGAATAGACCTTTGCTGCATTTAGAGTGGTGGGAGGAGTTTCACTAGTACCTGAATAGGCAGTATCTCCTCTGCAGAATGCTGTCTCCACCTCCTGCAGTGATGTTGAACCAGAAAGGATAGAACTGGTTGGGACTGGGCTCAGAGACCCTTGTGACAAAGAAAACAAAGAGGAAATGGGGTATAAGTATTGGACCTTAGATCCCAGAGAATTAGATCACTTCTGGACTCAAGAGGAACCTTTGCCAAGGAGAAGAGCTGGAGAACTGTGAGAACGAGTACTGCCCCTTTGCTGTTTGCTTTGCTGGGTTAGCCTGTAATTGTTGCTTCTGTCAAGGAAAGGACAAAGACTGGAACTTTGCTGTGAACCTGCTTGAAGAAGAATATCCACGGGCTTGTGTGTGCTGGCTTCCTGTTCTGAAGTCTCAGGGACCCAAAGACATTACCTGCAACCCACTGACCAGCACCTGGACTCCTGCATTAAAAAGGGTACAATTACAGTTCCTAGGAACTGAGATTGTATGGTTGGTGCTACAACACAAGAAAACCATCAGCGATGCCGCGACCTGCAACAAGGTCGGGAGGCACCGCTCGTGAAGTGCACAGCACACTGCCCCGCCTGCATCACAGCTCTGACGCTCTTTGATGCCTGCAATTATCGGCCTTCCTGGCGCCAGAGCTTGAACCGATGCTGTCACTGCGAGCGCCTGCATCACGTTATTGTGGAGCCGATAACCGACGAGGGTGACTTCTCACACTATTAGACTTTGCATCGCCTCACCGGAACCGACACCTCACCCCCGAGGCTGCCTGACTTCTCCTGTCCTGGACTCAACACATCACCTCCTTGGAGACACACCCCCTTGCCTCCCCTGAGGCAAATATGGAACCGGCCTCAACCTTGGCACCAACGCCTCACCTCGACGACATCGTCCATAGATTTCATTTCCAAGGTACTGTTGTTTGGTGGTCTGTGTGACTCCGTGCCCAAAGCCGTGCACCCTCACGGTTGGCGCTGTCACGATGTTGTAATAGCCCTAAGTGGACCTATTGGTTTTCTACACGTTTTGTATGTTGGATTATTGTTGTTTTAGTTTTTTTTGGTTTAGATAAAGATACTTTATATTACTAAACTGGTGTGATGTTCATTTGTGGTACTTTTACTGTGTTACTGTGTGTGTTTTGAGCACAAATACTTTACACATTGCCTTTGGGATAAGCCTGTATGCTCGTGGCAAGCTACCAAGGGATTGAGCAGGGGTTGTCTAAAGTGTGTATCCTCTTTACGCTGACTAGATGCAAGGGTCCCTATTTGGACAGAGGTACCTATTTCTGTCAACTATAGACCCCCATTTCTAACACCTTTGTATAGAGTAGAGTATGTATCAAGAGAGATTTGTGTCTTTTTACTGGAAGCATAATGCTCAAGAAGTTAGTGCATATTTTATTTAAATGGGTATGTGAGATGGCATGACTGGTATGTGGGATGGGCATTCCAGAGCAGGTCAGCATAGTCTCATGTGGAGTTGGAGAAAAAGAGCTGCTTCCATTGTGCTAATTTAGAGTTGAGTTTGTTCAATGAGGAAATCACTGCACCTCATTTTTCGACTGGGTAAGGAGTTTTGGGGAGGTGGAAAACACTCAAATTTAGTGGAGATAAGGTTGCTCAAGATATGGAGACGTGGTTAACTAGATTACATTGCACTTGCCAAGAACAAGGCTGAATGAGGTGTTCTGTCTCACATGGAGACATTAGTTGATTACCTACTGACAATCTGCATTACACAGTGTTTGATTCATCCCCGTCATAGACCTTAAACCTTGAGGGTGACTTGTGCCCTGCAGACACTCAAATTTAGTGGAGTTAAGATTGTACAAGATATGGAGACGTGGTTAACTAGATTACACTGCACTTGCCAAGAACAAGGCTGAATGAGGTGTGCTGCCTCACATGGAGAAATTAGTTGATTACCTACTGATAATCTATATGTCACTGTGTTTGATTCATCCCCGTAATAGACCTTAAACCTTGAGGGTGACTTGTGCCCCGCAGGCAACACTTCCTTCTTCGTAGCTAGATAGATATTACATTTTTTACTCCTTCCTACCTAACGGATACCATAGGACGAGGTACCATCCTTGAACGGTTGTATTGTTTACATCAGCATCAAAATATGATCAACTCATACAGTGACCACCAGGATGGCGTGAGGGAGGTGATGCGAAATAATCAAATCGAAGTAAGGATCATCACCCGGACCACTTCCTTCCTCTTCCTTTTTACTGTTTTCATACATTGAGGACTTTTCAGTGAGGCACAAACCACTTGGTCATCAGACAAACATGGCTTGATTTAGTAAGCTTTATTCCATGAGTAGGTGTGACTTACTCCTTAAGACTAAATTGCAAATCAGCAGAACTGAGATCTGCTGCATCAAAGGTGTCAGCAGAGAGGCTCCCCATTGGGGCTAGTACTGGGGAATAAAGGTGTCAACGAACTGAGGTTACAGTCCGACAGATATTCCGTGTAGAAAACATGGCAGTCTGCCGAGACAGTTACACTACATTTTGTGGGGTTAATCTAGACATGAGCAAGAACCAACGGAGTCTGCTTGTTTGCCTTAAAGATCAGCAGCGACATCTATGCCCTCAAGATGGCCGCCCTATCTTTTTACCCTTGCATCATATGCCAAAAGTGACCAAAAGTGAAATAAAACCCAAACCAGACATCCAGAGACTGAATTTCAACCATCGCTGGAGAAGACCTGTTTGTGAAAATGGAGGGCAGCACTTAGGTCAGATTTAGATGGAAGTCTGACATAACGTTAGGCCCAAGCAACAGGGAAGGTTAAAGCACCAGCCCTTCAGGACAGAAGCAAAGATAGGGTGCCCTGATCCACAATGCTCTCATCTTCGCTAACATGCACTATGGAACTGAGGTTAGCAGTCAATAATTGAGGAACGGCTCAAAGAAAACCAGTTGCAACGGTCACAAGATTAAAGGTAGATCCAGAGACTGCGTAAGAGATCTCCCCATGGTTTTGTTCAGAAAAAGTTTTAACACAGGGTAACCCCATTATTATTTCAGTTTCCCCTTCGGTACATCACTCGGTATTACCATACTGCCATTGAGCGGATTTCAAATTAGCAAAATATAGGTTTTGTTGAAGTTTCGAAACAAAGTCTCTTTAAAAGAGACATTTAACTCTATAAGGGACCGGGCTCCTTTAGGCACGTGAGTCTTTCATTTTGTTTTTCAGCTACCATAGTTTGTATTTATTTTAGCTTTATTAATGTTTGACGCACTCTGCTGTCTGTCTCCCAGAGCTGACTTTTGAGCTTCTTTCTGCTCATCTAGCGTTAAGTGCCCTGGTCGAATTGTCTATTGTGATACAAATCAATTAAAAAATTAACGAAAACGCATTTGTGACCCTAAAAGTAAACAGAGAGGGTTATATTAATTAAAAATGTGTTCTCCCATAAGTGATGGTGAACAAGCTATGTCACAGTTGCTGCATAAGGCATATTATCCAAGGAAGGCACTAGAATAGTTCACATATTATTTTTGCATCCACTCGTAGTTTATGCAAGACAGCAATCCTTATTGACTGGGGAATAATTACCTTGTTTTATCGTCAGTGCTTTGTATTTAACTAAAGCAATATACTACCAGTGACCAGCGTGGCACTTCAGACAGTTTTAATAGACTTCCGCACAATATATTCCCAAACGCTGGAGATGCATAATCAATATTTTGTCGTATGCGAACGTTTAATTGGATGTTTCATTGGGCCGCTGGAGCGTAGTTGTAACAGTCTGCGTTTTTTTTCATTTCTTTTTTACTTTCTTCAGTGCCCTGATGTTTTTCCCTCGGGCAATAGACTGTATCAGTTTGATGGCGAAGCAAGACATACGAGGTAAGAGATCCTTTTAGCCCTGCTGCCTGGGGATGAATTTAATGGCCCCTGTGCACAGGCCGGACTTGCCGTCCGGGCGTCTGACATTTCCCGGGAGGCTGG
Organism: Lissotriton helveticus; assembly: GCF_964261635.1. NCBI lineage: Eukaryota > Metazoa > Chordata > Amphibia > Caudata > Salamandridae > Lissotriton > Lissotriton helveticus. The sequence continues at coordinate 1,909,982,913 of NC_136059.1, forward strand.
AAGGGTGGGGGCCGTTTCGAAACAGGGGAACGGCTTTGCGGAAGTGCTGCATTATTGGCCCCCAGCAACAAAAGCAGCAAGCAAGTATAATCCAGCGTATTTGTTGTTTCCAGCCTCCCGGGGCCAACCTGTGGTTCACACTTGCAGTTTCAGAGCGGGGCCTAATCGACGGTGATGCTCCTTGGATGGATTGGGATGCTGCATCTTTCTTCTGAACTTCTTTTTTGTTATTCCGATGTTGCGTAGCTCTTTCCGTTACCTCTGCTTCAACTCTGGGCGGTGGGTGTGCTTCCTAATCGGTTTATGACTGTTACTAGCGTAGACTGATGTGTATTCTGCGATTTTCTGATTATTATATTATCTGAAGGTGTGGGGTCTCCTGGTGTCCAGGGTACCTTCTGGTTGATTTATGTGTTGTTCTGATCTTGTGTTCTCCATGTACCCTTTTAACCCCTTTGCTGCTAGGCCTTTTCCCCTCCTGTGCTAAGCCATTTTGTGGCGATTTGGGTCAGTGTGCGCTTAGGCCCCTGTAACTTTTTGACCACATAAGGTATTCACGCCAAATTTGCATCCTTTTCTTCCAACATCATGGGGATTCTAAAGATACCCAGGGTTTGTGGATTCCCTTGGAGGGGCCCCAAAATTAAGCAAAATACAGTAACATTTTTGTTTTTTTCAGAATAATGGGCAAAACGGGTTGCAAATGAAAGCCTCTGGGTTTTTCCCTGCAAATGTTATCAAAAAAGGGTTTCTGGGGCTGAAATCAGCATTTTCTCAGCTTGTAGGAAATGACAGTCTTTTGTCAGAGAACCAACATTTTTCACACAGTTTTGGCATTTTTCTGGGACATAGCCTATTTTTGCTATTTTTAGTGCTTTCAACCTCCTTCCAGTTAATGGTAGAAATGAGTTCAAAAGCAATAATGGATCCTGAAAAGCTATACATTTTAGAAAAGTAGACAAATTTCTTAATTCAGAAAGGGGTCATTTGTCTAAATCCATGAAGGTTTCTTTATAGAAATTAACAGTTAAATAGTGGAAAAATTGAAAATTAGTTGAAAAAACAGCCTTTTGTCTCAACGTTTTCACCTGTAACTTCTTGTAATTTTGTCAACTCTTAAAAAGTAATATACCGTTACATCCCTTAGACCTTCCTGGTTATGGGGATATACAGGACTTGTAGTTTTGCCAAGAACCCGACGAACCCAGAGCCAAAAACTGAGCAGCAACTTGCAATGGTTTTTTATTATGTACCGGGTATAGAGCAATTATTCTGGGAAAATGTATACATGGAAAAATCGGTATGAAAGACACCTATGTATTTCTGAATTGGGTACAAATTCATACGTGGGATCTCCGTGCCGGCACAATTGTCCTACCACCCAGCATTCTCCTTGTTCTACCGAGTAAAATGATACCTCACATGTGTGGGTGGGCCAAAGTCCTGTGACTAGGATGACCCCAAAACAGTAGAATTCTCGGTGCTTTCTTGTAAATGCCGAATGCTACAATTTTTTAAAAATAAATTTTTGGCCTGTTCTGCTTTGGCCCACCCACACAAGTGACGTATCATTTTACTCTGGAGAACTAGGGGAACGCTGGGTGGTAAGACATTTGTGCCTGCACGGAGATCCCACGTAGAAATGTATGGAAAAGTGTTTTTTTAACCTAATTTTAAGGTTTGCAGGGAATTCTGGGTAGGAAAACATTGGGGGACTCACGCATGCCATACCTCCCTGGACTCCCCGGGGTGTCTAGCTTTCAGAACTGTTTGGGTTTGGTAGTTTCCAAAGATGGCCGCCGAGCACGGGGCAAAAAACTCAGTTGCCCCCCCCCAAAATAAGGTAGTTTTGCTATAGGTAATATTTAAGTCCCCACCATACGATTTGGGCCTTTGCCTGTTGCAGCCACTATGCCTACCCACGCAAGTGAGGTACCATTTTTATCGGGAGACCTGGGGGAACGCTGGGTGGGAGGAAATTTGTGTGAGCCCAGTGATGCCACGCTTTCCCACACAATCAGGGTGATCTTGTGGCAAAGCTAAACCATTATCGACAAAGTGCATCATCCGAAGCAGAAGCAAATACCTATCACGACTCATGACTGCCGGAAATATAGCAGTTGCCATCAAGGGACTAGTAGACCAATATGAAGCCATTGATGGTTTCCTAAGCAAACCCATCAAAAAAGTTAAACCCAAAAACTTTTTCATCTCTTCCAAATTTGTGGGAGTCCACCGGGTAGCTCTAGCGTGGGGCTTAAGGCTGGCACTGTTCTCCCTCAAAAACTGTTCTGCATACAAATTAGTCTGCTCTACAATCTCAGCCAAAAACACATCATCCATAAACAGTTTGAAAAAATCAATTGGCAAAAAGTTTTCAGTGTTCACCCTACACCCTGGAACACCAGTAAATTCAGGCAATGCCGGCTGCACCATGCCTGGGACAACCGAGAGGTCAGAACTTTCAACGAGAAGTCTTGCAGCCTCAGGCTGCCGCCCAGCTGCCTCTTGTCTCACTACACCAACTGGAAGTCTAGCAGCCCCAGGCTGCAGCCCAGATGCCTCTTGCTGCACTATCGGCACAGCAATGTCCTCCGCAACCACAAATCTACATAGGTGTCCCCTAAGGAATTGTTTCTCAATTATTTCTTCTTTATAAATAGTCACAGCAAGTGAACCTATGTTAAACAATACATGGGATTCTTCTCAAATATCATTTTTTATTCTGATAAACATTCAGTATGGCAACAACAATACTACTAACATTTTAAATCTCATTGTAAGTAGTATACAACACCTTTTGCTTCATTTGCATGGATAAATAAAATACCATACATCATACATTTTTCAAAAAGACTAATAAACGTTTTAAAAACACACAGAGGTTCATTTGTGAGCAAACAGATGTTAAAGCGTCAACCTTTCGGTCCACTACTGGTTTAAGAATTCCCCAGGACCATCTTCAGGACGTAAACGTTGCACATCCCTAATTATAATACAAAGTGGACATAATCAATCAAAAACCCACTTGATATCCCTGTAAAATGTATTGTCTGCTCACCCGAAAAGATGTGAGATCTAAATCCTGCAACACCGTGTATATATATGTTCAATGGTCTAATTAGAGAGTGCTCCCCAAAAGTGTGACACATCAAGACCAGACACCAAATAATTACTAAAAAAGTATTCGCACAAAACACATACCTAATACTCCCAGCCGGAAGTTTCAATACGCCAAATGGACCTCAATGTCCAGGCATCTAAAAATACTGAGAAAGCCACCAACTGATTACAAAACAGCTTTCTCATATGCTTAAAAGTAAACTGACCCAAACAACTCAGAGTTATACTCACTTTCATACGGAGCTGGTATTCCCACTTGTCGACCCTATACAATGAAATACCACAAACAAACTCTTAACATTTACTCATGAACGACTTCCTATATGTATAACAATCAAAGGAACCCAAACGAAAACTCCGCAACCACAGGCACTTCATCCACACCAAAAGTAGCTTCATCAGCACTCAGAGTATCTTCATCATCAGATGAAGCCATGTGTAGAGAAAACTCACTACCTGAATCTTCACCTCCCACCTCTGCCTCAGAATCAGAGTCACTCTCTGAACCATGGTCAGAGGAAGATTCAAAAAGCATTCCAACAACTTGCTGAGCAGTACTCCCGCGGCTAGCCATTATCCTTACTAAAAAAGGAGACTGCACAAACAACTCAACAACCAACAATGTGCAAAGTGAGTAAAAAAATGAAAGCCTTTATCACAAAGATCTATATACTGAAAAAATATACAATTCACTTACAAGAAACAGCTACACTCACCAGCACCTACTCTGCAAAGACACAGCAAATAGGCAACGATATCCCACTAGAAAGAAGAAAAAAAAACTTACATCTACAGAAAGCAAAGTACACATCAAGCACAAATGCAAAACATGTTTTACAATCACAAAAAACAGAAACCAAACATACTCGTATTATTACACACTTTGCAAAAAAACACATTTACATTAAAATTGTGCAAAAAAGGTCTCTTACCAAACACATGCAACTACACAAACAGCAGAACCACCAGTAACGCAACTGCACACTGCAACAGTCTAAAGAGAAGATAAAACAATACACTTTAGAAGAAAAAAAAACAATACACATTACAACAGGCTATGTCACAGGGTATGTCACAAATGGGGTGTCTGTCCCCATGGGGGGCAGAATATAAATCTTTTTTAAATTTGGGCCCCCTGGAAGCAACCCTTGCCCAAGTTGGCGCTTCCATTTTAAAAAAAAAGATTTCCATGGTGTCAAGTGTTTTTTTTGCTCCCTCCAGAGGGCAGAAAGGCCAAATTAAGACACTAATCTGCCCCCAGAGGGGGAAGAATATATTTTTGAAAACATATGGGCCCAAGGAAGCGACCCTTGGCCAAGGGGTCACTTCCTATACAAAAAAAACCAATCCCTGGTGTCTAGTGGGCTTTTCTACCCCCATTGGGTCCAGAATCGGTAAAAAAACAGCCGATCAGCCCCCAGGGGGGGAGAGGCAGAAAAGTCTAAAATGTTTATATTGCCCACTGGAAGCGACCCTTGCCCAAGGGGTCGCTTCTTTATAAAAAAAAAACAATCCCTGGTGTCTAGTGGGCTTTTCTACCCCCCCTGGGTCCAGATTCGGCCCAAAAAATGGCCGATCTGCCCCCATGGGGGGCAGAAAAGTCTAAAATAAATATTTAGCCGCCTGGAAGCGACCCTTGCCCAAGTGGTCACTTACTATACAAAAACAGAACAAACAATGGTGTCTAGTGGGCTTTTCTACCCACCCCCCCCCAGGGTCCAGAATCGTAAAAAAAACGGCCGATCTGCCAGGGGGGGCAGAAAAGTCTAAAATAACTATTTATCCCCCTGGAAGCAACCCTTGCCCAAGGGGTCGCTTCCTTTATTAAAAAAAAATCCCTGGTGTCTAGTGGGCTTTTCTACCCCCCCCCCCCGGGTCCAGATTTGGACCAAAAAACTGCCGATCTGCCGCATAAAAGTCTAAAATAATTATTGAGCCCCCTGTAAGTGACCCTTGTCCAAGGGGTCGCTTCCTTTATAAAAAAAACAATCCCCGGTGTCTAGTGGGCTTTTCTACCCCCCATGGTCCAGATTCGGCCCAAAAAACGGCCGATCTGCCCCCGGCAGAAAAGTCTAAAATAATTATTGAGCCCCTTGGAAGTGACCCTTGCCCAAGGGGTCGCTTCCTTTATAAAAAAACACAATCCCTGGTATCTAGTGGGCTTTTCTATCCTCCACGCCCGATCTGCCCCCAGGGGGCAGAAAAGTCTAAAGTTTAGATTGCTCCCCAGGAAGCGACCCTTGCCCAAGGGCTCGCTTCCTATGCCACCAAAAAAACATCTGTGGTGTCTAGTGGTGGCAGTTCTGGTGCAGGATCGCGACACTGTGCGCGATCCTGCACCAGGAATGCCCTGCATTGGGGCATCGGGGGAGAGGAAACACTGTTTCCTCCCCCCCGAAGCCTCAAGGCACCGAGAAAAGGCCCCCTGCCCAGCCAGAGAGCAAACACCCACCTGGCTCCTTGGACGTGCTGGAAACAAATGGCTTCCAGCGCGTCCAGCGCTTCCTGATCACGTTGGCGCGCGCTGTGCGCGCTGACGTCACCAGGAAGCGTGGGGGGGGCCGGGGGTGGCAGCGGAAAGTCTTCCGCTGCCACCCCTGCACCAAACAAAAAAAATCAATGCACTGGGTGGGAGCGCCAGCGCTCCCTCCGAGGGCTGTGCCGATGACGGAGCAGTTTCGTCATCAGCACAGCCCAACCGACTCTGATGACGGCAACGCTCCGTCATCAGCGTCGAAGGGGTTAAAGAAGGGAATATGTTGTCAAATGTGTCTAATTCGTTGTCAGAGGCCTGTATTAGCACTATACCGTTCTTGTATATAGTTATGCTGAGGTCAGCTATGCATCTTGGGGCTGACTTCGTCATGATTTTTGAGCCATGTGGAATATTGGTAATGGATATTACGTTTAGTAAATTCGTAATGGCATAGCACCATTTAACCGTTCGTCTTGTAAAGAATATCATGTCATTCATTTTATTTCCTCTGACTGTGATGGACGTGGGGTCAGATATTAGCGTGACTGAGTTTCTCCTTAGTAGGTTATGCTTGAGACTCAAGAGGAACTTTGCTAAGGAGAAGAGCTGGAGAGCTGTGAGAATGAGTACTCCTGTGTAGACTCCTGCATTCAAAAGGGTACAATACCAGTTCCTAGGTCCTGAGATTGTATGGTTGGTGCTACATCACAAGAAAACCATCAGCGATGCCGCGACCTGCACCGAGGCCGGGGGGCACTGCTCGTGAAGCGTATTACACACCGCCCGCCTGCACCGCAGCTCTGACCCCCTTCGAAGCCTGCAGTTATCGGCCTTCCTGGCACCAGCGATTGCACCGATGCTGTCACTGCCAGCGCCTGCATCAAGTTATCGCAGAGCCGATAACCGACGGGGGTGACTTCTCACACTATTAGACTTTGCATCGCCTCACTGGAACCGACGCCTCACCGCCGACACAGCCTGACTTCCCCTGTCCTGGACTCAACACCTCGCCTCCTAGCAGACAAAATACCTTGCCTCCCCTGTGGCAACCAGGACCCAGCCTCAACCCCAGCACCAACACCTCACCTCCACGACATCGTACATCGTCCATAGACTTTGTTTCCAAGGTACGGTTGTTTGGGGGTCCATGTGACTCCGTGCCCAAAGCTGTGCACCTTCACGGTTGACGCTGTACTTTGAATTTATGCCTGTCATGAGGTTATAATAGCCCCAAGTGGACCTATTTGTTTACAACAAGTTTTCTTTTGGATATAACTGTTTTTAAGGGCTATTTTAATATATGTATGTTGGATTATTGTTGTTTTAGTTTTGTTTGGTTTAGATAAAGATACTTTATTTTACTAAACTGGTGTGGTGTCCATTTGTGGTGCTTTCACTATGTTACTGTGTGTGTTTTGAGTACAAATACTTTACACATTGCCTTTAGGATAAGCCTGTATGCTTGTGCCAAGCTATCAAGGGATTAAGCAGTGGTTATCTAAAGTGTGTATCCTCCTTACCCTGACTATATGCAAGGGTCCCTATTTGGATAGAGGTACATCTCTCAGTCAACTAGAGACCCCCATTTCTAACACCTTTGTATAGAGTAAGGTATGTATCAAGAGAGATTTGTGTCTTTTTACTGGAAGCGTAATGCTCAAGAAGTTAGTGCCTGTTTTTTAATCTGGGTATGTGAGATGGCATGACTGTGCACTGATGGGCATTCCAGAGCAGATCAGCATAGTCTCATGGGGAGTTGGGGAAAAAGAGCTACTTCCATTGTACTCATTTAGAGTTGAGTATTTGTTCAATGAGGAAATCAGAGCACCTCATTATTCGACTGGGTTAAGAGTTTTGGGGAGATGGAAGACACTCAAATTTAGTGGAGTTAAGATTGTACAAGATATGGAGACGTGGTTAACTAGATTACACTGCACTTGCCAAGAACAAGGCTGAATGAGGTGTGCTGCCTCACATGGAGAAATTAGTTGATTACCTACTGATAATCTATATGTCACTGTGTTTGATTCATCCCCGTCATAGACCTTAAACCTTGAGGGTGACTTGTGCCCCGCAGGCAACACTTCCTTCTTCGTAGCTAGATAGATATTACATTTTTTACTCCTTCCTACCTAACGGATACCATAGGAAGAGGTACCATCCTTGAACGGTTGTATTGTTTACATCTGCATCAAAATATGATCAATTCATACAGTGACCACCAGGATGGCGGGAGGGAGGTGATGCAAAATAATCAAAGTCAAAGTAAGGATCATTACCCGGACCACTTCCTTCCTCTTCCTTTTTACTGTTCTCATACATTGAGGACTTTGCAGTGAGGCACAAACCAACTTGATCATCAGACAAACATGGCTTGATTTAGTAAGCTTTATTCCATGAGTAGGTGTGACTTACTCCTTAAGACTAAATTGCAAATCAGCAGAACTGAGATCTGCTGCATCAAAGGTGTCAGAAGAGAGGCTCCCCATTGGGGCTAGTACTGGGGAATAATGGTGCCAACGAACTGAGGTTACAGTCCAACAGATATTCCGTGTAGAAAACCATGGCAGTCTGTCGAGACAGTTACACTACATTTTGTGGGGTTAATCTAGACATGAGCAAGAACCAACGGAGTCTCCTTGTTTGCCTTAAAGATCAGCAGTGACATCTATGTCCTCAAGATGGCCGCCCTATCTATTTACCCTTGCATCATATGCCAAAAGTGACCAAAAATGGAATAAAACCCCCATCAGACATCCAGAGACTGAATTTCAACCATCGCTGGAGAAGCCCGGTTTGTTAAAATGGAGGGCAGCACTTGGGTCAGATTTAGATGGAAGTCTAACATAACCTTAGGCCCAAGCAACAGGGAAGGTTAAAGCACCAGCCCTTCAGGACAGAAGCAAAGATAGGGTGCCCTGATCCACAATGCTCTCATCTTCCCTTACAAGCACTAGGGAACTGAGGTTAGTAGACAATAATCAAGGAACAATCTCTTCACACATCCCAAAGAAAACCAGTTGTACGGTCACAAGATTAAAGGTAGATCCAGGGACTGAATAAGAGATCTCCCCATGGTTTTGTTCAGAAAAAGTTTTAACACAGGGTAACCACATTATTATTTCAGTTTCCGCATCGGTACATCACTCGGCATTACCATACTGCAATTGAGCGGATTTCAAATGAACAAAATATATGTTTTGGTGAAGTTTCTAAAACAAAGTCTCTTTAAAAGAGACATTTAACTCTATAAGGGACCGGGCTCCTTTAGGCACGTGAGTCTTTCATTTTGTTTTTCAGCTACCATATTTTGTATTTATTTTAGCTTTATAATGTTCGACGCACTCTGCTGTCTGTCTCCCAGAGCCGACTTTTGAAATTCTTTCTGCTCATCTAGCGCTAAGTGCCCTGGTCGAATTGTCTAGTGTGATACAAATCAATTAAAAAATTAACGAAAACGCATTTGTGACCCTAAAAGTAAACAGAGAGGGTTATATTAATAAAAATGTGTTCTCCCATAAGTGATGGTGAACAAGCTATGTCACAGTTGCTGCATAAGGCATATTATCTAAGGAAGGCACTTGAATAGTTAACATATTATTTTCGCATCCACTCGTAGTTTATGCAAGACAGCAATCCTTATTGACTGGGGAATAATTACCTTGTTTTATTGTCAATGCTTTGTATTTAACTAAAGCAATATACTACCAGTGACCAGCGTGGCACTTCAGACAGTTTTAATAGACTATCGCACAATATATTCTCAAACGCTGGAGATGCATAATCAATATTTTGTCGTACGAGAACGTTTAATTGGATGTTTCATTGGGCCGCTGGAGCGTAGTTGTAACAGTCTGCGTTTTTTTCATTTCTTTTTTACTTTCTTCAGTGCCCTGGTGTTTTTCCCTCGGGCAATAGACTGTATCAGTTTGCTGGCGAAGCAAGACATACGAGGTAAGAGATCCTTTTAGCCTTGCTGCCTGGGGATGAATTTAATGGCCCCTGTGCGCAGGCCGGACTGGCCGTCCGGGCGTCGGACGTTTCCCGGGAGGCTGGAAGGGTGGGGGCCGTTTCGAAACTGGGGAACGGTTTTGCGGAAGTGCTGCAATATTACCCCCCCCAGTAACAAAAGCAGCAAGCAAGTATAAATCCGCGTATTTTCGTTTCCAGCCTCCCGGGGCCAACCTGTGCTTTACACTTGTACCCCCACCTACCCAGAGTGCACTAAAAGTAAGGCAGCACACCTAATTCAAATGCCATCTCTTACATCAATGCAAACAAGCATTTGCAAAGCCATTTGATCTTCGCTCTGGCTTTGCCAGAGGGTTGTAGCCATGATGTGCAGAATGGCCAAGAAACATAAAAAATAAAAATAAACTTTTGTGGATGTGTGCACTACACATGTGCTCGCCTACAATAATGAGTGCCTTTTTTATTCTTAGGTATCGATCTGGGGGATAGACTGGTAACTAAAAATAAATAAAATGCTGGGGCAGAGCGAAGAAGCAAAATAGTGGACGCGGGCAGGTGAGAAACAAAACGGGGTGAAGCAGATTGGAGAAAGCAACAAAAGGGATGGTAATAATACGGGAGGGGCAAAAAAGAACACAGTAAGACAGAGCAACACAGAGACAGGAGAGAGTGTGGTTGGCTCACAGAAGCACACAGAGAAAGATGCACAGAGAAGCACATGGTGAGTCAGGGCAAGAGGCAGACAGGGGGCAGAGAAGCACTTGAGGGTGACAGCTGGAATACACTTACTCTGGTGGAATAATTAACTAACAAAGAAAAAAGCAGCACCAAAGAAAGCAAATAGTGTAAGGACACACAGTAATTGTATTCATTACTGTTCATACAGTCTGACCCTCAAGACTTCTAGCAGCTATTACATCTGCCTGTTATCTTGGTGAGTTACCTGCTTTGTTAATTCGGACTCATTACGGCAAATTGTTTCTGAGAGGAGCGTCCTTTGCTTAGTTCCTAATTTCTGTGTTAAGATGGTCTGTAATGTTCATACCAAACAGGAGATTGCTCTGCCAGTCGTTCTTTAGAAGAAGAGGAGAATCTTATGAATGTGGTTACAGCAGTTCAGATTTTTATTTCACTTTCGGCTGGGCATAGACTTTGGGGCAGTCTTTCTGTGAATTTTGGAGTTTCTTTTAGAATGGGCAGACATATTTTTCTTCCACACTAAGCAGCAGGATTAGGTCTGCCATCTCCTTAGCTAATGACTGTTAGGGAATTCCCTTCCCTAGTGCCGTCCAATTTTATCCTGCTCAGGGAATAGTGATGGGAAGAAGTGGCGGGGCATCCCTCCAGGATGTATGTCATGCTGCTGCTTGAGCCACCACTTCACCTGTATCAGGTAACACCATCTTGTTGTGCATGTAAGAGTAACACTTTAAACCAGATGTCCTCTGGCAGAAGATGAGCCTTACCACAGCATTAATTATATTGATATGTAATTCATAAAACACTAAGGGACAGCTTTACTAAGACTTTGCGCTGACTCAAAGTGAGGCAAAGCAGTGCAAAGTCTTGGAAAAGGTATTTACTTTTCAGTGCAGAAGGTGGGTTGTGGTTGAAAGATGCTTTTTTTCTGTGCAAATAGGGCTATGTGCTGCTTTGCATCACTTTGGATCGAGGTGGCATTATATGGAAGTGAAATGGGCAGATCACCACAAACATCCATAGCTTTTAACTCAAAGCCTAATCTACTAAAATAGCCAGACTGGGGTTCACATTAAAAAAACACCTCCTTGGGGGGCGTGGCTAGCAGCCGACAATGGCGGCAGCAGAATAGAGAGGCTCCTGGTGTAAGGCGGCTTCCCACCAGAATCCGCATACTTATCTGGGCACAACATTGCTCAGAAGAGGCGTCCTGGGTCGGGTGACCGTGCGACCACTCCAGACACAGTTTCACGGAGACAGAGCACCGGATTCTACCAAACGGCCGACGCGACTGCAGGGGCCTAACGCCGACTGGTGAGCAACGGGCTGAAGTGGCGGAGGTGACCGGGCGGAAGTGCGACCTCGGCGGGGGCTGACGGCCGGAAGTGACCCGGACTACGAGACACCCAGAGCAACTAAGCGACCAGTAGGAGCCGCGAATATCGAAGGCTGCCTGGGACAGAGACCGAGCGGTGGAATCCCACGGCAGGAGGCGGTGATACGGACTAAAGCGGCAGCCGGCAGCCGAGTACTGGCGCCGCCGCCCTACGTAACTGCAGTGGCCCCGGCGGCGTGGAAAACAGACAGTGTAAACCCGAGGTACACAGCCCCAGGTGCGTGCACAGACAGCGGAGGGTAGCATTGCGGCGGAGAGTGCTGCTACTGAGGTCCACTGTCCAACGGAGTGAGTAGCCTATGTGCCCTGGGTACTGTGGAGGCGGGGAAGGGTGAATAACATTGTGGTGCTGACGCATTTGGAGGGGCCAGGCAGACTCGGCCCCCTGGGCACAGAAGAGGCTCGATAACAACGCAGCAACGGTCACACTGGTGCGAATAGACACGGGTTGCACCCTGACGGAGTGCTGCCTAGGTTCCTGGCAGCCCATCGAAAGACCCGCATACTGACCGGTGGAAAGGGGTCAGGGCCCGAGGTGCAGCGGTGCTGCCGCTCTGGATCCTGAGACTTCATCACACGAAAAGAAGCGCAAGCTGGGGCTGGGCGCCATTTTGGGGGTCCAACATTGTGACCCATTCACAAACTAGACAAGCCGACCCGGGACTAGTTGTGGGCGCTGGCTTATGCACTCCGCCCAACACATCAGGGGAGTCACACGGCGACAATCCGAAAGGTCTATCGCACTTCTTCTCCGTGGAGAGGGCCCATAGAGTACCCGGTGGCCAACCGAAACCGGGAGCACCGCCGAGACCAATTCTAGCAAGACTTTTCAATTTCCGAGATCGAGATGCCATACTACAGGCAGCTAGGGTCGCAACGGCTGTACAAATCCAGAACTCCAGAATATCATTTTCCCCGGATTACACAGCCGAAGTGTCGCGGAAAAGGAGGACTTTCCTAGAGGTAAAAAAGACGCTGCGAGGAAAAGAACTGTCTTATTCGATGCTTTTTCCGGCCAGACTGCGGGTGGTTGCCGATAAAAAAGTCTGGTTCTTCGACACTCCAGATGCGGCCAGGGATTGGCTCGAGGGTTGGCGTACAGCGGGACCTCCCCGAAGGTCGAACAGATCGAACAACGGACACCGTGATAATAGCCAGGCCGGGTCACACGCATCAGGTAGAGGAGGCATGGACCGGTCGCCGACGCAAGACCTCACTGAGGCCGGAGGAAGAGAATGAACCGACATCCCGATGCGGGGTCAGAAGCCGACTCCTGCACTAGATCTCCTTTAAATTCTGGTTGCGAACGGACGCTGGCCTGGGGGGCCCGGAAGAGTGCAGGGAGGCCGCCTGCCCGGGGAGACACTCTCCCCCCACATGCAAGTACTCTGGTTGAGGGAAGGGTAAAGCACTCTGCTCAGTTGGGGAGGCGGGCAGTTGGAGGTCCGTACAGCAGGGAGGCAGGGAGGGGGGGTCTGTTGGGGGAATGTTTCAAAGTTGTTCGAAAACCACAAATAGGGTCACGATGTACGGATGAATGTCTGCACCGCTTGAATGTCGGGAGAAGGTGGGGAGTGAGTGACACAGGGAGCAGTACAATTGCACCACACCACAGGATGTTCAATGGCCGATTACGATGTACATAACATAGAGGGAGAGGGGCCGAGGAGACGGGGGGCACCACTCCGCATGATGACGTGGAATGTCAGAGGGCTGGGTGATAAGGTAAAGCGCGGGCTGGTACTTACGGCAATAAAAAGACAGGGCCCGGCCCTGGCACTTCTCCAAGAGACACACTTAATGGGAGGGGCGACCAAGGCACTAGACAGGAGGGGCCATCGCATGGTAGCACATTCCGAATTCACCTCTGGCTCCAGGGGAACTGGCATACAAATCAAGAAGTCCTCACAATTCATACCAATGGGCACCAGAGTAGGCGGACAGGGATGCTTTGCGGCACTGCAGGGACAATGGGAGGGACGTCTCATTAATGTGGTCTCGGTATACATCCCCCCGGGATTGCACTCGGTTATGTTGCCGGATCTTGGTGATTTCCTCTTAACACTATCAGAGGGAGAAGTGATACTTGGGGGAGATTTTAATGCCACTACTGACACCCAACTAGACAAATTCCCGGAGGTAGCCCCGACGGGTGGCCCCTCCCGCTTTCAGCGCTTCCTGACCGCCATGGGTCTGGTGGATATATGGCGGCACACCCACCCTCGAGAGAGACAATACACCTTCCATTCCTCTGTCCATAACAGTCTCTCGAGGATTGACTATTTCCTGGCACTGGGGGATGGCATACAGCGCGTAGACACCGTAGATATTCACCCTAGAGGCATCTCGGACCACTCACCACTCACTCTGACGATCTCCACCCAAGAAAAATCACGTAGACGCATCTATCCCATACAGGCCATGTACCTTAAGATCCCCAAGGTCAAGAAAACACTGAAGACGGTAACAACGCAATACTTTGCTGAGAATGCAACATCAGTGCCTTCCGCAGCGACTTTATGGGAGGCATATAAGACGGTACTCCGAGGCCAGGCCATAGCCTCGATCACGGGTCACAAGAGGGAAAGGGAGACGGAACTTGCCGGACTAGAGTTGGCGCTGCGAGATGCGACAGCAACACACGAGGCACACCCTGGGCCCGACACGTCCCATACCCTATACATCCAACAACAACTATACGCAGAACATTTACGTCATCAGGTGAGGGGGCAAATTACAGACACACAGCATAGGATCTACGATATAGGGGACAAGGCGGGTAGGATGCTGGCCTGGCTAGATAAAAGGGGAGGGAGCTCCAGGGGTATCCAACAAGTGACTGATAAGCATGGGGAGGTTCACACAAGCCCCGAATTGATAGTGGAGACACTGGCGGAACATTTTGAGGAGGTGTATACACCGGGCGGAGCAGTCTCGGCCGAAATGGCCAGAGCAGCACTAGCCTCGATCCCAACACCAACACTTCAGCCGGAGAGGTCGGCGGAGTTGGACGCTGACATCACTACAGAGGAAATACAGGTGGCCATACGGGAGTTAAAGCCCGGTAAGGCGATGGGACCGAACGGTATCCCGATAGAATGGTACCAGGCCGCGCCGGAGAATCTGAGCACCCACCTACTGGCTATGTATGAAGACTGCTTGGAAATGGGCGAGCTTCCCCATGACCAAAGGATAGCGACCATTGTCGCAATCCCTAAACCTGGGAAACCACCGGAGGAATGCACTTCCTACCACCCTATTTCTCTGCTTAACGCGGAAGTCAAAATACTGGCCAAACTCCTGGCTACCCGGCTGACGGCACACCTGCCTGACCTCATACACCCCGATCAATCCGGATTCATGCCACACAGAAACACGGCGATGAACCTACGCAGGGTGCACGGAGTACTGGCCAGGGCGGATTCAATCCCCGAACCGGCGGTCATACTGGCGCTTGATGCAAAGATGGCTTTCGATTTGGTGGAGTGGAACTATCTGTTCGAAGTCCTGACGCGTTTGGGTTTCGGACCCAAATTTGTAGCCTGGGTCAGGCTACTCTATGCTAAACCGGTGGCGCATGTGGTAGCGAATGGGCACATTTCACGAACGTTCCCGATACAAAGAGGCACCCGTCAGGGTTGCCCTTTATCGCCGTTGCTTTTCGCAATTGCTTTAGAGCCCTTGGCGAACCTGATTAGATCTACCCCATTACTGAAAGGCATATCATGGGCTGAGGGGTGGGAAGACCGCCTCTCACTATATGCGGACGATATGCTGGTGTACCTAACAGATCCGGGGAGTGGTGTTCCGGCGCTATTGACCCTCTGTGACGGCCTCGGAAGAGTTTCGGGCTACACGCTGAACTGGTCTAAATCGGAACTATATGTTCTGAAGGGCCCGACCCCGGCGTTGAACGAGGGTTGCCCATTAAAGATGGCTGGCTCCTCCTTTAAATATTTGGGAGTCCATGTCACCAGGGACCCTTCGGAATTTTCCCGGAAGAACTTGACACCGCCCATGGAGAGGCTTAAACAAGACATTGCATTTTGGGCAGGGCTGCCCCTAACGCTGCTGGGTAAAGCAGCACTCTATAAGATGATGTCACTGCCCCGTTTCTTGTACATTCTAGAAAACACACCGTACCCGGTAGACCCGGGATACTTCAGGAAGGTATCGGCGTTGGTGGCGGGCCTTCTATGGAGTAATCGCCCGGCTCGCATTGCACAGGCTAAAATGCATAGAAGCTGGTATGACGGAGGGATCGCACTGCCTAGTCTGCAACTGTATTACTGGGCAGCGCAGTTGAAACCCATAAATCAATGGCTTCACGCCCCCCAGAACGACCCGGCATTCCAAGCGGACAGGGCGCAGTTGGGAACTAGCACCTTATTGGCCCCTTTATACGACAGGCGAAAAATAAACAAATTGACGGGACCCATGAGACTGACCACAGCGCTGTGGCACACGGCCCAGTCGGCCCTGGGATGGAAAGGAAAACTGACCAGACTCACTTCGCTGTGGGACTCCCGCGCTCTGGGAACCCTGCGATGTAGCAAGGGCTTCTCCCATTGGGATACCATAGGGATATCTACGATAGGGGATCTCTGGGAAAGAGGCACGGTGGTCCCCTTTGATCAGTTGAGGGAGCAATACGAGCTTGGAACTCGAGAGCTGTTCCGCTATGTTCAGATCAGGCACACGCTGCTCGCGGCTATCCCCCCCCCGAGACGGATATCCCAGAGGCCTCCCCGCTTGAGGACTACCTTCTTACGGACTTCATGCCGCAAAGGGCAACCTCCCTTATATACCGCAAATTGATTAATAACTTGCCAGACCCCATGCTTAAACTGAAAGACAAATGGGAGGGGGAAGTGGAGGCTATGGACGAGAGTGAATGGAATGCGGCGCTGGTGTCACCCAGAGAAGTAGGAATTTCGGCTAAATTCCGTCTTGTGCAATTAAAAATTCTGCACAGGGTATATTATACAAGAACGACGCTACACCTCATACATCGTGCACAGCACCCATACTGTCTTCGTGGATGTGGGGAGGAGGGCACATTCTTCCACACAATATTGGAATGCCCGCGCATACAAGAATACTGGAGACAGATATTACGCACAATCTCACAAACGATGGCGACCTCTTTGGTCCCGGAACCGCGGCAGTGCCTGCTGAATGTGTGGGGACCTACCGATCTGTCCAGGCACGGACGGCAGTGGGTCACATTAGGCATAATGATTGCAAAGAGGGACATAGCGCAAAAGTGGGGGGCGGCAGAGTGGCCTACGAAATCGCAATGGTGTACGAATGTGGACAGGGTAATGATAACGGAAAGGGTTGTGTATGCTAGCTGGGCCTGCCCGAGGAAATGGAACAAGTTATGGTCCCCGTGGAATACATATAGGGGGGAGATCTGTGAACCCTTACCGGAGGAAGACACACTGACATCAGATGAGGAGGGGGAAGAAGACTGATAACACCCTTATGGTGTGACGGGGAAGGAGATGCCGCCGGTAGGGAGGGAGGGGTGCGATTCAGAGGGTAGACGCAAGTGGTTCCCAAAATCCACAGCCTCGGCAGGACAGGACACACAGGTACGCTCTCCAAACACAGGCATTGCGGCCTCGGCCGCCGCTCAGACTGTTCGCACTGCGGCCCCAACAGGCGCTTCTCCAGGCCCGAGTAGTGCAACTTACCTTTTCTAATGATGACCTGAATGTGGTTTACTCACTGTTATGTTGTTTAAGGTTTAAAAAAGAGAAAACCAAACTTACATAGAACTACATGCTGCCGCGATTTTTGCACCTTTAATATGCTATAACTTAGCCGAATTCTGAACTTAGCGGCCGATTGGCAATACTATTATGATGCTCAATACTTGCATTGCTGAAGTTGCGACCGGCCCATTGGGTTGTAGGTCTATGGCTGTGTAAACAGTTCAAGTGCAATAAAGGTTTTTATTAAAAAAAAACAAAAAAAAAAACACCTCCTTGAAGCAGGCATTAAATGGGGGAAATGTTAAAAGTTTCCCAAAAATTTCACGTTTCATGTGTGCTGTACTGTACAGCACACATCTTATTTGTGGAATGTATTAGCAGTGGCGGCTGGTGACATTTGAAAGTGGCAGGGCGTAAAATTATTGGTGGAGCACACCGCGGCGAGCGAGCGAGCCTGACCGAACTAAGGAATTTGAAAAATGAGTGGGCAAATGGTGCATTTTCAAGACTTTCGGAAGCCACTGTGCTAAACAGAAACAGGCCACTGCCTCCCCTCAAACTATTGTCAGTTCCAAGGCCTCATGAATGAGCCATTCTAAATTGCAATAAACCACAATTAAAAAACAAGTTCTTTTTTAATTAAAAAACAAGTTATTGAAAACATATATTCTTTATTGGCATGAGCACTGACTGCTTATATTCGAACCCCATTGCCAGTGACCCCAGACAGCCCACCCCCCACAACCTGCACGAGTAAAATAGATTGTACAAAAGATAGAAAACACCTAGGAATCACAGGAAATCCAAACAGTGCGACATACAGCTAGCTAATCATTTTGAAATGCTACTTTTAAAATCTAATATTTTGGTCCTTTGCAGTTTAAAAATAATTACTGTTTGCTTGAATAGCTTCACTTGGTCCCACCAGGCAGTTAACACATGGTGAAGTTCACAGCACACACAAGCCATCTGTTGTGTGACCTGTGCTTTTATCATTCTGTGTACTGTTAAAAGTTCTTGGGCTGTGAACTGTTAACATCTAAATAGTGACTACAGTCATATATAAACTCCGTGTATGCAATAATTTGAAAGTGGATTAATCAATTTCGGGCTATTGAAGAGCAAGATAAGCATGAAGAGCATCAACGTAGGAACCACTATATCAATGCCATACAGTGCAAAACAATTGTGAATAATGTACATCTGTACACTAAAAGAGCCAACGGCCATACAAATATAACGATGCTTCATTCGAAGTTTAAAAAAGGAATTGATTCAATTTAATTTGTCCCTCAAAACTAGCACCAGTATGGATTTTCCTTGGTGATGCATGCCTTTGTGCACTCATTTTCCATCAGAAAACTAAAGAAGTTGTTTCCCTGCATTAGCACTAAAACTGCAAATCTGTCATTTCAAAGCACAGGAAATAAATAACAGATGTTGCCAGTACTTAATCTATGGTGCTCAAATAACTATACTTGAAAAGACTGGGATGCTGAGCCTGCCTTGCCTGAATCGAGAATTAAAGATCATTTCAGTTGGAAAGGGAGTGAGAGAAAATGGCACTTTTTAATCTTAGGCCTGCAAAAGAATAATCACACTGTGACACCGGAGAACAACTACTGCAGTTGAAAGCTATTTCTTACACCGAATGCAACAGCCCATAGCGCAAACGCTTAAACTTTGCACTGTGTGTTTGCCCCCTTCTCCCCACCCCGGCCAACATCCATGGCATGCAACCACACCCAAGAGGGCAGGATTTCCAGGCACTAGAAAGCACTCCAAAGTAAACCCTTTTTTTTATCCCGACCCTGATCTGAAGCACCAGGAAGCCACGTCTCCCCAAAGATACTCACCCCGGTCGGAGAGGCATGAGACCATTCTTTCCACTAGGCCCCAATTAACTCACAAACACCCAACACAATATCATGAAGAAGGGTGTCACTCTGCCAATTTCCAACAGGCGTGATACGAAACGCCAGGTAAGCCTGCCGAAAAGACCTATATTTAATGTGGAAACCACAGGCCCACCTGAAATTGATAGAGACAACAAAAGTCCCAGTCATGGGCCACCTGGCCCACCCTCTATAACAGGCCTGCAGCGGACCCCCCAGCTGGGTGAACTCCAAAATATCCCCCCCCCCATGTGACAACACTTGAGGCTCAGTTCATAAAGTACTGCATGGACAAAAGGCTTGCCTCGCCCTCTTACAACAAGCATTCTGCATGAGCGGCAACTAATTTTCCACTGACTTCGCCCAATGGCCTCATTCATTTCACCCAGATATACACTGTCATCTATTTCCAATAGCAAAACAGAGCAGAAAACTTTGCTAAGTTCCAGTATTTACTCTTTTTATGACAACAGCATACTGTGTTCCTATCAGAGCTTTTCTGGCTGCCTACCAGAAGTCCGCATTAGACTGCGCATGACTGAGCTGAAAGATGCAGAAGAAGCCATTGTTACGCAGGCCCGAGCTTCTGCTGTAGATCTCAGCTGCCACCTGCTGTGCTCACAGGCCCCCATGGAGCATCCATCTCCTGTCCCACCCTTGTCCCTAGCTTCCTCCCTTCTCAATGCGGATGTTGCTTTCTCACCCCAGCAGACATTTTTTACTCAGATAACCACTGCTTTCAGACCTATTCCATTAACTATATCATATGTTACTGCTAGAATTGTATAAAAAGCGGAAATAAGTACAACAATTAAATGTGGTAAATTCATGCAGACATTCAATTTGGACTAACATCTGTCGCCTACTTTACTATAGTCAACAAAGCTGGGCCCCGGCAGGCCCCCCCTCCACAGACTCTTTTTGTCTTATGTTTTTATGCAAAATGCATTTCTTTGTAAAATCTGTAACTGCTGTATTGTTGTAACAGTCGAACTGCACACTCCAAACACATGTTATAGATGCAACTACAACTGCTGTTCATTTTACAGGTTCAAGCTCTGGGTCAGTTATGGTAACCGTGACCCCTAACCCCATTTTAAAGCTCTCTGAAGCTCCTCAAACAACGAAGTTCTGCAGTGTGCACTATTCAAACAAATATAATTGGAAGTTTAAGTTTGCATGACGGCCTTAAGGAGGCCAAATAGGATGGTGCATTATATACTGGCACATTCTGCTGCTGGCACAGTGCCTACTTTGGCTGGCATTCCTGCACCACAGCCGCTGCTGAATTCCAACAGTAACACATGCTGCTGCTCAGAACCTGGAGAGCAATGACTCATAAACCTGTCTTTCTAGAAACCTGTGCCACATCACACAGCAAGGGCCTGGCGCATTAAGAGCAGTTGAGGGGGCTTTTTTGTGACTTTCCAGGAATACTGTGAGCAGGCACCATTTTCCTGAGCACTATAATATGGAAGAGACCCGTACTTACTATGAAATGACTCACTTCAAGGTATGAATTACAATTAATTCCACTGCAGGCTGCCAGCATATGGTCTGGCCAGAGCACAAATGTACGCTTAAAGCAGATGTACAACCGCAAATGTGTTTATTTTGAGCACAACTATAAATACTACAGAGGTCAACCGGATATTGAACGAGGTTGAGTCCAGGAGCTGGGCTTCAGTCTGTGGTTGCAAAGGAGTCTCTAATATCAATGTAATGTCTGATTCCTTCCTTAACCGCACAGCTTGCAGGGACACAGTTTGTTAAAACACCTGCGCCATAGATCCACCTGACCTTGCAGCCACACGTACCAATCCCACCCAATGTGACTGCAGGCGGTGCCTTGCCCCCACGAGCTGAATCTGCCACTTTAATCTGCAGGCTGCACACTTGAACCCAAGTAAGGTAGGCAGATCACAGATTCGAACCCCAGTAAAAGAGCTTGCCAAGTTCATGCATGCATGCACTGTTGTTTACACAGCAGGTCACGACTGAACCCTCCCATTCATTGTTCCAGCTAACAATAACGCCTCAATAAAAGAGCCAAGAAGCAATGTGCATTCTTGGTGGGTGCTAAATAAATGGCAACTATTCAACATAAAAAAAACGTCATCAGTGCACCCTGTCCCTGTTCGATCAGATACAACAGGAGAATAATTTACTGAAAATCGGACAACATTCCCACAATAGATCATTATTACATGGATGTTCAACTTGAAAAGAGTACATTAAACAGACATTAGAGCGAGAATGTGTGTCATTACACATGCATGATACTGCATTGCTAATCTTTGCTCTCTTTCAATTTTGGCAGGCGAGGCAGAAAACAAACCTACAATTAACTGCTCTGTACTCCAAATGTGTACAGCATTACCGGATGGGGTGAGTTCTGCAGCCCGTTTTTCGTATCTCTGAAAGCATAGAGTAGAGGGGGACTAGCGGGCCTGACGTCACTATAAGATGGGGAAGACGTGCAGACGAGAGGAAGTGCAACCAGGATCTTGAAACATAACCCAAAGTGCATTCAAGGAGCTGGAGTGATTGGGGATGAAATCGAGTGCAAAAAAAATACCAATAAATAAAATATTATGATGGTCTTTATCGAACTGGTCATATAAAGTCATCATCCTTCCTACTGATAGTCACTTTGTACCCGAGTAACGTCCTAAACGCTATTGCCAAAAATATTTTCGGGCCTATTACACCTACTACCATCTCTATATAAACACTTTTTAATCTCAAACAGACTTTGCTTTTTACCGACTAGCATGGCATTGTACCCTAATAATTATAGCACTTGAGTGAAATGCACAGACAGACTGTTAGGTGGGGTTCTAAATGAAAAGTTCGCTCGCACCCCACTGTGAGAAGCCGGATCTGTGCGTGTTAATTTTTCTGAGTGTGAGTTTCTTTCCCCTAAGTGTGCTGTTGCCTCGCGGCATTCCTGAAGGCTGCGGGGAGGGTGTATTTATGTCAGGGGAGAGAGGATGAAGGGCGAGCAGCGATGCAGGGGAAAGGGGGCTTGGGGGGGGCAGCCGACCGAAGGGAGGTCCCTCCCCCGGGCGGTTTGGGAGGCCAGGTGGGGGGGGGGTTTACTGCAGGCTTCCGGCAGAACTTTCTAGAATTGGGCTTGTTGGTCCTACCAAATGGAGCCCAAGCATAAGTGCTTGCGGCTCCCCCCCCCGGCCACCATTTTAGGCTTGGTGACCTGGTGGCCGGGAGGTAGTGCTGAGAAAAGTTTTTCTTAGAAATTTTGTGTGTTGTCAATTTAGCTTTAATTTTAGCTTTTTGACGCTTGGTTGTTCTCTGATAATGGCAGCGGGAGATTATCGAGTTTTGGAAGCGATTAGGCTTCTTAGCGAGGCAGGGCGGCTTGACTTAGTCATCGGTAATGTGGAGGCACCGTCGCGGCCTCACCGACAGGCCTCGGACGGAGTAGCGGCTGTTGTGGCGGCCTGCATTACTCCCAAGCGTTCTCGCTCTGGGGCTTTGAGCGAACGCAGTCGTTCTCGCGTTCGGAAAGTGGTGCAGGGAGCTAGAGCACAGAGGCCTGATGAGGCTGCGAGCGTCGATGCTGCGAGGCTTTCTGAGGTGGTAAGTGATGTTTCGGTAGGGGTTTTGCCTGCGGTGGGGTCGCGGGAGCCGCCTTTGGCTCCGGCGTTTTCTGGGAAGGCGAACTCTGTCCCTGCACAGCGGGGAAAGAAGGGCTTTCAACGCGGCGGTCAGAAGCGTTCTGCTTCGGCCTCTTCACCCGATGCATCTGCGGTGGTGCGGAGGGGTGAGGGGGATGGGCCGCGTGTGGGCTGCTCTGCATCGCGTTCCTCGTTGATGGTGATGCCGGCTGCAGGCGGAGGTCGGGGTTTTCCTACCGTTTTGGCCGAGGGGCCTATTCAGCATGTGAGTGTGCAGGGGAGGGGGTCGAATTTGTCTCTGTCTCGCCCTTTATTGGGGGTGCCGGAAGGTGTGGTGCGACAGGTGAATATGCAGGTACAGCCTGCATCAGAAGTGTTTCAGCAGGTGGCTTTGGGGCATTTTAGCCCTCTTTTGTTTTCGCCCCCGGCATCAATTAGGGGCGATGTTGTATCGGTACAGAGTGGTTCAGTTGGAGAGGGTGAGTGGGCTCAGATGGATCGTTGGGAGGATGTGTCTTTTGGGGCTCGTGTTCAAGATACTGGTATTTTAATTTCCCCTGTCCTTTCTCTGGGGCCCAGTGCGATGGTCTCGAGTAATTTGGCGCAGGTAGCTTCATTTCCTTCGAGGGGAGGTGTGAGTAGAAGGCCTGGGATGGGTGCCAGGTCCTGGGAAGGTCTTGATATTTTTCCTTCTTGGTCGCAGGGTGTTTTGGAAGCTGGTTTGGACAGGAGTAGTACAGGTTTTGGTGGTCTTAATGATGCTAGTCAGTCACGGGAGTTGGTGGTTCAAGGACAGGTGGGGCAAGCTGGCCCTAAGCTGGGTCCCGCTTCAGCTGTGATACAGGCTATGCTAGATTGCAGCAGTGGGGATGAGTTGGTGGAGCCTTCCCCTCCTCCTCGCAGGGTGAGTTTTTCATCAGCTGATGTGGGGTTGAAGAATGATGGGATTTTGCAGAGTAATTCTTTTAGGGGCTCGTCTGTTTTTGGTGTAGCTGGTAGTCAAGGGCCCGGCACATCAGTCCAGCCTTTTTCTTTACAGGTTAGGGACCGGCATGGGACTGCAGACTCGGTAGGGCGACAGGCGGCCCATTTTCACCGAGGAGAAGGGAGGGTGGAGCCTGGCGCGGCACATCCCGTACCGTCGGGGGATCCCGGCGCGGTCAGCAGATGCAGGTCCGGCGCGACCTCGCTGGCCCCTACACACCTTGATACAAGGAGGATGGATTGGTCTGCTGAAGAGGCTATTGGGATCAGTCAGAAGTTGAGGGAGTACCGGCGGGTACAGTCGGCTCCCCCTTTAGGTGGTCAAAAACGGGTTGGTAAGGCCCTATCTGTGGTGGAAGAGCCGGCAAAGGCTCCCAGGAGTATGTTGGTGTCAAACCCTCCTCAACTGGAGGAATCGTTGAATTTGGATTATGATGAGGACAGCCCCGAGGAAGGGGAGCTGCGTGATACTGTGTTGGGGGGGGGCATTTTCATGCTTCTTGTAGTGTTTTACAGGCACCAGTGGCGGTGCTCCCAAAGAAAGTGGTGATGTCCGGACCAGTTCGAGAGCGCGGCCCCACAGGAAGGGTTCCTCAGATGGTGGACAACGTGGAACGTCCGACATGGAGGTCGGGGCCAGGGCAAGCCCCCGTTTTAAACCCACGTGAGATTAGTGAACCACGGGCCAAACCGAAAATGGTGTCTGTGGGGATCGGGGGTGAATCTGTAGAAGAGAATGGGGATAAATTGTACAAGGGTCGGTACGTTAAAGATCAAGGAGTGGGCACAGGTGATGTTAAGGGTGCAGCTGGCAAGGATGAGTGCGCCACAAACACTGAGTCTGTAGGGGGCGCAGAGCCCTTGCATAGCAAGGAATTGAAAATTAAAAAATTACCCTATATGGGTGTGACTAAGCCTCTGGGGGCACATTTGATGGTGTCTACCAAAGAGAGAATTTGGAAAGGTGAGTACGTGGAACTTTTGAAGTTACTACATAGGGAGGTGCGCGCTAAGGAGGACTCGAAAGAGGAGGAATACGAGCTGGCTAAGCGCCCTAAAGTACCGCTCACTATTGAGAACTGGACATCAGCATTTTTGATATACGCTAGTGTTTATTGCGAAAAATTTCCTGAGCGCTGCGTGGCTTTATTTAAATACATGGATGTTATCAGGAAAGCGCAGATCACTGGTAGTGGCTTTGCATGGGCGCAATATGATGAGGAATTTAGGGCGCGCATGGCTTGGGATCCTGATGCAAAGTGGGGCGAACTGGACACTGATCTTTGGCAGCACACCATGGGTGTTTCTGTTGGTGGTAAAACCATTTTTACTGCTAGTGGTCTTCCTTTAGTGTATCGGCCCTTTCAGGGTAAGCCCACCAGGGGAGGGGTGGGAAGTTCAGCGGTCACACAGCCAGGAGGGGGAGCTTGTTGGGATTTCAACAAGGGTCTGTGTTCAAGGGAATACTGCAGGTTTAGGCGCGAATGTTCTCAGTGTGGTAGGAGGCACCCATCGGTCAAGTGTTGGGGGCCTCGGCCGGGGCAACAGTGGCCTCAGCAAAGTGCTAGCGCGTCCGGCCCTCCTCAGCAGTCCCAGGCCATCAGAGGAGGGAAGAATACACCAGGAGCTGGGCCCAAAGGCTCGTACTCCGGTTAAGCTTGATACTTTGGCAGACAGTTTAAGGTGTTATGAGGATGTGCGAGCTCAACAACTTTTGCTGACAGGTTTTCAAGAAGGTTTTCGTCTGGGTTATTCTGGTCCTCGTTTGCGGCGATGGTCCAAGAATTTGAAATCGGCTGATGAGCTCAAATCAGTGGTGCAGGGTAAACTTGATAAAGAAGTGCAAGAAGGTAGAATGGCAGGTCCCTTTGATGATTGGCCTTTGGAGAACTTGATTATTTCACCAATAGGAGTCGTTCCCAAAAAAGTGCAAGGGCAGTATCGTTTAATCCAGCATTTATCATGGCCGGAAGGGGCATCTGTTAATGATTTCATTGGCGCAGAGTCAGCTTCAGTGTCCTATTCATCAGTGGATGTGGCAATGTCTTTGGTGGTGAAAGCAGGTCCTTTGGCGCAAATGGCAAAATGTGACATAAAATCAGCATTTAGACTGCTTCCAGTACATCCTGAAGATTGGAGTCTTCTGGGCATCCATTTTCATGGAAAATGGTACGTGGACAAGGCACTGCCAATGGGCTGTTCAATATCCTGTGCTCTTTTCGAAACTTTTAGCACTTTTTTACAGTGGTTTTTTGTACACCAATCTGGTCATGAGCTGGTCACACATTATCTAGACGATTTCTTTTTTGTAGGGCCCCGGGGATCATCTCAGTGTCAGGCAGCTTTGGACAAATTCAAAGAACTCATGGAATATTTGGGAGTCCCACTTGCACCGGAAAAGACAATGGGTCCTTGCGCAACCATGTCTTTTTTGGGCATTGAACTTGATTCGAGAGCAATGCAGGCTCGTTTGCCACAGGATAAAAAAGTGAAGATGCTGGACCTTGTGCAGGCTATGTTGGCAAAACCAAAGGTTACAGTGAAGGAGGTTCAAGTCCTTTTGGGACACTTGAACTTTGCTTGCAGAGTGGTACGAGCGGGTAGGACTTTTTGTAGGCGGCTGGGCAGGGCTCTGTCAGGTCATCATTTGCCTCATCATAGGATACGACTTACTGCTGGGGTGAAAGAGGATTTACGGATGTGGTCCACCTTTCTGCATTCTTTCAATGGAAATCCTTTGGCTCAGGAGCAAGATTGGCTGTGGGAGGTTCAGATATTCTCAGATGCGGCTGGCAGCGATGGTTTTGGCCTGTATTGGCAGGGCAGGTGGTGCGCAGAGAAATGGCCTGAGCAATGGAGGGATGGAGGCAGAAGTATCGCCTTTTTGGAATTGTTTCCGGTGTTGGTGGCTTTGACTTTGTGGGGCCAGGATTTGGCGCACAAAAAGGTTCTTTTTCGTATTGACAATCGAGCTGTAGTGGACATTATCAACAGGCAGTCTGCTAGAGATACCCAGATTTTGAAACTGCTGCGCGTCTTTGTGTTGGGTTGCCTTAAGTATGACATCAGCTTCAGGGCCTTACACATTCCTGGTGTGGACAATGACATTGCGGATGCTTTGTCTCGTTCACAGTGGGAGAGATTCCATGGGCTTGCCTCGGAGGCGGACAGGACCTCGACACCCATGCCGGAGCACTTATGGGAGGTCGGCAACACAGGGTCGTACAATTGGTGGTAGGTTCGTTGTCTTTATCTACGCAATCTGCTTATGAGCTGGCTTGGAGGGAGTTCTTAGCATCGGGGGCTCGAAGACGTGCACCAGGTCCTGGACGTTTGGAAGATGTGTTACAATTTATTCTGTGTTTGATGGACAAAGGGCTATCCAGGGTCACCATTGCTGGGAAGTTAGCGGGCATTTCCTTTATGGGTAAACTCCTTTGGGGTTGCGCTCCTTCGGCCGGTGAAGTGGGTAGGAGACTGTTGGAAGGGTGGTCCCGTGAGCAAGGTTACAGGCAGGCAGTTAGAAACCCTTTGTCCTGGCAGAATTTGGCCAGGGTTGTTGACTCCCTTCCCTTTGTTTGTAGAGATGATTTTGAGGTTTGTCTGTTTTCCACCCTCATGGTGTGGATGTTTTTTGGAGCTTTTAGGGTTTCAGAGTTGTTGGGTTCCAGATTTAGTAAAGGTATTGGGTGGGGGGATGTACATTTGTCTGAAAAAGGTGTTCATTTATGGCTTCATCGTTCAAAAGCTGATCAAAGGTCCAAGGATAAGGGGATTTGGTTGGACGCTTCCTCCCCTTCAAGTACGTGTCCTTTATTTTGGGCCAGGAGATGGTGTACTGTTTCTGGTGGGGACCCTGCAGCTGGCGTTTTTGTTCATGCGGATGGAATGCGAGTCTCTGAATACCAATTGCGCATGGTTTTGCGCAAAGCTTTGTGTTATATGGGTTTAGATGACAAAAAGTATGGCACACATTCTTTCAGAATTGGAGCGGCGACTGAGGCTCATAACCGGGGTTGGTCTGGGCATGATATTATGCGCTTGGGGCTTTGGTCCTCTAGGTGTTTTCAGCGCTATGTACGCCTTGAAACAGATGCGGCGCATGCGTCATCCTCTGTGTCTTAAAATCTGATGCTGCTTTTTCATTTCAGGTTCGGTGGCTGGTCCCCGATCGACATCTATGACCATCTGGATTGTGGGCCATTCATTCGTGAAGCGGGCGCAGTGTCAAGCACGGGATAGATATTTTGGTTCAATGCTTGGTTTTAATGAGAGTTTTTTCAATGTGTCCTGGAAGGGTAGAGGGGGCATGTGTTGGAAAGATTTGATTCCTGCGCTTAATTCTTGGTTGGGTGGGGGACACTGTCCCAATGTTCTGTTGATACATCTTGGGGAAAACGATTTGTGCAGGGTGAAGGGAGTGGTTCTGATACGAGCTATGAAGAAAGACCTTTCTCTGTTGAAGCAGCAATGGGCTGGTTGCCATGTGATGTGGACAGAATTGGTTCCTAGGAGATCTTGGAGAGGAGCTCTTAAGCCCAAGGCTATTGACAAGGCGCGGACAAAGCTTAATTTAGAAGTTTCCAGGTTTTGTAGAGATTTGGGCTTTGGTCGTGTGACTCATTCTGACATTCGTTATGACGCAGTTGAGCTTTTTCGTGATGATGGTGTTCATCTTTCTCGTTTGGGCATGGACTTATATCTTTTGGAGTTGCGGGAAGTCTTGTCCCGTTGTTTGAAGATTCAGGAGTTTTCTGGCTGATTCTACCCGGTGTTGGGCTTGCTGCCTCTTTTTTGCTTGACATGTTTTCTTTGGGGGGCAGAAAGGGGGAGGGTACTTTTGTCCTCTCCCCGCTTTCTGGGTGGCGGGATTTAGTTGTTTTTTGTCAGGCTTGGCAATTTTGTGGTTGGTTTTAATTGGTTGTTGCATTTCGGCAGGGGGAATTGGGGAGGATGATGTGTGGGGATGTATACATAGGGTGGGGGACCAAGAGGGGTTTGAGAACAAACGGTGGAGTTTGTTTTATGGTTTGGAGGGTTGATAAATTGAAATGTTTATTGCGGGGGTTTTTGCATTGTTGGATTTGTAATGATGTAATGTTCGGGTGGGGGCGGGGTCAATGAAGTTTTAGGGGTGGGGGTGGGGTGTGGAATTTAAGGTAGTTATTATTTAGTGAGGTTTAGTTTTGTAAGGCATGGCCGAGGTTTTAAAATTGTTAATGTGCACCTGTTTCAATAAAAGCGGCCTTTTTCACACACAAAATCTTGTCTGGTGGTCTGCTCACCCCCCTCACCCCTCCCTCCCAAGGGGGGCTTGGGGGGGCAGCCGACCGGAGGGAGGTCCCCCCCCGGGCGGTTTGGGAGGCCAGGTGGGGGGGGTTTACTGCAGGCTTCCGGCAGAACTTTCTAGAATTGGGCTTGTTGGTCCTACCAAATGGAGCCCAAGCATAAGTGCTTGCGGCTCCCCCCCCCGGCCACCATTTTAGGCTTGGTGACCTGGTGGCCGGGAGGTAGTGCTGAGAAAATTCCCCCCCCCTCCCCAAAATTTTTGTGCCTTTCTAGTTTTTTATAACTCTATAGTTTAGTTTTCTTACTTCATTTAGGAATTTTCTGTTTTTCCCCTTTTTTCTCTTCCTTTTTTCTTCTGGGGCGTCTTTTTGTGTCACAGGTGTACATGGGGTCTTTTCTTTGTAAATGTCGCTTGGAACAGGTGCTGTGCGGGATTTAGTTGTTTTTTGTCAGGCTTGGCAATTTTGTGGTTGGTTTTAATTGGTTGTTGCATTTCGGCAGGGGGAATTGGGCAGGATGATGTGTGGGGATGCATACATAGGTTGGGGGACCAAGAGGGGTTTGAGAACAAATGGTGGAGTTTGTTTTATGGTTTGGAGGGTTGATAAATTGAAATGTTTATTGCGGGGGTTTTTGCATTGTTGGATTTGTAATGATGTAATGTTCGGGTGGGGGCGGGGTCAATGAAGTTTTAGGGGTGGGGGTGGGGTGTGCAATGTAAGGTAGTTATTATTTAGTGAGGTTTAGTTTTGTAAGGCATGGCCGAGGTTTTAAAATTGTTAATGTGCACCTGTTTCAATAAAAGCGGCCTTTTTCACACACAAAATCTTGTCTGGTGGTCTGCTCACCCCCCTCACCCCTCCCTCCCAAGGAAAACAGGAGCAGCAGCGACGGGAATCCAACGGAACAGATAGAGGGGCAAACACGGGAGGGGGCATGTCGCACGATAAACGGGGCAGCGGTCAAATGGCACAGAAGGGGCAGATTTTAAACGGGTAGACCTAGCGTGGGGGTACAGTCATACTGAGGAGTAATTAGTTGAAAGGGACAAATACAAGGGAGAATGGTAGGAAGAGACGACGGGCAAAGGGCAGGACGATGAAGAGGTTTGGAATGGGACCCAAAACAAGATGAGGCAGACCTGGGAGCGGCAAGTATTACCTCATTACTATCAGGACGGAAGTAAAATGCACTCCGACCAGCAACTGTCACTGAAGATTCATGAGCGGGACGTCTAAGGTGGTCGAGTCTGCGCAGGCTCGAGTTCTGCTTTCGTTCTGCCACACCCTTTCCCAACTCGTCATGTCACAGGGAGGGGTCCGGTCCAACCCACGACCTGTACCGAGGTGGGAAAGGGTGTGGTGACAAGCTCCACTCTCTCTGATTGACGTGGCGGCTTAGCGATCCCGGGCTTGTTTTCAAAACGCCCGGGGCTAACTTAACCTCCACGCCTTCAGGGGGTGGAGACTGCGCCCTGCAGCTAGGTCTTTGCCGAGCTGATGACATCACAGCCTTCAGGGCTGTGAGGTTCTCAGCCGGCAAAACACCTAGCCTTAGCGAGCAACAACAGGACAGGCAGGGTAAGTCACGTGACGTGGTGACGTGAGGTCAATTAACAATTGAATTAATATTACAGCGCTGATACAATACATATCGGCGACGGCGAGTGAGTGTGGGGCATTCAGGGGAGCTTGTAAATCATGATTATTTTTATTAATAAATAACTGCTGAGCTAATCCAGCATTGTAACGGGGGCGGAGCCCTTACGCCCTCATAGAGAAACCGCCACTGTGTATTAGAATTTGCCTAGACATAGGAGTTTGTGGTGGAGGATTATGCGTACATTATAAATCCTATGCTGGATATCACTCACACTCATCTGCACAATTGTACACATGTTCTGCATGGTTCTAGGCAGCCTGTCTGTTCAATTCAATTCAATTCAAAAAGCTTTATTTCGATATAAACTTTGATATCATAAAAGCATACATTTGTTTAAAAAAAGAGAATACATACATAACACAGAACGAATATAAGTCAAAGGGACCCAGTACAATGTCATTTTGAATAAAATAGGGGAAATATAGAAAACTCATTTATACATATAAATACAATCGGAGTTAAAATCTTATTTATCCTTAAAATCTTATATATTATAAAAATCTCTAAAATACATACAATCAGTTTATATATTACATCGAATTCCTAAATTTAACCAAAAGTTTCAAAAATTTAGCTAAAATGTAGATCACTCCCAGGGTTTCCATCCTTTGTAGTCTAAAAAACGCATCTCTACATGATCGGAGACCCCATTCCTTAAGGATTGGTTTGAGAAGGATCTTTCTAGGGACATAACAAAATTTGCAAAATAAAGTGCAGTGCAGGTTAGATTGGGGGGCGAGGTCATCACAGGGACAAGGCGGCATTTGTCTCGACCAATCATTACAATTTGGGAATGTAATTAAACGAAAAAAGGAACCCAATCTGAACCTTGAAAGGAGCATTCTGGCATAGCAATTAGTGTCACTAACAAGGTATAATTGCAGACCCTGTTCCGTAGTAATTTGTTGGTAGGCTAGGACTGATTTTTTCGTTTCTTCAGCGATCCATCTTTTGTTCGCTAGATGGTCCATAGCCATTTTACGTAACACTTTCCTTGATACTGTTTCCATACTAGATGGATTTTTGAAAAACTCAGGATGGCCAATATCATTCATCATTTTTTCCACCACACATAGCCATTTAATTCGCTTTACACCGTCAAGTTGTAAACAGTCAGTTATGGTGTTGCGGTTAAAGGCTGTTTCTGGTGTTAGCCAAAGCTTATGCCATAACAGGATGGGTTCGGTCGTTATAATGTCGGAGATGTAGGGGAGACCAAGTTCTATATGTATAAAATAATTAGGAGTTGATTTTGGGACCCCCAGGAGGTACCGAAGGAAACGATTCTCAGTTTGTTGAATAAGAATTGGATAATCAATCCCCCATATACCAGAACCATACGTGGCCGTGGTAACACATTTAGCCTTATAAATGGCAATCAGCTCCTTAACGGGTCTACCCCCAATTTTTATTGCAAAATTCTGCAATGCTCCAATCGCTTTGGAAAAGGCTAGTCTTCTGGCTTTGATAGCAGTTTGCCAGGTGCATTTCCTATGAATAGCAAACTACAGGGTTCCAGAGGGTCTAAGAAGAAAAAAGAAGTGAGTCAACGGTGAGCAGAGGTTAATCGAACAGAAGACCATGAACTGACTACTAGAGGGTACACAATGACAACTAAATGGATGGTCAAAAGTACCCATCAGTCACCACTCGAGACCGCCCTTCATCATTTGGGATTTTTTTGTGAAACCATCAATGCAAGTTGGAAATGCGTAGGCACGGGGAGACTAGATGGTTAATAGTTCTCCCTTTTTGAGTAGCAATAGTATGGTTTTACCACTTAGCGAGACTGAGGCCCCAGTCGGTTCAGATGCCTGCAACGGAGTACCGACGGTTAGAGCGGTGCTTCACTCTGCTCCTGAGCCACTGCCAGGTGGGGGTGAGGCTTTCACGTCTCGCAGACTATGTGAATGACACGAGCTGTGAGCTAGGACAAGACTGTTTTACCTGGAGCCTGCAGGTGATTTCAAGTATTTGTCCTTTTATATTCACTTTTGATTTATTCTTCGCAGTAGCAATTTAGTGTTAAGAGGTCCTGAAGAAAGCAAGGATAACTATGTCCAAAAATTGCTGAAACATGTTGACCTAATTCCATCTCCAGACAGCGCATTTTTCAAACTGTCTCTACACAATAATTTTTAAAACTTGGAAAAGCGAGCATCATCCTAATAAAATTTGTTATATGTTCTGTTATCCAATTTTAGACACCTTTTGCTAATTATTTTTCACCTTTATTTTGTTTTTGCACAGCACTCCCTCAGTCATACCACGCCTTCACCACTTATCAGTCTCGCTAAGTGGTAAAACCATACTATTGCTACTCAAAAAGGGAGAACTATTAACCATCTAGTCTCCCCGTGCCTACGCATTTCCAACTTGCATTGATGGTTTCACAAAAAAATCCCAAATGATGAAGGGCGGTCTCGAGTGGTGACTGATGGGTACTTTTGACCATCCATTGAGTTGTCATTGTGTACCCTCTGGTAGTCAGTTCATGGTCTTCTGTTCGATTAACCTCTGCTCACCGTTGACTCACTTCTTTTTTCTTCTTAGACCCTCTGGAACCCTGTAGTTTCCTATATATTCTTGGGGACTGTTCACAGAGGTGGTCTTTAAACATTCCCCCGGGTCCTATCTCACCGTAGTGTTTATGTTGGCATTTCCTATGAAAACAAATCCCAAGATAGGGAAAATGATCTATTGTCTCTATCTTTCTGCCTTCTATAAAAATGAGACACGGTATTTTCTTTACTCCCTGTCGGCAGGACATAGAAAAAGATTTTGAAATGTTAACCTTAAGTCCCTTTTCCATCATAAAAAGTGTAAACTTTGGGACAACCCTTTGTAGGCCCATACTAGTTTGAGATATAATCGCGGCATCGTCCGCATATAAAAGGATGGGGACAGGGTGGCCCTGGACTAAAGGATAATCATAAGGAAAGCTTTTGAGGTGGTCGCCAATCGCATTTATATGGAGGGAGAAGAGCAGGGGGGCTAAAATGCACCCCTGTCTCACTCCCCTCTTAATAGAAAATCTTGGCGAGCACTCTCCTCTTTGACCAAAGCGCACCCTTGCTCCTGCATCCTTGTATATTTTCTTAATAAAATTAAGGATTGAAGGGTCTAGACCAAGATTCTTTAACGTGGCCCACAGCTCATTGTGATCAACACAATCAAAGGCTGAGCTCAAGTCGATAAAAGTGATAAAAAGGTTCCCTTTTTTGGCTTCGATATATTTTGAAATTAAAAAATATAAATTTAGGCTCTGCTGAACCGTCCCCATACCTGAAGCCATATTGAAAAATCGAAAGGATGTTAGCTTCCTCGATCCATTTTTGGACACGTTTTAAAATAATATGTCCAGCTACCTTCATTAAGGCATCAATAAGAGAAATTGGGCGAAAGCAAGATGGATCGTGCCTGTCCTCCTTTTTAAATATGGGGACTACTATCGCTTCTGACCATGTTGATATTAATCCATGTGTATTGGCGCAATTCATCACCATGGTCAATAAAGGGGCCAAGAGATCGATTTCGGCTTTGAAAACATCTATTGGTATTGCATCCGGGCCCGGTGCCTTACCAGACGGACTTTCTCTTATGGCCAGGCTCACCTCCTCGCATGAAAAAACAATGTCCAGCGGGAGATTTCTCAAGAAAGATCCAGTGTTATCGGAGATTGTAGTGTAACCCTTAGAAAAAAAACAATCGGGGTCTGGGCTACCATACAGATTTTGAAAATGGGTAACCCAGGTATCCCCATTTATTGCAATATCTAACCTCTCTGGTTGTTTTCCTTGTGCAAATGGTGCATTTACAGCCTTCCAAAAGGAAGTTGCATCTTTATTTTTTGAGGAAGAAATTAGGGCTTCCCAGGCCTCTTGTTTCATAGTTTTCTCCCTATTCTTAATTGCACCACGGTATTGATGTCTGGCCTGGCTAATCGCCTTTGAGGATCTAGGGATGGCATGCAAAACCTTTTTTAGGGATTTTAGTGCAGAAGTACAATTTTTATCAAACCAACTTCTGGGTTTATTAGGTCCTGATTTAAACTGACGGGACAATAAAAGTTTTAATGTCTCTTGTATCTTGGAAAAAGAATCCAATATTTTTAAAGGATCTTCCGTAAGAGATAAACATATGTTAATCTCTGACTTTCTTTTAGAGAATAAAGTTTCAAGAAACGTCTCCGGGACCACTTTATCCCATTTAAGAGTGTAACCATTGGTACATCCAATGGAGATAGGTTGTTGGTAGATAATATTTTTTTCCCTGATTAAATGCCTCTCTATGTGCTTATTTATATTAAATACTATAGCATAATGATCGCCATAGATATCATCCAAGGTTTTCCATGCTGAGAGCAAATGAGCATGTGATTTAGAAAACAGAGTGAAATCAATCACGGTGTTTGAACCTCTGCCATGGAAAGTTGGATGGAAAGGCACGGACGGTGAGCATAAATCATTTACATAATCCAAATTAAAAGAAAAAATAAAATTATTTAAAATATCCCCTATTTTAGAATGAATAAAGTGTTTCAAGGTATCATTCATGGAAAAATCAAAACCAAAAATATCCTTTGGGCCATACTGGCAAATATTACAATTGAAATCACCCAGCCAGGCGAGCATACACTCCCTGCCTATAGATTCTTTTAATGTAACAATTGTATGACTTAATTCGTTTAGAGTTTGTTCAAGAGCTTCTGCGGCAAGGTTATTGTAAAAATGTACTAGGATGAGGTTAAGAGAACTCCCCCACCCAGTCACCACTATCTGATAAAATTCTTTAGGTATGTGTTTTAACACGGTTAGTCCACTAGCAATATTAATATATATGCATAATCCACCCTTATTTCTTCCCTGATTGCTCGCCAACGCCGGGACATGGAACGTCTGATACCCTAGTAAGTGCACTGGACTTAATGCCCAGGTTTCCTGGAAACATAAGATGGAGGAACTGTTTACCAGGTCCAGCCATGATTGTATACCGATTTTTGTTGCAAGACTGGCCACGTTCCAATTGAGTACCAAATTTGGGGAATAAGCGGGTATAGATGTAGAAAATTTGGGCACAGCCCCTTTTTCCCCCTGGTGCTTGAAAACAGATTTTTCAGACAAAGATACCATATCATGACTATCATGGGTCCAAACATTAACCTCCAAGTTTACTTCCAGCTGTTTTACAGGCGGACTTACAGAATTTCTGGCGTCAATATTAAGAAAGGTAGACACCCTAGGAGTACTATTGCATAACAAAATCCCCCCCGCAAAACAATCATTTTTTACCTCTATAAGAGGTAGAGGAACCACCGTATCTTGCAATTTCGTTAGAGTAGGAATAACATTGCAGGCCACATTCAAGTCTGTTTTTGCAACACAGTGCTCCGCCCTCATATCTTGTAATGGCTCAGTGAGTCTACTCGTCGATATAGGAGTTACAGAAAAAGATTCATTTAATATGTTACAATCACTCATACATTCTCGAGTGGTACCTACGTAAGAGTTTGAAAAATTGAGTCATTCATTTGCGTCTAAGCCTGAGAGGGGTTCAAATAAATTGTGTAACGGGATATTCCAATACTCATTTGGATTTATAGGTTGGTGGTTATTATTGAATGGAAGGAAGTATCCATGTGGACGTTGGGGTGGAAAAAAGGGGGGAAGATTGTTGGTGTACTGTGTGGGAACAGTAAAACGTGGGATACAATGGACAACATTTGGGGGATTAGAGTTGCGGCGGGTTGCCAGTTGGTTGGGGGGCATCATCAAGGCTTCAGGATAAAAATAACTCAAATTGCGAGATGATACAACACCCTCACTTCTCCCTGGAAACCAATCACTAATATACGTAACCACTCTGTGGTCCCTAAAATTTACTCTCACCACGTCCCCCTCAATGTCTTTGGGGCGAGGACCCACCCAATAGCACCGTCTTACAGATACTATGTCTCCGTTTAAATGTAAAGGGAGAGGTCTGTTATTTCGCATCCAAAAAATAACTTTATTTTTAAGACTTGTGTTAGATTCAGTGTTTCGTACTGGCACAACCGGAACTCCAGTAAAAATGATAACATAATTAGATGATTCTGGGGGGAGGTCTACAATATTACTGAAGTTAGATTTACTCTGTTAATTTTAGTTGCCTTCATTAGGGGGTTGTTTCTAGAAGGAGGGACCTTTGGGGGACCTGATTTAGTCTGCTGTTTGTGTATGTCTTGAGCAGCCATCGATTTCTTAGGATCAGTGTGGACTGGCATGCTTTTAGATACAAGGTTGTTGTTTTCTGGTCTAGGTGGTTTCTGTATTTGATGTTTATTTATTGGACATATTCCCTTAGATTTAGCTGGTTTAGGGTTATCGCTTAGATTGTAGGCTGCCAAAATACAGTCCATTTTTTCCCACAACCTTTTAACTCTCTCTATAAGTGGAAGTAGGAGAGATTTTAAAAGACGTTCAATAGTCTCCATTGTATCTTTAATCGGCAAGACATCTGGACATAAAGTTATTTTTGTTGGGGACCCTATTAATTCGTCATTCTCTGACTGGTTAGATGTCTTATTTGTTAGATCCACTGGAAGAGGGGGAATACATAAACTTTTGTCCCCTTTACTAACCCCTCCCTTTTTCCTTCTTTTTCTTGGTGGAGAACGATGCACTCCCAGGTGCTTCTTAGTTTGTAATTTGTCTTTAATTTCACTAACTGCATTTAGCTGTTGTGTCTCCGTACAAACTACCGCCTTAACTGGGGCATTAGAAGCTGGAGATGAAGCATTTATATTATACTGAGAGGCTGTATCTAAAACTATAGGGGAATTTAGATCTATTAAAGAGTTAGAAGTAGCAAGTGAACCATTTAAAGTAAGATAATTAGTTGTTTCAATGACAGGTAGTGGTGGTGTCCGATCTTGAAAAATAGTGGGATGTTATCAGTGCTAAACAACTCTGCATCTGCATCTGCTGACCTGTTATTATATAATCGTGTAGAGGGTGCTACCTTCTGAGGGGAGAGTAGTGGCTTCTTTTTAAGGAGTTCAATGGAGAAACGACGCTCCGCACGTTTCTCCGCCAACGTAATCTCTTTATCTATTTCTTTGGTCGCCCTAGCAAAGTATTTATCTAAAGGGCCAAGTATAGAAACCCCAACAGAAGAAGGTAGAGAGTTCGGTACACCTGTAGACATCTTAAATCCTCAGTCTAATAACGGTATAGATGATAACCTAATATGGTCCGGACCTATACCAATACAGACTGCGCCTAATGGCTATTAGCGGGTCAGTAAATAAGAACAAACAAAGCCCGGCTTACTATCATGTGCTTCCGGCTGTAAAAATAGAGTCCACAAAATGAAATGTCAGAGAAGGGGCCCGGCCCAGCCTCCTGCAGCCCCTGACGGCCACAGACGGCCCGCCCTTTGCCCGGGCTTCGCCCGGCGTCCCGCTCGCGTCCCGCGAAACGGTTAGCGCGGCCCTTTGTAGCGCCTCCTGGGGGCGGGAGATGGCGGTGGCGGCTCCTGCCGCAAACCCCCAAGGGAGTTGTAGTCCCCGCTCAGCGGCCGCTGGTGACAGGAGCGGTGGCGGGTGGACTACAGCCGAAGAGTTGGTGGCAGGTACTCTCCGTCAACCTCGAGTGCCTGCTACAGGGGAGAGAGTCAAGGCAACCCTCTGGCGTTGAAAATACGGGCAGAAAAAGAAGGGATCACGCAGCTCCATGGTCAGCGCGGCCCTTTGTAGCGCCTCCTGGGGGCGGGAGATGGCGGTGGCGGCTCCTGCCGCAAAGCCCCAAGGGAGTTGTAGTCCCCGCTCAGCGGCCGCTGGTGACAGGAGCGGTGGCGGGTGGACTACAGCCGAAGAGTTGGTGGCAGGTACTCTCCGTCAACCTCGAGTGCCTGCTACAGGGGAGAGAGTCAAGGCAACCCTCTGGCGTTGAAAATACGGGCAGAAAAAGAAGGGATCACGCAGCTCCACGGTCAGCGCGGCCCTTTGTAGCGCCTCCTGGGGGCGGGAGATGGCGGTGGCGGCTCCTGCCGCAAAGCCCCAAGGGAGTTGTAGTCCCCGCTCAGCGGCCGCTGGTGACAGGAGCCGCGGCGGGTGGACTACAGCCGAAGAGTTGGTGGCAGGTACTCTCCGTCAACCTCGAGTGCCTGCTACAGGGGAGAGAGTCAAGGCAACCCTCTGGCGTTGAAAATACGGGCAGAAAAAGAAAGGATCAGCCTGTCTGTTCACTAATGCAGGGAATGAGAGCTGCAGCAGAACATTTTTAATAAATAAGGCGCGGCACTGCTTTCTTGTGCAATGCAGTATAGCAACTTTGGTTGCTATGCTGTGTTGTGCTAAAAGTGAATACATCTGCTCCTTTGTGTTTAATTTGATCCAGCGCTCTGATTAAAAAACTGTCTCAGCAACGCTATCTATCACCACTATACTCACCATTAATCATGAAACACAAATTAGGCCCATAACACTAATGAGACAATTTCTGAGCGTCTGAATCATGTGACCTGATTAAACAAAACTATTCACAAACTATTTACATATATATACACAACTGCAGTTTATCTATTCTTACCATGGTTTTTAAGCATTTATCATATTAATTAGGTCACAAAGGCGAATGGATCAACTGATGGAAACTAGCGCATAAATAAACAAGACCAGCTTGTCATTTCGAATCTAATTTTATTAGCTTTATTCATAAAGAAGAATAGCATAAAAGATTTAAAGTCTTTATTTCATAAGCAATCAAGAAAGCAGCATTTTATTAAGGAATTGAATTAATATACTGGCATTATGAAGGCAAGCTCAGTAACATGAATTATTAGCAGAATAACAGTTTCCATTCCCTAAACTCTATTTCCCTGTCTAATTCTCTCTCCACCTAGAAAGGAAAAATCATTTAAAGTCTGCTGTCCTTACGTGCGCCAAATGTCCGACAGCATGTCACGTCAATCAGGAATCGGAAAGCAAGAGTTTTTTCCCTGCCCTCTGTGGCAGTTTTTATACCTTTCTTTCTAGCTAAACTATCTACATTTTACATTCTTTCTTGAAAATCCGGGTTTGCCATTGGCTGAGCCATGTCAGTCCACCATTAGGTCATCCGATGATTCTGACCAAGTCCAGGCTTCATCATAAGCCCTATTGTTCTTAACTTTTACATCCTTCAAGCTTCCTCGGAAGTGATACTTTCTCCCGAGTTCACAACATTATTTCCTAATCTTGGCAGACATACTGGTTTCCTGTCCTTGAGCCTTTTTCTCCGAGAGCACGTTCAACTCGACCAAAAACTGCTTCTGCATTAAATGTGGACTGTTCAGCAAAAAATTCCACGTTCTGCGCATGTGTGAAGCCTTCACTCTGGTCAAGTTTTCACGACTC
This sequence comes from Lissotriton helveticus, assembly GCF_964261635.1. Lineage (NCBI taxonomy): Eukaryota > Metazoa > Chordata > Amphibia > Caudata > Salamandridae > Lissotriton > Lissotriton helveticus. The sequence continues at coordinate 1,910,023,143 of NC_136059.1, forward strand.
CAGCTCTGTCAGCCATTTTCTAAATCATCTTTTAGGCCTCATCTCGGAAACTATTATTAAACAAACACAAAACATCAATTAATTGAAGAATTGAGACCCATTCTGTTACCCACCCCCTTTTCTAATTAACTCTGTTAATGATGTTACCTAGCAAAGCACGTTTAGTCAGCTTTTATATTCACCTCTCCTTTGGGAAACTCACAAACTCTTTTTTGCATAAATCACAGAAAGGACATAACATAAGCACATAAATAAGCACATTCCATTAGTTAATCAGCCGCATTGAATACTGACAAAGACAATAGACAAGGTTAATACATTATTTTTCTCTTTCCGTTTGCAACATAAAGCACATTAGTCTCCCCGTGTATTTCAATGTATGTAAATTTAAACTAAGTTGATTAGTATCTTCACCACATGCTTGTTAGTTCAATTATTATTATGGGAGATTAACTTCGCAAGTTTGAACAAAATTTTGTTCCTCACCTTGCTTCATCAACTCCCTCATCTGGTGATTTAAAAATCACCAAACAAAACCCAAAAATTATACATTTTCAACCCTCGAATATGTTTTGGACTTTCTTAATATTAGTGTTTCTAAACTTTAGTTTCATCTGTATTTCTGCAACTTTCATATTGAGTTCTACGAAATTCCTCTAATTCTATTTCCTTTTCTTTTTCTTTTCTCAGTTTGTAAATTCTTTTCTTTTCCATGACATGTTTTCTTCTCTTGTGTATCATGCAACTCATTTTTAACAAAAGTATCACTATAACTATGATTATTAAAGGAAAAACTATTTTACCTATGATTGAACTACCAATCTCTAGAAACCAGTGTTTGATTGCTGCAAATCTTTTACTTAGACGTTCTGAAAAACTATCATCTTCTAAAGGTTCTATCTCACTATGTAATTCAGTAATATTTTTGATATACATTTCTATATTCTGACTCTTGTCAGGAATATATGTACAACAATGTTGGACATGCAGAATTCCACAGACTCCGCCTTCTTTTACTAGCAAAATGTCTAATGCAAGACGATTTTGCATAACCATTGTCCTCATTGCAAAGCTCTGTATTCACTAATTGAAAACCACTTGCTGTATCTGTGGACAGTCTATCAACAATTGTAGACACCTTTCTGATCTTGTTTGCATTCAGGGTTATCCCTACCATTGGGATTATTGCACCAAATATGTCTCCCATTATTTCTGTAACACTTCTAAACCTATTCAGGTGACTGCCAATTTCGAATGAACCCTTTGCATTTCTATCTACATGAAAAATCTTTGGAAAAACTAAACCTACATAACAAGTCCCATACCAGTGGTCGGGAAGATTATAATAAGCTCTATTCCCACAAACAAAATATATTCCAGGAAAAATTGGATCTTTGCCTCCTTTAAATCCCCATCCCCCCATAATTCGATAAGTGTCTTCACATTGACTTGCACCTACAAAATAATTATCAAACAAAGTATTATCTCTTCTTATGCAAAACTTTCCACTAACAGGATTATCTATATGAATAGCAACATTTTTATTTTTGCCATTAAGCTTTTCATCTTCAATTTGCCAAAATTTAGACTTATTATGTTTCAACATTTCATTTCGCTTGTAGATTGCCCTTCTCTCTTCCACCATATTTAAGAATGTTTTCTCTTCAGTTCTCAATTTACATGTTAAATTATTTCTAAAAGCATACTCATAAGTAAGTTCACTAGTTACTAGGAAAAATTCCCTCATCTGTTTAGCATGTTTCAATTTATTCAAGCCATTTTCAACTTTTAAGTTAGCAAAAATCTCATCAAAATTTGAGTAATAATATTCTAAACGACCTGTTTGATAAAACAAACTAGGTATTACGCTACAGGTTATGACATAAGTAAGAGGAAGCATATTATACGTAACACCCTCTGACACAGAAGTAGGTAACTTTACACATATGTAGAAATCTTTTACATCCATCACCTTGACATATTCGGATAAAAGTCTTGAAAAGGTATTACTAGAAAAATCTCCTACAGATCTATCTTGGTGAATCTCTGGTCTATGTGCAATGATTTTATCAGTCTTTTCAACTTTTTCATGTTTGACCACAATTTTACCAGTCATGTTAGACTTATACACCCCTTTATCTATTCCAAAAGGAAAAATGACAGCTAGAATTAACCAGACTAAAAGGAACAAGATTACACATATTAAAGACAATTTGCAACATCTTCTCAAAATTGAGCATCTCAAATTATTATTAGTAGAAGAAGGCATCTTTACTTACAAACAAGAGCCTTTGAAAAAAAATCAAAAATAAAAAATTACTTATATACTCCCCTCTTTTTTTTTTTAACAGATTCTAACAGCTTTTCTTCGACCTTATGTCATACACCATTATGTTTTTCTCAGCTAACACAGTTTCTTCAACCTTGTGTCACCTAATGAATAAATTCAATCATTATCATCATCACTGGTATCAACTAAATTTATCTGACTACTGTCTATTTCAACTACTGGTGGTATGATCATGTAAGTCCACTCAGGGGACTTATACTTTTGGTTTGGCTTTATTACTCTTTTTGCTCTGCTATTTATCACTTCGATTTTCTTTCCTGCTTGTTTTCCCTTATTTGAGTCTTCTTCCTTTTGACTTGTGATCTCGTTCACCTGTTCTTTTGCCTTATTCACTAATTTGAATTTTAGGCCTTTATTTTCATTTGGCCAATTATCTCCTTTTTTGGTAATTTCCTTTTTGGTTCAGCTAAATTATACTCCACTCTACAAGCTCTTTTCCTTGATCTTTTCACTTTTGATTCATCTCCACTTTCATCTGTTTCACTTTCTGTGTTATCAGCTTTAGATCCAGGTACTTCTTTACTCGGCAGTTTCACTCATTTCATCCTTAAAGCTAGTACTTGGAATTTCTTCTTCTTCTTCGATTACCTCCAATTCACCAGTTTCAGAATCTTCGTTCCTGCTTCCAGAGCTTCCAATCTGCTTTTCAATACTCTCCTGATCTTGATCTTGAATCACTCTTTGTTCAGACTCCTTTGCTGCTTCTTAATCTAGCAGATCTCCATCATCATTTTCAGAGTCTTGTATCACAATCACTTCATTTTCTTCATTCAATGCCTCATTCTCATTTGAATTTTCTAGATGTCGACTTTCTTGTCGATCTTCAGGATCTGGATTTCTTTCAGGTTCTTCTTCAGAATCTGAATCAACTGTGGTATCACCTTCGTCGGGATTCTCCGGAGCTGGCACACGAATGGTGTGGCTAGCATGAATCCATCTCTTCAATCCCCTACACTTTACTGCATTTGTTGTAACTAATATCACCTGTCTTGCTTTCTGCCACCTTGGTACTAGGCAGTTTCTTCTTCGATGGACTTTTGTCCTCACCCAGTCACCTGGTAACAGATCATGAGCTTGTTCTTTCTCTTTGGTAATCACTTCAGTTCCCACCTGATGGAACACAGAAGTTACCACATCAGATAGATTTTTGCAGTAATCCATAATGACGCTATCATTAATGCTCAACAGTTTATCAACTGGAACAAATGCTTGCCTCATGACCCTGCCCATAAGGATCTCATGGGGGCTCAAACCTGTTTTTCTATCTGGAGTGCTTCTCAAAGACATCAAGACAAGTGGAAGTGCATCAGTCCACTTCATTCCTGTCGCTAAGCACATCTTTCCTATTCTATTTTTTATTGTACCATTCACTTACTCAACAACACCTGATGCTTCTGGTCTGTAAGCACAATGCAGTTTTTGCTTTATGTCCAATGCTTCACAAATCAATTTTAGCAATCTGTTTTCAAAATGTGTACCACGATCAGTCTCGACCGTCACTGGAAATCCATACCTCGGTATGATTTCTCTTAAAAGCAATTTTGCCGCAGTAACTGAATCATTGTGACGTGTTGGGAATGCTTCTACCCATCTCAAAAACAGACAGATTATCACCAAGACATATCTGAGTTTGTTGTGCGGTAGCATGTCAATGAAATCAAGCTGCATTCTGGTAAATGGGCCACCCTCCCGTCCTATGGTTCCCATGCTTACAACAGTTTTTCTGTTTGGATTGATCTGTTGGCAGATTAAGCACCTCTGACAAAAAGATTCTGCAATTATTCTGAATTTTGGATTGTACCATGTCTGTCTATACAACCTAATCATTGAATCTCTGCCAATATGTCCTGGACCATGATACATGCGTGCCATGTCTGAAATCATACTATCTGGCATTACTGGTCTGTCATCTTTGTAAACCTAAATCTCATCTTCTTCTCTCTGCCTGCATCCTGCTTTTAACCATATGTCTTTCTCCTCATCATCTGCCTCATCCTGCAACTGTTTTACTCCTTGCCAAGTCTCAACTACAGATGTTAGCATAAGTGAGTTCAAAACATGTTCATTGTCTTTTTCCCGATTAATTGCTACATTTTCTTTTGCACAAAATTTTGCTATTGTGTCAGCATATGCATTTCCTTTTGTTATGTAATCTTCTCCTTTTTTTGTGTGCTGTGCACTTTACCACTACAATTTTTTCTGGGAGCTGAATTCCATCTATTAGTCTTTTGATCAATTGTGCGTTTCTTATTGGTGATCCCGCAGAAGTTAAATAACCTCTTTGAGACCAAAGCTGGCCATAGTCATGGACTACGCCATAACCATACTGACTATCAGTCAATATGGTAATCCTTTGCTCTTTTCCCAATTCACATGCACGAATCAAAGCAATCAGTTCCGCTACTTGAGCTGAACGAATTCCTTTGAGACAGGAGGCTTCAACTACATCTGCAACTGTGCAAACTGAATATGCTGCATTTAGATTTCCACTATCTGTTCTCTAGCATGAACCATCAACAAACAAAACATAATCTGATTCAGGTAATGGGACATCTTTAATGTCCTGCCTTGGTTTTGTGCAATATTCCAATACATCCAGGCATTCATGATCAACCTCATCCCTGACTTCTGTCTCAATACCATCAGGCAATAATGTGGAAGGATTTAAATTCACACATCTCGCAATTGATACATTATCTGTACCAAGGATAACTTTTTCATATTTCGTTAGTCTATTATTTGTCAAATGCTGTGTTTTGCTTCTTGTGAGAAGAATTTCAACTGAGTGTGAAACTAATACTTTTACAGGAAATCCCATTATTATTCCTTCACTCTGTTCCAAACTTACACTTGTTGCAGCTACTGCTTTCAAGCATCCTGGTAATGCTTTTGCAACAGGGTCAAGAACTGCTGAGAAATATGCTATTGGCTTTCTCAGTCTTCCATGCTTTGAATCAGAACCGATAATGCACATCCTTCTCTCTCACTGCAATACAGCTCAAATTCCTTTTCATAATCTGGCATTCCTAATGCTGGTGCTTCACACAAACTTTTCTTTAACTGCTCAAAAGCTTGTAATTCAGTTTCCGTTAGACTAATTGGGTCTTTTATGTCTGCTTTTGTCAGTCTCTGCAGTGACTTTGCAATAACTGAAAATCCACTAATCCATTGACGACAATAACCTACCATCCCTAGAAACATTCTAACCTGTCTCTGTGTTTTTGGAGGTTGCATTGCCTGAATCATTTTTATTCTTTCAGTTGTCATTTGTCTGACTCCTTTTGCAATACTGTGACCAAGATATTTTACTTCTTGTTTGCAAAACTGTAATTTTGCAGGAGACACTTTATGTCCATCATCTGCCAGATGATTCAAAAGTATAATGGTATCTGTTACACAATTATCTCTCATTTTTGAAGCCACAAGAAGATCATCTATGTACTGCACTAACATAGATTTTCCAGGTAAATCTAGATTTTCCAAGGATTTCTTTAGCAACTGATTAAAAATAGATGGACTCTCAGTGTACCCTTGAGGGATTCGACACCATGCTAAGATACGCTCTTTGAACCGGAACGCAAAAATGTGTTGGCTATCTGGATGCAATGGAACAGTAAAGAATGCATTACATAAATCAATAACTGTATACCATTCTGCATCATGCGGAATCTGACATAAAATGACCACTGGGTTTAGTACAACTGGGCAACATGGAACAACAATTTTATTAATTTTTCTCAGGTCTTGAACAATCCTGAATGTTCCATTTGGCTTTTTAATTCCCATAATCGGTGAATTACATGGGCTACTCTTAATTTCTTTTAGAACACCTTGTTTAATGAATTTGTCTATTACAGGAGTCACACCTTCAATCACTTCTGTTTTCATCTTATACTGAGGAATGTTTGGATAATCTGCTGCTTGTTTCACTGTTATTTTTACTGGGTCTACATTTTTCATCAAACCCATTTCATCTCCAGTGAAATCCCAAATTTCTACATTCACTGTCTCTTTTAATTCTTCAGGTAGATTACTTTTATCAAATACAGGAAATAATTTACTTTCTTCTGCCTCAACCAATAACATTGTTAATTTGTAAAGCCCATCTTCTTCTGGAGTTTGAAGCTCTATACCATCCGGTGAGCAATACATTTTACAGTTCATCTTGCACAGTATATCCCTTCCTAACAAGTTTACAGGACTGCTATCCCAAACTACAAATCTATGCATATCCCTAAATGTACCAATTTCAACTTCAACTGGTTCAGTTAAATCTGTTTTTATCTGTTGATTAGCTACACCTACTATTTGGATCTTTTCACCAGAGAGAGGGAGGTTTTCTATTTCCACCGATCTAACAGTAGAACGGGTAGCACCTGTATCCACTAGGAAAGTAATTTCTACATCATTTACTTTACCATTTACAAATGGACCAGATTGATCTACCTCAAGAGTGGCTCCAAGCACACACTCTTCCTCCTCTCTCAGGCACCGTCAGAAGTAATCCTCAGATTCACTCCCTCCATCTTCTTTCATCCAATATCGTTGAGAAACATTTGACACATTCACTCTTGATGATCTGTTTACCTGTTCACCTCCGCTGAATCCTGTTTCTGCACTGTATCTCTGCACATTTACACAGTTCGGAAGTGGTGGTTGTGGAATCTGACTTTGCTGATTCACTACCTGTCGCTGTAGCTGTTGCTGCTGATTTATCTCATTCTGCATCTGTGGATGCATTTTTAAAATTTCTGGGCGGATTCTTACATTCACGCTTCCAGTGTCCAATTTCGCCACAATTAAAACATGGGAGTTTCTGTTTTAACTCTTCTATATTTCCCATCACCTTTGGTTTATTGTAATTACCTTTAAATTTCCCTTGATTCTGGTCAAATTTTTGATTTCCTAATGTTGCTATTTGTTGTTCAGCCACTTTTACCTGTGCCCACATAGCCTTTTCTTTTAGCTTCTTTTGTTTAGCATCCAATTCATCACTACAGTATTTTGCTTTTCTCAAAATATCATCTACAGAAAGTGATTGCCAACCAACTATTCCAGATCTTATCATTTCACCAATTTCAGGTCTTAAGCCATATACAAATCTGTATATAAAGTGGCTCATATCTTTTTCACTTAAATTTTCATAACCACTGTATTGTTTAAATACCAGCAGCAATCTTTCATAAAATGAATGTACTGATTCTTTTGGCTCTTGAGTTGTTCTGTCTATTTTAACCCAATCCACTTCTTTTGGGGGAATCTTGTTTTCAACCACACAATTAACTTTTCGTATACTTTTATTACATCTGATGAAGGAGCACCTGTCACCTTACGTCCAGGAGGTTCTTCTTTAGGCCAATCTATAGAAATTTTACATTCTGTCCATAGATCTGATGGGACAACTATGTCAAAGAATCCATCAAGATCAACCCACAAAACTTTTGACACCTTCACAAACCTGTCTACCTGTCGATACCATTCTACAGGTTTTTCTCTCAATCGGGGAAAATCATTTGTGAACAGTAAAATGTCCTGTCTCGTCCATGGAACATGCACATACCCTCCTCCCGGTATTTCTCTCATTGGAAACTCATTTACTACTTCTCCTCTTTCTCTGACAGGAAAAGCTGCTAAGCGTATTCTGTCTTCCTCTCTTTTCTTTGCCCATTTAATTCTCCATTTAATTATTTCGCCCCATTTTCTCAAAATCAGAATTAATTCTTTTATATGAGTTATTCTTCCTATTGTATTCAAATGTTCAATGTCTTTTTCAGAGAAATCCACCCTATAAGTTTTCTGCAAGTTCTTCTGTTTACTCAAATCTACTTCTAATTCAAAAGCTATTTCCTCTAATTGATCATATTTGTTTTTCGTCTTCCAGGTTATACTTTTGCAAATAAACAATAATTCATCATCCTGATATGCCTTCAAACTGTCAGTTCCAATTGTTCCAATTATTAATTCCTCTATATCTGCTTTTAATTTTGCAACATCAAGTAATTTAGATTCTGGGCTTTGTGTTAAATCTATTTTATTTAGGCTCTTTTCTGGAGTTCCAGAGTCAGATTCTGCACCTGACGGAGTTTTACATGGCGAACCTTGATTAAAAGTTAAATCGGGCATCATTGTTTTCTCTCTGTGAATTTCAGATAAATCTGAATAATATTTTTCAGCCACTTTTTGAATTTCTGCATTTAATGGAACAGTTAAAGCTGAATGCCTAAACTCCCTTTGATCAAATACTGAAAGAACAGGTCCAATCGTTACTGGTACTGTTACTGCTTCCATGCTTTTAGTTAACTGCTGTATTAATTCATCTTTTGAACGAAAATATTCTGAAGTATTTTGTAATTCCTCACACCTCTCTGTTCTCATTACATTTCTTGGGGTTTCATTTCTCTGAACTGGGGTTTCAGAATTATTTCTAGGAGTTTCAATAAAATTTCTATTTTCTCCTGATATACTAGAATTACATCTTGTTTCTACTCTTTTGGGTGTTTCTCTATTATTAAAATTCGTTTTGGGAGAAGTCTCATCAATGATTTCTCTTGGAGGGGCACTTGGTGAAGTCTATGTACAAACTGGTTGATAAGGTGGCGGTTTGGGTTTTCTAATAAAAATTTCTTCTAAAACCGCATCCTCAGAATCGCTTTGCTCATTATTTTTCTTTTGAACACTCTTTTGTCCAGTTGCCTCACCAACTAATCTTGCTGGGTACAAACCATCACACATATCTGCACGTCTCCAACGACGCATTCTATCCGCATGTGTGTCTCTATGGAGACCTAATCCAGTACCTCTTGGTATTCCTCTATTTTCTTGCTCTAATTCAAACATTTCATCCTCCCATTCAGCTAAAGCTTCAAATTGAGTAGGCCTAGGCCTCGGCACAAGTTTCGTCATCTTTTCTCTTAAGTTTTTCAAAACCGCTATGTTAAATGATCCATCTTCCGGCCAGGCTAAAACACCATCATTTTTGGTATATTCCATCCAATTCTCAATCCAAAGGCAAGTATGATAGCCATATTCTCCTAACATATAAGCTGCAGGTGTTTTGTACTTATGAATTAATTTTCCACCTCGCGTAGAAATTTTTCTTGTCAGGTTTAATTTTGTTTTTCAATTTCTGAAACCATGAAAGCTTCTTTTTCTCTTTCATATAATAATCCATGTTTTAAAACAATTTCCCTTACTTCGGTAATGATCGTAACTACTTTTAACAAGGAAGTTGGTTTTCCGCAACACCAACCAATCCGTGCGCTTAACTCACCAAGAAACCAATCAGATTAAGCCACGTCACTATGTTGCTCAACCAATAGGATTACTGTTTTCAGGATGAGCCAATCAGCTGATAGCTCGTCTTAATCACATGAACCAATCAGTGCGCGACTACTGTGACGTATGTTAGCCAATCACAGCGCGGCTCTTGTGACGTATGCTGCCGCTGCAGCTTCTCTGTCCCTCGCTCCGTGAACTCACACCTCCTTTACAACATTTTTCACAGCGCCATATTTACAAATCCTTCAATTGGATTCCGTTAGTAACTCCACAAAAACAAACCATTTGTCCATTTCACTAAAATAAAGTGATAGCTTTCTCAAACATTCAAGTATTCTTTTTGCGTGAAATAGACGACGCTATTTTCACAGAATATTTAGATTTGTTGATAAGGTAAGGCTACTCTACCCTTCTAGCAGGTAATAACAAACTCGTTTCTCTCTGAATGCACATATAGAAACAATTCAGAGTTTCACTCAGTCGTATATTACAAATTAATTTACGCACATACATACGGAAAAAATCCCTAACCATGCATATATATCTTTTTAGTAGGACTTTAACCCACCAATAGAAATCCTCATTCGCCAGTAAGATAGACGACACTTCCTTACCCTTCACTCAAGCTTAGATAAATCTACTACTCTTTTCACAATGAGTTTTAGAGCAGGACATAAGTCCCTATACTCAGAAGCTATAATTCCATAGACAATCCTCACTATCGCATTCTACCTTTCACACCTAAAAATCCCTAAACTTGTGCTGTACATCCACAATACCTGTGATATACAGTGATACCACTATTTTGAAACAGAACAAATGCACTGTGTAACTTCACCTGTCACACTACTCATGCCGGCAAACCAGGAATTTTCACACTGCTGGAAAAAACCTTTCGACTACATATAACAACTGAACAAACTTAACATGTTTTAGACATGTATCCTATGTACTACCATGTAACATGTTAGTTACCATAGTAACCGAACTCTGCTACCAAGAATTACATCCAGCGCTCTGATTGAAAAACTGTCTCAACAACGCTATCTATCACCACAATACTCACCATTAATCATGAAACACAAATTAGGCCCATAACACTAATGAGACAATTTCTGAGCGTCTGAATCATGTGACCTGATTAAACAAAACTATTCACAAACTATTTACATATATATACACAACTGCAGTTTATCTATTCTTACCATGGTTTTTAAGCATTTATCATAATAATTAGGTCACAAAGGCGAATGGATCAACTGATGGAAACTAGACCATAAATAAACAAGACCAGCTTGTCATTTCGAATCTAAATGTATTAGCTTTATTCATAAAGAAGAATAGCATAAAAGATTTAAAGTCTTTATTTCATAAGCAATCAAGAAAGCAGCATTTTATTAAGGAATTGAATTAACATACTGGCATTATGAAGGCAAGCTCAGTAACATGAATTATTAGCAGAGTAACAGTTTCCATTCCCTAAACCCTATTTCCCTGTCTAATTCTCTCTCCACCTAGAAAGGAAAAATCATTTAAAGTCTGCTGTCCTTACGTGCGCCAAATGTCCGACAGCATGTCACGTCAATCAGGAATCGGAAAGCAAGAGTTTTTTCCCTGCCCTCTGTGGCAGTTTTTATACCTTTCTTTCTAGCTAAACTATCTACATTTTACATTCTTTCTTGAAAATCCGGGCTTGCCATTGGCTGAGCCATGTCAGTCCACCATTAGGTCATCCGATGATTCTGACCAAGTCCAGGCTTCATCATAAGCCCTATTGTTCTTAACTTTTACATCCTTCTAGCTTCCTCGAAAGTGATACTTTCTCCCGAGTTCACAACATTACTTCCTAATCTTGGCAGACATACTGGTTTCCTGTCTTTGAGCCTTTTCTCCGAGAGCACCTTCAACTCGACCAAAAACTGCTTCTGCATTAAATGTTGACTGTTCAGCAAAAAACTCCACGTTCTGCGCATGTGTGAAGTCTTCACTCTGGTCAAGTTTTCACGACTCCAGCTCTGTCAGCCATTTTCTAAATCATCTTTTAGGCCTCACCTCGGAAACTATTATTAAACAAACACAAAACATCAATTAATTGAAGAATTGAGACCCATTCTGTTACCCACCCCCTTTTCTAATTTACTCCGTTAATTATGTGACCTAGCAAAGCACGTTTAGGCAGCTTTTATATTCACCTCTCCTTTGGGAAACTCACAAACTCTTTTTTGCATAAATCACAGAAAGGACATAACATAAGCACATAAATAAATAAATAAGCACATGCCATTAGTTAATCAGCCGCATTTAATACTGACAAAGACAATAGACAAGGTTAATACATTATTTTTCTTTTTGCGTTTGCAACATAAAGCACATTAGTCTCCCCGTGTATTTCAATGTATGTAAACTTAAACTAAGTTGAGTAGTAGCTTCACCACATGCTTGTTAGTTCAATTATTATTATGGGAGATTAACTTCGCAAGTTTGAACAAAATTTTGTTCCTCACCTTGCTTCATCAAATTCATTCCTTGTCATTAGTCTGTCGATACTAATGGGTTGTTTGAGGAGTAGTATTTCTATATCCATCTCCTAGCTGTAGGCTGACTTAAATTTGTAAAATAACTTTGTTTCATGGTGTTGATTTTGAATTTATGAGCACAGTTCATAGGCATTGTCAGTTTTTCCAAAGTATGTCCAAAATAATGCCCAACAGAACTCAACAGAAAATAGTTTCGTGTTTGTGCCCTTGTCTGAGATCATTTGCATATTTGACTATATATACTTGTGTAAATCAATGCATTTATTGAAGTATTTAGCACAGAGATTGTAGCTCTGCTTTACTCTGTCAAGTAGGTGAAAGAGTCATCTCAACACACAGACAGGCATAAGCAAGTGTAGATGCAAATTTAATTTGCTAGCAGAATGCTTTTATTAATAATGTGCAAAGCTTACATTTAAGTAAAAGTATACAACTTGCTAAATTTGTAGTAGGTATTCATACTATACTTGTATCATAGGCCTGCAAATAAATAAAAGTGCTGATTTAAGTTAGCCTAACTGTTGATGCCATGTTAACTGAAAAATAATGCATAAATCCTGATAGGCCTGTTTTCCCCACTGAATAGGTGTTTGCACACAATGATTTTTCTTTGTTACAGATGTTGTATTTTTTCCAGAAGCCTTTTATTTGTTAGTGAATAGACATTTGTTTTGTATTAGGAAGAGGAGGCAACCGGAAGGATTTTTCATGGGAAGAACTGTCTGGACAGCAAGATATCAACGATGTAACTTGTCAAGGTTTAATGTCCGAAAGCCTATTGTATCACTTTGTGAAAATGGGGAGCTTGCTTATTCCCAGGAGTTTACTGAAATTCTATTGGAGGATGAAAAAGACATAAGAAAACATTATTGGGAAATGAAAATATTGTGTGTTTATATTAGTGCATGCTCCCAGAGTAGCAGCCAGGATTTTATGATTGCTTTTCCAACACTCTGGCTGGAGTCTCATTTCTGAGCTTGTTAGTCTTCTCCACATGAGAGGTTATTTACCCTATTTCTCCTATATCTGCTGATTTAGGATTGTGAATATTTTCCATTCTGAGATGCGAAGGCTTAGTGCTTGCGCATTGATTCTCTCATCAGAGCTCTTCATTGGGTTTCTGAACTGACACCTTTTTCTCTCATCATTCCAACTTATTTAGAATAGGGAATGTTCCTTTATGGAACACGCTTGTTGTGTTATTACTATATTAACCTTGATTCTAACAAACATGTTGTTCTATTATCGATTGATCGATTATATTAACTTTTAATGCTGAAGTTTGAAGATTACACCTAATGAATAAACAGATGAAAGACTAAAACAAAAGAAAATAAAACTCTTTAACTCACACTAATTCTCTTTATTGAATGAACTAAAAGTCTTTATTGATTTATTGTTATGTAGATGATTGATCTTCACTTCTCCATTTCAAGGAACAAAGGTCCATATGACTAGTGGAGGGGGTTATTTAATGATTACACCTGAAGATTGAGATATAGACAACCCCGTTACCCCAAAAGCATGCTGCATCCTTGCTGCTCTTTGCCTTGTCCCAGGCTGCTTCTTAGTGTAGGTAGCTTAGTGTGACTGGGAAACTGTTATTTACAGATGAGGTATACAATTATCGTACCTGTCTTTGACTTGAAATTTATAACTCTCCCATCTGAACTCTTCATGACAGTAGTGACATGGGGTCAGAAAATTCTCACATTCTCATACACATCCAGTGAGAATACAGTAGCAACGTTTGCGATTTATTGATTGAAATGTGAGTTTTTTCCAAAGATCAGTCAGTCAGTCAAAAAGTCTTTATTGCGATATTTCATCATAAAAGACATACTACACAAATACAAAAATCCATACAAGTCAATCACATTATACAGACTAAAATTTGGTTATTCCAAGAATACAAGTACATAAAAATGTAAATAGGTAAAAATGGTAAAATAGATGCTAAAAAGTATTAAATGTACAAATGGCAAAAGACTTAGACAGATAGATATTATCTAGTTAAAATCTCCAATCAGGACCCATTCAAAGATCATTAATGACATGAATAGAGCAGAAGCACTGTTTCACCACAGCAAAGACAATGGGCATCTGGACTTTCATGTACCATTTAGTATTTTATGTTAATTTGATATCTCACACGTATTTTCTTTTTACACTTATTACTCTGTCCCTTGAAACGTACTAGAGGTGTATTTTATGTGGCACATGTAACTTTGTCTCGTGGGACCAATTACACTCATCAAGGTGAGAGAAAAGTGTTGCTGATCACTATCACAATGTTGATCAAAGTCACAATATCCCTTTTTTCACTGCTCGTATATCTGAACAAGTGCTTTTTTGTGGCAGTGGCAAGTTCACCAAGACGATCAATTCTCTGTTGTTTAGGGAGCCATAGACCCTCATTTTCTTTGTCCTAACTATGAATGTCCAAGCCTTGCGTCTTAACCTTCAGCAATGACCACACATTGCCCCACACATTTCTCAATACCCATGTCATACCTTGAAGTGGCAAGATGTTCAAGGCGTGCCTCCTGCATTCCTTAAATGCCCAATCACATTCCTTTGTTTATTGTTCACAAGGTTCTGATGAAAACGTCCATAAACTATCACTTTTAGAGTGTGGTATATAAATAAATAATACCGGATCTAGGTTTGACTAGACATAGCAATAACAGATAGCTCAATAAATAAGAGTCAAGATTCGAGGTAGTAGGAGTTTGCAGGTTTATTACAGCATAAAGGACAGGAACAGGACAACCTGCATAGGAATAGGATGGCAGAGCCCGACAGGGGGGCCCCGACAGCTGCCGGGCAGGATCTGGGATGAGCGCGCTCTGGGGAAAGGACTGGCGTAACATTTAATAACAATACACAAGCATATATAGTAAAACAGTTGCATTACAGTACATATGATAGGCGGAGCAGTGGGTGTGGTCAATAGCAGTCGCGAAAGATAAGGGTGAAAGTAGGTGTAACAGAGGCGTATACATAGACATGTGATGTAAACGTAACAGAATATGTCATAAATGGGGCGGAAACATGGAGGGGGCTACCTAAGGAGCCGGGACCTCTGACCTAATGGTGCGCGCAAACTGACAATGACGTGTTACTAGGAGAAGCTGGGGGCTACGAACTCTGTGCTAGGAGCAGAGACTGAAGTCTGGAGAGTCAGGGCGACATGTACCTAAGCAGTATCTAGTATCTGATGTTTAGAGAACATGTTGATATAAACTAAGAGTCAGGAGGGGAGAGGCTAACTTGATTCTAAGACTGGAGCATGCATTATTCCACATGTAGTGCGTGATGAAGAATATTAAATGATCATTAATACAGTATTTCTCTAACATGGAGACGTAAAGGCTAGACTATGACGGAAACTATTGATGCGATTCAGTAGCTTAGGAATGCAGAGAAGGAGGACTAACTGATAACTGGAATCATAACATACTCTTGGCAGACTCAGAGGCAGAGCCAGGCTGAACCGGGCACTGTGAGGCAGGAAGTAAGTGAAGGGTCAGGAACACAGGTGGGGGCTGTATCGCTCCTCAGCGAGGCTCAGGAGACAGAAGCTGAATCTGGTGTCCAGGCCCTTTTGAGGCCTAGAAACGGGGACTTTACAATGGAATAACGTGCACACTGAGAAACGTGGCAACGTAACTTTAAATAGGCCTAATACTCGTAGCTTTCACGAGAACTGGAAACTGGCATACTAGAGATGGACACAACTGTAATTGCGTCTTTAATCGAACATGGGGAATACATATGCATATCAATCATGCACACATAACATATGATGGATGACACGTAGGGACACAGAACATGGCAAAATTCACTTTTCCACATTCCCTCCTTGTCACTACGTTTCCATCAGGAAACATCAATATTCATGATACCATCTATCATTTCATACAGCATCAATTGTTCGTCTCGAATTTTCTTGGAACGGGTTTTAGAACGGGGCTTGGGACTAGGAATACAAGAGGTAGCACAAATGCCGCAAATCGCAGGGCCACATTGTATACAGAGGCAGCAACTGAATATGATCGCTACTGCAATACCTAGAAAGGACAATACTTTCCATCCCCAAGCGGAAATTATATTCCAGAACCAACCGGATCATGTCCAGGTGCCTGGGTCTTGGTGTAACAGATGGGCAATTTTATGGAGTCTGGTTATAGCTGAATAAACAGACGGTGCGTTATTTGGAATGAAAATGCAGCAACTAGATCCGATGACTCTACATGCCCCGCCCCTATCGGCCAATATGACGTCAAGGACGAGACGATTCTGTAAAACGACAAATCTCATAGCAGATTGCTCTTCAGTTAAGTTACCTAGAGCAGAGGCAGTCTCATTGACTACTGCTTCAAGGGTTCTGGTTAACCTACGAATTAGCTTACTATTCTGGATAGGTCCTATAAAGAAGAAGAAACCTCTATTGAAATCTGTATACTGTTCTAGAGCAGTTTCAGTATAATCGACAATTGGGGACTCAATCTCCCTTTTATGTCTAATGTGTACTAGATGTGTGTTTCTGTGATAATCAGATGGGGCTAGGAAAACAGGTGGCAGTAGGAAGGCAATGTAACAGGTTCCCTCCCAATCGAGGGGCAGACGAACATATGCGGTCTGACCACAAACAAAATAAGAATGACGTGAAGCTTTGAAAATAGATTTCCCACTGTCACTATACTTGACAATAGTAGTACAATCGCTATGTCCTACATGTACGGAACTATTATTTCGGACACATAATTCGCCTTTGACTGGTAGTACCGAAATAACAGGTAAGTCTGGAGTGGAATCAGACTGAACATTCAGGACCATGAAATTCGAAGAATAATTACCCAAATTATAAACTTCATTTTCTAGATCTAACCCTGTTCTGTGGGGAAGACCTTGCTTGTCTGGGAAACATGTACTGTTAAGAAAAGACATATCTGTTGAGGATGACGTTAACGTGGACCATGCTCCACACGAACCATTATGTGAAAATGGATAAGGAAAGAGTGGCAGAACTCCCTTCGGTGTCTGGAAAGGGGGGAGTCGACCACACACCCAACAATTAGTGGCATTGCTGGTCTGGTGTGAATAATGTAACATGCGGATAAAAGAATTGTTACGCATAGCGAGGCGGTAAGAGAGTTCATGAGGAGGCAGATCACTGAACGTGTGCTCTACTGTAGCATTAGAGGACTTATTTACATGAGAAACTGGAAAATACAGATAAAACGCATAACTGGTGCAGGAAATCATAATACTGAGAAATAATATGAAACTTAGAAAAACGATACATCGGATTGAGTTTTGACTAACTCTCTCACTATGGGGGTCTATTTTATACATGTCAGAAACCGGTCTAACCGTTTCACCTAGGGGAGGACTTAGACAATCAAACTGGCTGACTTATTTTACTAGACCTTAACTTAAGCTTATACTCCTGTTGCGGAGTTGTCTCTAACAGGGAGGGTGCAGTATCAGTGTCTTTTGCGGGACAGTCCTTAAGAATAGTACTTTGGCAGTCCTTTAAATCCTCGGAAATGTTCTTTGAAATTGGTTTCAATCCATAAAACCTTTTGATATGCGAAAGATGCACCCAGCCTTTTCGTCCCTCCAACTTCACGGCTGTACGGGTGGCCAGGAGGACCTGTCGGGGCTCCTTCCAGCGAGGCTCCAGCGGACTTGAACGATCGAAATTTCGCACTAGGACCATGGATCCGGGAACGATTTCATGCGGTGCCACCTCGGTATTGTCTGGAAATGCGGCGGCAACCTGTGAACGACAAGAGTTGAGGGCAGACATCAAGGAAGCTAGGTAATCTGTCAGCATATTACTTGAAACATCGGTAATACTTCGGGGTCTAGGAGTACCCCACATGTTAGGGGGGCGGCCGAAAACGACCTCGTACGGGGACAGACCTGATCTGGAATGTGCGACCATGCGCATATAGAACAGGGCAACTGGCAGAGCTATTAGCCAGTCCACACCTTTCCCTTGACAAACCTTTGCAATTCGAATTTTCAGAGTCTGATTATGTCTCTCTACGAGACCAGCTGCTTCAGGATGGCGTACACAATGGAACTTCCACTGGTACCCTAACAAAAGGGAAACGTGCTTCATGAGTTCAGATGAGAATGGCTGGCCGTTATCAGAATATACGACTCTAGGGAGTCCGTAACGGGGGAAGAACTCACGAACCAACTGCTTGGCAGTAGTCGTGGCTGTGTAATCTGGAACTGGATATGCCTCCGTCCACCTGGACAAAGCGCATACAACTACAAGGACATACTTGAAACCTCGACATCGCTCCATCTGAATATAATCCATCTGGAGGACTTCAAAAGGGTGGTCAGGAGGTTGGAATCCACCTTGTTCCACCGGGACACTTTTACCTGGATTGAACTGGCAACATATCATACAGGTACGGACTTTCTGCTTGGCTGCAGCTCGTAAATGCTTGTTGAACCAAATGTTCTGGATACTATCTAACATAGCTTTTTCTCCTAAATGTGCTGGACTATGTGCGGTATTGATAATGACTTGAACCATAGAGTCGGGGAGAAACCATGTGGCTCTACCCTTCGTTAACCATCCTTGATCTGTCTGGACCCCTCCTTGTTCGGACCATTTCTTGATTTCCTCGGGAGTAGCATAAAACTGGATATCTATGACATCTTGAGTGGGGTCCTTAACTGTCATACATGTAGTCGGATCTGGAGTATGTGTCTGTGTCTTATTAACTGGAATGTCTGGTGTCTGAGCTGTAAGCTTGGCTGTGCGATCTGCTAGATCATTACCCTGGGAAATAATGTCAGTAGCCTTCGTATGTGCTTTGCATTTCATGATAGCAATGGATGTCGGTAAATGTATTGCATCTAACAGAGCTTGAATAAGGAGACCATGCTGAATCTTGGTTCCATGAGAAGTCATGAAACCTCTCTCCTGCCAGAGCACTCCGAAGTCGTGTACAACTCCAAATGCGTAACGTGAATCTGTATAAACATTAACTTTCAGGTTCTTGGCGTGTATGCAGGCTTGAGTCAGAGCAACTAGCTCTGCTGCTTGAGCAGACAGGGTGTCAATGCGGTGTGTCTCTATAACTTCGGTGTCGGTAGTCACTGCATACGCGGCTACTAGTTCTCCTGTACTTGTTCTCATGCATGAACCATCCACATAAAGTGTCAGGTCGGGATCTGGTAATGGAATATCTGTCAGATCTTGTCTTGGCTTTGTCATGATGTTAACTACTTCCACACAGTCGTGTGTGGCAGGATTCAAAGTAACTGATGGTAACAATGTAGCAGGGTTTAGGACGTTGCAGCGTCTGATTTCTATGTGTGGCTGAAACAGTGTCAATTCATAACCTGTTAAACGTGCAATTGTCAAGTGCTGAGTTTGTGTTCGGTTTAAAAGAACTTCCACGGAGTGTGGAACTTGTACTGCCAGAGAGTGTCCTAAGACTATGGAATCACTTTGTCTGATAGCTAGTGCTGTGGCTGCAACTGACTTGAGGCACGCAGGCAGAGCCTGGGCTACAGGATCTAATGTGCTCGAAAAATAAGCACAAGGCTTGTATTGTCCTGCTTGATCTTGTGTGAGAACTGATAATGCTGTACCTTCACGTTCAGTGACGAAAAGTGTAAAAGGCTTACTGTAGTTTGGTGTAGCTAGAACTGGAGCTTGGCATAAGGCTTTCTTTAACTCATTGAAACTAAGTGTATGTTCAGATGTCCAAGGGAGAACAGTCGATACGGCTGCCTCCTGTGTTGTTAACTGTATCAGTGGTTTAGCTAGAAATGCATACTGAGGAATCCATTGTCTGCAGTAAGAAGTGAGGCCAATAAAAGCACGTACCTCCTTCTGGGTCTTGGGCTGAGGAAGACTCGCTATTAACTGGATACGGTCTGGTGTCAACTGCCTACCCCTCTTGGACAGTAAGTGTCCTAAGTAGACCACTTGCTGGACACAGAATTGAAGCTTAGAAGGGGACACCTTGTGTCCCATCTCGGCTAGGAAATACAAGACTGTAAGTGATGCTCGCTCGCAGGCACGTTCAGAACGGGCTGTGATCAGTAGATCATCGACATACTGGAGCAGGGCAGTGTCAGTTGGCATGTGAATGTTGTCTAGTTGTCTCTTGAGTGCTTGACTATAAATACTAGGACTTTCTGTGAAACCTTGAGGAGCGCGTGTGAACATATAGCTCCTTCCATTTAAACAAAAACCGAAAAGGAACTGGCTGTCTGGATGAATGGGGACACTGAAAAACGCGTTCTTGAGGTCTATGACTGAAAAAAATGTGGCTTCGGAATCAATGGCTGTCAATAGGGAAGAGATATCTGGGACAACTGGATACTGGGGAATAATACATTTATTAAGTTCTCGAAGGTCAATCACTAAACGATATACTGGAGGTGCATTTGGATCAGTACGTTTCATGACAGGAATGATCGGAGAATTACATACATTGGAGTCAGTTTCTACCACTACTCCTTGAGCCATGAGCTCGTCAATAATTTTGGATAAGGCTGCTACAGCCTCAGGTGGCAATCTATACTGTCTGATTCGTGGTAACACTACACCTGGTTTGAGAGTCACACGATGGGGTGTGATTTGCATATAACCTACATCAGTTGGACCTTGCGCCCATAGATGCTGCGGAACATTAGACAATCTCGGATCAAAATCTCGTAATACATAGTGACCCTTGAAGTCACGTAGAAACAGGCGTATTCCCTCTGGGGAACAGCATATGACTGCACCTAATTCTTTCAGTGTTTTAATGCCTAATAGATTCTCTGGACATGACTTAGTAAGTAACAGATCAGTAGTGCGGGACAGTGGACCTACTTCTAGGGTAACTGGCTTTGATATTTCATTTACAATAGGTTTTCCTGAAAATCCAAGGGAAACATTTCTAGAGCCT
The DNA here is from genome assembly GCF_964261635.1 of Lissotriton helveticus. Lineage (NCBI taxonomy): Eukaryota > Metazoa > Chordata > Amphibia > Caudata > Salamandridae > Lissotriton > Lissotriton helveticus. Next base: position 1,910,044,250 of record NC_136059.1, read on the forward strand.
GAGAGCGGAGCCCCTGGAACTTCGGCGTGGCTGATGGTGGTCCTACTTGCCCCTGTATCAATCAGAAACTTTCTGTCTTTCCCTAATACTTGACTGTGAACATAGGGACCTTCTTGATCTACAGGTATCTCGATGAGGGGCAAGCCTACCTCCCTCTCTAGGCTGTTTCATGAATATGGCTGATACTCTGGATACTCAGACTGTGCATACTGGTACATCTGCTGTGTAACATGTTGTGTTGCAGCGATAGGCTGCGGTGCTGTAACTGTCTGTGGTGCATTCTGTGACTGAGGAGTCTGTGTAACTTGTTCTTGTCTAGGCGGACGTGGTCTTTCTTTAGTCTTACCGGTAGCTATGTTGTGTTTCAGAACTGCACACTCGTTTATAAAATGACCTGGCTGTTTACAATAATTGCAGTTCCCTTTAACGGGAGCTGCAGGATGACTGGCTTGATTCGGACCCCTTTTCTGACTGTCTTGAGGAACGGATTGTGCAACTAGTACTTTCATTTTCGTGTCTTTCATACGTTTCCTTTCGTGATCTTGTTCTTCTCTGATTCTATTCTGGTGGTATTGAAGCATCTGTAACATCTGGGACGGGGTATTAGCTTGCCAGGTACTTTCGACTTTCAAAACTCGATTCTTAACTTGTGGACTTGAATTCTCGACTAGTTTAGTAACAAAAAGATGAGGGTATGACTCGCTACTCGTCTTGAGGCCACTGTTTATGGTGAAACATTTCTCAAATCTGGAATAATAATCACTAATATCTTCATCTTGTTTCTGTTTACAGGCTGAGATTGCATCCCAGTCTTCCTTTTTAGTTGCTAATAGTCTGGGCAAAACTTGTATTAACAGTTCAGGTAATTCTTTACATTTATCTCCAAGACCGGTACCTGGTACTCGTGCCTTATCTTCAGCTTCTAGGACTGTCCAATCGATCTTTTTCTCTCCCACCTCCCATTCTTTTTCTTTGAGTTTCTCATATACCCCTGCGGGCAACAGGACCTTTAACATTTTAATAAGATCTGGATACGTGTATTCTCCCATACGGAGCATGTCTTTTAATTCTCGGTGGAACCCTGCTGGATCTTTATCATGACAGGGAATTAACTTTTTCATCTCTAGGAGTTCCATCTTTGTGATCGGGGTGTAAACAAACACTCGTTGCATTTCACCACCCTCTGTCTTAACTGGATGCACTTCTCGTAACGGATTCTGTCTGTCTATGTAAAACGGTTTACTTTCTGGGGGTGAGACATGAACAAAATGCGGGTTCAGAAACGTTCTGTATTTGTGGCGCTGTTCTAGAATGACACTAATCAAATCAGTACCTAAACCTTTCCATTTATACTGGAGTAACTCGTTCAGGACATCATGTAACGGACCTGGATCAGAATGTTGACCCTCATACAATGTAATGAGGTGCTGGATCATATACATACCCACCAGTCGTTGCTCGGCTGGGGGCATTTTCAGAAACATTTGTGCCACTATTTCGTCTGGAAAAGTGGTAGAATCAGTAATCCATCGGACTGCTGATCGGACTAGTTCTTGTTCATGCATAGTACTTAACTCACTATAACCGATTCGTGATTTCAGAATGTGATCGGTAGCTTGAAATACTTGTTCTAGAGAACCTTGTTCTGATGCTGGATGGTGAAAAACTGGCTTGTATTCTAGACGTAAATGGCGATCTGAAAATCTAGATTTTCCTACATACGCTATTCTGTCGGGATTCTCGTCCTCTACCTCTTCCGCAGAGTCATTTTCTTTCTCGCTTACTTGTGCTGCTTTACGTTGGTCATGTAACCTTATTATTTCCTTACGAATTTTCTTGTACATATTCTCTATACTACTGATAGTCTTGTGTTTACCCTCGGCTATATTATCACTCCACCTTGTCAGGATTTTCATTTCGGCCTGATCTTTAGTCGAGGAATCTTGTTCTCGTATTAAACAATTAATCAGAAACTTTAATAGCATGAGCTGGATCTCAGCTTTCCTTTGAGACATGACTTCACTAATACTTTCTGGATCATCCCCTGTACGGATGAAACGATATATTCTGTCTAGATCTTCTTTCATATCTGGTAGGGTGACTAGATACTCGGTCACCTTTCTCACGCGTAATGAATATAAAACCATATTATCCTCGCCTGGGACTGGATCATAGCCACATTCGGTAAGGGCTTTTCTTATTTCTGCAACAGACTGATATCTGGGCGTACGCTGTGACGCTTGTGCATGTAATTCGGCTAACGTTAAACGCTTGTGTGGCGGCGGGGTTCCTGGAGGACCTCCCCCTGCGGCCCCTAAACTAGAGTCGTCTACTGATGCTCTTCGTCCTGGCAGAGTGGGAAATGGAAATGCAGGCTGGACTTGTATGGCGGGCTGGACCGGGGGTACCGTAACAGGTACTCCGGTGTCTGGAGGAGCAGGAAGTGCCTGATTTACAGGGACCGGCGGAACAGGAACAGGATTTGCATATTCCGGGACTGTGTCGTCCAAATAGGACGAAATGAAAATATCAGCTGCGGTCGGTTTGTGACGTAGCTTGGTCGGAACTAGCGGTGGCGGAAAATTACTGGATGCCTCCGGGGTCGCTTTTGGCAAGCCCTCGGCAAGAAGAGGATACATACCCTTAATAAGGGCATGCCTCTGTCTGTCTGACTGTTCTGTTTTAACTCGTTCACCTATCTCGATTAGTTCCCTTTCTTGGGCTCGTTCTAAGGATTCTCTACTTAATTCTGACTTTCTGATTTCTTTTTCGGTTCTTTTATGAGATTCTTTGCGCCATAACTCAATGGCATCTTTCTGTGACTGTCTGGCTTTCTTTTTCCATAATGCTTCTTCTACTCTCATGATGCACTCGGCATCCCACGTGCCTGATACAGGCCATCTATACTTTTCTTCTAACTGTTTGGTATACTCTACCCATAAATCTAGATACAATATGGCGCTTATGCCATGTTTCTGATACATAAAATGACCTGGACTGTCCCTAGGCGGGACAGGAACTGCTGCTTCTAGCAGACCTTTTCTGGTTTTTAACTGACGCAGTTTTGAAAAGAGCGGCATGACTGAACTATAATCTGGACACAACACAATACACAATAAACACGATAATTACTTCACACTCATACCACGACATTAAAATACATGAATAACATTCAGAATAACAGTTCGAACAGAATACTACCTGGAATACGGAAAACAGAATACATGAATTTTCTCGAGAACAGAACTGACTAGAACAGAAACTAGATGCACTGCTGAAACAGTACGAAACTTACCGGTCTCATACAGAGACACGTCAGGACCCGCATCCACCGAAGTGGACACTTCGTTTGTGGGTCTGTGTACCACCAACCCACGGACCAGAGTCAATTAGATTGACCCTGTCTAGATACTACCCCAGCAACGGTACTCACCGGGCAGCAAGAACGGAAGGCCTCGGACTGGACTGGACTGCTTCGACGCCGGACGGACGAACTTCGAACTTCTGTTACGGGTGGGCCTCCGGATACCTCGGACCTTGGACTCTCGGCTTGGGCTCTGGTCGGGACTCGCCGCGTTCCTCCACCGTCTCGTCTGGATGCTGGACCGCCTCCTCCGTCTCCTCCGTGGGCCTGAGGGATACTTAAAGCAGAAATATCTGCCGGTGCGCAGAAGAGTTCCGTCACGACTGCAGAGGGTCAGGGGGCCGGCGTGGCTTCACCGACGCGTGGGGAAAGGGCAAGTCCCTGTTCGGGCGCCATTATGTGGTATATAAATAAATAATACCGGATCTAGGTTTGACTAGACATAGCAATAACAGATAGCTCAATAAATAAGAGTCAAGATTCGAGGTAGTAGGAGTTTGCAGGTTTATTACAGCATAAAGGACAGGAACAGGACAACCTGCATAGGAATAGGATGGCAGAGCCCGACAGGGGGGCCCCGACAGCTGCCGGGCAGGATCTGGGATGAGCGCGCTCTGGGGAAAGGACTGGCGTAACATTTAATAACAATACACAAGCATATATAGTAAAACAGTTGCATTACAGTACATATGATAGGCGGAGCAGTGGGTGTGGTCAATAGCAGTCGCGAAAGATAAGGGTGAAAGTAGGTGTAACAGAGGCGTATACATAGACATGTGATGTAAACGTAACAGAATATGTCATAAATGGGGCGGAAACATGGAGGGGGCTACCTAAGGAGCCGGGACCTCTGACCTAATGGTGCGCGCAAACTGACAATGACGTGTTACTAGGAGAAGCTGGGGGCTACGAACTCTGTGCTAGGAGCAGAGACTGAAGTCTGGAGAGTCAGGGCGACATGTACCTAAGCAGTATCTAGTATCTGATGTTTAGAGAACATGTTGATATAAACTAAGAGTCAGGAGGGGAGAGGCTAACTTGATTCTAAGACTGGAGCATGCATTATTCCACATGTAGTGCGTGATGAAGAATATTAAATGATCATTAATACAGTATTTCTCTAACATGGAGACGTAAAGGCTAGACTATGACGGAAACTATTGATGCGATTCAGTAGCTTAGGAATGCAGAGAAGGAGGACTAACTGATAACTGGAATCATAACATACTCTTGGCAGACTCAGAGGCAGAGCCAGGCTGAACCGGGCACTGTGAGGCAGGAAGTAAGTGAAGGGTCAGGAACACAGGTGGGGGCTGTATCGCTCCTCAGCGAGGCTCAGGAGACAGAAGCTGAATCTGGTGTCCAGGCCCTTTTGAGGCCTAGAAACGGGTACTTTACAATGGAATAACGTGCACACTGAGAAACGTGGCAACGTAACTTTAAATAGGCCTAATACTCGTAGCTTTCACGAGAACTGGAAACTGGCATACTAGAGATGGACACAACTGTAATTGCGTCTTTAATCGAACATGGGGAATACATATGCATATCAATCATGCACACATAACATATGATGGATGACACGTAGGGACACAGAACATGGCAAAATTCACTTTTCCACAAGAGCATGAAACATTTTTCTACATTCTTTGATGTCTGTGATTGTGCTCATTGATAGGCGGTTCTAGGCCAGGTCTCAATTCTCTGACAACAGCAGTGTCACAGCTACAACTACTATGATTTTCAGTATGCACTGGAGCTGCCCAGGTTAATTTCCTAAATTTTCATGCAATTTGAAATTTCCTCATAATTACATTTGTGAAGATTTTTGTGGACTTATGCATTGCCATTACATGTTTTTATTGAGCTCTACACTCTCAGAGAGGGACCTTTACCAATCATTGCAATTTTACAAAGATCCCATTGTACTTAAGTGACCTAGTCATAAAATGTATCTATTACCCTATTCTAGAAATTCTGCACACCCACAGTTTGTAGGCCCTTTGGAGACCTGTATGATTTGCAGGTCAACATCAGATGAAACTATAGGAATGGCTGCAAGGAGGAAGAGGTAAGGACCTATTTACAAAGAAATGTAGGCACACTAAAAGTAGTACACCTCTAATCTTTTATGTACTTTTAGAAATGTAAAGGGAAGATCACTAGAGCCATCACAAGGTTTGTATGTCAGGATACCGGATTATTTGACATAAAAATTGCTTCCTAAAATTTGCTTACAAGAATGTCAACCCATTTGGTGTCAAATTGTTCTTATCAACTCCAGCAGGGGAGAGAGGTTGTAAATGATAATTCAAACATTATTTTTTTGCAGATAATATTTAGTTGATAATTTTTTCGAACTGTACTGCCAAAACTGGACTACAGTAATGTGCGGTTAGTTGGGACATGTAAAAGGAATATTTCTGAACTCTAGGTAACTGACAATGCTGCCATGAGGCTGATGCCCAACACTGGCCACCGAAACCATATCACTCAAGCCTAGAGCTTTGCCTTGTCTCCCACTAAGGGAAAGATTACAGTTAAAAGTCCTAACTTTATCTACTGCTCATAAAAGAACTTAGATTAAGCGGCAAAAATAGTTATGATACTTGTGGATTGTGGAATAAAATTCCAAAACAGCAACAATGTACATAGGAGCTTCTCCCTTTTAGGAAAGTGCTGAAAATACAGCTATGTAGGTCCATAGCGCTTGGTTGGGTACGGGTTGAAGCTCTGTATAAATGGTAAATTGTAATGCCAATGGTATTGTAAATTGAGAACAAAAGACAAATTAACATATCATCCACATTGTATGATTCGAAATTAACACAAATTAACCTTTTGAAATACAACTTCGATTTAATTTGTTTACATTTCAAACACTGTAGTAATATTGTTTAGACCTTTCTCTCTTCTCTCTTCTCACTCACAAGGGGTTTAGCGATGAAAGGTAATTGTTGCTTCAATAAAGAGTCACATCAGAAAGGGAGAGTCTCCAGCTAGCGTGTCAGAAACCCAACAAAAGCCCTACATTTTATAAAGTTATAAAGCGCTCCTTAAAAATGTTCAAGTGCTGGTGGGGTTACAGACTGTTTCTTATTCGTGTTCAAACGCATCAGTCATTTCCTTTAGTGAAATCCTATACATTTTATGAATTTGCATTGTGTCATAAACATGTGATTGAATTCATGCAGAATTGATCTTCATTGTCAATAAAATGAAGAAAAACAAAATTGTTATGCAGCCCAACACGTTTTGCACGGATGTTATGGCCTATTATATTTTATTGGGATAGGACCATACTTTGTCAGACACCTCGTTCCAGTAGGTTAGTAAAATCATGTTGGTCTTATTATTTGCCTTTTGTATAATCATCAGTTTGCAGTGGCAGCTGGTAAGGAACGGTGGCAGGGGGCGCAGGGTGGGCAGAGGTTGGGTTAAAAAATTAGGAAAAAAAGAAGACTTACCTGCTCGTCGCCAGTCACCAGCTGCCGCCTCTCGTCCATCCTCACTATTCGCTTGGCAACACCCATCTCCCAGACTCCCCTAGCCAATCACAACGCTGCTGTCACCAGCATGACAGCAGCGTCATGATTGGTCTGAGCACCGTGGTTCAGCGCTCAGACAGGGAGTGGGAGCCTGTGCATGTTCTTCACCCAGGCTGTGAAACACAACCGCCGAGTGGAGAACATTCTGAGTGTACATGACGGCTTGGCCAGCCCAATACGGCAGGCCAAACCGACATTTGCACTTAAGGTGCACATTATACCAATCCTCCTCCCTCTGACGTGGTGAGCCCTGCCCCACCCCACCCTCATCTGACTCCAAACTCCAAACTCCAATAAAAATAAAATGATAACAATGTTCTGTTATTATAATTTTATTTTTCCTTTGCACTGCTCCGGAGCAGTGGGGTGACGCTCCTCCACCTTAGCGGAGGAGCAGCCACTGTCGGTGTGGCATGCCAGAACATTCGATGGTCTGAGTCAGTTTGTGAAGATGTAAGATCAGAGTATAAATGGGAATGCAAATACCAGAATAAGACTGCATTCTGTTTATAGGTGGTGTAAATTAAAGCGCTAACTTTTTCTTTGGTAGGTTGAATGCCAATTATATTTGCCCTTAGATTTACTTAATTCTTTAGGTCTGACTTAGAGATGGCTTTAGCTGTATTACCAGCCTCATGTAATCAAAAAAATACATACATGATCTGGGATGGTGTATGGGTCAGTCCATTCCATCTGTTTGTCTGTTCAACTGTCATTCACATTTTACTTCCACCCACTACAGGAAAGGGCACTGGGTCAGCCCACGTAAGCCATCTTGCACTGTGAGTGATGCCATTTTTCCCAGATCACATGGACACATCCGTCTAAAAGAAAGTGCACTTCTGTGCAAGGGCGGGGGGCCAAATGTTTTACTTCACCATTGTTTATTTTCTTTCCATTCTTTATCTTTTTATTTTCTTAATCCTTTTTGTGCTTTTAAACAATGGTCTTGGGTAACAGTAATCCAAAGCCTATAGTACCTCTTCTTTGCACCAGTAAGAATCATACTTTCATGTCACACCTTCATTCTCCTCGTGGATCTCAATTTCCTACTCTAAGATCACACTGAGCCAAACACATCAGAACTCCTAAATAATCTTGTCATTCTAGGCCTGGAAGAGTGGGGTTGCTTGCAATCTTATCCACATAGCTTGGGACCACATCTACCCCATCTTCTCCCAGTATCACAGTTAAACCTCACTCATCTGAACTGACTACTGGCTCATCGACTTCAGCAATGGCCTGTCCATCTAGCACAAGACCTTTTGAATCTGGGGTGCAAGACACCAATGGAGCAAAGGCACCAAGGACAAACACCAAGCCAGTCTCACCTTTCTTCCAATAATCTCAGTGACGTGACTAACCTCAATGGATGGATCACCACATGTGCCAACACCAAAGCTGTTCTAAAATCTAACTCAACCCCCGCCCTGAACCCTGGGCCATCTGGTACATCGAGAACCTCAGATGTGCGGAGCACCATTGCAAACATTTGGAGAGCTGCTAGTGCAAGACCCACAACATGCATTTTGAAATAACATACAAACCAACCCCTCGATCCTACCATCAGTGTCTTAAAACAGCTAAGTTCCTTGCCCATTTTGATTAACTTAGGAACAGCTCCAACACGTCCAAGTTAGGCTTCGCCATCATGAAGAAATTCCCATCCCCTTCAACCTGCACCAATTCTCTCATCCCCTCCAGAGACCTCTGCAGCCACTTATTCAAAAAGATCAAATCTATCTAGAACAACTTCACCGTAAAGCCTCCCTCAAGCCTTCTTCTTAGATGACAACACCACTGCAGACTCAAACCTTAACATCTTGCCACCCATCACCATTGCCAAAACTGCCTCAGCCGTGCACTCCATTCACTCGGGTTCTCCTTTGGACCAGAGTCCACATCACTCCTTACCAAAGAAATCAACTCCATTTGGTCCATCCTTACTCCTATCCTCAACCTATTGGTCTCCACCATTACATTTCCAAACCCTTGGAAGCATGCTACTATCCTCACGCTCATCAAGAAACCCTCAGCAGACATCAGGATAATAGACAACTACATACTGATGTCTCTCTTCCCATACCCAGAAATTATTCTGGAGAATATCATTACCAGCTGTCTTGCCAAACATATCCTAATGAACAACCACCTAGAACCAGCACAATCCGGATTCAGAACCAGCCACAGCACAGAGACAACCCTCATCATAGTCAAAGATGATATCCGCTGCACTCATCCTCCTGGACTTTTCGGTGTCTTTCGCATTGTGTCCCGACCAGCCTCATCCATTGCCTCCACTTGGCTGGACTAAGAGGTAAGGCCCTCCACTGGGTCTGCTCATTTTTTGCAGGCAACAGTCAGTCAGTCTAACCCACTATTCTTTCAACACTACCAGTCTCATCTCTGGGGTCCCTCAGGGCTCCTCCCTCATCCTTACCATTTTCAACGCTTACATTGCCCCTCTCTCCAACTTGATCTGCATATATGGCTTCAACATCATATCCTATGCTACGGCACACTGTTGGTTCTATTGCTCTCCGACAACACACCCTGAACACAAGCCAACTTTAACATCTGCATGTTCACAGCCATAGAAAAGATTAGCAAAAACGTACTCGAGCTCAACAGAGACAAGACAGAAGTCATCCTATATGGCAGGTAAACATCATTATCTTCCGCAGACTGGTGGCATTCAAACCAGGCGCAACTGCATGCCCCGCCAGCACCACCAGGAACCTCGGTATCATGCTCAAGAACAACCTCTTCATGGCCAGGTCAATGCAGTTGCCTCGACTTGCTTCCACACCCTCTCAATGCCCTGGAAAATCTTCAAGTGGCAATCCTGGGCACCCAAAGATCAATGACACAATCTCTCATATCCAGCACGCTTGGTTATTCCAACACTCTCTACTTTGGCATCAACACTAAACTCACAAAGAGGCTCCAATTAGCCAGAATGCAGCTGCAAGACTTACTCTCAACCTCCCATGCAACACACACATCTCCCAGTACCTTTAAACCCCCAAGGACTCCCTGTACAACAACACTCCCTCTTCAAGCTCCTCATACCCACACACAAAGCACTACACAACTAGGGCCCAGCCCATCTCACTGGTCGTCTGATAGAATATTGATGCTGAAAATATCATGTGGACATAATATCATGTGAAAAATATCGAGGACCAAAATATCAAGAAGTTAAGTGCAAATGGGTAAATATAGATTTATTATGCTTAACTCCACGACAACATACCTTGAAGATATATATATATATATATATATATATCACTTCGTCTCTTCTTACCACAACTCTTTATGGATGAAGTCACAGCACTGCAACAGGTTAGTTTAAGATATTTTATTTACACACCATGTGCAAATCAAAGTGCATCAAAATAACGGTCTACGCGTTTCGGCTACTCCTAGCCTTCTACTGGACCATAGAGTCCTGTGGTCTAGACCCCATTTTTAAAGTGCTCAGTGCTAAGTACCCTTTTCCCTTTCCTTTGTCATCTAGACCGTCAACCCTGCACAGTTGATTGACAGCATATTTCTACAGCCATTTTTGATAGTTCGTATCCTTGTAAAGTACTCTGTTCATTGTCAGATTTTGTCAAAAACCCCAATGATATTTACAAGTTTATAAATTTACAATCATTCCGTTTTGAACATTGTGAATTTTTCATTCCTAATCACCCGTGTGGTTGCTCTTTATATATAGGATAGGTGTTACAATTTTTTATACTCTGTAAAGTACATTTTTGAGATAAGGTTTCCGAACATAATCATGCTCTAATGCATTTGTACGGCCCTCTTCCTCCCCCAACAATTTAGTTTATATATGTATATATATACACTATTTACACTATTTTACACTCTATATAGGACGGTTTTTCTGAAATTGTGTACAAATTTATCATTATTAATTGTTGGAATGGTGGCATTTTCAGGTTGAGTGTTATTGTTAACCCTTAAGAGTTCATGTAAAGTACAAAATTTAGAATCCTTACGATCATATCTTAATCACTCATTGTCCATAATCCTTTTTCCCAAATAGCAGCAGTTCAATTGATTCCCATACAGAGCCTGAAAGGAAATGTTCTAAACAGAAAGTTAAACCAATTTTCTCTTGGTACGACAATTATCTGGCTGTCCTCATCTTGAAATTTCCAAATTCCCTCACATTCATTTACACTATTTACAATGGTCTTTCTATGTTTCGTGAATCAGAATACTCAGTCCCCATCCTGAATTTTTTATCCAAGATGTACGTACAGTTCTGCATCCAGATTATTCCCAAACGGGACCTCTGTGCCCATGTCCAAAATCATTCTTGATTCCAGTTTCCGGAGTTGGAGAGTTCGATCCCCCCCTCTTTCCGAAATTTTGCTTAGTCTGATCCCTGAATATTTCAATAGGGCCTGGTTGCTCTGATGATGTTTCGCAAAATGTGTGGTCATCGGGTAGTTTGGGTCTTTGTTCTTGATTGCCCTCAGGTGTTGTAGTATTCTAAGTTTTAGTTTATTGATCGTGCTCCCGATGTACAGTTTTTCACATGGTCATTGTAATTTATAAACCACACATTTGGATTCACATGTGATGTGTTCCTTTATTTTCTCCATTTGGCCATTTTTGAGTTTGTACTCTTTGATGTTTACGCCGTGTTCACAGGCTTTGCACTTATAACACTTCCAAAACCCAGGAGATGTTAGCCAGTATATATATATATATTCACAGAAAAAACGAAAATTACAAGGATGTTATAGTTAGGCTCAGATTTCACATGCACAAAACCACAGAAATTCAGCAGGTATAGTTACCTGAGATAACTATAACTTAAGGCCCCCACAATGCACTGCTTACTACCTCACATATTACATGGAGTGCAATATTCTCAAAGAATTCCATGAAAGTCAGATATTAATGCACAATATAGGCATGATCCAGAGAGAGTAAGTTCTCGATTTTCCTGCTAGAATTCTGGGAAATCCGGCCTCTAAACGAGGGTATGTGCTTACTCAAGTGTACTGATAACTTTGTGATTCAGGTGCACTATTGTTAAAAACTATCAATTCAAAAAAACTTGCTGATATTGGCAAGAAGTGTTATCTCTATTTTTTGGGCAATGAGAGCGAGGAATAAAACATAATTCAAAGGTGATCTGCGACTTGTTTGCCCAGTTTCACAGTATAACTTTAAAAGATATTAATGCTGATTCTGGCATTGGTATGCAAGCATAATCTGGAGTTAAACTACATTTGGAAGGACGAGTTCATTCAAGCTAGTAAATCATTTTTTTGCTTTAATCATGGTGACAATTTTGGGAATTGTGGTTTTGCACACATTAATTACTGCTCTTCTGCTGGCAAAGGTTGGGAGACATAAAAGAGAGATGGATTGACTTAGTCTGCAGTCAGTATTTAGCGTAAAAATCTTAGCCAAACATATGGGGCCTTGTTTATGAGGCCGTGCGTCACTTTTACGCCGCCGGTGCTTCACTTTTTGTGACGCACCAGCAGCGTAAAAAATGTGTCTTGTTGCACCATATTTACAAAGTGACGCATCTAGGTAGATGCGTCACTTTGAAAACCCTGCGCCACGTATAATGTGCGCGGGGGGGGGCGTTCTGACGCAAAGGGTCTTAGAAGTGATGCAGTGAAATCTATAAGATTTCACTGCGCCACTTCTAGGACGCAAATGCGTCAACATACTATGCCTGCCTCACATCAGACGTAAGACTGACGCAGGCCCTTTCACATGAGGCTTGCCCCATGTGAAGGGACACATAGCTGGAGTTGCGTCACTCTTGTGACACACTCCAGCAATGCGTCACTTTTGCGTAATACAGATATGTCAGAAATACTGATGTATCTGTAACTCCTTGAAACATGATGCATCATAGAATAAATATGACGGATCAATCATGTCGCAATGAGGGCGCACCGAGAAGTGTCGCATCGCTGCTTTCACGCAGCGATGTGTCACTTCTCATAAATGAGGGCCATAGGATTTAAGCCATACGTCACTGATGAAGCCTAACAAGTCCTAAAAACTGCCTGTCTTTGCATGTGTTCCCTTCTGGAGGGGGGCTTGCCTGGCAGTTTGGAATAGACTGCCCCCATGAGGAGCAGGGTCAGTGCTTATTTGCATAAGGTGAGCCTCTGTATAGAGTGGTGGTGTAGTTCGCCAGTGGTTTCCACTATTTGCAAGCCTTCTTTCCATCACCTTGCATGGTTTTAAAAATCTGAGTGTCAGACGTCTGAATATTCTAGGTGGGTCAAAGGAGCCAAATTGATAACCAGAACAATCCAAGTAATCATTTTCTGCCTTGACTATTGGTGCATAATAAAACTCGCCTGAGCTATCAGCGCACACTGGAACTGATTTATGTGGAAATATGGTGCTGAATTTTAGAAGACAGGCTTGTGGTAATTACAAGGATAGCTGTGCTAGATTTTGTAATAATAACTAAAAGTCCCCTAAAACGTACCCATACTATGTGCAACATTATACAGACCCTGAAAAAACAGAGGCCTGCTGTGTCACAGGTACTTTAGACAGGAAAGAAGGATCAAGTGGCTTCCCTACCTGGCTTCAGCCTGGAGAGGGCCTCGTGGAGATGTTTCCAGCGAGGAGAGTGCCACGTGTAGAAAAAGATCCACTGCTCCCTATGGTTTAATTGGCCTAGAGCGAGAATGTGTGGGCTGGCATGGGTCCTCCAAGAAAGCAGAGGTACACAAAAGACAAAGCCAAAACAACCTATGCAACTGTATCAAAGAATATTCCCTTTGGACAAAGGAGTGCCCCTTGAGGCATCGGTGCAGCTACAGAATTTAGTATATGGCTTGCTCAATAACCATGGTCTTCACAAAGATTTTGAGAAGTATTCTGGGGACTGCAAGGACTGCAGCAGAAACCTCTAAGTCCACACGAAAGATGAACATTTGTGCCACACTTTCTCTCCCAAAAGACTTAGGGCAAGATGTATTAAGATTGTGCTCCACCCTCACGCCACATAAGGGGACGCAGGGCAACACAAAACCTAGAAGGACATATACCAAGCCACGCAAGCCCACCGTGCGTGGCCCTGTGTGGCTTGGAAAATCTGGAGTAATACCCGGCAGCGCAAGTCGCTGCCCTGTGTCACTCTGCCCTGAGAAGGCGTTTCATGGGTGGAGAGTGGGTCTCTACGCATCCACCCCTGTATTTTCTAAAACATTCCCAGATTTTTCATCACTGGTATACCTGGAATACGTCATAGCTGTACGCCATCCCACGAGAGGCACAACAAGGAAAAATATTGTTTATTTCTCCTCCTTATTTCCACTATATAAATGTGCAGCATTTTTTCAGTACCCTGAGACAGAGGAAAAATGCCTCTAAGGATTGGTTTTGTATAGGAAGGTGTCCCTTCATGCATAAAAAAAATCCTGCCTGTAACGCAGGCACCCTTGCTCCATGGCTCAAGGGTGCGTACATTTGCGCTAGACTGCAGATTGTGCATCAGCTCCGGTGCAGGACAGGAATATTTAATGATATGGTGCCTTCCTGCCCCCTCCCTTTCATGCAGTGCAGCACAGCAAGTTATCTTCCTGCATTATGCTGCACAAAGTCATTTTTAATCTGGCCTCTAGTGGGTCTGAGGAATCTGGGGTTCTGTTTGTAAGAACTCTCAGGGTCTTAGGGTGTGAAGGCCTGAGGAGTGGCGGAACCCAATGGAGAATATTTACAATAAACTAATGTAGCGCTGTGCAGCAAGTCATTTTTACTGCGCGGCACTGCATTAGTTTGGAAGCACAGGGATGCAACATATTTACAACAATATGTCGCATCTCTGTGCTTTGCCCTGCGCCGGCGCACAAACTGCTGCCATGTACTAACGCAGGCACCCTTCCACCATGGTGCAAGGATGCCTGCGTCACAGGGATGATTGTTTATGTGCAGGAAGGGTTGCCATCCTGCACATAAACAATAAGAAATGGCGTTTTCCAAATTGTAAAACGTCTTTATTTAAAGGATTGTTTATGTGCAGGAAGGGATACTGTAGTGTAGTTCCTATTATCCCAATAGGCTCTGCGCATTGGAATAATACCTCCAATAGTATAGACCTAGACCAGACGTTAACTAGGTCTTCTACTGTCGATATTAGACTTAAAGTTTTGGGTTTGCCAGCTAGCTCAGAGTTCACTAGAAACTTTCTCGAATAGACAAGGAGGAATTGAACCTCCCTGGATAGACAAGAAGGGATTTAGTTTCTGACAACCATAGAACATGACAACTTTGCTCTCCCCTAATCAAGAGTGTATCTCTAGAGTCGTGTGAAAACAAAAGACAACTTATTTTACTCAGTCAGTACGTGCATTCTTAGTTTCACCAGATTGTAGAGAAAAGGAAGAGACGGGCGTGTTCAATAAAAGATGTTATTTATTGATCAGTCTCTTTTCTCGTACAAGAGAAATGAATCGATATTATTGCAATACTTATAGTTAAGTAAAGTGCATACAATAATAGCAGAAGTATAAAATAATACTGTAAAAACATTTATATGGTTTCTAAGCCATATGGTGGTTTAAAATGGATAAAATAGATACATACATATAAACATTTGACTAATCGTACTCAACTGGTGCTTCTAACCACGCCTACCCCAGTGTACCTGACCTAAGCCTAATACGTGGGCGGGGATAGAAAGTAGCAGTCTAAGTTAAGTTTGTTTTGCCAAGTGACTGATTCAAGAATTCTCTGCAAGGGGTTATTCAGTTCCGTACCTGAGGTCTAGGATGGTTGAGGGATAGTATCTCTCGTCTGAGGTCTCGATATTCCAAGCTGCCTGCGAGGGCTGCTCGGAAGCGCCGGAGCTGGATTTCTCGGCAGGAGAAAGCAGCGTCTCGTTCTCAGCGCGTCAGGAAGGCGGGGCAGCGCCGGGGGCTTCGCTCTCTGCTGGGCTTCGGCAAGTCTCGCTGCTCCGATCTCGTCACCACCGCGTGTGTTTGCTTAAGGCAATATCGGTAATATTTATACCTGTAAGGTGCCGAGATTGACGTAAGGATGGACATAGATACGTCAATAAGGATGTCATACGAGCTGGTCGTTAGCGCATTCTTTTACTGAAGTTCTCGGTGAAATCAAAACAATGGCCGCAGGGTTTTTCCCAGGTTGTCATAGGTTTGATTTGTTTTGAGAACTCCGTATGCCTTATCAGGGGCTGGAGGAATATTGCTTGCCTAATTAGATGGCAAGCGTTATGACCTAATCAGATAACACGCTCCTGTGCCGTGGTCTGGCGTAATCAGATAACGGTTTCTGCATCATGGGATGGCTGCTAGTTAACTCGTTAACCAGAATAGGGTCAGGAATAGGGGGATCGATACAGAACCTATAGGAATACATCACACCCACTCCACGCTAACTATGGCCATATTTACGAATCTAGGCATAGTGAAACATACTGTAGAGTATCGTGTATACCTTACCACCCCAAAATACACATAATGCATTTTGAAATTATGTAACATACGGGGAAAAAAATAGTCACATGTACTATATGCATTTAAGCAGTAGACTAATGCTAAATTAATCACGCATGTATACATTATTAGTAATCGAATATGAGAATTACACATGAAATGGCTCTTAATACAGAAGAAAAGTTCGAGACCACTTCATCACAGTTCAAAAAATATTTATAAACATACCAGCGGGCAGCTAATGTCTATGAAGTTTCTAAAAATAGAAATTAGTTCTCTAAGAATAGTTCTTACTTTAAGCAGAAGAAAAGTGTCCCGTAAAATGTAACAAAAATATTTTGGGGCTGTTAAAAAATTGCTGTCCGTGAACTGGAGGAAAAGTCGATCTTGCTACTTTATTATTAAAGTTGAAGGCCAAATTCAAGGTGTCGGGAACGCCGTGTGCTAGCTTGCTCAAGAGTCGTTATTTCTGCTCTGGTGAGAACATCATATCGTTGAGACTGCTGAAAAAGCTGTCAACAGCTTCCTGTGATAGTTCCACTAACTCGGAAAAGGATGTAACCATGCATTCATGTGCATGATTGTCTCCATAGACGTTTTGATTAGTATTGCTGACAGAAGGCTGTACCTGATCGATGCTGCTTTCATCTTGATCTTCACTACCCCTTAATCGTAGTGGTGAAGTTTCCACGAATGCCGTCATCAGGATTGGCAGCCGTTGAGGGCAGCACAATGCATGAGCCTTTACCGGACCCAACAATGTTTCTGCATCCATTGGCGCATCCGATTGTAGCATCAGACAGGTGTCCAACACGCATTCTTCTCCGCACAGCATGCACCTTAATACAGGTAAAACACATCTTTGCCATATCGGCCGAAATGAAAGAAACCAAGTCATGTTCAGGTCTCTAAGCCGGGTTAGTCCCAGGATTTTTGATATCTGGTCCCGGTATCCAATGGCTCGGATTGTTTCTTCCCTTGTCGCAGGTGTTTTGTCTGTGACACGGTTTGCCATAACGAAATATAAGGACTAAGAATAGGATTCCTGCAATTAGTCCCAAAATTAGGGGAACTCCTCCAAAAATCGAATGGACGAAGTCTGGAAAAATACCCAGTATGGCTTTGAATGGTGTTAATGCCATTGAAAATACTGTCTTAAATACATTTGAGACTCCACTGGTATCAGAAATATTTAAGATTTCATTCAGGATTTCTGCGAAATGTATGGGGGAATTAGTTGATAACAATGAGTGAATCTCTGCAGTCGTCCTTGCGACTAGGAGATCATACGTTTCTTTTGATGACGTGAGCCTGGTCGGCGTCTGAAGAAGCACTGTTTTCATTCTGCTTAAAGTATCAACTCGAATAGAAGTAATTTTCAAGTGAGGCCATGCCCTTGCCTCCCTGTCTGGAAAGGAGCTGGGGAACAATAAGCGTCCACAGCACATGACCTTCGCAGTCGTACTGATGAGATAAGGAACCCCGGGCAGTAGACTACAACATCTGCGATCCACAATTAGAATGTAACTCCCGTTATAGAGTCTTTTAAAGAATGGTTCTATCTCTGTTGCAGGTGTGCCTATCTGGTGACATGAAAGGTTATTTGAGTTCCCTTCACAGGCTCCATGCAAACTAATTCCATTACACAGAAGTGTACCGCTTAGTGACATCGCACAATTATTGCCACTAAGAAACACTTTCTGTCCTTTATTACTGACACATGCATGTGAATAGGGCAAGTTCCATGTTGTCTTAATGTACCCTTTTCCCAATTTTTCGTACATGCCAGCCTGTATATATTTTTGGCAGTATTGAAACCTGAAAGTAGATATCGGAATATTAATTATCCCATGTATTATCCATTCAATGACAGGTCGTTCTGACATTGTCAATGGTAATCTCTCGAGTTTCTCAATGCTCAGGATTGTATAATCAGCACCCTTCTGTGCCATACTGATCTGTTTATCAGTAAGGTTAAAGATAGTGAATAGTGACGTTGTGTTGATTAAACGCCAAGGCACATAGCCTGAACGCAGGTTTTGTAACGTCCAGCCAAGCTGCACAATAGAACGCAATTGAGACTGACCGTGTTGTAACAACAGTAAGTCTTGCGATATAATGTCGATTGCTGATGACACAATGCTGTCCAATGAAAAGATTCTGGAGGACAGAGTCATTAACCCATTGTCCACTACAGAAAGCGATTTTTCCAAATTAATACGGTCAATTTCCCGTATACTTTCTGCTGTTTCAATTTGAGTTATCTTCCAGGCCTCGTTGTAAGCTGCATATATAGAGGCTGCTATGAAGCGTTTTTGACGCTGTTTGCGTGGTCCCATAATGAAATCACGCAAGTCAGCACCATCAGCAAGTAAAGTTAGGTGTTGCTTAATTTCTGTCAGTGTGGAAGTTTTTAGCCATTGAAGGCAGAGTTTGCCCACACTGTAGGTGGTGATTATCCCTGGGTGTTGTCTTTGGGAATATCTAGGGTCTGGCCTGGTCAATTTGAACCCCTGTGTTTTGTTCAGGAATCTGTCTTGACAGTTATTAGTATCTGTTGGCCAGATCAACCATTGTTTCCAATCAGGATTTGTTCTGTTTTGGTTTAATACATAGTTTACGTCTATTTCTTCATGTGCAGAGTTATTGCTGTTCATTGTTGGTTTTGGAATAGACGGTTTATTTAAGTCTTTGATTTTGGCTAATCCAAGACAGGTAGTTTGTTGAATAGTTTCATTCAAGAATATAATTTGTTCTGGGATCATGCAGGCTCTAAACAATGATTCTATACCTTGTACTTGCCATTCTTTTGTACCCCAAACACTTTTCACTTCAACATTTTTGTCCCAATAATCAAAACCAAATGTATTCATTTGTTCAAAAAATGAGTCCGAATATATCAATTTTGTGTTTGTAAGCATGGTTTTTGTTCCTGTCTTATTTGACAATTTGAAATAAAATGTTTCAGCATTACTTGTGTTGAACCCTGAAAAGTATGAATATTTGTCATAAAAGGTTCTTGAGCTTCCTTTTGGAGGGGTTGCACAATGTTCCCATTGATTATAATTTAAAACATTTCTAGGTTGTGCTGATTTATGTAAAAAATGGTTACCATAGTGGTTGTAGCAGTACATACTATCATAATTAGACGAACCCTGCAAATAATCATGTTTGGTAAATTTAGCAGACATCACTAGGTCAGACATCATGTCATTTATACTTTCAAAGTCCCAATCATCAGCAAATGAGTTTGGTTTTATAAAGTCACTCAACGAGATCTTGATTTGGTGTGGATATTTGAGGATCTCTACCGGACCATAAATTTCATAGTCAGTATTGTCCCATGCTACCCCACCCGGTATAGGATTGGCTGTGAAATTGACTGAAGAAAGTTCTCTTTTCTTGACGTGTGAAGACGTGTGTGGCTTGAGGATCAAGTTGATTTTCTGGCTTGCTGTGTCCATTTTAGCATATTTTCCCTCAATGAAGCGTCCCAAACATAGTATCATGATGAGCCAAAGTATGTGGATAAATACACCAAAGGATACCCAAAATTCAATCCACGGAGAAATCAGATAGGTTTCTTTCAGCTGTTTCAAAAGTTCCTTAGCTTTATCTTTAAAAGTTTTTGTTGATGGCTGTGTCTTTGATTCACTTAGATCTTCAGAAGAATCTTCAAAGTTGATGAAGTAGCCGGATGCCGTTCTGTCTATTGTTCCAATTGCTTCAGGATTACTGTTTCTTGCAGCTTCAGCATATTCATTTGTTACTTCATTGTAGGTTGGTGTGTCTCTACTAAATATTTTTATTTGGGTTTTCAGAGGTGTGAGTTCCATTGCATTGTTGCATAGTCCTTGTTGTTGTTCTGTAGGCGTTTCGAATGTGATTAGCCTTTTAGTTAGCACCTCTGTACTTGTAGCAAACCTTGGTGTTCTACTACTTATCGGGAGTCCACTTGGCCTACTGTTTGTTATCGGCCACATGATTGTGGTTTTACCAGGTCGATGGATACAACTCGGTTCTCCTTTTACCAGCAAGCGGCGGTATTACAACTGATCTTGTCCCGTTGATGGACAAGACAGGAGCTGCTTTTCTGTAAGAAGGCCCAAATTCCTTCTTTACCGCGATCTTTTCTCTGACTAGATCCCCGACTTTTGGAATCCAGACAGGTCTTGCTGGGACAGGTGGTGGTTCTTCAGTGGTTGTTGGCTGCTGTTTCAACTTTATGTTGCTCAGGTCTTTTCTTGTTTCGTTTAAGTCCTGTAAAATAGCCAAACGATCTTTGATATCAAAGCTTTTTTATTTTACCACTGAAGTCTGACTGTCAAGATCTAAGACTAGCATCCTAGTTCCAAACAGTAATTCGTACGGACTGAATCCCCTCAGAGAATTTCTTGGCAAGTTGTTTAGACTACGTTGGACACTTATTAGATGTTTGACCCACCCAGCTCCCGAACCTAATACCTTTGCTGTTATAGATTGCTTTATGTCTTGGTTTTTTCTTTACACCGTCCCGTATCCCTCAGGAAGAAAGTGAGAAGAATCCCGCTTCGCTATGCTCATTTGGCCGTGCTTTCCCACAAGCTTGAGGGCTAAAGTGAAAACATTGGTCAAACGTAGCATGCTCCTAGCGTATATGCCATTTAGACTCGCAAATCTTGTATAACAGTCCCGACGTCAGCCGAGTGCCGGGGTCTACATTTATAAGTGGAAACTAGTCTTTATTTGTTAATGGGACGCATTATTTACACTTGTTTCCCTGATTATTGTTTAGCCCTTATTGAGTGAAACGCCATGGTATTACCCCGTTCCTCTCGCCGCTGCGATCTCTGTTGCAGCCCGGGCATTTTTTTACAAAGATGTGATGATGCAGGCTCATGCCTGGCCACCAGTACACTGATTGTAGTTCTTCCAGAGAATCTTTTAGTTTGAGGTGTCTGAGACCCTCGCCCATATGTGCGTCTGCTATTAACAAAGTTCTCCTGTCCTTGTTTGGAATTACTCTATCCCCCACTCCAGGGATTCGAGCAAAAGGAACGGAGTTCGCATCGATTATGTATGTATATTTGAGTGGGTAACTGATCGGTAACGCTGAGCAGTCGCCTTTTGATGACGTTTTCACCGCCAGCATTGTTTCACCGTCAATGTATTTTACTGCAAGCTTTTTTCTAGCTACGGAAGCCGATTCAGTTGCTACCGCTGTGGCTTTCTCAGCCAATGAATTCCCTGCAACGTGAACGCCATCACGCTGATGACTCAGTGAGTGTATCACGTGAGTCTTTGGTAGTTCTTTTTTTAACAGAACTATTTGTTCCCAAAGCAGTTTTTGTTTTATTGTTGCACCTGTGTCATCTTTGTAACCGTTTTGAATCCATTTCTGCAAATCGCTGTTATATGATTTGACGCAGTAATACGAATCGGACACTATGAGTGTCGGGAATTCGCGATCTGCATTATCTAGCGCCATTTTCAATGCTATTATTTCAGTCTGTTGTTCTGAATTAGTTTCTACTGAGTGTGTTTTTGTTAATAGAGGTCTTAGTTTACCTCCGCGCCACACTTCTTTTGTAATCTCACATGTGGGGTTGTTAGCTTGTTCTCCCCAAACGGGGGGTTGAGCATGTCCGTCTGTATAGATTACACAAGCGTACTGTCGTAATGGCAGAATGTCGATTGGCAGAGGGAATATTCTTTCATATTCTAGATATTTTAGTTCCTCTAGTTCTGGATCAAAGTAGTATTTTACTTTGTCCATTGTAATGGAATTCACCCATTGTATCCATTCCGGATTCAATGCTGTTGTTGGTAAATTACACGGGGTTGTTAATGCCTCAAAGGCTGATTCTGCTGTTCTGACTGTGATGTGTCTACCGTCAGCTTTTTCTCTAGCTATTGCGGTTTGAACTGCATGAACAATGTTTTCTTTAATGCTGAATTTCTTTTCAGCTTCTGTGTACAAGTGTGATTTGAATGCAATTGGTACCTTTTCTCCCTCGTTAGAGGTCAGGTATGTGAATCCGCATCTTCCTGGGATGACTCGAATCACAAGGTTGCGTGTGTTATCACGTGTTTCTAATTTTGTTTTAATTAACATATCTGTTTGTAAGGATCTCAGAATTTCTGTGTGTTTTTGAGTCCAATTTGATTTTTTAAAATCTGGTTTTATTAGATCATAAAGGGGTTTGACCCTTTCTGCGTAATTTGCAATGTATGTTCTTCCGAAATTTAGGAAGCCTAGAATTGACTGTAGGTTTTTTAGTGTTCTAGGTGCTTGGAGTACGGCACATTTCTCTAGGAAATTGTCAGCCAGGCTTTTGCCTTCACTTGATAATTCATATCCTAAGAACAGGACTGTTAGATGGGCAATTCTAGATTTTTTAAAGTTGAATTTGTAACCCTCTGCTGCGAACCCAAGTATTATGGTGTTCACTCTCTTCAAGTGAGTATCCAAGTCATCGTCTGTTAGGTATATGTCATCGACATAAGATAATGCTTCATCATCATATGTTTGTAGTAACTCTGTTACCCTCGCTGAGAATACTCCTGGGCTGTTCTTGTACCCCTGGGGTAACCAACAGAATTCTTTTTGAGCGCCATTTATTGAGAACGCTGATAAGTATCTGCTCTCTGGTGCTATATTTTGACAAAAGAATCCATTAGAGATGTCTAATGTTGTTTTATATTTTTTGCGCACTATGTTATTCATTAGTGCAGCACTATGCGAGTTTTGTACTGCAAAAGTTTTGCAACACGAGTTAAGGTGTCTGTAATCCAAAACTAGACGATATGAATTGTCTGGTTTGGAGACAGGAAACAAAGGGTTGTTCATTTGTGAGGTGCAAGTTTCAATCACCCCCTGGTATTCTAGTTGATCTAGAATTTCTTTTACCTGTTTTTTAGCTTCTTGCTTGATTGGATACTGCCTTTGTGCAGTAGGTTGTGATTTTAACTGGATTTTGTGAGGAGGAGAGTCCTCATCCCATCCTACATGATTTTTATATAAAGCAGGAGCTTGAGCTACTGCCCACTTTCTTGCAAGTGTATATTTTTTATGAATTGGAATATGATTTGAGAAGGCAGGCATAATTATTTCTTCGCCATGTGGGCACTCCCTGACGAACTCTGGTGGCCAGTCTTTTTCAGCTAGAAGGATGTCATAGCCCTCGGAGAGATTATCCCAAAAAAGGCCCCTTATTTTTCTAGTCTTATCCCCTTCTATACGTAAAGTTATTTCATATATTTTGTGAGGTTTGCTAACTCTGGTGTCTGCAGTTTCCACCTGAATGTATTCATTCGTGTCCACTGTCTCCAGATGATTCATAAGGACTTTGCGTGCTATGCTCACTTCTGCTGCGCTGTCTAGCATTGTCTGAACCCACTCTCCGTTCTTCAGCTGTGTCCTCAGTATTCTCGGCATTGTTGAATACTTTAATGCTGGCTACCTTCTTTTTTGGAAACTGTAATTTTTTATTTGGATGAGCAGGTTCCTTGTCTTTGGACTTGACGTGCCCTTCCCTGGGTTCCGATCGTCCTCTTCTTTCCGATTTCTGCGAGGAAGTCTGAAAAGATTGAGAGGGACGTGTATCAAAATCTTGATATCTATCCGGTTTCTTTATGTTATCCCTATTTCTAAGGTTGTATTTTTTCACAGAGGGCTCCCTTTGGGGAGACTTGGGTCCTTGGTCCGGAGATCTTTCTCTCCACCGAGGAGACCTTCCTCTGGACTGGAATCTCTTTTCTTTTGGATTGGATTGTTTGTTTCCATCCCAGTTCTTCTTTTGACTGTTTAGATTATTTTTAATAAATATTTTTTCAGGACTTTCAATTAGTTGGGGCTTCACTGGTATTCCACCCAAACTATCTCTACCTAGTTCTTCATAGGATTTTTCTATAATTCTGGCAATTTCAGCTGGTTGGTCTGCTATATCTGTCTCTTTTAACCTCTGGCGGATCGCCACATTCGCTGCTTCTCCTTTTATGTTGGCTAGTAATATTGCCGAGACCTGCTTGAAGTCTTTTAGTAATTTCATACCAAGAGTTAAAGCGGGTTCTGGACCGTATTCGTCTTGAATTTGTTTTAGCACATCTGGTATTACTGACATGGATGGAACTCCATGTGTTTTTGTGTAAATGGAAGCAAAGACTGTACCCCAAGTGTCACAGTCCTCCATGTGTGGTGCGATTCCCATTGGAAGACAGATAGTCAGAATCCTGTGTTTATCCACAGGGGTGGTGTCTGGAAACACCGCCTCTATTTGGGTGATTTTTTGTGCTAACCAGAATGGTATTTGTTCCCGTTTAGCTGGTACTTTACCTAGGCAGGACTGTATGTTCTGTGGTGTAATTTTATTTGTGTTCCCCTGATGAGGGGTCAGCTGTGGGATTTTAACTACAGGTTGGATGGTTGAAGTCCGCATTATATATTGGACTAGTTGTCTATATATTTTAATTAATTGATTTAGTTGTACTAAAACATCTGCTGCAGACATTCTTTCGATGTCTGGATGTGGTGTGTATCCGGCTAGGACCGCCCACGTTGCTCCTGGTCTACCTAGTGGACCGAGCCTGGTGATGTGATTATTATGTTTTAGGGCGCCATTAAACAAGAGCAGATGCTCTTGGAATTTGAGTGGTACTTCCACTTCCTCGAAAGGAGTGTAGGTATCCGGTGGTTCCTCTGTTTTATAACAGTGGAACTCCTTTGTTACAGCATTTGCTGCTGGAAAGTTTATCCATGAATAGAATACCTCTGTCTGCCGATATTCGTGTGCCTCAATTACGAATATGACTGTACCACCTCTTGGTGTCAGTCCATTTTCTATAAGTTTTAACGTTATAGATCTTCTGATGTTGACCGGGATGAGTATTATATCCGGGTCTGCTTCTTGCATAGTATTATCAGCTGCTATTACTTCAGCTGCTACTCTAGCTCTCTCTCTTTCATCATCACTGTCTGGCATTTTACTGTCAGGATGGTTATTCTGTTTGTTTGCAGATCAGGTTTCTTATGGAAACAAAGATGAGATGCACAATATTTTGGAACAGTGTATCCTTCAACGTTGATTGAACCAAGAACCAATCACTAGGAGTTCCCTCCTGCGAGGTTTGGCGGATTTTACCTCTCACCCACTCCAGACGTCTTTGGAGTATTATGGGAAGAAGGGGTCTGAGTGAAAAAGCACGACTGAGTTACTCTAAAGTCTTGCGTTAGTTTTATCGCCTATCCAAACACGTTGGGCGCCATGTAGTGTAGTTCCTATTATCCCAATAGGCTCTGCGCATTGGAATAATACCTCCAATAGTATAGACCTAGACCAGACGTTAACTAGGTCTTCTACTGTCGATATTAGACTTAAAGTTTTGGGTTTGCCAGCTTGCTCAGAGTTCACTAGAAACTTTCTCGAATAGACAAGGAGGAATTGAACCTCCCTGGATAGACAAGAAGGGATTTAGTTTCTGACAACCATAGAACATGACAACTTTGCTCTCCCCTAATCAAGAGTGTATCTCTAGAGTCGTGTGAAAACAAAAGACAACTTATTTTACTCAGTCAGTACGTGCATTCTTAGTTTCACCAGATTGTAGAGAAAAGGAAGAGACGGGCGTGTTCAATAAAAGATGTTATTTATTGATCAGTCTCTTTTCTCGTACAAGAGAAATGAATCGATATTATTGCAATACTTATGGTTAAGTAAAGTGCATACAATAATAGCAGAAGTATAAAATAATACTGTAAAAACATGTATATGGTTTCTAAGCCATATGGTGGTTTAAAATGGATAAAATAGATACATACATATAAACATTTGACTAATCGTACTCAACTGGTGCTTCTAACCACGCCTACCCCAGTGTACCTGACCTAAGCCTAATACGTGGGCGGGGATAGAAAGTAGCAGTCTAAGTTAAGTTTGTTTTGCCAAGTGACTGATTCAAGAATTCTCTGCAAGGGGTTATTCAGTTCCGTACCTGAGGTCTAGGATGGTTGAGGGATAGTATCTCTCGTCTGAGGTCTCGATATTCCAAGCTGCCTGCGAGGGCTGCTCGGAAGCGCCGGAGCTGGATTTCTCGGCAGGAGAAAGCAGCGTCTCGTTCTCAGCGCGTCAGGAAGGCGGGGCAGCGCCGGGGGCTTCGCTCTCTGCTGGGCTTCGGCAAGTCTCGCTGCTCCGATCTCGTCACCACCGCGTGTGTTTGCTTAAGGCAATATCGGTAATATTTATACCTGTAAGGTGCCGAGATTGACGTAAGGATGGACATAGATACGTCAATAAGGATGTCATACGAGCGCATTCTTTTACTGAAGTTCTCGGTGAAATCAAAACAATGGCCGCAGGGTTTTTCCCAGGTTGTCATAGGTTTGATTTGTTTTGAGAACTCCGTATGCCTTATCAGGGGCTGGAGGAATATTGCTTGCCTAATTAGATGGCAAGCGTTATGACCTAATCAGATAACGCGCTCCTGTGCCGTGGTCTGGCGTAATCAGATAACGGTTTCTGCATCATGGGATGGCTGCTAGTTAACTCGTTAACCAGAATAGGGTCAGGAATAGGGGGATCGATACAGAACCTATAGGAATACATCACAATACCTTCCTGTACATGAACAATCGCCAGAGGTGATTTCCTATTTCTGTGTGTGCTGCAGAATGCAGCACGCACAGAAAGAGGAAACAAACAAGGAGAAATTAATACATTTCTCGTTGTTGCGCCTTCCTACGCCTCCTGGGGAGGTGTAGCATTCAGACGCATTTCCAGATTTACGATTTCTTGTCAATCTGAAAATGGAACACCCACAGCAACACCCATGTAAGGCCCCTTTCATGCAAAGTGCTGCGTGTAAAGGGGCCTTATTTCCAAGAACAGGAAAAGTCACACAGAGTGGCTTTTCCTGTCCTTGTAAATATGGGGCAGAGAAATGCGGTTGCTGGCGTGTAACAAAAAGTGACTCACTGGCAGCACAAGGGGCTTGTAAATCTGCCCCATTGAGTTTAGTCCTGAGAGGTTGATTACCAATCTGGAGTAAAAACGGAAATATGTTCTTACATGGAGGAGTTTGAGGTTTTTGTGGAAAATAGGTCAAATGTAATGTTTGTTTTCTGATAATGTATTTTAAATAGTACCTTGATAATGCTAATGACTTATGATTTCTCATTTCTAAATACATTACTAAAGGCAGCAGGCCAAGATTATTGATTGTGAGCTAACGTGTAAAAGCTACTAGTCTTAACCTTTGATTGATTATCTGCAAGGTCCTCTTTTAGATGGATTTTGAAATACAGTTCCCACTACGATAGTGATCCCTAACTTGTGTATTGTGCACATATGTTTGATTCTTTGCATAGTATTTAGGTTTGTGTGCAATGAAGTACTGTTTATCTTTTAAAGTAAAAGCACTAACTGCACAAAGGTTTATTCTGTATTATGCGTGGCACTGAGTTATGAATTCTTGAACTACATTCCCTCGCTGCCATCACTACCTTAAGAGTCAAATGGTGCAGTGGCGTAGTTAGCCCTTTGACCGCCGGTCCCTGCGTTTACCGCCTTGTGGCAGCTGCATTGAGTAGCTGGGTGGTGCTGGCGATTTGCTCGGCTTCTTGCCGCCCCCTCGACAGCCGCACTAAAGAGCAAAGGGGGAGAGATTGCCGCTCCGAAGCGGCAGGTAAGAGCTGGGGGGAGGCTGCTGCCCCCAAAACTCATGGTGACCAGGCTGGACGCCCCCCCCCCTTTGCTACGCCACTGAAATGGTGCTGAAAGGGTGCATGCAGCCGTGGCCGGCAGTGGGAGTACCTGCAGGGCGGTGACGTGGGGCAGGGGCAGGGTGGGGGTAGTAATGTATGGATTACGGAGCTTCCCATGTAAGTAAACATTTAAATAAATAAAACAAATTTCGTTGAGTGCACTGCATCCCCAAATGCAATGAAGTGCGCGCAACGAAATTCGTTTTATTTATTTAAATGTTTACTTACCTGTAAAACTCCGTAATCCATACATTACTTTCCCCCACACTGCCCCTCCCCCTTCCCACGTCACCGCCCTGCAGGTACTCCAACTGCCGGCCGTGGCAGGGTGCATGTGTACACACAAGCTAGCTCATGAATAGTCAGACGCAAACACATACAAACACACAGACACACACACAGTAAAAAGAAAATCCATGTGAACTTTTTTTTTGATTTTCAAAAAACCTTTATTGAGCAACATTGCATAGCAAAATTACAGGATTGCACAATATCAAGGCACCGTTTACATGAATACAATATATTACCGCGAGGTTAACTTTGAGCACGTACCACTGGAAATCAATAAATAAATAGTGTAAGAGCACCAGGACAGTAGGACAAGTCATGGTAAGAGGCACCGTTAACAAGGGAGAGGGATAGATCAAGCTGGGGGGAATAAGATCGGGTGGCAAGTTACTCACTGACCTACACCGGCAGCCGCCATGGGCGGAGCGCTGGTGGGGAGCGTGGGAGAGTTTAGGAGGCAAGACATGAGTGGGCCCCATATGTCGAGTGGACGGGATTTGGCTGGCATGAGGTCCCAGAACTCGGACAGGAGAGTCTGGCAGCGCAATGCTTCTTCAAGCCAAAGGGCGATCTTGGGTGTAGGCTTCCAGCCCCAGCACATGGAAACCTACGCCACGCAAGGACAAGTAGCATGGCAATCAATTGGCGGGAGGCATCTGGGCAATATTTAACAAAGCCTAAGATGCAAAGCGGAGGGTCGGGCTGGACCGGCGACAAAGTGATCTCAGAAATAGTGGCACAGACCTCACGCCAGTAAGTGGAGACCTTGGGGCACAGCCAGGCAAGGTGGGAAAAGTCCACCACAGGAGCAGAGCAGTGCAGGCATCTATCATTGGGAATAAGTCCCATCTTGTGCAGCTGGACAGGAGTCGAGTATAGCCTGTGTAAATATTTAAAGTTAATGAGGCGCAGATGGTAATTTGGGGACAAGCTCTTAATCTGATTTCATCAGAAGAGCTAGTCAGCTTGAGATATTTCCATACCCAGGTCCTCACCCCATGCCATGCGCGCCCGGTCAGTGAAAATGGAAGCAGCTGCCAGTGTAAAGGCGTATATTTTATTCACTAGCTTTCGAGGGGAGGGGGACAAATAAAGGAAATCGAGAGTGGCTATCGAGGGAGGGGGCTGGGGAAACAAGGGGTGTAGCTCCCTGCAGACAGTCCTGAGTTGATAGTAAAGCAGGGTGTCCATGGGGCCGGAGTCAGCAGCAAGAGAGAAGAATGTGTTCCCAGGGTAGAGATCCAATACTGTAGACAGCCCTAAGCGAGTGGCGTGTTTAACCATCCCAGAAGTCTGGAGAGGAGGAAAAGCCGGATGATTAGCGATGGGCATCGTATTCGCAGAAAGCATACCAGCACTGGAGAATCTGCGGAGCCCCTCCCAGGACCAGCGCGCGGTCTCCACCGTATCAATCTCAGTGGGTGGGAGTTTCACTGGGGCAAACAGGGCCGTCATAAGTGGCCACAGGGCAGCAAGGTCGACTTCCACCACTATGGCTGGAAGGGAGTGGGATGGAGCCAAAAATGCAGAAAACTAGCCTGAGCACTAAGGGCATAGAGTTTAAAATCTGGGGCGCCAAGACCGCAGCGCGCCATTTTATTGTCCGTATTAATTAGTGACAGGGGGCGACAGGAGTCTCGCAGCTCCCGGGGGTTTGTCCGGTTTAAGGAGTAAAGTGAGCATAGCCTCGCGGAGCGAGGGAGGAAATTGACCGTTCTCATAGCATTCATTGTACATGGCGGCCAAGTGTAGGACCAGAAGCTGAGCAAATGCTTTGTAGAAGGAGAATGGCAGGCCGTCCGAACCGGGGGCCTAGTCACCGGGCATGCCATTTATTGTGGCTAGGATTTCTTCTTTAGAGAAGGGCTTATCGAGAAATTCCTGGGGATGGTTGTCAAGCCAAAGGAGCAGGAGGGTGTCTAAGTATTGGTCGAGGACCTCACGCAGGGAGGCAGATCCGGACGTGTACAGTTGTGTATAAAAGGCTGCAAATCGCGCCTTGATTTCCTCAAGGGAAGTGGTTCTAGCAAGGCCACCATCCTGAAGGGCGGTTATATAGGATGCGGTGCAAGGTGGGCAGAGGAGGTGGGCAAGGGTTTTACCAGGGCGGTCGCCCTCCCCAAAGCAGTGAGCTCGCACCTCCCTACCGAGGAACAAGAGTTCTCTATTTGCCTCATCAGCAAAGTTGGTGAGCGTCCCTCGAATCTGGGATAGTATGTCAGGGTTAGAGTCCCAAGAGTGAGAGGAGTCCAGAGATTTAATCTCCATTTCCAGCGTGTCAAGAGTACCGCAGATAGAGCGTAGGATACCAGATGGTTTGGAGATACATTCCCTGAGAATGACGGCTTTAAAACCCTCCCAGAGCGTGGAAGGGGAGTCGACTGTACACTCGTTAAGCTGGAAATAGTTAGTGATCGCGGTTTGAATATCGTCACAGAAGGCCAAGTCCTGTAGCGCATTGGGGGAAGCCGCCAGGAGAACGCGCAACAAGGGGAGTGGGGGCGACGCAAACAGAGACAAACAGGTACATGATCTGAGAGGGAGCGCGCCATGTGATCAACAGAGGTGATCTAGGAAAGGGCATCTGGAGTGGTGGTCCAGAGTCCAGACGGGACCAACACCTGCGGGTGCCAGTGACGCAAGTGCCCTTGCGAGCCTCAGGATGAGTGTGATGCCACGCATCAAACAGGGAGTTATCAGTGAGAATGGAGCTTAGGATTGCGGTAGTGCACGGGTGGGGAGCCAGAACGACCTAATGCGGTAGCCAGTGTTACATTAAAGTCACCTCCCCAAAGGAGCGCAGCGGGCCTAGGGACGAAATATGGTGTCAAACTTGCACAAAGAAGTCTGGGTTGTCACTATTAGGACCGTACAGTGCAGCGACTGTCAGTGATTGGGCCTGAAGGGTACCATGTAGGATCACAAGTCGGCCGCCGGGGTCGACAGCTACCTGGGAAGTCTGCCACAGAGCCTTCTGCATATAAGGATGGACACCCCCGAGAATAATTAGAGTAGAAGGAGGAGTGTGTTTTCCCCAGTGCCGGGATAGAAGTCTGGAGGCAGTCACAGGGAGCA
Organism: Lissotriton helveticus; assembly: GCF_964261635.1. NCBI lineage: Eukaryota > Metazoa > Chordata > Amphibia > Caudata > Salamandridae > Lissotriton > Lissotriton helveticus. The sequence continues at coordinate 1,910,075,732 of NC_136059.1, forward strand.
GGTGGGTCTCCAGTAGAAGACAAATTTCCACCTTGTGCCGGATAAGGTGTGCATGTACCAGGCGGGCCTTGCGGTGGTCATTAAGGCCAAGAAAGTTCCAGGTCCAGAAGGTGGGGTCTGTCATGGTGCCATGTAAAGGAAAATAGTGTCAAGGGAGGCGGTGAGTGAGTAGACCTCGTATAGATGCATAGAACGGTGCGGCATATAGTGAAGGGAGAAACACAGTGCAGCTGCATTGGAAGTGCAGTAAAACAACACAGAATGCGCCAAAACAAACAAAACTCCCTCAGAGGGAGACCACAAACCCCAGGAACCCCCCACCCTGCCACCCACACCAACCCCCAAACAGGCTGAGAATCCACCCACACCCACCCCAGGGAACCACAACTGGGAAAGGGAATGTCTATGTCCAAGGAGGGAATCATCCCATGGAGGCATGGCGTCACTCAGCATACAGCCCTGCCAGATAGACTGGGTGGCCAAGCCAAGTATCGTAGCAGACAGCAGAGGAAAGAACGATAGAGGTTCAGAGGCACCTTGCCCAGAGCATAGCTGGGAAAAGAGTAGCCCTGTGGGAAAAGGAGACGTGAAGTGGGCCAAGTCATAACATGGAATCCAGCAATGAGAAGACGGACCAGCAGAAAGGATAGTGGATCATACCAGTGCGGTCATTTTCACTCAAGATGCAGTCGGCAGTGGCTTGACAATTCACAGGTGAGGATCAATGCGTACGGTCTAGTTTCTTTGCAAAGGCCAGAGCGTCCTTGGGGTCAGGGAAAGTGAGGGTCTTGGAGCCTTGCCTGACTCTCAGTTTAGCAGGATATACGCCAAGGAGTTTGAGACTTCATACTTCTGGAGGATGTGTTTCAATGGGAAGGAACTCCCGGCGGGCAGCCTGCACCGCCATGGTGTAGTCGGGGTAAAAGGAGTTGCCCAGATGACCGATCACACCCTTCTCCCTGGCCGCTCGAAGAACTGCATCGCGGTCCCTGAAGTTAAGAATTTTTGCAATGATTGGGTAAGCCAGCAGGCCAGAGCCAGGGCGAGGACCGAGGGAGCAGTGATCCCACTTAACGATGAAGATCGAAGAAAAGGCCTCACTAAAGAGTTCACGGATAAGTTGCTCAACAAAGTCCTCCATTCGCAAGGTATTGGTGGATTCGTGCACACCCATGATGCGAAGGTTGCTCCTTTGGGAGCGCGCCTTCAAATCCTCGTTCTTGTTCCGTATCAGCTCCAGTATCTTGTCCATTTGAAGACGCTTTTGACGATCCTGGGTGGCGACATCTTCAGCGTCAGAGACCCTCGATTCGACATGTACCAGGCGGACATCATGAGAGTCCACCCGGGACTTAACCGTGCACAGACGAGACGACAACTGTTCAAGCTGGGTCGCATTACCAGAAACTGCGGATTAGGCTTCCAGCATGATGGACTTCAGGTCATCCTCTCGCGTTGAGGCCATCTCCATGGGAGCAGCAGGGTCACCCCCATCAGCAGGGCTGGACTGGCTACCGGGCAGTTGTGTGTGCTGCCGTGCTGGGGGCTAATTTCGTTGATGGGGACCTGCGTGTACAAAACGAAATTCGTTTTGTTGTTTTTATTTCAAATCGCATGCAGGTCCGCATCAACGAAATAAGCCCCCACCACAGAGAAATTAGCCCCTAGCTCGGCAGCACACACAACTGCCCGGTAGCTAGTCCGGCCCTGCCCATCAGCGACAGCGCCATCCTGGCACGTTTGCCGGTGCTGGTCAAAGTCTATCTTTGGCTGTTTGGTCTTCCCCATGTCCGGGCGCAGGCAAGTATGGCAAGGCGGCCAAATGGTAAGAGGAGGTAGCAGCTGGGAGGCGAGATAGCAGTGCCCCGGGTGTAGATGACATGATCCGGGTGAGTGAAGAAAGGATCAGGTGGGCAGGGCAAGGGGGCAGTGGTGCAGGCCCCGAACGGGCAGGCGACAGCCAGGCCAGATGCGGGGTGCCGAAGAGACGCCGCAGTCCGCGCCCCTCAGAATGGCGTAGTATTGTGGTTGCCCAACAGGTCCAAGGGTCCCAGCAGAGGGTATTGAGGAGGGCGGTGCGATGGCATTGGTGGGCTGGCAAGGGAGAGCGGAGAGTTCGTGTAGTCAGGTGCTGCCCAGTGTGAAGTGGCCTCGGAAGTGTCCATCCAGGCATAAGCGTCAAGGAGGAGAGCGCAGCCACGGGGGTGGCGGCAGCGGGGAGACACAGGGGCATGCAGCCTCCGGTGGGGGGCCAATGTAGCGGGGCCAGCGGACGAGGGCGCTGCAAAGGTGTCCCAGCAGCGGCTGTGGAATATGAGGACCCGCGGTATGGCGTGTATACCCCAAATTCCACCATGTAACCCCCACAGTGACAGCGCTTACCCCAGGTGGCGAGTGTCGAGCAGCAGGTGGGCACCAGAGGGCAGCCTCAGAAGCGTGGTGTGCAGCAGGCCGCCAAGGCTGGATCCATGTGGCCAAGGGCAGAGGGACCCACAGAGGAAAGTGCTCAAGCCAGTGTAAGGCCCAGTGTGAAGGACGTGGATCCCCGCATCTGGCACAAGCAGGCAGTTAGTCAGCTTCAGCGATGGAGGGGCAGAAGGCCAGACACCAGGCAGAGTACCGGCCGCAGAGGCCGGCCGCAGGATGAGGGAGATGAGGAGGAAGCCAGCGGGCCTGAGCCAGCGAGCGGCAGAGCAGCACCAAGCAGCCGGGGCAGAGCGCAGTGGGGAGCCGTGGGCCGCGCCAGCGTTAGGACAGCGAGAAGTGGGGAGACGCAGGAGGAGCGCCGCCCCATCATCAGACTTGGGAACTGTGGGCCATCACGGCGGGTGCCAATAGCTGAGAAAAAGGCACCCCTGCTGTGGGAAGGCCCGGGCCAGACAGTGAGGCTCGCGCACCCCCAAAACCCGCGGCAGGGTGCCCCCACGGCTGCAGCACTCACCGGCTCCGGCAATCCAGGTTGAAGACTGTCCTCAGGCCAACACACCAGGCACGAGGGGCACAGTAACGGAGCAGCAGGAAGGCCGGGCCGCACCAGTGGAGGGACCCGGTCCTGAGGTGAAGGTGGGATGGCAGTACTCGGCTCCGCAGCAACGTAGGGGGCCAAACGTTACATCAGGCAGTGCCCCAAGGCGAAGTGAGTCCGGATTGCATGGTCCAGGCAGATGCGATTTGGTTGTCTGCAGGATTGTGGCTGATGTTAGGCTTGACCAGCAGAGCCACTCAAAGTACGGCCATCTTGCAGCCGGCTAAGCCAAGCCCCCCTTAAAAAAAAAACAATCACGTGAACTTTATTTGTGCACACATACACACATAAACGAGGATGTGCAAGCACATATATTAAAATATAAAACACAAACACATGCATGGTCAACAGACTACTAATCTGTTTAATTTATAAAGAGCAAAATCTCAAGGTCCTCTTCATGGCAGCACCACATTGATGGATGGTGTGAGTCAACATAGGACAAGGCATTGAAAAACACTGCCTGCTGCCTCAGGAGCTCCTCTGGAAGGTCTTGGGGAAGGTCTGGTCTTCTCATCTTTCAATGTAGTGGAGACACCGTGGGCCCTCCCTCAGGAATAAACCTGTGGTGTAACACAGGCTACCGCAGCCCCCGTGGTGTGGGGGGCCTCAGGCTCCAGCAGGTCCCCTTCGCACAGTACTCTGGCCGGAGTCCAGAGGGGGGCCTCCATGTACCATGCAAGGGGCCCCTCAAATTTTGCAATGCCAGTGGAGTCAACCACGCCCTGCTTTCTACCTTGCAATTAGCTGCCTCTGATGGGTCTGTGAAGTGCCCAAAGCAATGAAAAATCCCTAGTGCTGGAGAATGTTATATCCTCACACAATATCCAGAAAGTACCCACTGCAAATGTGTGGCTGGGGGCTGCTAACAGAGAAAGTCCTTCATTAGCGGTTTTAACAATGTGTGTGATGGCAGAAGCTGGGACAAAACACAACCTCCCTAAAAGAGAGAACTCTCATGCTTTCAACTGTGTGCAATAAAGATACATTCTATGCTAACACCAGATAATATGCATTTCTAAGAAAGAGTTTCAGACTTTGATGAGACCTACAGAAATTAATTAATATTTTTAAGGTACTAAATAATTCCACACATTTCATTTCATTTCATGAAGTTTTATTCGGTACATGGTATACAATGACCATAAAAGCGCACAGCAAAATGTTATACAGTTATAAATACAAGTATAAAACAGGTGAACATTTAAAATATCATGCTTTTCCTAAACTGAATTGATTTATATAAAAACATAGCAGTATAAAAACATATATCCGGGGAATTCATGTTAAAAATCAACTTCATGGCAGCGTCCACATTGTAGGTACCGTACTTTATAAACATTGGTTTCAAATAGGCAATCCTAACATTCAGATAAAGATTGCATATTAACATAAAGTGCAATGTGCTTTGTTGCGAATGACCATCACAAGGGCAGGGTCCAACTGGGTGTTTCTTTGGTTGAGGGAAGGCCACCAAAACGTGCGCCATTCCAAATCTATGGGGCTCATTAGGATGGCGGACGGAATAGCCACCGCGGCCCTGGAGTAGGCGGAAAAAGCCTTTTCCGTGTCCGCCTGCCGCGGATACTCCGTCCGCCATATCAGGATAGGAAAACGTGTCAAATTTCCGTCCGTGACGGAAAAGCACGCACCGCCGTCGAACTACACACGACCACGCGGCGGACAGAACACATCCGGAGGCTCCGCCGTACGTACTGACGTCTAAGACCGTCCCCCAAATCAAGATGGCGGAAAATACACATAAAACCGCAGCGGAAATACAACCTGTCTGAACACGGCGGATTCCCCACAGCGAAGAAAAGAGACATAGCAGAGAGACCCACCACAAGCTGCTCGCCACCATGGACCCAGCGCTACACGCTTTCCCGATGCTCTTCGCGATCCACCACGTCCTAGTCTTGGCCCACCATCGACGCCGACGCAGGTAAGGCACAAACCATTGGCTGCATGGAGGGGAATACCTGCAAGGGTCGTGACGTAGGGAGGGGGAGTGTCATGTTACCCAAACCACTGATGAGAAGCAAATAGAAATACACATTTGTAGTACGCAAGCATGAATGACAACGACAAACCACGAGACTTGATAGACTACCTTTATTGCACATAATAGGGGTATAATCACAGTGTATGCGTGAGCATGGGCAAAGTGGGAACCAGAGCAGCTACATCAGAGGCAGCATGTGAGAGGGCAGAATGCAGTATCAGAACATCAACAGGGCATTGTGGAGTACAGATCAGCTACATCAGAGGCAGCATGTGAGAGGGCAGAATGCAGTATCAGAACATCAACAGGGCATTGTGGAGTACTGAGCAGCTACATCAGAGGCAGCACATCAGAGGGCAGAATGCAGTATTAGAACAGCACCAGGGCATTGTGGAGTACAGAGCAGCTACATCAGAGGCAGCACATCAGAGGGCAGAATGCAGTATCAGAACATCAACAGGGCATTGTGGAGTACAGAGCAGCTACATCAGAGGCAGCATGTGAGAGGGCAGAATGCGTATCAGAACATCAACAGGGCATTGTGGAGTACAGAGCAGCTACAACAGAGGCAGCACATCAGAGGGCAGAATGCAGTATCAGAACAGCAACAGGGCATTGTGGAGTATAGAGCAGCTACATCAGAGGCAGCACATCAGAGGGCAGAATGCAGTATCAGAACATCAACAGGGCATTGTGAAGTACAGAGCAGGTACATCAGAGGCAGCATGTGAGAGGGCAGAATGCAGTATCAGAACAGCAACAGGGCATTGTGGACAACAGAGCAGGTCCATCAGAGGCAGCACGTGAGAGGGGCCAAGTGCATCAACAGTCCATAGCATTGAACATGTCCATCAGAGGCAGCACGTGAGAGGGGCCAAGTGCATCAACTGTCCATAGCACTGAACATGTCCATCAGAGGCAGCACGTGAGAGGGGCCAAGTGCATCAACTGTCCATAGCACTGAACATGTCCATCAGAGGCAGCACATCAGAGGGCAGAATGCAGTATCAGAACAGCAACAGGGCATTGTGGACAACAGAGCAGGTCCATCAGAGGCAGCACGTGAGAGGGGCCAAGTGCATCAACAGTCCATAGCACTGAACAGGTCCATCAGAGGCAGCACGTGAGAGGGGCCAAGTGCATCAACAGTCCATAGCACTGAACAGGTCCATCAGAGGCAGCACGTGAGAGGGGCCAAGTGCATCAACAGTCCATAGCACTGAACATGTCCATCAGAGGCAGCACGTGAGAGGGGCCAAGTGCATCAACTGTCCATAGCACTGAACATGTCCATCAGAGGCAGCACGTGAGAGGGGCCAAGTGCATCAACTGTCCATAGCACTGAACATGTCCATCAGAGGCAGCACATCAGAGGGCAGAATGCAGTATCAGAACATCAACAGGGCATTGTGGAGTACAGAGCAGCTACATCAGAGGCAGCACAAGTACGTGTCCCAACCAACCCGTCCCAGGGACCACAAGAGTGCAACGCAGTTCTCAATGGACACACCATGTGAAATAACATTTGAGTGAAGTGATCAGCACCTCACATCACAGAATCAGGGGGACTGCGTGAACTACCTGCCTCGGACACACTGCCAGCACCAGCAACAGGAGTGTGAGACACAGCCACAGCCCGAGTGACACACACATGGGCCACGCACCCAGACACACTGCCAGCACCAGCAACAGGAGTGTGAGACACAGCCACAGCCCGAGTGACAGACACATGGGCCACGGACCCAGACACACTGCCAGCACCAGCAACAGGAGTGTGAGACACAGCCACAGCCCGAGTGACAGACACATGGGCCACGGACCCAGACACACTGCCAGCACCAGCAACAGGAGTGTGAGACACAGCCACAGCCCGAGTGACAGACACATGGGCCACACACCCAGACACACTGCCAGCACCAGCAACAGGAATGTGAGACACAGCCACAGATGTAGTCACTGACACGTGACCCACTGACCCAGACAGACTGCCAGAACCAGAAACAGGAGTGTGCAACACAGCCACAGATCTACTCACTGACACGTGAGCCATAGACCCAGATACACTGCCAGGACCTGCAACAGGAGAGGGCACAACAGAGACTGTGCCACTACATGATGCATGACAGCCAACAACAGACACAGTGCCACTATCTGATACATGAGAGTCAACTGCACCTGCGCCACTGGGACCACTGAAATGATGAGCCACAGGGCTGTATGGGCCAGGAGGCAGGGTGGCCCTGGGAGCTGGGGATAGCTGACCTTGAGCGACATCGGGGTGGGCAGGTGTCAATGGTGTGTGTCTGCGTTTCTTAGGGATGTGTGAGTGCACCCTGGACAGGACAGGACTGCCAAGTGGTGGGGACTCTAAAGAATTATCACCCACCATAGGTGGAGCATCTGCAGCCGGGGATCGGGTTTCTGGGGACGTGCTGGAGCCTGCTTGTCGTTTGCTGTGTGCCTGCCGTCTGGACTCAGATTCATGTGTAATGGGGGATGCAACAACAGGGGACTCCCTCCTCTGCTTCTGACTGGGCTGGATGGGAGTGGAGGTATGGAGGGACTCCGCCGCGGAGACATCTGTTTGGCGTTCAGTTGAAAACATCAGCCTCAGTGCAGCCAGGGGTGAAGTATGCCTGTCCTTGATTGCGCCATTGTCCATGCTAGAAGCCTTGTCCGTAGGATGTGCCTTATCCTTAGGTGGAGTGTTGTCTCTGGATTTTGCCTGTGCCCTGGTCGCCGCCCTGTTCCTGCCAGCAGACTTGTCGTCTGTGGTGTACCTGTCTCCAGTAGACAGCTGCTCTCTGTGTGTGTCCCTGGCCTTGGGAGATGGACCTTGCTCTGTTGTGTGCCTGTCGTTGGGAGTCTCCCTGCTCTTAGGAGGTGCCTTTGTCTTTTGACTGTCCTTGTCCTTGGGAGGGTCCCTTTCCTCTGTTGTGGGCCTGCCCTTGGGAGTTTCCCTGCTCTTAGGAGGTGCCTTTGTCTTTTGACTGTCCTTGTCCTTGGGAGGGTCCCTTTCCTCTGTTGTGGGCCTGCCCTTGGGAGTCTCCCTGCTCTTAGGAGGTGCCTTTGTCTTTTGACTGTCCTTGTCCTTGGGAGGGTCCCTTTCCTCTGTTGTGGGCCTGCCCTTGGGAGTCTCCCTGCTCTTAGGAGGTGCCTTTGTCTTTTGACTGTCCTTGTCCTTGGGAGGGTCTCTTTCCTCTGTTGTGGGCCTGCCCTTGGGAGTCTCCCTGCTCTTAGGAGGTGCCTTTGTATTTTGACTGTCCTTGTCCTTGGGAGGGTCCCTTTCCTCTGTTGTGGGCCTGCCCTTGGGAGTCTCCCTTCTCTTAGGAGGGTCCTTTGTCTTCTGAGTGGCCTTGTCCAAGGGACTGTCCATGGACTTGTGAGTATCCCTTGCCTTGGGAGTACCTTTTGTGTTGAATGCCTGTGTAGCTCCTGAAGGCATGTCCCCCAACAACACTTGTGGATCGTGTGTGTGTACTCCAGTGTATCTGACGTTGTCTTCGTGAACAGATTTAGCTGATCTAGGGGATGGGGTCTGTGCCCTGTGTGCCCTGACGTGCTGTCTGACGCTGCTTCTAATGCAATAATCTGTACTTGAGTCCTGCTCAGAATACTCACTACCCCCTGAGACATCCAGTGGTGTAGATGGGGAAACAGAAGTAGCACCCTGTCCATGCGACTGTACTATTGCAGACGACACACTGCTTGCCAATGACTGCACTGTCCTGTGTAGACCAGCAAGATCGCCATGCATCCCTTCCATGAATGCCACCACCTGCCCCAACTTCCTATCATGGTCTTGGAAAGCATTTGTCATATTGGTCTGCCCCACACACAGCTGTCGCAGCAGATCAACGGCCTCAGCACACAGTGCATTTTGGCTCACCGTGGCAGGGGCAGCGGTGCCTGCACCGAACGCCACTCTGCTCCCCCTACTCCTGCGGCCACGAACAGTACATGGTGCAGTTGGCGGAAGTGTGGGCCCTGTGTGCTGTCTTCCGACAGAAGGTGATGATTGCCCACTCCCAGTCTGTGACAACAGTGCAGGCTCACCAAGAGGTTCCGAAGATGAGGACGATGGTGTCTCCACATGCGAGTCCTCAGGGACGGTCCTGTCCCCCTCTCCGGCGCTGCCCTCCTCTGTGTCAGTCTGCGTGTGTGCGAAGTCTGACCCGGACTCATTTCCTCGACTAATCTCCTCCATCTGTGGCTGAGTGTCCTCTGTCATAGCTGAAATGCACATAAAAGAGGTGTAAGTCATGGGCACACTCACGTACAGAAGGACAAGGATTGCCAAATTCCATAGCTGACAAAGTTATTGTAGCCCCCATCCTGCACACGGCCCACCTCTACCAGTCATCCTCACATTACATAAGCGTTGGTGGCCGTGACACATGTACAGCATGCGGACAGGGCAGGAGCACGTACATCTGCACACATTTCCTGCCATGGGGCCAAGGACCACTAGGGGATGTGCTTCAACACTCAACTACTAAGCAATTGGCGTGTCAACATGGCGGACCTGGATGTCAAATGACACCCACCAAATGGGACCAACATGGCATCACAGAGATACATACGCAACACGGAACTCAATACTGTGTCTGTGCACCAATACATGCATTGCACTCACAAGTTTCCTACACAGACAGTATGCTCACCGCTAGTTTGCTGTTGATCGACACTCAGACGTTCGGACAGTTCAGGATGCGTCACTGCAATGATATGGTGCATGAGAGGGGTCATGGAGCGTCGGGCCAGACGGGGCGTCCTTGGAATCATCCCCAGTGTCACTTCCGCTACATTCTTGCTCAGCCTGGAAATGTCGTCCCAGCGTTTGTGGCAGTGTGTATGTCGTCTGTTGCACACCCCCAATGCCCGTACTTCCCGTGCAATGCTCCTCCACACGTCCTTGCGAAGGTGCAGCTTGACCTACCATGATGGGAGACAAAAGGGTGTAAGTCAGTGGACAGTTGGCCTGTCACACACATAGGGGCAACACGTATCTGTCAGCAGCCATGCACAATCCGGAACATATGTCGAGCCCACACTACACAGCTAAGATTGCAGTAGGCATGATTATTTGGCCCCCTCATGCACACCAACATGTCCCACACTGCACTTACCACCCGTCCGGGTGCGCCGTAGAGGCGTCCATAGTTGCGGAGCACACCGTCCACGAGGACATCAAGCTCCGCGGCGGTGAAGGGACGAGACCGGATCTCTTTGCCTCTCGACATGGCAAGATCACGGAGTATGGCACTAGAGCAGCAGTCGGTGGTCAGCTCAGCAGCAGCAGCAGGTCGAGGTGATGGTCACAGGCAGCAGTCGGTGGTCAGCTCAGCAGCAGCAGCAGGTCGAGGTGATGGTCACAGGCAGCAGTCGGTGGTCAGCTCAGCAGCAGCAGCAGGTCGAGGTGATGGTCACAGGCAGCAGTCGGTGGTCAGCTCAGCAGCAGCAGCAGGTCGAGGTGATGGTCACAGGCAGCAGTCGGTGGTCAGCTCAGCAGCAGCAGCAGGTCGAGGTGATGGTCACAGGCAGCAGTCGGTGGTCAGCTCAGCAGCAGCAGCAGGTCGAGGTGAACAGGCAGCACTGGTCCCCAGGGTAGGATGTGTGATTTTGGCCAACACACATATATAGGGCCCTCAGCACGTGTCAGTGGCATACGTCGCCAGCAATTGGTCAGCCCTGGAAGCGTGTTCGTGAAATGGGCCAATGACTGGCCCTGTTGTTGCGGTGCACTGCTTCCGCTACTTGCGATTGGGCATATGCGGCCAGCGTCCCTCTTCCCATTGGCTGCATGTGCACGGACCGTCACGGGCACACATCGGCAACCGCACGTGCAAGCTTCAGGCACGGATGCTTCAGTTGCAACAATGTTCTATCACTGGCGCCACCATGGCGATGCACGTACTCAGCGGGGGAGGTGCAGGCCTATACACCCTTTAGATGTACTCAATGGACATGCGAGTTCATGTCCCCTCTTACAGTCACATTGCATCATCCACCGTACACCGGCCGGAGCGGCCGGGCCAAGGACGGCCGTGCCGGCCATGTACACAACCGCCGTGCCCGGCCATGTACACAACCGCCGTGCCGGCCATGTACACAACCGCCGTGCCAGGCCATGTACACAACCGCCGTGCCAGGCCATGTACACAACCGCCGTGCCAGGCCATGTACACAACCGCCGTGCCAGGCCGGGTTGTGTACATGGCCGGCATGGCCGTCCTTGGCCCGGCCGCTCCGGCCGGTGTACGGTGGATGATGCAATGTGACTGTAAGAGGGGACATGAACTGGCATGTCCATACCGTAGGTCGGTGAGAACTTATAAATCCACCTTGAAGCTTACTAAAGCCGCCTACTACGACTCCAGAATACAAAACGCTACCAACTCGGCTAGAGAATCTTACCTTATTTCCAAAGAATTGCTTAAAATACCAGGGCCTTCTTCTTCATACCCTCCCCCACCAGATAGAAGTAACGAACTGGCATCTTACTTCGACTCCAAAATTGCTCGGATACTAGCCTCCCTTCCACCTCCTAGTCCATTCAACCACTCGGACAAAGAGGCGGCTACTCTACCTTTGAGCAACAGCTTACATCCCCAGCTGTCTACTTTTAGAGCCATATCCCTGGACGAAGTAGTCTCAACACTGGCCAAGATGAAAAGCGGCTCCCCTCTTGACCCGGCCCCCGTGAGATTCTTAAAAACTGTGTCCCCTAGTATAGCTCCTACAATCATGGAACTAATCAACATCTCTCTTTTGCAAGGCTTTGTTCCCCCGAACTGGAAGAGCGCCGTGGTCAAGGCTCTCCTCAAAAAACCTCAACTGGACCCCGCGGACATGGCCAATTATAGACCGATCTCGCTTCTCCCATGCATTAGCAAGATGGCTGAGAAATTGGTCAATGTGCAACTTTCCCAGTACCTCGAAGTCAACAATCTCCTGCGTCGGTCCCAAACTGGTTTCCGCCCCGGCCATGGCACGGACACCGCACTCCTCACTGTCATCGAGGAGGCAAGGTGCATTCTGGATTCAGGAGGGTCAGTGGCGGTGATCCTCCTGGACCTCAGTGCAGCCTTTGATACGGTAGACCACCGTGTCCTTCTCCATCGGCTGGCCAGGGCAGGAATCGCGGGTACTGCGCTTGCCTGGATAGACTCGTTTCTATCAGGCCGCTCATTTCAGGTGTGGGACGGCAACTCACACTCTGCCCCTTTGCCACTCGTAAGCGGAGTCCCTCAGGGGTCTTCGCTTAGTCCCACCCTGTTTAATGTCTACATGTCCCCCCTTGAGGATGTCGTTGCCCCTTACGGGATAAAAATAGTGAGCTATGCGGACGACACGCAATTGGTCGTCTCATTATCCCATCTCGACAACCACCCAGATATCCTGTTGAACTGCCTCCAGGACATCTATAACTGGATGAGCGAGTCCTCTCTGAAGCTCAACGGAGCGAAAACTGAAATCATGCTCATGGGCAAGAAAGGGACAACCATCCCCCTTTCGGTCTGGCCAGACGTCCTCGGCGAGGTACCTACCCCGAAAAGGGAAATCAAGACACTGGGAGTCTGGCTAGAACCTGAGTTGACCATGAAGACCCAGGCAGCCAAAACAGCAGGAACCTGTTTTGGGCTTATGCGATCCATCCGCAAGATCCTCCCACTGCTTCCCCCATTATCAAGGAAACTCCTGGTTCAAGGTCTTATTCTTGCCCGGCTTGACTACAGCAACGCCATCTACCTAGGGGCCCCTGAATCCACCTTGGCTAAACTCCAACGCATCCAAAATGCGGCGGCGCGGCTCATTATGGGCCTCCCCCCAGAGCATCAGCCAGACCTGCCCTCAAGGTCCTACACTGGCTTCCTGTGCGACAGAGGGTAGAATTCAAGGCCCTGTGCACTGCCCATAAACTCATCAACGGTGTTGGCCCAGCTGCCCTGAAAGATATGGTCACTCCTTACAAAGCCTCCAGACTCCTACGCTCGGACAACGAACACTTGGCCACTGTCCCTAGATTCAGGAAGGTACGCACCGGTGGCCGACGATTCTCGGTTAAAGCATCCTCAGGATGGAACTCACTCCCCCGCTACCTGCGTCTGGAACCCTGTTACCCCCTCTTCCGTAAAAGACTGAAAACTTTCCTCTTCCCCAAATAGTACCCCTCCCCACTTACTCCCTCCGGTTTCCAATAATTTCACAGTGCGGGGATGCCTCCGGGTCACCAGGCGCTCTATAAATCGCTAAATAATAATAATAATAAGATGTCACACATATGACCATTCTCCCTAGAAAATTTGTTGTTGCTAATGTTGGCTCACATGTGATGGAGTTGCACACGTATGCGTCGTTTGTAAGTTGACCCAAGTTACATTTCTCTCCCACACAGGAGGGCTCCAAATGTGCATCGGCCATACACTGTGCTGGAGGATATGGTGGACGAGGAGGTGATTAGGAAATTCCGGCTGGATCGACGTCGGTTGATGGAGCTTGTTGCACAATTGTCTCCTCATCTGCAGCCACGTAGGACGTATCCTGGTTCGATTACACCCACTGCAAAGGTTATGGCGGCACTACATTTCTTTGCTACTGGCACCTTTCAGTACACAGTTGGATATGCCGGGGGGATGTCACAGTCCATGTTCAGCACGGTACTTCGGGATGTTTTAACAGCTATGATGCTGTACAAGAATGACTACATACATTTCCCACGGCCGGAAGAGTTGGCAGCAGTCAAAGCAGACTTCTATGCACTGGGCCACATACCACACGTTGTGGGTTCAATTGATGGCACACATATCGCTATCATTCCACCACGGGCACGTGAGCAGGTTTTTAGGAATCGCAAACACTTCCATTCGCTGAACGTGCAGGTGGTGTGCCTGGCAAAGAAACATCATCTCCCATGTGTGTGCAAGATTTCCTGGCTCCGCACATGACGCCCACATCATGCGGAGCAGCATTGTCCCCCAACTAATGGCAAATCTGCGACCCGGTCAAGCGTGGCTTGTTGGTGAGTGTGCAGTGGGGACTCTTGTGATCTCTGTGTGGCATGGGGTACCCACCATATCTTGTTGTGATGTTTGTGTCTGTCATCCCCCTACATAGGCGACTCGGCGTACCCAAACCGGCCCTGGCTCCTCAGTCCCATACGTAATCCTACTACAGCGGGTGAAATGCGCTACAATGATGCACATGGAAGGACACGGAGAGTGATCGAACGTACCTTTGGACTGCTAAAGTCTAGGTTTCGGTGCCTGGATAAGACCGGAGGGGCCCTGCCTTACTCACCAGGAAAAGTATGCAGGATCGTGATTGCCTGCTGCATGCTCCACAACCTGGCAGTGCGCAATGACATTGAACTGCTCTTGGACCCTGAAGACGAAGAAGTTCCTCGGCCTCCCATCCCACCCATGTCGACTGATGAGGATAGTGGTGAGGAGGAAGGTGTGGACCAGAGGCGCCAGCTCATTGATCGCTATTTCCCTTGAATGTGAGTAACTACCTCTTGTGCCGGTTGACAATGCCTTATGTATGTTTGCTGGTGTTGTGTGGATGTGGGGTGCATCAGCTGTGTGTTCTTGTTTGTGATGGTTGCATATGTGTGTCTTCATTTCTTTGGACATACAAGTCTCCATGATGTGTGTCCTTTCATCCCATGCTTTAGTGATGAGTGTAGTTTGTGTAATGTTGCTGTGCAGTGTGTTGTGATGTGTGTGAATCTGTTTCCTGATGTGTGTTTGCTGTCTCTGATTTTCCCTAGGTCACTCCCGCAGCGCCATGATCATGTACGACTAGGATCCCTGAACCTGTTTACGTCTGTTTCTGAAGGCAATCATGTGAATAAACATGGAGGCAAAACATCATTGAGTGTGTAAGTGAAATTTATTTACAGGTTGTGCTTTTGTGCTGGTGAATATTTACAAGTAAGTGGGGGGGGAGGGAGTTGGAGTTGAAGGTAATGGCAGATGAAATGTCCGTGCTGACACCACATTGGGGGGTGTCAGGCTAGTCCAGCAGACCAGTGGCAATGATTGTCTATGTGGGACAGGATACTTTGCAGGGTGAATGTCTGGCACAGGCAGTGACAAAGTCATTGGCGGCCCCTCTTGGAGCGTGTGGATGGCGCTCCAACACTGCTCTCACCCACTTCCGGCCTCGGGCGGCCCCTCCGTCTCTGAGGTGGAACAGAGTCAGCTGGGGGTGCAGGTTGTTCATGGGCCACATCCGTCGCCAGGGGCACTGGTGGTGGTGGCGGCGGTGGAGGCGGAGGTGACGGTGGCGGTGGAGGTGACGGTGGCGGTGGCGCTACGACAATTGGTGGAGGGGGGGGTTGTTCCGGGCAATCCATTCCCTCCACATTGTTGTCTGCTGGCCCATGATGTGCACTATCTGGCCAAGGTACCCCGAGATTTCGCGCAACATGTTGGTGTTGTCCACTGAGTCCTGGTGTGCACGATCTGCATGTTCCTGGGAACGGTCGTATGACGCCTGGCACCTGGCAAGGGCTTGTAGGGACTCTGCCACAGGATGGGGTAGCTGTCCTTCCTCTGTACGGCGGAGTGTGGGTCGCCTGATTGCCTGATGTCCCGTCGCCTATCTCCTTTGTGGCCCACTCACCCTGCTTGGGTGTGAGGCCGATGGGCCTGCGTCGTGCGCTGGGTTAGGCTGGGTGGCACAGGCAGGAGTCGTGGCACTGGTGGTACTGGTGGTACTGGTGGTACTGGTGGTGGTGGTGGTGGTGGTGGTGGGGACTCTGCAGATCACAGAGGCAGGTGTCGCTGGAGTCACACATGCAACGGTTGTCGGGCCCGGGAGTCCCTGTGAGCCAGATGGCCCTGGCTGTGTGCTTGGTCCCGCTCCATCCTCCGCACCGGAGCTGCCTGTGTCATCGTCACCAGAGAGTCCGGTATGTGTGGGAGGCGAGGTTTGCGGCCGGGTACTGGTTTCCCCAGTCAGTTCACGATCACCTGAGGGACAAGATAGAGCTGGTCAGTAATGTGGACATTACATGTTCATATAGATTTGTAGACATTTCTGTTTCCTGTCTCACACACCCCACACACCCCACCCTCCACCACCACCACCCTCCCCGTGAACATGGGGGCCTGTTGGGAGTTGTAGTTTGGACCTCTCACACACCCCACCCTCCACCACCACCACCCTCCCCGTGAACATGGGGGCCTGTTGGGAGTTGTAGTTTGGACCTCTCACACACCCCACCCTCCACCACCACCACCACCACCCTCCCCGTGAACATGGGGGCCTGTTGGGAGTTGTAGTTTGGACCTCTCACACAGCCCACCCTCCACCACCACCACCTTCCCCTTGAACATGGGGGCCTGTTGGGAGTTGTAGTTTGGACCTCTCACACACCCCACCCTCCACCCTCCACCACCACCACCCTCCCCGTGAACATGGGGGCCTGTTGGGAGTTGTAGTTTGGACCTCTCACACACCCCACCCTCCACCACCACCACCCTCCCCGTGAACATGGGGGCCTGTTGGGAGTTGTAGTTTGGATCTCTCACACAACCCAACCTCCACCACCACCACCCTCCCCGTGAACATGGGGGCCTGTTGGGAGTTGTAGTTTGGACCTCTCACACACCCCACCCTCCACCTCCACCACCCTCCCCGTGGACATGGGGGCCTGTTGGGAGTGGTAGTTTGGACCTCTCACACACCTCACCCTCCACCTCCACCACCCTCCCCGTGGACATGGGGGCCTGTTGGGAGTTGTAGTTTGGACCTCTCACACACCCCACCCTCCACCTCCACCACCCTCCCCGTGAACATGGGGGCCTGTTGGTAGCCATGTACATGTTTGTGAGTAGGTGTCCGACGTGCATGGGTTGGGGCGTAGGTGATGTGTCTTCTCAGTTGTGTGAGCCTGACCATGTCGTACTGATCGTGGGGCTTGGTTTGTACTTACCAGCCTCTTCTCCTTCATCAAGTCCGTCTAGACTCTCTGGGTGAAGTATCACCAGCACCTTCTCCTCCCAATCGGTGAAGGGTATTGGCTCCGGGGGTGTTCCTCCGCCAGTATGATTGGCTCTTGCATAGTTTTTGGCGCGGATGCCTTTCACCCGGGTCTTCAGGTCATGCCACCGCCTCTGAATGTCATGCTTCGTCCTCGGCACGGTCCCTTACGCATTCACTCGAGTGACGATCCTGTCCCACATGTGGTTCTTTTCCGCCACGGACGTCTGCTGGACTTGGGCCCCGAAGATGTGGGGCTCAACACGGATGATTTCATCTACCATTACCTTCAACTCGGTCTCCGTGAATTTAGTTTTTTTTTTGGGTGCCATGGTGTGTGGTGCTCAGTGTGTGGGTTGAGTGAGTTGGGGGGTGCAGGTGTGTGGTGTGTGATGTGTAGGAATTGTGTGGTGGGTGTTTGCGTGGTGGGTGTGGTAGGGTGGTGGTTGTGTGTCTTCTATGTGAGTTAGCTGTATCTCGATTAGGGCCTCTTGCTAGCAGCAATGCTGTGATGCAAAGGATTGTGGTAGTGTGTGGGTGTCATTTTATAGTCGTGTCACAATGGTTGTTGGCAGTCAGGTGGTAGGTGGGCGTGTTGACTAGTGTGCATTATTGGGTACTTGGGGCGTGTCATGGTGGCTTGTGCTTGGTGTTGGTGTATCGGGGGGGGCGTTGTCAATGTTCGTATGTTTGCTTTGGACTTGCGGTACACTTTCTGACATTTGTTTGACGTTAGGGATGTTGTGCGTGTTGGCCTTCCGCAGTGATGCACTGTTTATCGTTGCATTCTTTCCGCCGCGGACGTGGATGGCTGTGCGTTCCGTGGTACAGGCGGATTTATCCTAATTGCGGACACGGAGTATTCACAGGTATGGCGGTACATGTGTTTTTTTCCGCGGTCATTTCCGTCCGCGGCGGTGGTTGTTCATTGGGCTCCGTCCGCCGCGGACGGAGTTAGATGTGTTCCGTCCACCGCGGACGGTGTTTGTTATGATCCGTCCGCCGCGGTCGGAGTTTCGTGACATGATTATCCTAATCTCAACCGCGGAATCTCCGCGGCGCAGCCGGGAGTAAAATTTCCCCGACCATGGCGGGCAGTACCCATTTCCGTCCGCCATCCTAATTGACCCCTAAGTCTGGTTAGGACAAACCTATGGGCTGGTCTGGTTACAAGGCTCAAATACAACTGGAAGCCTTCACTTTCGATATGTTTATTATACAGATTGACTGTGGTAAGGTGACCGTTAACAACTAGACATTTTTGGGCTCTGTACGTCATAAAAGTGTTTTTCATGTCCTGCTTGGAAAAATTTCCAGCAGAACTTGGGTCAACCAATATGTTGAGTCCATAAATAACCTGGAGACTGTCTACAATATATTTAAGCCAAGGTTTCTTAGTATAATTATCCAGGTCGAGACAATCCCTAATAACATGCTGATTAAAGGCTGTCTCTTCCTTGTGCCAAATCGCACGCCAGATCTTTAAAGGCCCTAATGAAATGAGGTCGCTTAAGTGGGCACTCCCCACTTCCCTATGGATCAAATCAGTTGAGGCTGAAGTAGGTAAGCAGAGAAGTTTTTTAATAAAGGTATTTTCTTCCCTTTGCAAGGAACCTATGTTGGTGTAACCCCACAGCCCCGCCCCATATAATGCAATGGAAATACTCCTTGCCGTATAAATTTGCATCATATCCCTGATTCGTCTATCGCCGATTTTAGAGGCGAATTTAAATATACCAGGCGCTTTTTACCATCTTAGACCTAACATTTACTAGATCATGAGACCAACTGCCATCATACGAAAAGAGAACACCCAAATAACAAAATTTTTCCACTTGCTGTACTTTCACACCATCAATAAAAAAGGCATGACTTTTATTAGTTTTAGCACCACAAATCATTGTATGAGTTTTACTCTTGTTAATTACCAGCTTCCTTTCTTTGATAAAGTCAGAAAACCGGTCCATCAGGTGCTGAAGACCTATGGGGGTCCGAGACAGGAATACAGCATCATCTGCATAAAGCAGAACTGGCACACTAACTCATTAACCTGTGGTGCATCTGCTTTAGCTGTCTTTAAAACGGAATCAACAGCATGTATAAAAAAGAGTAAATAACAAGGGGGCAAGGACACAGCCCTGTCTTATTCCGCGCTTAACTCTGAAGTTTGGGGTACATTCCCCACTGGCCATAGAAGGGAGTGGTCTACCAGATCAAATGCACTGCTTAAATCAGCAAAGCAAAGATATAAAAAACCAGGCTTAGGCTTGGTATCCTTGCCAATTAGTAGTTTTAGGTTCAGGCATTGATCTAGTGTTCCTCGGCCCTTTCTAAAGCCATATTGAGAGCTCGCAAGAATCCCATACTCGTCAGCCCACTCTCTGCTCATGATTTTTACAGACGAGTCGAGCAAGCTGATTGGACGGTAATTACATGCTGCTGACTTGTCTCCCTTCTAATGGATAGGGACAATGATGGAATCTCCCCATGTAGGTGGAATCATGGTCGATACTGCAACATTTAATACCAGGGTATGTATAGGGCCCCACAGCAGTGGGACGGTCTTGTAAACATCAATGGGTACTCCGTCAGCCCCCCTTACTGGCCTTAATACTATATTCGACCTCTCCCAAGGAGATATCTAAAGGGACTATAGGCCAACATCTTTGTTCTACATCGGAAGGACCTGCAGCTTGAAATATACTTGAAAAATGGGAGACCCAGGCCTCGCAGCTAACATTAGATGCAAGTTGTGGGACTTTGTCATCCTTAAGGAAGGGGGAGTTGACCGTGGACCAAAACAGGCAGCTATCAGAAGTCTCTGCCGCCTGCGACAGATTATCCCATGCTTCTTGCTGCAGCTCCCGCTTCCTTCTGGAAAGTGCCATTTTGTATTCATATCTCAGGTGTGTAACTTGGTTCTTATCCCTAGGTCTAAGTACTAGAGCCTGTTTCAGTTGGGAAAGGAGGGCTGTACAGGCGTGGTCAAACCAACCCTTTTCCCGGGCGGCCTTGCCATTCCTGCTTCCAGTAAATATGGCATCGATTATTTTATTAATATTAATAAAATTATTCAAAATGCAAACCGATGCACTATCTAATGTCAGTATGCCATCAATATCGGCCAAAGACTTTCATATAATTGTCGTCATTACTGTTGCAGATTTTTCCCCCTTCCACCTTAACCTGGTCCCATTTGGCCTATGAGGCTCAACGTTACATAGGGTTCTGGACACCCGCTGCCTGCCACATTTCCAGATCTCTGTTCTCAATACAATGCGATTATGGTCACTTAGAGTAGAATCCTCGATTACCGATGTCAAGCAATTTGGCATAATGCTAGACGAAACCATAACATGGTCAATATGAGAATTTGATTTCCTCCCAATATAGGTAGGGATGATTTGGCCACCAACATCTTTAACAGGCTGCAGTAGCTCTAAATCGTAAGTGGACATAATATTATTTATTGCCTCACCATAAGCATTGTGAGGAAAATGAGGTGTATTATCACCGCTATTGTTTTGCACCCCACAAGCCCCTGAAAGCGACAATGGGCAAATCGGAGAATTAAAATCACCTAACCAAATATAGTTAAAAGTACATTTTGCTTCTGCTGTAAGCTTCTCAAAGGCACTTTCTAATTCCTTGATAACTTTGTGCCGTGTGTTATCGAAAATGTTGTTATAAACATTTATTAAAAGTACCTCCGGGCCTTCCTTTTGTTGTACCCATAGAATTTGTGAATGGGTTCACACTGTTATATGTTTAACAACAGTCAGCAATAAGTCCACGGATAACAGAAAGGGCAAACCACCCATTGCTCTGCCATGCCTAGACTCTGAGGCTTCTAGACTATAGCAAACAAAACCAGAAAGGCTAGGTTTAATGGTGCACCATGTTTCCTGGAAGCATAAAATGTCGTAAGACCTAATCAAATCCTCCCACCCCAAATTCTTTCCTTTAGACGCCCAACTGGCTATGTTCCAACTAACAATCGAAATTCCCCCATTTAGGCAGCTTTTAGGTTGACCTTGGGCAATAGTACAGATAACCACATCCGCATAGGGTCCATCCTCAGCTGAACCAACATGTATCTTCTCAATACATGTAGATTTCTGATCTACTGCCATCCTCTCAACAACAGAAACAGGTTCAGGACTTTTGTCAGTGGTCACTATGGGAACACCATTCATAATTGACTCAGAGTCTATACCAGTCCCATTTAATGTATTACCTTTGGTATTCCGATTTAAACTCAAGTGCGGCCTACTGGCCTTTAGATGTCAATCGTTCGAATCCAGAGAACTCAGGGCTTGGTATCTATTCTGTGTTGGAACCTCAAAGGTCGGGTGATGGTTGGGGACGAGGGGGATAAATGGTCTATCTCTATTGATAACCTGGGGTGCCTTGATAAGATGGTTATAAAAATAACCCAGTGGATGTACATGCACACTATTCTCATCTGGAGTTAAAGAGGCTGCTCTAAGCAAAACAGTTGCGACATGCTGAGGGTGTTTAAAGTTAACAATGACACAATCGCCCCTGCTGGTTTTTCTTGAGTTACCAATCCAATTTACTCTTATAGTAGTTAATATTTGGTCAGAGTAATTGGTAGGCAACCCGCATTGTCTGTGCAGCCATGAGACAGTTTTATTTTTAAGTGAATTGTGTGTTTCCTGGTGCGGTTGGTACAGATTAGGATCCAAAGGCGGTACATTAGAAAGAACAACTACATAAGAGGCACAATCAGGTGGGAAATTAATAGAGCTGCTTTTCATTGGTGCTTGCACTCCCTTCATACTTTCGTGTGCCATTGTTGCCTGTTTTTTTTGACTGGCCAGTAACGGGGGATCAGGTATAGCTACTTGGTTTGGGCCCAACTTTCCATCGTGCAGCTTTGGTACAGCGTTACTAACTGATACACCCCTCTCTTTAGGCTTAGAGCTTTCGACCTTACTGACCTTACCAATGTGAGCATCCAAGAGATTACCTAACCTAGACACTTTTGCTGTAATTGCAGCTAATTTATCCACTAAGGGTTTAACAATAGTTTCAAACTTATCCTCAATGATACTGACTAATAAATCAAATTGCTCAACATTCAAATTAACAGCACAGTTCTCAGTCTGGGTCAGGGTCTCCGTGTTACCGATTGTGCTCCTCGGCGTGCTTTCAATTCTTTTCTTGTTATAGTTCCCCCCACGCTTAAGTTGCGCTTTCCTACACGCCCTCACTGCTCTCTTTGCCGGGGTACGCCGTGTTGATGTATCATGGGGGGCATCCGGTGGGTCCTAGGTGGCTTCTGGCATTACTTGTACTTCCACTAGCACAACTTCAGGGTCACAGTTAGTGTCCGGGGACAGTGTGATATTAGCAATGGGTGATGTAGGGAGTGATTCGGGTGGGCCCCCCCCCGACCCAACGATTTTCTCCGTTCATTAATAATTTTGTTTACTACTTTCACAAGGTAGTTATCCATGGTAGAAATTTGTTTGGACATTATGAATGTTATAAGTGCTAATAGCTAATTCCGGGAGCTCCGATCATGAACATACAAACTGCTGGCACAAAAAGGTAATGGGTTAATCAGCACAGGAGGCCAAGTTTAAAAATGTACAATATCATCCAAGGAAGAGAATAAAAATGTCACTTAGCTTGCTAGCTCAACAGTTTAGCAAAGATCAAGGGGTGTGGCCCAGCCCAGCCTCGTCCTGCCCCGGACGGCCACAGACGGCCCGCCCTTTGCCCGGGCTTAGCCCGGCGCAGTCCCGCAACGCGGGGCTGAGGTGCTTCTTATGCGCCTCCTGGCGCGAGAGGTGCCGGTGTCGACGGGTTCCGCTTCCGGTGCTGGGAAGCCTGGGGACTGTAGTGCAGGATTCTCCCTCCGCTCTGCGGCCGCTCTGGGGTGTTTGCTGCGGCGGCGGGAGAAAGTCAAAACAGCACTGGCTGGTCCGGTATCCCCCTAACAAACAAGGTCGCCCACTCCGCAGGGGCTGAGGTGCTTCTTATGCGCCTCCTGGCGCGAGAGGTGCCGGTATCCCCCTAACAAACAAGGTCGCCACACATTTTTCTTCTAAGGGAAGAAACAGCAAAAATATAAATTATCAGACTAATGATGAACACATTTGCAGCTTTAGCGTTTCTCTCAAAGTGATTTTGTCAAATTGGCATATAAACATAGGCAACGGATTTTAAAGAAATGTGTTGTCTGGTCACTAGGTTTACAGGGACTTGTCCCATATTTTGACTAAAGTTTCTATGCCATTGACCTTGAAGAGCTTCCTCCAAGCTGCTATTCAGTAGTGTAAGAACATTAGACATTTGACATGTCATTTTAATTGTGAAGATCTAACTTGTTAGTGCTGTTGGAAGCAAATGTTTATTTGTTATACATTTTCTACATAATAATGGCATTTGAATATGATGGTATAGATCAGAAGTACAGTTGCTGTAAAAATGTCTAGTTAAGCCTCCTTTTTATTTGGAACAAAGCTCTCACTTTACAGTTTTTCTTCTAAAGAATCAGGTACATTCTTGTTCTTGAACACTTTTGAGAAGTTTTTGTTTTTTCACATATGCAAGACTGCTGGTATCTTTGGAGAATGGAACTAATACTAAATATGAGCTCAGACCTTACAGATACCAAACTGAACCATCTAAAAATATTCAGAGGAGTTAAGCCACGTAAGAAATACGAGGGGAATACTGTGTAAGTCATATCATGTAAATATCGGGAGGTTCTTCTATACACTAATGAAGAGAGATCTGTAAAGTATTTATTTTATGCAAGAATGCAGCTTAGTAATTCTCAGTCACGTGTAGACATAATAGGATTCAGTTCCCTAGTGACCTTTGAATCTTTTTCTCAAAAAACTTGTTTTAGTGTTCCAAGTCCATTTGATCAACTTAGATTTTACTGTGTACGTAATGTTTTTTATCTCGGAATGTGGAGAAAGATAAAGGTTTGCTTTGACAATATCAGGATTGTGGAACATTAATACTACCAATAATGAGTGGAGATTTTTACGATGCACAAATATCGTTGACAAGAATGTAATTTTATGGTAAGTTATAATGTTGTAAATAATATAGAGTTTTTTCATTCTTTTTCACTAATATAGTGGTTAAAAATATTGTTCTTTAATTATTTTGATGTGTTTTAGTTGATATAATAATTTTATCTGTTATTATTGATTACATAAATCATATGAATTGTTTTAAAATATAGCTTGCAATTGAAATGATTTAGATTTTTTTTAAATAATGTTTAATATTAATTTATAATGTTTTAGCCTTTTGTTGGATTTGTAGGGGGATAGGGTAGGAAGTTAAGTAGGTAATAAATGATTAAGAATAATTTAATACATTTGATTTGAATATACGGTTGATATTTATTTTTTAATTTAGGTAATACTGATTTATTTATGTAATATGCTATTTACAGCTGTTAGGTTCGATGGGTTATAGGGTGGGAAGTTTTAAAGACTCAATAATTTTTTTAAATTAATTGTTGGTGTATAATTTAACAGATTTTTTAATATTTAAAATATGGAATACTAATTTATTTTACTTATGTTTTAGCTGTGGGATGGGAGGCTTTTAGGGGTATAGAGTGGCAAGTTAATTAAGTAATAGTTAATTAGGTATTAATTATTATTTGTAAATTAATTATTTAATTGATATTGAAATATGTAAATTGTGGAATACTTATTTTATTTATTTTATTTTAGTTGTAGGGGTCTAGGGTGGGAAGCTAATTAAGTAATAATTAACAATTAAATATTACTAACAATTACATATAATTATAAATGTAAGTTATGAAAGTTATTTTTAGTTATATTTTGGGAGTGGGCTACTAAGTTTGTAGAGGTACAGGGTGAGAAGTTAATTCACTGATAATTGAATAACAATCAATAATTAATTGATACTTAATTTTTTATTGAATAGTCATTATGTAAATGTATTCATTGTTTTTCATTTTTTTAAATACACATATATATTATGTTTTTTTATCATTAAGTGTTGAATAGTTTTTTTTTTCATTCATGGGGTTACTCATGTATTTAATGTGTTTGAAGTAAAGTATTTTTCCTTCCCTTGCTTAAACAGCAGTAGATAGAGTAAAATTAACCTCTTCGTTGTTCAACACTTTCCCCACGGTCTTGTTGTTTGGAGCGGGAATTGTACATTTTCACTCCCCCTCCCTGGAAATCCAACACTTTCCCAACTGTTGCAGGAACTGGAGTAGGAATAGTATATTTCAAGCCTCCAAAATCCCATGCTTTTCTACTCTTGTAGAGATTGGTGTACGAATAGTAAATCTAACTCCTCCAAAGTCCAATTCTTTCTCTATTATTACGTGACTGGAGTAGGAGTAGAAAATCTAACGCCTCAGAAGTCCAATACTTTTTTCTACTGTTGCATAATCTAGAGTGGGAATAGTATATTTAATACTCTTAGACTACAATAGCTTTCATAACATGGGTAAATAGATTGTATAGCATTAATTGTTTTTTTTATATTTTACATTATTTGTTTTCTTTTTTAAATGTATTTGAATTTTTATGGTAGTTTTGTAAATCTTTTTAGAGTTTTCAATTTGTAATATTTTTTTACTTGCCTACATTAATTAATAAATGTTTTCTTATTCAGTTGTTTATCTTTTTATGATTTTAGTGTGTATGTATGATATATGTACCTATACACAGAAATCTAAATCAGGCCCTTAGTCAATATTCCCCTTGGATAAGCTGCTCAGTATATATTTTTAGAGGTGTCCCATGCTCTGTCATCAAAGCCATACTTTGAGATTCATACAAATTTTCGAGTAATTTGACATACCCACCAGAATAAAAAATCTGCACAATTTCAGACTCCACAGCTATTAAATGACTGCCACAAATAACATTTTGAAAATACCTTCCAACGACTTCAAAGATATCTAGTACAACAATAGATACCTTTTTTTCTAAACCATAAATGGGATTAAGATGGTTTAATCTTTGAGTGATTTCTTCTACCATCAAACACCCTACACCCTTTAGGCGAGCAAATCTAACTAGCCTCTATAATATTCTAATCTTGCCTTACACAGCATAGGGTCATTTGAATCCATGCATTAGTGTTACAATGGGCACAAACAGAATCTACACCTACTGCCTATAAAGAGACTAGCGCAAATTGTGCTTGATCCTTCTCAGCCCAGGCAGTCCCTCCAGTTTGCATGTTCAACTAGTTTTTAGTTGGTAGTAAGTGCCTGCTAATAACATCCACTAAAGGGGTGGAAACATTTGTTCACCCTTTCAACAGCCATACTATGTATCTCAATCTGCATATTGGGCACTACATTTGTGATGAGATGTAGCTCAAAATGCAACTTGATAAGCTTAAATCCCACACCTTTGGGTTATAATAATAATATTCAGGCTTGTAGAGCGCCTGGTTACACCTCCTGGTGTGGCCCCGCGCTGCGGCACAGACTCAGCAGAAAAGAAAATAGGAGCAAGAGAAATCGAATCCAAAGATCTATGTGCGAAAGAGCCATGTTTTTAATTTATTCCGGAAGAGTGGCTCCAACAGTTCTGTGCGTAGAGAGTAAGGGAGTGCATTCCAGTGTTTAGAGGCAAGATAGCTGAAAGAGCGTGCTCCCATTCTCGCTTTTTTAATTTTCGCGACTCTGAACAGGTGGGCCTCAGTTGATCTAAGATGGCAATAATGTAGGGAGAGAGTAGGTTATGTGGTAACATGGTCCTTTTCCCTGCAAGATGTGGTGGCTGATACACAAAGCCTTGAAGACTATTCTCTATCTCATTGGCAGCCAGTGCAAAGTAGAGAGCGCTTTCATAGACAAGGTTCTTCTAGGCAGCAACTGCCCAAGGCAGGCCACCGCGTTCTGAATGTGAGCCTGTGCATGCATGTTTTTTGTTGCTCCCAAATATAGAGCATTTCCATAGTCCAGGTTAGAAGTAACCAGTGCATGGACTAGGGTTTTCCTGGCTGACATGGGGAGCACATCCAAAGTCTTCCGTAATACGCGTAAGACTCCGAAGCACTTCCCTGCCACCTTTTTGGTCTGAGCCTCAAAGGAAAGGTTAGAATCTAACCACACCCCCAAGTTCTTAACCTGATTACTTGTGGGGGGGCAACGTTTGTGGCCACCACGCCCATGACCCAATGGCAAGAGATTTCCCTACCACTAGAATCTCTGTCTTGCTGCAGTTGAACTTTAGGCAGTTATTGGTCATCCATGAGGACAGGTCTTGTAGACAGGTGTTGAAATTTGTGGCAGCTGCCACGGAGGTTTGCGACAGCGAAACCACCAATTGCGTGTCATCGGCATAGGACACGACGGTGATGGTATACTTTTCTACAACCTTTGCCAATTGGGCCATATATAGGTTAAAGAGAGTAGGCTTCAAAATAGAGCCCTGATGCACATATATAGGTTAAAGAGAGTAGGGTTCAAAATAGAGCCCTGAGGAACCCTTTGAGATAATGGGATGCTTTTAGAATAAAGAGGGCTTTGAGCCACCTGAAAGCTACGGTCTTGCAAGAAGGCAGTCATCCATTTTAATGCCTGTTTGTCCAGTCCTCCTTCACTGAGAAGCTGTAAGAGCACCCTATGCGATATAGTGTCAAAGGCTGCACTGAGGTCCAAAAGGATCAGTACGACTGTCTGACCTCATCTACATATTTGCGGATTGTCTCAGTTGACAAGAGCAGCATGGATTCTGTGGAGTAAGTAGTCCTAAAGCCAGACTGTGTAGGGTGCAGTAGACTGTGACGATCCCTGTGGGGTATCAGTTGAGTGTTAACTACTTTTTCAGTTATCTTTGCAAAGTAGGGTAAAAGTGAGACAGGGCGGAAGTTGTCTGGTTGATTTGAATTGACACCTGTTTTCTTTTTTATAGGGAGACCTATTGCTTGCTTCCACTGCATTGGAACCACGCCCTCCGCATAGGTGAGTTCCAGAAGATGCCTGATATGCGGTATTCGAATTTCCAGGCCCTCTCTCAGAGTTCTTGGTGTTGGGGGATCTCTAGGAGATGCGAATTTGATACTTAAGGCTATGCCTTTGAGGTCTTCATAGGGTGGGGGTTCACATTTGGAGAGGCTGTATGCCTCCTCCACCTTGGGCCTCTCCACCTGACCAGGGATCCCATTGCGTGCCACGTCTGGGAATGTAGTGTATATTTTTGTAACCTTTTCCGCAAAAAATTCAGCCATTTGATTACATGATTCTATTGAGCTGGTGGCGGGAGACTCAGTTCTTGTGAGTGAGGATATGTCTCTCTAAAGGCTAAATAGTTCTTTGGAGGAGCATACTGCCTGCTCTATTCTATCACTATAATTGGTTGCACGGTTTCTTCTTATGAGAGAGTGATAGTTATTTAATGTTATCTTATATTCGGTCTTCCTATGTTCTGAGAACTCTTTACTCCACAAGCGTTCTAGAGGCTTAGATGCCTTCTTAGCTATTTTTAGCTCTTCATTGAACCACCAGGGTGCAGATTTTAACAAGACAGTATTAACTCATAATTGGGAAACAATCCAGTACTTGGTGAAAATATGGAGGTCCGGTTGCTTGGCCTCCAAAAGTTTACTGTGGCAATCCCAGAAGAAACAATTCTTTAATAGTTCATCTGCACACATTCCTAATCAAGGGTATTCTTTGATTCCAAATCATAAAAAACACAGAGCCCAATATTCTTCCATGATACTGTAATCAATTTAGTTTGTTTACTTAATTGGTTTATCCACAATACATTACAGACGTCTGGCCAACATGTATTTCATTCCTTTAGCAGTATACTCTTGGAACTTCATCAGGGCTCAAGTAGGTAGCCAATAAATACCAACCAATAAAGAAACTAAAGAAGTTGGTTACTGTACCAAGGAAGACAAATGGACTCTATTTTTTATGATTTGAAACAGAAGAATAACACTTTCATATGGTTTGTGGGGGAATGACCTCTTAATATATTGAAATGTTATAGTGCCCTTTTTTAGGCAACATGTCTAAATGACCTTTTAAATGTAGCCTTCTCTTTCCAAAATATTGCTGAGTTTATTTAACTAAATATTGAGCTTGATAAGCACTTAAGGGTGAGATTTAGAAAGACAAAATACAAGGATAACTGTTTAAAATGCTATTTCTTTTCCATATTCAGTAGGATAATTATTGTATATATAACCAGCCCAATTGAGTAATTAACATTAAAGGACTATCCCACTGAGCACTAAATGAACATAAAGGCTACTTCAAACCTTAACTTATTTGCTGCTCCATCTGGCTATCAATTTAAGGATAGATCGTGGAAAAATAAATCACAAACGCAAAAGATAGCTAAGTATTTACCAACTGCACCGACACAACATATTCGCCTTCAAGACTAATATCTCAGTCAGTCCAGGCATCCAGAAAATGTGGATGATACATTGGTAATCCATGTAACTGCCGTAAGTAATTGTGGCAGACAACTGCAGTGAATTGAATTATTAAAGAATTATATCCTATAATCTTAGGGGTGAGAACGTGGTGTTTTATTTTTCTGGGAACTTTTTCACTTCTACAGGGCATTATAGTATGAATGCCGTACTGTCGTTAGCTTTAGGCGGCTTTAGCAGTGAAGGATGTACCTTCTCGGCGATGCTAATAGGATCAGAGGATCAATACATCATGGCTTTGGTTTCCTGTAAGATCAGGGCTTTAAGTGGGCCGGGTCTTGCAGGTGCACTGCACCAGCAGTTCTAAAAAGCAGGTGATGAGACAGGTCCCTATCTGGCTCTCCATTTTTGCCCTTATCCTCAGTGTGAAAATTATTTTTTACTTCTGCAGCAGTACCACCCTTCACTGCCTCTGATATAACTTCAAGGAACTCGTCATAGTTCTTTCACATTCTCATCATTTCAGAACTGAAGCAGTTTCAATGTTATATACAACAAAGCCAAAGTTGTTGCTTATTTAGTTTGTGCAACAGCTATTGCCAAAGCCAATAGTCCTGGCTTGTTCTAGGTGGAATGCTACTTGTATTATTTATCTGGCTGCAATGACAGAAGCAGCAAATTTACCAGTGGGGCGGCACACTATACTAAGCACAGATTGTTTAGCTTACGTGTTATTAAGCCACGCCCTTAATTACATCAGCCACGTTTCTTTGAGAGACCCTCAGTTTTTTTCATCCCACTTAGAGCCATGTGTAAGATCCAGTATGATGCAGGTCCCCTGTGCTGAGCCTTACCATATCTCACCAACTTGGTTATCTGGGATGGTTTTCTCATCATAACATACCATAACCGTACAATATACTTTGTCTACTACAAAGCGCGATGGTGCTGGTTTCGTGTACCAGGTCGCATTAAGTATACACGAATATACACGGCTACCAAGATTAGAGCAGAGGCAGAGAAGCCCAGATAACTAATTCTTAAATTATATCTCCCGCTTTCGAACAGATAGGCTACTGCAACCTGGCATGCCAGGTATATAGTTCGTTCATGTCACTGTACTCAGCTCCTAAAAATTAAAATATTATGGAGATATTAATTTTTGACTGCAAGCTTTTTGGAAACTGCTTTTAAATGCCTACCTGTTTGGTTTAAACGCTGCAATTTCAGTGAAAACTGGCATGCTGGCTGTATAGTAGGCTGGTTGGCTCACAGTTTGGAATATTTTTGGTATCTGCTCCTTGTCATCTTTCTATCAGAATTACTGTTCCTTTTCTTTTTTATCTCCTATATTTCTTTTTTTTTCCTTTCTCTTTTTCTTTTTTCTTTTTCTTTTTCTTTCTCTTTCATATTTTCTCTTATTGACCTCATTACGTATTATAGTTCTTCATTGAATATAATGGTTGGAACAGTTTATCAGTTATATATATATTCAGATGGTTGGTTGCTATGGTTTCCTTTTCTGGATGTATCGGCTCAATATATGTGTTAAAATCTCACCATGGTAAACGCTCTTAAAGTAATTTTTTGCAATGTCAAGGGTCTGCGTAATCCTATCAGAAAACAACGAGTTCTCATTTAGTTCAGCTTAAATGTAATATAGCTTTGTAATAACCCTGGGCGGAGTTTTCAGAGTTGCACTACGCAGGGCTACGCAAAGTGCAAAAAAAACTCTGCCGCACTACGCGGAAAATGCTGTATGCGGTGATTGCAGAGTGCGGATGCTTGTCCGCACTGTGCAATCATTGTGAACGGCACCTTGCACAGCGCAAGCGGTCCCTTCTTTCTCTTTTCTGCCGCTCGAGTAGATTTTTACTCGAACGGCAGCTTTCTCAACACGTACAAGCGGTCGCAAGCATACGCAACCACTCAGAATGAGAAACCTGACCACCCCGCGTTGAGAAATCTCGCCGGGATGTTTATTTTCCACACTCGCACTTGGCAACTTATTGTGACGATCGCAAACAAGGAAAAATCTCACTGGGAGGTTGATTTTCCTCACTCGCGCTCGCCAACTTGACGTTGGTGAAAGCGGGCGAGGAAAAAAACTCTGCTCAGCCGCACGAAGCGGAGGTTTTTGGAACTCCGCGCACTCCACGTAACCCAGTGTGCAGGAAACTCCGCAAACTCCACGAGCGGAGCGAAGTTCACCTCCCAGGCTTACTTTATAACACGAAACGCACCTACTTGATAAGGATTTAAACTCACTGTGTAAAAATTGGGTCGGACACATTTTTTGTTCTCCAGCTCTTGATCATAAAAATAGGGTTATTATTCTTCTTGACACACTACTTCCCTTGGTGGTAGAGATAGAGGAAAGAGATGTGGAAGTCTGATGGGTCCTAAAAAAAGCCACCATTCAACACATACCTATTTCTATACTAAATATCTATGGTCCCACTGGTAGAGATGTACATTTCTGGGAACAAATGTCATGTTGTTCTACACTCTTGTTCAAATGCAAATCTAATAGTTGGTGGTGACTTTAATCATATTGTTGATCCTTTCCTAGAAAGAAAGTCACAAGTTAAATATGTCCCTAACAAGATGCAGAAATCATTTACACAATTTATCCACTCCAGAGCAGGCACGGCCTGTGCCGGGCGTCATACTGGGGCGGTGATGTCAGGCAGGGGAGGGTCAGGCTGGGGGGTTGTAAAATGCGGGATATGGACCATTAGAGGTAAGTACCGATAAAAATAAATAAAACGAATTTCGTTGCCCACGCTGCATCACATTTGGCGATGCAACGTGGGCAACGAAATTCGTTTTATTTATTTTTATCGGTACTTACCTCTAATGGTCCATATCCCGCATTTTACAACCCCTCACCCTGACCCTCCCCTGCCTGACGTCACCACCCCAGAATAACGCCCGGCACGGGCCGTGCCTGCTCCAGAGGAGTAGTTGATGCCTGGAGTTTATTCTCTCCGGACACACTAAAATACACTTTTTATTCACTGACACATAAATCCCAATCCAGAATTGACTATCTATTTCTCTCACCCCCTCCCCCCCAGTTGCCTCACTTCCTCAGGCTCAAATTGGATCGATATTAATTTCAGATCATGCACCGGTTATTATAGATTTGGATTTATTGCCTGAGACTTCTAGACATAATGGATGGTCCTTTAATAACAGCCTATTGAAAGATAAGAAATGTGTACAGAATTTTGAATGCTTTATAAAAGATGTTTTTTTACATATTATCACACCTGATGTTCCATTTCATATTGTTTGGGATGCTTTTAAAGCTTCTGCCCGAGGATATATAATTAATTTTGTTCTGGCCAAGAAGAAAAAAGCTAATAAATAATCCTCATTATTACTCCAATCTATCAATCAATTAGAACATGATTTTTTCACTACTAACAATGATACTGTGCTTCAAAGTTTAATGGGAACCACATTTGAATTCAATAAAAGGTCAATAGACAAAGCTGCTGGTTCATTATTCAAGTTTTATGGTGGTCTTAATAAGGCAGGCAAATTACTTGCGAACTGAAGGTTAAATCTCAAAAAGCTAAAATCGTAAAGATTATGGATGATAATGGATATCCTCAGGTTAAGAATGATGAAATTTTGAAATGTTTACTGATTTCCTTTACAGATCTTTATACAGCAGACCATTTCCCCAGTGACGAAGCACTAGATTCCTACTTTCATTCTCTTCCACCAAGACAGCAATAGGTATAGGATTTTACTTTTATGGAAGAGCCTATATCTATTTCTGAACTAAAATCCGCTCCTTCTGTGCTACGCAAAGTTAAAGCACTGGGTCCAGACGGTTTTTCTGTTGAATTTTACGCTTGTTTTTCACATCTTTTGCTTCCGCACCTGTGCTTTATATCAATGTTTACTTTCAGAGTAGGAAGCTAAGGGGCTATGATTTGTTTGATCCCTAAGAAAGATAAGGACCCGTCTTCATGTTCCAATTACAGGCCCATCTCCCTTATTAATATAGATTGTAAACTTTTTGTCAAGATTTTGTCAATTAGGACCTCGCCTTTAATTCCGGATATAGTTGAATTTGAGCAGACAGGTTTTGTTAAGGGTAGACACATGACTGATAATTCTAGGGTGTTTCTGGATATTTTACATATGGCCTCCTCTGATAGTACACCTCTGGCTGCCGTAGCTTTGGATGCCGAAAATACTTTTTTACTGTGTCAACTAGAAATTTATGATGATACATAGTCTATGGTGCAGGCTGCTGGTACTTGATGTGGTGGGCAAACAGCCACTTTGAATTGGCCAGTTGAAGATAGTGAATGGAATGAGTTTGATGGAAGTGGGCTGAGGTTGTTTGTTGGGGGTACAGAAGTTGTTGGGATGAGGTGAGCTTAGAGACACCTTAGGACTGAGGTGTTTGGAGGCAGCTGTCATTGGACTGAACTGGTAAAAAAGAGAGATTTCCCCTTGGTACCTATTGATTCAAATAAGGCAAAGCTTCACCAACTATCTAATCAATCACTCAGATGTTCACATGAGTATCTGCATGCTACCCATACATCCACAGAGAAAGAATAAAGATAAGAAAAAAGATTACAACATTTTTTTAAAAAAGAAATATGTATTAATGGAGAAATGCGGACATAAAAAATGCTACAATAAATTTATATTCAAAAAACCAATCTTGTAACAATTGGTGCAACAGAATAAGTATTAAACCTTTTTTACACACAGCAAACCCTCCTTACACAGTAAGGAAAGCTACATACCATAAAATAAAGAGAGAAACAAAAGACAGTACAATTTGTCATTAGTTTATACAAATTCATAGAGACAAGTTTATCCTGGAATGTGATGAAAGAAAAATCCTAAAACTATCTACAGATTCAGTGCCCTACACGAGTTGTGTAAATATAGCGTTGACGCATTTCGATGGAGTTAAAACTTTTGTCCCATCTTTCTGAAGACAACCTCATAAAAACTCTCTTCATGTTGCACTTGTATAGTTGCACCACAAATAGATCCTGCATGTAAAAAAAACACATTTTAGTACATAATCACATTTTCCAAACATATTGAAAACCTAATTTCTAAGTCCAAGTTGGCTAAA
This sequence comes from Lissotriton helveticus, assembly GCF_964261635.1. NCBI lineage: Eukaryota > Metazoa > Chordata > Amphibia > Caudata > Salamandridae > Lissotriton > Lissotriton helveticus. The sequence continues at coordinate 1,910,110,265 of NC_136059.1, forward strand.
ACAAATAGTTACAGACTCTTGATATTAAACATTTGTAGTTATACTAACTAAGGTGACATCTTAAGGACGCACTGTTTAGTCTCAATTCTCACACTTGGGAGAAACCTATTCAAAGTAAGTTTAATGGAATAAATTGTCTGTATGCTGAAAATTCTACAAATCATTTGGGTCGCACCAACAACAAAATAAAATGTTTTAAGATATCCGGCTACATCTATAGAGGAAAATAGTAAAAAAGGGAGAAATACCAATAGAAATAGAAAGAGGAATAAGGAAAAGAATGAGCAAGAAAAATCATATACCTAACTATTCGCACAGTCATTGCCTCATGGCCTCTTTTTACTAAAATTCATCAACTTCTTGAGAGGAACTCACTCACTTTTATTCCCTCCTATTTAGGAGAGTGAAAATATACACTAATTAACAAGCATAAATTACCTGTAATACTCTATTATATTTTTATTCCTCGCACATCGGTGTAAGGAAAACGCTAGCAAGCTTCAGGGAGCATTTCATCAATCCTACAATTAGAGGTACAACTATATAAGCTTCATCCCGTGTTTACACAATGGAATATGTACTACAGCACTTCCATAACATGCTGGCATATATGATACCTGCTTATTGCTTGACTTAATCCTATAACGATTCGATCATCATACCCTCGATATCATTGACTCCTAACAATAGAGGAGTGAAATGTACTCAAGGACCACAATACTCAATCAGCCATTCTTTATATAATTGTAGGCTGTTAGGGAAATATATAAAAATAGAAAACCCGGTCACTTTCAATAATTTGACAAAAGAGACCGGCACCAGGGGCTGCAGGAAACCTGTAAACAACCCCGTTCCTTATCTAGTTGGGAGTATGTTACTTCAATTATCTAAAATTTTGGGAACACCTACTCTTCTTCAAGTAGGAAGGCATCCGACTGGTTCACAACACGGAGCACGCATCCCTTGTCTGTCTTATATCCTGTTAAAAAACGAGGGAATTACCATACTGTGACAAGACAACAAGAGAGATGACTGGGCTGTTCCTAGGGGGAGAAAGAAAGAAGGAGAAGGTCACTAAGGTATAAGGGCTAGTGCTCAATGGAGGACCACCACTGGGTATCCAATTTGTTGGATATAATGGCCTCACACACCCTTGCGAGTGTCATGCTTCATCATAGGCAATGCTCCTCGTCGGGCAGGCGGTGCAATGCCCAACGGGCTCACCTCAAAGAGGGGCTCTTTATCGGAGATCTTTTATCCAACTGCCTATGGGTGAAGTGGGGGTGAGGGGCCAGGACAGAGTAGACAGTGCGGGTGAGGATAAAATGTGGTACAAGATACCGGAAAACAATTTTATTCTGGTGGTCCTCTACCACAATTAAAATCAAGGGCAGCCGGTGTTCATGGGAACTTTGGTTTCCCAGATTGGACCGGGGCTAAAATGCAAATGGTGTGGTCAACATGTTTCTCGCTTCTAGTACATTGACTGCGATTCTTCAGGACCTAGTAAAAAACTACAATCTACAAAACATGACCTAATGATTAGTATCAGTGTTAAATACAGCACATAAGTTGTACTACCGGTTTGACCCTGCTCTTGCCTAAAGAGGGGAGACAAGGGAGAACATTACCACAGGTAAGTAACAACATGTGACCCTGTAGTGACCGTGAACACACTGTGAAAAAGTGACATACTAGTGGAGATAGTGACTAGTATGTGGTTAAAAACAAGTTAAAAAACTGGTAGCAGCAGTATCCATTAAAACTTAATCGCAGACCCAGGGGATCGGAAATACTGTTACTCACCTAAAGGTTAGAGTTATGGGGTGTCAACAGTACCCGGTGGGTCTGACATCAAGGGAGAAGCCATCGGGGTTGAGGCTGAGGAGGGAAGGATAAGGGTGGGCTGGTATTAAGGTAAGTAGTAACCCTAGATACATGTTTTTCCAGTAGTTAGAGCCCCAGTGTTGGCGTTGTATAGATGGTGCACTTACTTTCTACTGCTTGTGTCAGGGCCAGTAATGCCTACCCATCTCACCGGGTCTGGATAGTGGAGAGCCGGTCGTGCTTCTCCTCATTAAGTAGCAAACCGGGTGTGGTCTAAGAATCCCAAACAGGAAGTAGAACTCCCCGGTAGGTCATGTGCTTAAGGTGGTTGATCGGGCGGTCATGATGGAGTGGAGGGTAGTGTATAAAAAGTAAGTCAATATAGCCTGGGTTTTATCGCTATGTGGCAACGTTGTGCAGTGGTAAGCAAATTAGCCATATTCTGTCTGGTCTCTTAATCTGGCATTTGTTCAGTGTTGTTAGACAGATATTGTCACAGGAATCAACCATAGTCTCAAATATTGGGGCAAACCAGAGGAAGTACATTGAACTAGGCATAGGTCGCTAGGCAGATAAGGGATGTATATGCAAAGACGTGTTCACAGAGCGCCCCATTGAATATCCTCATTCAATCCCCGGCTATCTGTGGATAATCGGTGTATCCACCTCTGTTCCTTCAGGAAAAGATTGTGCTTGGATCTGTCTGGGGAGGTTTCAAGAACTAGCCAGGACAATGAGTCAGCCGTGTGGTTCTGTTCTAAGTAGTGTCTCCACATCTTACTTAGTGTTTGTTTTCTTGCAACGGAAGTTGCTTCTATGTTCAGAGATTCGGATTTTCACGGGGCGGGAGGTCATGCCCACGTATTGGAGACCGCATGGGCATCTCAATAAGTAGATGCAGTTGGGAGTGTTGCAGTTCGTGTGACCCCGTAATTCCCAGCGGAAGGTGTCCGTCAGGAGGATAGTTTTGTATGTGCTGGTGAAGGGGCACACACTGCAGGAGCCGCACGGGTAGTGTCCCCGTACAGGCGGTAGTTGCCACAGAGTGGTTTGTTTAGGTGGTTCAGCCTTCTTTGGTCTAGTGTGCACCAGAATATCCTTAATATTCCTTGACCTTTTAAAGGAAAATCTGGGTGTGGTAAGATTAAGGTCGCCTGTGTTCAGAATTTGCCAGTGTCATTTGATTATCTTTTTGATTTCGTTTGAGGCAGGCGAAAAGGTGGTGACACAAGTAAGGAAATCTGCCTCCTCTGTCGTCCAGGTATTGTATTCAAGGAGGGCACCCCTATGGTTGTTTTGTGCACGTTTGCGTGCCCTAGATATCTCTCTGGTGGGGTACCCTCTATCCCTCAGGTTTCTGGATAGTAGGGAGGACTCAGTTTTGTAATGTGGCAGGTTGGAACAGTTGCGCCTGACCCGCAGGAATTGTCCGAAAGGCAGGTTCAGTCTCAGAGCCTTAGGGTGGTGGCTGGTAAAATGGAGCAAACTGTTGCGGTCTGTTGGTTTGCGATACATGGTGGTATCGATTTTACCCCCCTTCAGTCTGACAGTGAGATCCAAGAAGGCAATTTTGGATGCAGACGCCGTTATGGTGAAGTGGAGGTATTCGTTCAGCGTGTTTAGCCAACTGAAGAACTCTTTGTATAGATCTTCAGTGCCTGTCCAAAGTACCAGGATATCATCAATGAACCTCCTCCATAGTTTGATGTTAAGATGGTAGGGGTTCGCTGGCCCATTGATGTGTCTTTCTTCGAAGTCTGCCATGTAGAGGCAGGCTACCGAAGGGGCAAAAGTGCTGCCCATGGAAGTCCCCTGGGTCTGATGGTAATGCTGCCCTTTAAACTCGAAGTAGTTCTCCGTAAGGGCAAGGGTAGCACATTCCATAATGAAGGAAGGTGGCGTAGGAGAGCTCCAGTCTTCAGCACTGAGCATTCTCTCTATCACCCCTAGTGAGGCCCTCTGAGGGATGTTGGTATAGAGGGCCTCCACCTCTAGGGTGATGAGAAAATCGACCTGGATATCCCCCTGTAGATTATCCAGCAGGCGTAGGACATCAGTGGTGTCCTGGACGTAGGAAGGTATTCGTTATACCAGCGGCTGTAGAAAGTGGTCACAAAACTGTGATAAAGGCTCTAGGACAGAGTCAATGCCTGATACAATCGGGCGTCCTGGTACGGGGGTGGTCCCCTTATGTATTTTAGGGAGGATGTAGAAATAGGGGACCTTGGGTTCTTTTTTGGATAGAAAATCAGCCTCCTTTTTAGAGATCCACTGCTGACATTCAGCAGACTCAGTGGGGTTGGATGGGATGGGGGTATAGTATCGCCTATCCCCTAGTTGTCTAAGACATTCAGTGTCATAGTCAGTGGTATCCATTAGGACTGTAGCCCCACCCTTGTCTGCCTGTTTAATAGTGATGGTCTGATCGTTGGCTAAGGAATCTAGCATCTGTCTTTCAGAATTAGAGAGGTTGTGGTGTTTCTTTCTCGGACTCATAGACCCAATGTCTTTGAGCACAGCCTGCTCATACGTGAGGATTTCATTGGGGACCATCCCACTATGTGGGGTGAAGTTTGAAGGGTTATGGAGACCTGAGTCAGTTGGAATCTCTTGTGGTCTCCCATCAAATAAAGCTCTTAACCTGATCTTACGGAAAAATTTCTGGATTTCACAGCTCTGTTGGAAGTGGTCAATCTTAGGTGTAGGGACGAACCCGAGTCCCTTCTGGAGCACTTCTTCTTCGCCTGCAGTAAGTTGGCGTGAAGAAAGATTCACTACTAAGCTTACTTTCGTGCTGTCTTGCTCCTGGTGTCCATCCCTTGACCTTGAGTGTCCTCCCATTGTACCCTCGTGTCTGGCCCGTTTCCTCGCTTGCGCCCGCGTCCTCTGCCCCGGCCTCTGTCTAAAAAAGGCTGCTGGTTGATGCCATGGGGGGCAAATTGAGGTGGATACTGGGGTGCATACGGTGGCACAGGGTATGGAAATTGGGGGTATTGCCAAAACGGTGGGGCCTGAAGAGGAGGGTGTGGGTAAAATGATTGTCCACGTCCCCCTCCTCTCTTCCCCCTCCGGGGTTGTGATTGCCAATCATCGCCGCTAGAGTTGCTGTCACTATTTCTTTCTTTACTTTCTTTATTTCTTTATTTCTACCGGTTGGCCATAAAAGACGCACATATATATACATGCATAAAACAGAGGATCATTATAATGTGCATACACAAGTGCTTTAAAAGAAATTATCTCTTAAAATACAGTACGAAATTCGTTTCCTGCATCCTCATTAAAAAACACAAATTGCTCCATTTCATTTAGCAAATGGAATATAGGCATATACAGGATTACTACTCAGAGTATCTGACCAAATTTCCTGCGTACAATGTACACAGAATAAAGAAACCTACTAATACTAAATACAATAAGCTGGGAAGTATTAGTTTTTATAATCCTATATTCCGTAGTACAAGATCTTGTTCCTAGGAGAGTGCACATGGGTTTGATCCATCTCTTTCACGCTTTTGAATATGATTTACATATAAACAGCATGTGGACCTCATTCTCCGTACAAGAATCTAAACACATAGAACATTTCCCATGTGTAACATTTGGACATTCCAGTTTTCTCTTGGACCAACGTTCAATATTGGAATTCAGCATGAGATTCCCATACCTGAATTTCAAAAATAGAGACTTCGCAAGGGGCGGCTCTATTTCGTCCAAGAAGACTTCAAAGGAGGGTTCATCTTTAAATGTTAAAAATTCTTGGATTAAGGACCCAGTTCTATTTTCATTCACTAACCTATTAGTCATATAGGACCAAAAGGCTAGCTTTACCATGGACTTGGCGAATGGTGGTAAATTATCTGGATTCTCCCACAACTGGGACAAGCCCAGAATTGAGAACCATTTTTTAATATGTCTGAGCCATAAAATGGAGTGAAAAGAATCTAGGTCCAATATCTCTCGAAGGCCATTCCTATATTCAGATAGTTCTGGGGTAGACCATATCCTTATCCAGAACATTAATGGTCTAATAGTAGTAAAATTGTCAGTTCTTTTAAAATTCAAATCAAATTGAAGAGGGATCAAAGGTGTACTAGTGGGAACCCTTACAATTGTTCTCATAAATTTATTATCCAGACCATGGAAACTATCCCTTGCCCAAGGTCCCCATATCTCAGCCCCGTACAGGGCAGCAGATTGGATTTTAAATTTAAAAAGTTCAAGCACAGGAGTCACACTCTTACTTGTACTAGCATTAAGTTTGCTAATAACTGGCTTGACATTATGGGCATACAGCACCTTGCTTTTCTCAATTTGGGCCTTCCATGTTAAATTCGAGTCGAGTACGACCCCCAGATAGGAAAAGTTATCAACAGTTCCTAAAATTTAACCATTTAAAGTCAGGGCCCCTCTATCCGGTTTACTGGGGTTCAATGCCATACACTTAGTTTTGTCAACGTTTATCTCTAAACCTTTCATCACACAATAGCTACTAAATGAGTTAAGGAGTGCCTGGAGGCCCTTCTTGGTTTGGGATATTAAAATGGTGTCATCCGCGAAGAGCAACGCAGGCACCCTTTCACCATTAAGCTGAGGTGAATCATTGGTACAACCATTCAAATGATCAGGGATATCGTTAACAAATAAAGAAAATAAGGTGGGGGCCAAGACGCATCCTTGACGGACACCACGCTCAATTGGAATATTACGCGTCAGTTCACCATTTGGGCCCCACCTAATGTTGGCATGATTCCCAGCATGTAACTCGACTATTTGAACCAAAAGACACCCTGGCAAACCGGCTTCGCTTAGGGATCTCCAGAGCAAGTTGCGAGGGACAAGGTCAAATGCCGCTCTCAGATCTACGAAAGCTACATACAAATGACCTTTCCTAATGTGTACATATTTCCAATATATACAACAAAATCTGAAGACCTGGTCTATGGTACTGGTCTTACTCCTAAAACCGGCTTGAAATTTTGAAAGTATTGTTTTTTCCTCCAGCCAGTCATTTATCCGAAATAATAAATGTTTGGCATAGAGTTTTTGCAGGGTATCCATTAGACTAATTGGTCTGTAATTCGAAGGCACAGATCTATTTCCCTTTTTAAAAATTAAAACAACTTCTGCTGCACGCCAACTATCAGGAAATTGACAATTATTAGATAGAACATTGAACAAATGGTTTATGTATGGAGCCCATACTTCAATTTCGTGTTTATACAAATCGCCCGGTATTTTGTCAGGGCCAGGAGCTTTACTGTTTTTTAGTTCATTGATTGCCCTTTTTGTTTCATCTAATGTAAAATCAAGGCATTCAATAGGTGGAGGCAGCCATGGAATCTTATCAACACCACTATCATATTGTTTGTAAAGAGATGTGAAGTGTGTCACCCAAGTCAATTCATCTAGAAACGCGTCCTTCACAGCTCTACATGCGTGTCCCTCATTTGCAACCAACCTCCAAAAGCCAACATTGTCCTTAGATTTGGCAGCAACCAGCATGTCAGCCCAAATCGACTCTTCCCCTGATTTTTTTGAAGTCCTTTGGACATGCTTGTACACTTCCCTTACAAGTCTGACATCTTCATTTGATTTATTTTTAATAGCAAACAGGAGCTCCCTCTTAGCCACCCTACATGAATGGTCATACCATAGTTTACCATGGCATCCCACTCGTACATTTTGTTGCTTTTTCTTTGGCATTTTGGACAAACAGGTTTTTAACTCATTAAAGAAAATCTTATGTAATGCAATAAAATGATTATAATGGTCGGTTAAGAAGGGTTGACCAACTATGGGCCCGAACATAGTCCCAAATAATGAATAAACCAATGCTAAGGCCTTGCCCTGGGCTAGAATGTACGGCCATTTTAATGCACGTCTGTTATTGTTAACATGTACCTGCTCACACATTTTAGGGTTGGAAGCCTCAATAGATGTTAAAGCAGAGGTGTCACTAAACATAAGTGCATCAATATGAAGTTCAAGGGGATAGTGGTCACTCTCATCCCTGTTTGCCACCTTGAAATCAACCATAAAATGCCAAATGCTTAGTGAGACAAGTATAAAGTCCAAGTTACTTTTAGACTTCGCGAAAGTTGGCTGTTTTGTTAAGTCAGAGGGGAGGCGGCCGTTACAAGCTCTGAGACCATGATCTGCAGTTAGCCTCATTAATTGGACGGCCAGAGTAGAGCATTTAACACAGTTTGAAGTCTCAAGCTGGGGGATATTATATGCTTGATCTTCATCCTCAAAGACATCAGTAAGCCCAAGAACGGGTTCAAAGTTGCAATTTAAGTCGCCACCCAGAATCACAGGGACATCACCAACCACCCTTTTCAACAGGCCATCCAAAGTTTCCAGAGTAGGAGAAACTTTGGAATGACCAAGGGGTCTATTATAAACATTGACAATGTAACATTCGTCCCCATTCAAGTTTACAAGTTTCAATGCCAAAATGTCAGGGGTTCCTGTGTCTATTGGTTCGACCTTTATTTTCAATGAGGTTTTGACCCATATGATCAATCCCCCAGATGGCCTCCCCCTATTAGACTGAACTGCCTCTGTATCAAAGGTTTTATATCCTATCCTGTGGGGAATATCCATCACCCATGTCTCTTGCAATAGACAGAAATCGCTGGAGTCAACATAATCAGCCCAATCTGGGTCCATCAGATTTTTGCTGACTCCCGCAATATTCCATGACAAAACAAGTAACGTTGGAATTGACCCACTACCAGGACGGATGGAATCATCGATGGACAGCACTGGTACCAACAGAGGATTTACACCATCTAGCTGTAAGTCAACAATTTGGTTCTCTGTTTCTGTGGCCAGAACCCCTGCTGCAATGCTGATTTTATCACCAAGACAACCCTCGTCCACTTCGTGACACTGTGGGTTCACTACTGCAATACTTTCCGTATTCTGGGACTATTTGATCCTCTCCTGGAGGAATTGGCACTGGAGTCTGAAAGGTAGCTCGTCCCCGGAGGGACGTAGTCATCCTTTAAATATGGCTAGACCTTTTCTTTAGAAAAACGCTGGATATCTTTCTGTAACTTGGTTACCTTTTGCTTCATCAGAAATTCTTTATGTTCAGAGATTTCTTTGTTCAATTCAGCCAGCTTGGTTTTGAAGCCTGGATTCTGCCCGGCACTCTTCAGTGCATTTTCTGCAATCTGAATCTTGGTGAGCAGTTCATCCGCTAATCGTTTTGCTGTATTGACCAATAAAATAAGGAGGTCGTGTGTACACTTCCAAGAGATTAATGACCATTCGATCTTGAATTGGCCATCCTCCCAGAATATCCTGGGTAAGTTTTTAACGATAAGGCCATTAGGTGCTATTTTTGCCTTAAAATACTCAGCCATGAGTGCTCCATGAAGGGTAATTCTAACCCACTCTCTTTTTATATCTTTTCATATCGGAGAGTGATTACCTTAGTGACCTTCTCCTTCTTTCTTTCTCCCCCTAGGAACAGCCCAGTCATCTCTCTTGTTGTCTTGATATCTGGGGCTACGACTGCGGCCGGACCTTCCATTCTCTTTTCTCTGAATGGTAATCAAAGCCCTACTGGATCACAGTTGATCCTTATCCTCCCCCTACCCTTTGTTACACACAATTACCATACTGTCTCACGGGCGCTTAGTCACCCCCCCTCCTCCCCCCCCGTGCTCCCTATCCTGCCTATTGCTGATCGTCTTGTGATCTTACTGTGTATTGGCATCTACATGGAGCCACAGGACCAGCCTCTTCGTGGGTCAGAACTGGGCATTAGCAGTCGCTAGAATGCTTTTCGTATACATCAGTTGTTTGCCTGAGGGTAGGAATTATTGTGCAGCAGCAATCAGGACATTCAGACGGTGGTTGCCAGTGGGGGACACAGCACTCATTTTTGGGGGCCCGCACGTTCCCTGATGAGACATTTCCCGAAAACAAGAGAGAGAAAACACACAAAAGGGAAAAAAGGAGGAAAAGAAAGATGAAAAAAACGCAATCAAGGGAGAAAGCAGGAACTTGCAAGTCGCAGTTACTGGCGGTGGAATAAAGAGGCCTGAGCTGGATCTAGGACTATGCAGCCTTTGTGTTCGGTGCACTGACATTTCATTGTACCGACTGCAGGCTTCAGGACAGCACTTTGGGCTCCGTCTCTAGTTGTTTTGCAAATTAAGCCCTGGCAGGAGTGGTTGCGCTGAGGTGGGCTTTATTAGGGAGCAGTTGGGCTGAGGCAGGTCTGCTGTTGGGGTGCCTTAATTGTGCTGATGTTGGATGGAGTAGAGTTGATCTGAGGTGTTTTGTTGGCAATGGTTGTAGGGTCATGAGTATGGTTGGGTATTGCTGCGGTAGGTCTTAGTAAAGTTTGATTACTGGTTATCCCAGTTCTGATGTATGCGTCCTGTTACACGTGAAACACTTGGTTGCGCACGTGCCTAGGTCAGTGCTGTATGAAAAAATCTATGAAAAGAAATAAATAAACAGCAATTTAAAATGCAGTTGGAAATCTGGTTCCAGGATGGCTTAGCAATATAGAGGTAAAACACTGCAAGTGGTGCACAGTTTTCACAAGTGAAAATCCTATCAATGATATAAAAGGACCAATTTTAGAAAAAATAGGATCCAATTTATTTGTTTATTTAATGATTCTTTTATAGTGCTAGGTTATCACTTGGCAATTACTTTGACGGGCGATGAAGAAATTGGTGGACAAGTAATTGTAAACGATCCAACAAGCCCAGTAATACCCTGTTCCGCTGTGACCCTCAGTTCTGGTACTATATATAGGAAAAAGTGGCAGAAGAGTACTGGGACATATTGTAGTACACACAAAGATGTCACATGTAAATACAAAGCTGTCTTAGGTTGGCTTTCTAGCCTTCATTAGAATACCTGTACTTAATATTCCATATTCCATGTTCCTCTATGTTTTTCTTGTGGGTTCTACACTTTGACAGTTAACTGGTTGCTGCTGAGGTGGAGGGTCTGCTCTTACTACTACTCTTAATCTTGTAATGTGTAGTACACACAAAGATGTCACATGTAAATACAAAGCTGTCTTAGGTTGGCTTTCTAGCCTTCATTAGAATACCTGTACTTAATATTCCATATTCCATGTTCCTCTATGTTTTTCTTGTGGGTTCTACACTTTGGCAGTTAACTGGTTGCTGCTGAGGTGGAGGGTCTGCTCTTACTACTACTCTTAATCTTGTAATAAAGAAGCCTTATTACAAACAACTACAGACTCTGGACGTCTTTACTACAATATTTTGGCGACGTAATTCAGAATTCACGGACCCTCGCTAATAAGAGCAGACCCGAATGAGATGATCGGCGTTAGGAGTTGTTAAAGCACAACAATTCGGCCAAGAAGACGAGCTACACTCCAAGAGCACTACAGGAGCAGTCAGACAAGACGCGCTACACTCGAGGAGCACTACAGAAGCAGTCGGCAAGTTTTTGTTTACTTAATTACCTTGTCCTTCAACTCCCCGGTGTCCTGCCGTCTTCCCACTACCAGTCTCCTACTCCGCTCCCTGTCTCTCCAGAAATGATGACGTCGTAGAACGTACAGGGAGAGTTGGTGATCGCTACTGTGACGCATTCTCTCTTGATGTCTTCGCACTCTCTGTACTGCGCTTGAAGACGCACTCAACCGCGCCTGACGCACTAGACGCTACAGAAGCCACGTCACACGTCACCACGCATTGGAGGCCATTTTCTCTGTTACCTGGGTAACCGACTCATCTCCAGCAATCTCCAGCAATACAACGACGATGCGCACGTCTTTTGCGCATTCTCCACAAGTAAAATCTCAATTTAATGACAGTATTAGAGATATTTAACAAAACGCTCACCCGCTGAGGTTAGTTACGATATTTACATGAAACTGTTTCTGAATAACATTGTTTAATACTCACCTCAAAAATACCTGATATTTAATAGACTTCGTCATAAATTGGTTGTAACTTGGTTGTGACTTCAGCTATGTCTGAACAAGTAGCTCTACAAAGTGGCAATGTTGTCCTTCCTCCCAGCTTTCTAGCCATTCCAGGTCAGCCCAGTATACCATGGGAAGATTGGTTTCCCATGTTCGAGAATTACCTGGATGCTTTAGACGCACAAGAATACTCTGCCAAAAGAAAAAAAGCACTCCTACTCAGTTCACTCGGCAAAGAGGGTCAAAGAGTTTTCAGATATTTGCCGCAGGCACTTCAAGCTGGTTCTCAAGTTGCTTTAGACGAATATAAAGAGGCAGTTTCACGTCTTGAAGTCAGGTATTCCAAAGAGGAAAACCTCGTAATGAATAGATATAAATTCTACACAAAGAGTCAGAAAATGGGTGAGACTATTGATGATTTTGTTTCCAGGTTGAGAGAGATGTCTGTCAAGTGTAAATTTGGAAACATGACAGATGAACTGATAAGAGATCAGCTCATTGTGCAGTGTAATAATAAAAAGATACAAGAGCGTTTATGGGCAGCAAAGAACCCGAACCTTCAAACAGCAATTGACTTGGCAAAAGTCGTTGAACAATCTGAAGGGTGTATGAAGGAGTTAGAAAAGAGAACAATGTCAAGTGATGTCAGTGAAGTATCTTGTCATTCACAGTTTGTCTCCTCTCAGGAAGATAATGAACAAGAAGATATTGCCTTCGTCAAACAGAAGAAATTCTTCAACAAGAAGATAGTTAATATAAAAGGTCAAAACACTATTAAGCCTAATATTACTAGACAATGTCTAAGATGTGGTAGTTTAGCACACACCTCTGACTCTAAATTTTGTTTCGCAGCTAAACAAGAATGCATGAAGTGTGGCAAGATGGGGCATTACGCTCGTGTGTGCAGGGGTAAAGCACGTTCATCAGTATCGTATATAAGCGATATAACTCGAGTAGAAGATGATGAAAATAAGATATTGGTGGTTAGTGACAATAATGATCATCAATATGAAGAACTCAAGCGGAAAAATAGACCAAAAGCACTTTTTATTATAAATAGTAAGGAAGTTTACTTAATGGTGGACACTGGTTCAAGGTACACAATCATTCCCAATTCACTATATGTCACATATCACAAACTTGCCTACTCAAGGGTTTAGCAAAGCCTAACAAGGGCGCCTGCTATCATTATTCTAATCTGGTTTTTTTAGTACACAGCACGCCTCCCAGGCCCTCTAAAATCTATTGCCAGGGGGCACCACATCGCTGCTTATGCAGTTCTTTTGCTCTCAGTTTCAGAGTTTAATATTTTGCAAAGTGTGATATTTACTTTGTGTTCCGTCCCGTCTCTAGAGGCAACAAACAACCACTTGCAGCATCACCAATGAGATGGTAGACATGGTAGACAAAGACTGTCTTGTTTTGTTCTGCTTTTTATTATCACAGCCTGTCCTTTTTCAACATTTTTTCTTTGCCTTTTGTATTGGTCATTTAAACTTCAGTACAGTGAGATGTACAAATATAACACATTTGAAATACTTAAAACTAACATTTAAGAAAATCTCTATGTTATCCACTGCATTCTAATATAGGTTCCCTAATGAATTTACATATAATTGCCTAATCAATGGAGGATAACAAAGTTGGAAAGTAAATCGGAAATCACATCGCTGGACATAGTTTTTAATCTTACACATATAATTCTAAAATGCATACCATGTGGCATTGAAGGGCAATTGCTGAGTAATTTGTAAGAGGACAAACTAAAAGGGAGCAGTGTAACAGAGAACAAATTGTATAGCGTCCGTAGTGGATACCTCTCTCAATTCTGGAGCAGTTTTTATGCAGATGGCGCAGTGCCCTGGCATGCGCTGCGGGGCACTTTTAAATGGGTGCATCAAAAATAGATTGGGACAGTGTGCCTTATCACAGTAAATGTGCTATCCCCGGTGCAGCTGAGAACTTACACCTGCCCAGGGGACTTTGCATTAGTGCAAGACAGACTGGCTGCTTGAAGCAGGGAGTCCACCTTTCACTGTGCAGGCAGCAACCCGACCCAAATTGCAAAGATTCCCCTTTAGCAGAGCGCATTGAGTGACTGCAGCCGACTAAAGGGGGATGTGTTTGGATTCCACGGGACACTCTTTTTCGCCATTAAAGAGAAACCCTCTTGGTCACACTCACTGTGTGTCCCCTCAATGTGGAACACAATTAGTGTGCCTCCTGATGGCCTGTTCGCCTCTGCGCCCACATCTATGATATGGTGTTGGAAAAAAAGCAAACAATGCCTTTACTGGCGTGGGGGCAATGAAGCCATACAAATGAGGGAACACTACCCTGACAGCACACTGGCCCACATATAGCACTGGCGCAATATGTACTGCAGAAGGGACTATGCAAATATCTGGGGCCTCCTTTGAAATACCAAAGTGCCCCAGGAGTGAAGAAAGTGGGCGCACAAGCCTGTTGCCCTTGGGGTAATACGGCCACTGGGTACGTTTTTTTTAATATTCTGATACTTTGTAGTTTTGCATTTGCAATTTAAAATACGCAATTGTCTGTGCTGGAAAGCAACAAGGAAGATGACAGCATAAGTTTCTTACATGTGACATGAGGCATTGTCAAATGTATACTGTGACATTTGGCAGTCAAACTATTTTATGGTATTTTATTTCCTAACATGATTTTGTATTCGATGTGGACGTGCAGACTGACACCAATATGAATCATGTTTGCAGCGATAAGAATTGCTTGAGAGTGGTGCAATATCTCACAGTTTTGTGTTTCATGATTGGTATTGTTCCCTTGGGATATGGATTGCACTCTATATCTGGTGGTGTTCAACCTAATTATCAACTCAAAAGTATCATGTGGCCAAAATATCACACCAGCCGCGACCGCGGGGACCAGATGCAGGTTATCAGGCAGAGGACTCTTCTTTTCCAAATCAGTTGCAGTTGAGCCTCTCTCCCTGAGCCCTGACTCATGCTGAAATACTGATAGCATTGAATTGTTTGCCTCTTTGAAGTGTCAGTAATTACGCCGACACTCTTTTCGCACTTTCTCACCACACACCTTAGCGAGTGTGTAGGTACCACATTGGTTTTATCACGCGGCTCTATTCACCTTTCGCCACTCACGTATCACCTTCTCTGTCCTGAAGAAAGCCCCATTAATATCTCAGAGGGGGCTGAAACATGTAGACCACCACACATAGTCAACTGATAGGTAATTCATCCTTACTAGTTGCATCACACATATTTTAACATATATCCTGATCCGCCAATAATAAAATTAAGGCAAGGATTCTCAGAGGTATTTTTAACTGTAAAACTTCACATCACATCTACGCATCATCACTAGCTCCACTGTAAACAGGCGTCGTAGCACAACCGGGGGGCATTCGGCCACCCGGTTGGGACCCCAATGATGAAGCATGACACCAACTAGGTTGGTGTGTGAGTGGTCTTTTAGCAACACCCAATGGGTCTCAGCTCATGCCACAAACAGTGACCACAAGTATTGACATACACATAGTGGGCCCGTCCACATTGTTTAAGTGCCATAATATCATGGTCATAATACTGTGATTACAAAAATATTGTGAATAAAAATGTGAAGCTAAGCATATCCTTTTGACTTGTTGGGTATAGTATTGAAGTTTAAAATAGAGGTTACTATGATTTTGTGTTTACTATGTTGTTTTACTCTACTGCTTTACATTTTATATTTCATTTTTATGTGATTAGACATGTATGATTTGTTTTGGGGTTGTTGACATGATTGGAGGTTAGGGTCGGTAGTGTTTTCAAAATATTATATACACCAATTATCAAATGATTAATTTATTAATTTCTATTTGGTAGTTTTTTGGTTTATTAAAGTTCTAAATGGCTTATCCCATTTTAATGTTGAGTTGAGGGATTTATTCGGGGTTTGGCTGAGTAGTGTTGTTTCAAATGATTCATTAATGTTAATTAAAGTGTTATTTTTTAATTGCAATATATTTGTTAACATTTTAATATTTACTAAATCACAGTTCTGGGTAGTTGGGTTTATTGGGGGTGGGGTGGGTGGTGTTTAAATAGAGTATGTGTTATGTTTACTATATATGTATGGGAACGTATACAGTACAAACTGGCACCTCCCCTGGGATATCCTGGCGCTAAACAGCAGACGCCACAATAGTACATAAACTCCAAAGGATAATTAGTAGCAGTCCTTTGCCTAAATTTAATATATTGATGAAAATAGCCAAGTTTTCTAAAATGATAATGCTCTTTCTTAAGGTGTACCGTTGTTTTGTTCCAAATCAGTGCTGCAGTGACAGATGAAGACTATAGAGTCTTTAGACTGTGGCACCACAATCAGAGACTGATCGCTAGATCTCAAGTGTTTTCTTAGGGTTTTACCCCTTAAAACGATTTCTAAGCATTGATCCGTATAGAGCAGTGTGTACAAAGAACAATGATTTGAAAACAATGTGCTTTTTTGTGGGTAACCGAAGAAGGGAAGCTAAAGTTGAACAAACTTGCTTTGGTTAATTAGATACTTCGCTTATAAATGTAGAGTGGTATCTGGATTTGATCCCTGGCTGGCTGTGCAGACATGGTGGAATGGTGTCATTGGAATGTCACCATGTCAGCGAGGGGACTGGAACATTATGGGAGGAAACTGGCAGTTGCCAGAGGGCGCTGTTGGGTTAACCTCATCGGAAAATAAAACAATTTGTGAAGTTCATGTTGCCTCGAGTCCTGCTTACTCCTTGCCGTGATTACCACACCGGTATAGTTGGCAGCTCTCAATTTTTATCATATCCAAGGAGATCTCAACAAACCACTGCACCTTTCTCCATGGAAACCATTTCAGAACCCTGGATCTGCGAGAGGTTAGTGCCTACACAAATGTCAAAGGCCAGACACCCTTGTGTGTCGCTTTTGCAGGGTGTGAGCACCAAACTTTGAAGTAGTGAAGTAGCAGCAATATTTGACTATTTGTGGTGTCTTTGTTCGAACAGACATTCACAATTCATGTCAGCATAGTGGGGGGTGTGCCACAATATCACTGATTCCTACAGGTGTGAGTTTCGTGCATATTGGTAAGATTAATTGGCTCCAGCTGTGCAGCGTACTTCGTTGGAGTTTCTGGCTTCACTGATAACTTGAGGGACATTTCTACATCTTTTGAACTCTGAATGGCACGTGCATCACAGCATTTCTCACCCACATCCATTTCTGAGGCAAATTCTGGAACATTTGTACGCACTCGCGCTGTCGCAGGATTGTGGAAGGCTGTAACACTAACCCCTTCGCACTTCTGAACGTACTTAAAGTTATCGTCATCTCTCCTGTGTTGTGGGTTTAGTTCTAAACATGCTATCTCTCTTGGTCATCGTTGGATGTGGGTTCTGTCCCAGCTGTAAGGAGGAACTAGAGCACTAACCTCTAAAGTGCTAACCTTCCCCTGGCGGTGGGATACCGGGTTTATTATGGATGAGATTGACAGACAGGAGCGTGACACTCAAGTGATCTACATCGCCTGGCAGGGAACTCACAGCCTGCTGGATCAGTGACATGCACACCACTTATTTCATTGGCAATCATATAATGCACCCGGTAACTCTCTGACTTCCTGTTAGTTGGAGCTTGAATTTTTATTTTTTTTTTACTTATTTTATTTTTCTTTCACTTTCTATCTGACATCCATTTCAAGGTATTTCTTGTGGCTGTGCGATTACAAGCACTCACTTTGTGTTTTGTTCAAGACTAAGGGGCTGATTACGATGTTGTTCGGAAACTGTTCCGAAAGAATCAGTCTCGGAATTGTTTCTGTATGAATCGACTCCTACAAGTCCGAACGACTGATTACGATGCTTCCCAACATCATTCGTCCGGACTCTCATTGACTTCAATGAGAGCCTGTGCTCCAAAAGAGAAAACAGGTTCCCATTGAAAAAAGAGGTGGTTGGGGAAAACCTTGCACCCTATGGTGGGCACCACATGGTGCCTGTTACCACACGGTGTCTGCCACAGTGTGCATGGTTAGGAAGAGGGGTCCGTTGGGTACCCCCATGGGCCCCAATCGGACACCTCCAAGTGAAGGGGGGCCCGTAACGGGCCCCCCAAGAGAGATTCTGACAGCCGTTTCGTGTTGGAATGGCTGTCCGAATCAGTCATCGTAATTGCCTGTTCGGAAACCATGTCCATAGAGCTGTACGATTCAGCTCAGAATGGCTCAGGCTGTCTGAATGCCTTTCGGAACCAATTCGGCCTGCCCAAATGGTTTCCGGGCATCGTAATCAGTCGTTGGGAAATGTGTATGATTTGTTTGGGAAGAAGGGTTCCGAATCGGATTCTGCAATACCAAATCCCAACCGGAGCCTTTCCAAATATCATCGTAATTGCCCCGTATGTGTGGACCTTGTCATGAATTGTGACTATGACACTTTGGTGGAGGGGGTTAATTGAATCTATAAGTCATTCTTTTGTGTGACAAAAGTGATTTGGGCTTTTTTGATGGCTTTTCCTAACAATCCCAGGGGATCCCCAATCAAATGGCAAAAATGGAAAAAAGTTTTTGAAAGATATGCTAAAGTATGTGGGGTGTCGTTGATTGCTGAAAGTAGGTCATCCCTCCTTCTTCATTGTTTGGGGTCAGAGGGACAGGAGACATTTGATCTCCTTCCAAAGCTTTGTGAATTGGAGTTTGATGAGTTGAACGAATATGAGGTGTGTATCAAGAAGTTAGACAAACACTTCTTGTTGAAGGTTAGCACAATACTCGAAAGATACCACTTTGATAAAAAGATGCAGAAGGAGGGCGAATCTTTAGAAAGTTATGTTGCCCAATTGAGGAAGCATGCTTCCTCTTGTAGATTTGCTGAACTTCTGGATGAACATGTAAGACATCATTTTATGTTAGGTTGTGATATGGAGAAAGTGAGAGAAGTGTTGTGGATGAGAGATGAACCTTCTTTGGATGAAGTCATACAGGTGGCATAAAGGGTAGAAAACTCACTGAAATGTGTTGCCACGATAAAGAGGAATAAGGAGCAAACTGTGCAAGTAATTAAGGAGAAATTGAGAAAACCCACAATCAAGTGTGAAGGAAGTGGGTTGAAGGGCAAAATTATGTTACACAAATGCTATAGGTGTGATAAGACAGATCATTTGGCCAACAACAAAGGATATCCAGCTTTGAAGGTGTTCTGTTCGAAATGCAACAAAAAGGGACATTAGGCTAGTGAGTGTAAAGCAAAGATGTGAGTGCCTAATGTCAAGTGTGTGGAAATTGATGATGATCACATGGGAGAGGATTTTGAATGCGGTCAGATTGTCTTATGGGAATCTGGTACTAATGATAAGTATATATAATAAATACTAATAATAATGTCTGCCATATTGATAGCGTATTGGTTGAGGGGGAGCCCACAAACTTTTTGTTTGATTCAGGGGCCAAGGTAATGATTGTATCTAAGATATTTTTCAAAGATACACTGGAAGGTAAAGTCTTCTTGTTAAAACTTGACATTAATCCTTATGTGTATGGGGGAGACCTATATGATTAAGAGGTTACTTCACAGGTTTGATAGAATGTAAGGGATGGTTTACCTCAGGCAAGATATATATCTCAGAAAAAGGAGACAGCATTATAAGCTGGATTCATCAAGGTGACCTGGGTGTCATGCCAGACACGAGTGGTTGTCCCTCCATTTTGGTAAAGCAGAGAGTAAATGAGATCCTGGACAGCACCTCACTTAGTAATGATGTTGGGGGTGAGATAAGAAAAGAATTTCTCAATGTATTCAGAGAGGAGCTAGGATGCTAGAGAGGCTTTTAGCATGAGATACATCTGAGCTCTGGAGCGCAACCTGTATGTTGCAAGGTAAGGAGTGTTCCTATAGCCCTTAGAGATGAGATGCAAGCTAAAGAGGGGACACTTAATTGAAGAAGTTAAAGGCACAGAGTGTCTCGCACCAGTGGTTGCAAAGTCCAGTGGCAGCCTGCGCCTATATGTGGACTTGAGGAATTTGAACAGGTGTTTCATAGTCGATAGGTATCCCCGTCCTAATATTTCAGAGTTGCTGTTGTTTCTTGGCGGGCCCAAAATATTTAGTATGATTGACCTTGCATCTGCGTATCAACAGGTAGAGTTGAAAGAGTCCTCTAGGGATTACACTACGTTTATTACTCCTTTCAGCACATTTAGGTTTGTTCGAATGCCGTTCGGTATAATTTCGGCAGCCTCAGTTTTTCAATGTGCCATGGAAAAAATATTAAAAGGTATTGAGGGAGCATGTGTCTACCAAGACGACATCTTTGTCTATGGGAAAGATGGTAAAGAGCATGGTGTGCGTCTTGGAAATATCTTAAGAAATAGGATGATTTTAATCTAACCATTAGGGCTGAAAAATGACACTTTGCCACCACCACAATCAATTACTTAGGCCATTCCATTACTGGGAATGGAATTAATCCCAAGAATGAGGTGGTTAGTACCATCTCTAAGATGAGGTCTCCCACCTCATGGTAAGAACTGATCAAGTTTTTG
This sequence comes from Lissotriton helveticus, assembly GCF_964261635.1. Lineage (NCBI taxonomy): Eukaryota > Metazoa > Chordata > Amphibia > Caudata > Salamandridae > Lissotriton > Lissotriton helveticus. The sequence goes on from NC_136059.1 coordinate 1,910,130,582, forward strand.
GGGATGGTTACAACAAGTTTATTTATTTATTTGTTTAAATTTATATATTAGTGCACAGCTACCCAACAGGGTTTCCAGGCGCTATAAGAAACAGCAGAATTAAGAGGGACTTATTGGCTAAAAAGCAGTGTTTTAAGAGATCTACGGAATAGGAGAAGGTTAGATTGCATGCAGAGAGGCAATGGCAGGACATTTCATAACGTGGGGCCCAGATAGGCAAATGAGCGCCCTTCCTTTCGAGCAAGTCTGACTTTAGGCACTTGAAATTTCTCTTGGGTGGAAGACCGGAGGGTGCGGGAAGGAACATAGGGACTTGCTAAATATTGTAAGTAACGTGGAGGCTTCCTATGCTTAATACGAAACATGTAGGTCAGAGCCTTAAACTTGACCCGTTTCTCCATTGGAAGCCAGTGGAGATCTGCCAACAGCCCGGACGTCGGGCAGTTTTTGGTGCTCGGCAGAGCAATCTGGCAGCCGAGTTTTGTACTCGTTGTAACAAGTTTGTGGGAAATTTTGCTGAATTGAGTGCGGACATGAGGTTGTTGTTGAGGACGGAAGGCAGATTTGAGTGGAATGAAGCATGTGAGCAAGAGTTTATAGTCTTGAAGGAGAAACTTAAAATGGACCCCAACAAAAAGTTTTGATCCACGGAGAACATCCGTGGGTACGACGGATGCTAGTGTTAAGGGTCTAGGTGCGGTACTGCAACAGAGGGAGAGTGAAGGAATGAAAACAATCATATTTCTGTCACGTGGATTAAGCGATGCTGAGTCAGAGTATGCAGTTATCAAACGGGAGGGCCTTGCTGTGTTTTGGGCCATAAGGAAGTTGAAGATGTTTCTGTGGGGTGTAAAGTTTGAAGTCAGAACAGATCACAAGCCCTTGTGTGAGACGTTCGTGAGAAATGGTATTGACTTGGCGTCAGGGAGGACAACCAAGTGGGTGATTGCATTACAGGAGTATGAGTTTAATATGAGATGTATATGAAGGTTTGAGAATGGAGTTGCTGACACGTTGTCAGAGCTAGTCTCTAAGGGACATGATATGCAAGATGATGCGGAGTGTTGTGGAAATGAAATAGAATTTGTATGTGCAGTTGAAAGTGCAGTCATTCCTGAGGAGCAGTGGTGAGATGAGCTGCAAAAGGATGCTGTGCTGTCAGAAATTATGTTGCTGGTGAGGAATGGTTGGCACGCTAAAAAGCAAGCCTCGGATGAGGGCAAAATGTATTGGGGTGTGAAGGAAGAATTGGGCATGTGTGGAGACCTCTTATTTTGTGCTAACCGGCTCATTCCTCCAGTCAAGCTTCGGGCAAAGTTAATAAAGCTTGCACACGATTTTCATCTTGGCATGTCCAAAACCAAGGTAAGGCTCCGCTCATCCTACTGGTGGCCCAGGATGGATTTACAGATTGAGAGGCCGGTGTGTGAGTGCTTGCCTTTCTTGATGAGTGAGAAATCAAAGGTGAGAGTTCAATCAATGGTTGGCAGACCTTCTCCTTCAGGTCCATAGAAGGATATTGCTCTTGATATTCTTGGTCCAGTTCACGGAGAAGGTCAACAAGTCTATGTGATTGTGGTCGTAGACATGGTTTCCAGGTGGCCTGAAGTGCGTTTGAGTGTTGTGGTAGAAACCAAGCATGTGGTTACGTTTCTGAGGGAGTTAATGACCAGTGAGGGTTATCCAGAGGTGCCGCTGATGGACAATGGAGTTCAGCAGGTATCCCAAGAGTTGGAGGAGTTCTTGAGGTCGAGGGGCATAAGGCATAAAAAGTGTGCTCTGTACTACCCAGAAGCTAACAGTATGGTGGAGAGATATACCTGATTGCTCAAAGAGACCATATCTCAAGCAAAAACTAATGGTTTGAATTGGAAGGAAGAGTTGGCAAAGAAAATCAAATTATATAGAGTGACGCCCAGCAGCACGATGCAAAAATCCCCTTTTTGAGCTATTTAGGGGAAGGACTACCATCACCTCTGTGGAACAGGCATGGAATAAAAACTTGAGAGAAGGATTTAAAGATGGTGTACCTGCTGACACCTGGCATGAGAAGAAGCCATGAAGGTGCAACAGAGAAAAGTGAATTTTGATTGCCGGAAAGTAGCAAAAAAACAGTGGTTGCGGTGGGTGACTTGGTAATGATCAAACGTCCTTGGTAGTTTGGAGGTGGGTCTAAGTTCTCAAAACCCATTCGTGTTACCAAGGTGTTTGACAATGCTGTGAAGACACAAGACCATCGCATTTGGAACTTTAGGAGAATTGTAGTGTACAAGGTTCCCAATTTTGGGCTCTGAGGGCGTGGGCCGTCAAGATATGGTATACAAAGAGAATCTGCTTCACCTTAATACCAATAGTAGCCTCAGGAGGTTCTCTGGGGAAGAAAAGAGACTTTCACATCTGAAGGATTTCGTGGAAACAAGCCTTCTGTTTAAACCCTCTTTAATGTTTTTTAAAATCTCTATTGGGATAACTTTGTAAATATCATGTTGTACATACGCTTAGGTTGTGTGGTACAGGAGGGAGGTGTGTGGTATCTGGATCTGATCCCTGGCTCGCTCCTGTTGACATGGTAGAATGTTGTCTTGGAATGTCACCATGTCAGCGAGAGGACTGGAACGTTATGGGAGGAAACTGGCAGTTGCCAGAGGATGCTGTTGGGTTTTAGATGGGATCTTCATTGGAGAATAAACTATTTTGGGAAGTTCACGCTGTCTTGATTCTTAGTTACTCCTTGCCATGATTACCACATGTAGTTCAGTCCCTGCTACTCAAATTTGATGATAAGGTTACATTTGCACCACTATCAATGTTCCATAGCATGCAGGCCATGATGCATAGCGGCTAATTTCTTGGTGTACCATTTACACAATATGTAAAAGGTTTTAAAGCCTCTTTCACAAGGGGGGCTAATCTTATGTAATGCAGATCCAATCGGACTGTCATAAGTATTTGGCTTAGCCTGAGCAAAATTTTGTATTAAATCTTTTCATTGAAAATTTTGCATATACAAGAAACATATATTCATGTTTGGCCCTCGTATCTTTAAACATTGCTAAATCCGAGATCCGAAAAGGACAGGCTAAGTCCATTAGTGCTCAGATGAGTCTGCGCCAATGTAAGAAGCCTTGTATATACTACAAATGACAAGAAAAAAGCAAAACAGTACAAAAACCCCTAAACCCTTCCCTTACCCCTTACCCCCACCACCCGAGTTCCAAGACCACCCCCTGAGCTATCTAGGGTATTCATGACCTCCAGCCGTATGTCATCTAGTTCGTATCAGAGAGGCGCAGTAAGCGGAGGTATCGAGAGCAGGTAATTTCCAGGAATTCAGAGGCCAGCAGGGACAGGGACAGGGACAAAAAGGGTTGCCACAGTTCAATATATTTGGATCCCTCCCCCGCCATGGTCAGTGCTAGCTTCTCAAGCATACCAAGTACTTGCCATTAACAGTGGACCCAGCCTGTGAATGTTGGGATGTGGGCAGTGCGCCAATGTGTAAGTATATTTTGCATTGCTGTGCCCAACGCAACTGCTATCTGTCGACCTCTGCGAGAGCGCAAAGGATAGGTCAAAGGATTTGGGAGGCCAAGAAAGACATATTTGGTGTCAAAATGTGTATCTACTTCATCCAGTACTTGTTTCCAATAGGATTGGAGGTGAGAGCAGTTCCACAGAAGGTGTACTAGGGTGCCTATTTGTCCACAGCCTCACCAACAGGTCGCCTCTCTAGTGTGGTCCATGGCATGGATAGGTTCAGGTGTATAGTACCAGTAGGTTGCTATCTTTGTGAGGGTGTCAGTGAGTCCCATGTGATAGGCGGAATGCTGTGCTCTATAGTATATGCCCTCCCACTCTTTATGATGGAGCAACCTGCCTAGATCCCTCTCCCATCGTGCCTTTCCGGAGCTCTAAGTGTGAGCAAATCTGGCCTGTAGCATCTTGTATAAATCGGATATTAGCTTTTTGTCTGTCTTGCGTGTAATAAGCCACTGCTCATAGGGTAGAAGATGCCTATCAGCCATGGAACGGACTAGGTCATTGAGCGCCCAATGCCACACTTGCAGATATCGAAGTCTCTCTGTTTCAGGCAACCCATATTCTTGTTTAAATTGGTAAAAAGGGATAATTCCCTTGGCGGAATACAAGTGGTAGAGGTAGCGGTACCCAGAGGGCCGCCACTTCGCAAAAGCTATTGTGTCCATACCGGGGGTGAAGTCCGGGTTGTCCATCAATGGAGTGAGTGGGGACGGAAAGTTTGTAAGTTTGTGCTTAAGATTGGTTTGATCCCATATCTCCATGACCTCTGCTTGATCCGGGAATAACCAATGTTTCTCTGATTCCCATCGACTCCACTCGACCAGTAAACGCAATTGTGCAGCCTGGAAATAGAGCTGTAATTCGTGGAGTCCGAGACCCCTCCCTCTGGGGGAAGCCTTGCCAACCTCTGTTTCAGGCGTGGCTTCTGACCATTCCATATGAACTGGGCAAGCTCTGATTGCGTTTGCTGTATCCATCCCGAAGGTGGCCTGAGAGGAATGGTACGAAACAGGTATAGGATTTGTGGAAGAATGGTCATCTTGATTGCAGCTACTTTGCCTAACCACGACAAAGGGTAATGTTTCCATCTCCCCAGTTCCCGCCAAATTTTCTGTCGCAGAAGGGTGTAATTAGTAATAGCTGTTTTCGAAAGCAAGGAGGATAACTGGATACCCAAATATGTCCATATTCAACTGGAACCCGGCAGTTTGTCCAAAGAAATCTAACTCCTCTTGGCATGCTAGCAGAGCGTCTCGTGGGTTAGATAGTGAAATCAGAACGTCATCCGCGTAAAGACTAATCGTATGGACGAAGCCACCAAATTTGATCCCTGTAACCAACGGGTTGAGCCTCATCCCTTGGGCCAATGGCTCCATGTACAGAGCAAAAAGGAGGGGTGACAAAGGGCACCCCTGCCTTGTGCCTCTCTCAATGGCGAACCAGGGAGATGTATGTCTGTTGATGCGAACCGTGGCCATCGGAAACTTATTGCAGTTCAAGACGTATGTGCAAAACTTCACTCCCAGCCCCATTCTTTATAGAACCCACTCCAGATAGGGCCAGTGAACCCTATTGAACGCCTTCTCTGTATCGATAGCCAGCATCATGTATTCCCCCTGTGTGCGTGTGGCTTTTTCGATAAGATGTAAGGCCCACTTCGTGTTGTCAGAAGTTTGGCATTCTGGGATGAAGCCCGCTTGATCTGGATCAACCAGACCAGTCATGTGCGGTGCGAGGCGAGAGGCTTGAATCCCGGTATATAGTTTGAGATCCACGTTAAGAAGAGAGACAGGGCGATAAGCCCCACATTGAGTCTTATCCTTCCCCGGCTTGGGGATTACTGCTATGGAGGCCTCTAGAAGGTCTCCTGAGATCGACACCGGGCAGCGAGAAGGAATTAAAAAGGCGAGTGAGGAGAGGGGCGAGTTGGGCACAGAATGTCTTGTAAAATTCAGCAGAGAAGCTATCCGGCCCGGGCGTTTTCGCTAGCTTGAGGCGCAAAATGGCGGCGATAGCTTCTTCTGGACGGATGTCTCTGTCGAGGTAATCGGCTTGATCTTTGGTTAAAGCTGGTAGAGGGATGGAGTCAAGGAAGGCCACCCCAGCCGAGCTCTCTAGTGGAGAGTTAGCATAGAGGTTGGCATAAAAATCTCGAAACACTTCCGCAATGTCGCTGTCCTCAGAGACACGTCTATCGTCTCTCCGGAGAATCTCCTGCACCCTTTGCTTTTGTCTAGTCTCACGCAATTTATGGGCAAGCAGGCGGCCGCACCTATCCCCCCCCCGGCATAATAAGCGTGTTTCAGCCACAAGGCTTCGAATTCCGCCCTATCTTGGTCGAGAGCTGCAAGTTGTTGACACACAGCTTTAAGTTGCCTCCAAACCCTAGGGGCTCCTGTTCTCTGATGCATCTGTTCCAGTTCCCTAGTCTGTTGAGTGAGTTCCTCCGCTTGCGTCTGCGCTCAACATTGTCTGCAGCAGAAATGGCTATTAGCTCCCCGCTAATGACTGCCTCAAGTGCTGCCCACTGCGTTGCAAGAATGGTGTCATTGTTCCTGTTGTGAGAGAGGTAGTCAGTGACGACGCGCTGTATCTGTGCTACCACATCTTTGCGGTGTAATACTGTCTCTCCGAGGCGCCATGTCCTAGTGGGTCGGTGGGTCGGTGGAAGGGAGAGAACAGCTATCACTGGGGCATGGTCGGAAAGGGAGGCGACCCCTATCTCTACCTCTGTCGCAAGCACTTGTACGAGCGCAGATGCCAACAGGTAATCCAATCGGGCGTATGTTTTGTGCGCATTGGAATAGTACGAGTACTCGCGTTCCTAGGGGTGGAAGCTACGCCATAAGTCGCTGAATCCTAAGTCATGGAGACGGGTCAGACCCTCTGTGGAAAGTGCGCCAGCCTGATGCGTGCGTTGACATGACCTATTCAAGGTGTTATCAAGAACTAGGCTTAGATCTCCCCCCAGAAGACTGTGGCAATTGGGTGTGGCTGAGGCCTCTGTAAGAGCGGAGTGAAAGAATCGCTCTTGGCCTTCATTAGGAGCGTACACTGAACCAATAGTGAACGTAGAACCACCTATGGCAAATCTATAAGTTGTAGCCTACCTTTTATCTCAGCCTCTTTGTGCAGGACCTCCCCCCTAAACCGCTGGGCCACCAGTATAGCAACTCCGGCCGTTTTAGTGGAGCCTGAAGAAAAAACTGAGTTGGGAACTTCCGAGACTGGAGGCGGTGGCAATCCTTCGACAAAAGGTGTGTCTCCTGCAGTAGACAGATATCTGCTTGGGAATGCTCTAGACACAAAAGAACCGATTTGCCCTTCATCGGATTATTAAGACCCCTCACATTTAAGGTGAGTATTTTAAGCTTGGTAGCAGGCATTCACTCTGGTAGTGTCAAAGGAATTGGGAGCACCCTGCTGACACGTCACAGCTGAATTACCTCATGCATCCTGGTCGATGTGGTTCAATGTTGCTCGCTTCACACACAGTTCTCACAGTTTGTTGGCCAGTGCCAGAACCAGTATTCTTTTTAAGTGTATCCCCAGACACGTGTTTCTAGATTCCTCTTTCATCAGTGGGGAAAATGCTCATAGGTCGCTGGACGTGCTGCCGCAGTTTCCTCAGGGTTAGTGCCACTCTCAGCGCGCAGGTGCTCACAGAGCTTGTCAGCTCACGGCCCACGGGAGCCATCTTAAACAGTCAAAGGAATTTGGAGCACCCTGCTGACACGTCACAGCTGAATTACCTCATGCATCATGGTCGATGTGGTTCAATGTTGCTCGCTTCACACACAGTTCTCACAGTTTGTTGGCCAGTGCCAGAACCAGTATTCTTTTCAAGTGTATCCCCAGATACGTGTTTCTAGATTCCTCTTTCATCAGTGGGGAAAATGTTCATAGGTCGCTGGACGTGCTGCCGCAGTTTCCTCAGGGTTAGTGCCACTCTCAGCGCGCAGGTGCTCACAGAGCTCGTCAGCTCACGGCCCACAGGAGCCATCTTAAACAGTCAAAGGAATTTGGAGCACCCTGCTGATCACTCTGGTAGTGTTATAGGAAGCAATGGTGAGGTGTTGAATCTGACACTATCAAGACAGCGGATGTGTTCCCACCCTAGGGAGCTCGTGTGATGTGGGCCTAAACTAGCTCTGAGAGGAAGGTGTACAAGGAACCCCGAAACCCACCCCTAAACCATCCCCCCCTCCAAAAAAGCAACATTTAGAAAAAAGAGAACAAAGACATATTGTCCATCGTCCGTAGGCAGGGCCGGACTGGCCATAGCGGGCACCGGGCAATCCCCGGTGCGCTGCACGGGTGGGGGCCGATTTTGGGCCCCTGAGGGCCGTTTTTGTTACAGGGATGTTTTTGCAGCATAGGCCCTGTACCAAAATCGACCGAAAACCAGCCCCGCAAAGAGCTCAGCGGCACCTCCAACCACCCCAGTGGGGGGGGGGGAGCCGGCCGAGCACTTTGCCAGGGCCGGTTGTGGTTCCCAGTCCGGCCATGTCCGTAGGTGATTGGAAGTGTGGAGATTTGGGGTAGTATGTCTAGATCTGAAAAGCCCCCTCCTGCCAACGGCCCGGAGCAAAAACAAACAAACAGTTGGCCCTTTGAGATCGTAAGGTTCAGCCAGTTTGGGATGTGGTCAACTCTGTCGATGCTGCTTCAAGTGCGGCTTGCTGGTCCTTCATGATCTCTGCTGCAGGAGGTTTCCTGTAGAAAAACAAGTACCCACACTTCCTATTGTTTAATCTCAAATGATTTAAAGCAAGAAATGAACCAACTTTGTCATGTTCATCTCGGCAATTACTAATGCCTTTTATTAGTTTTTTTAAAAAAATGGTATTTTTAGAAAGAGAACAAGGAGTTCTCCACAAACATAGCCACACGTTTTAGTGAGTAACTTTTACAACAACATATGTGCAAACATAGAAAAACGAACAGTCAATACATTTCATTTCATGATATGACGTGAGTTTAAAACAAACAGGTGGAAAAAAGAAGAATAGTGCAATCAAATACGATGTCCAAATTATTATTCAATAGACATCAATGCATACATGCAATCATATCAAAAATACTAAAGTGCCAACAGATATTTTAAATCAATAAGGTTCAGTCCCCTTTGTCAACAACAGACTTTTTCAATAATTTTAGGATTTAATCCTTTATGTCAAACTTGTAGGATTTTAGTCCTTTTATGCCGACGCGTTTCAAGTAAGGGTGTCCTGTGCCCACACTCTCATCAGGGCTGAGTGAATCTTTTTCCAATCCTTATCCTTGTGATAAAAAACATATATGTGCTTATTAGAACCCCTTCCTTAGGTTTTCAATTTTTTAGAAATGGTGAAAAAACAAGGCGCCTTACCTCTGAGTTGTAGAGGTAGAGGTCACACTTGAATCTTTAGAATGAAGCGGTGTGCGTGCTTCTAAAAATATAAACATTGGTTCATGTTAAATGAATCTATCCAACATCATTAAATGCTGATGATCAGCCGTTATGCGAAGCCTAAGGCAAGGTGTTTACCTTTCTGGATGTCTCCTGAAGGGTCAATATTGTTTGTTGTTTTCCGTCTATCTTAGTTACGGTTACACGGAACCCCTCTTCTCACTTGTTTCTGTGAAAACGAGTGACCGAAATGCCATTATAGTTTCTACATGTGTTTAACAATTGCGCTTTAGGTAGCGAGCCACTGAGCCACTCACCGCGAATCCTCTCGCGCTTTAGGTGGTGTCTTTAATCCTTTTCCTAATTCAATGCTCGTGAAGTTTTCCTTATTCTGTAACATTAAAGGGAAAAATAATTCAAGGGCGCTGTACTTAGATTTGTAAATCTAAACTGGTTTGAGCGTTCCGGGGATAGCCGCTTACCAAAGTTTTGCTTGCGTCTCCTCTCGCAACAACCCTCAGTCTGAATCTTCAGTGTTGTGTGGGCCGGCTGTTGCCTGTGTGGTTCTTAGAACTTTTTGGACCAATAGGAGGGGAGTGTTGCAAGAGCACCAGGGAGGTGCCTTCTGGGAGTTGTAGTGAATGAGATTACTCACAGTCTATTTAATTCACTCATTGAATTTAATCCCTTATTGATGCTGTCAAACTTCATAATAAGGTATGCTTCCTTACGTAACAGCGCTTGTTCGACATCAGGCGACCTATGTTTAGGGTCAATGCTTGATAACACAGTCCAAGTGAAATCGGACTCCTTGTGTTCAAGGGCCGCGAAATGGTCAACCATTGGGGCATTCGGGACTCTTTTCTTAAGTCGTGATCGGTGTTGTGTAATTCTGGCATTCACTTGTTGGCAGGTTTTTCCAATATATATTTTGTTGCACGCACACATTATTGCATAAACTACATTCTTGCTTTTACAGTTTGTATGCATCTCATGTCTCCATTTGATGCCACTGTGACAGAATTCATTTCCTTCTACGGTGCTACTACAGGAGGCACACATACCGCATTTGTGGTGTCCAGTTATTGGTTTTAATTTCCACTGTGATATAAGATCACTTTTAGGCTTAGCGACATAACTGTCCGCCCGGATGATTTGTTGGCCAATACTTGGATTTTTTCTCATCGCGAAAATTGGTTTCTCCAGGGGGTTTTCCAAACCCTCCAGTAGGTGCCAATTTCGCAGTATTATTTGTCTGAATTTGTTGGTGTGGGCCCCATATGTGGTGACACAAACCAATTTGTTCAGTTCCTTTTTTGGTTTTATTTGAAGGAGCTCTTCCCTAGGGGTATATCTCGCTCTTTTGGCGGAATGCTTTAACAATTTTTTTGGGTAGCCTCTCTTGATCATTTCATCGCAGAATGTAGCTGCATGTGTCTCAAAATTAGTTAATTCAGAACAGTTTCGTCTAATCCTTAGTAATTGGCCGTATGGTAAATTTTGTTTCAGACCTTGGGGATGCGCACTGTTATAATGTAAGATGGTGTTTTTGTCTGTCTGTTTTTTGAATAGAGAGGTTGAGAACCTGTCTCCTTCAATGCCTACTTCCACATCCAGAAAGGTCATTTTCTTGTTGCTGGAATCAATTGAGAATTTTATATCTGGGTGTCTTGCATTCACCCAGTGATAGAAATTATCCAGCTCAATCTGACTACCCTGCCACAGTAGCCAGATGTCATCAATATACCGTGCCCACTGTTTGATATTCTTGCTGTAGGGGTTATTTTGATAAATGAATTTTTCCTCGTACTGGGCCATGTACAAAACCGCCATTTCCGGCGCATAGGGACAACCCATGGCTGTCCCTTTGATCTGAATAAAAAATTCATTTTCAAATTTAAAATAGTTGCATTTCAAAGAAATTGCTGCCAATGAAATAATGAAGATGGTGGGGACCCTGTGAGGTCTCTCACGCTGCTCAAGGTAATATTCCATCACTTCGAGGGCCTCATCTTGAGGGATCTGTGTATACAATGAATTGACGTCCATTGTGGCCATCAATTCATTTACGCCATCTACCGTAGTGTCTTGCAATTTGTTGATGAAATCAATAGTGTCTCTCAGGTAAGATTTGACCTGAGGTAAAAAAGGCTTTAAGAAGAAATCAATATACTTGGAAATAGGTTCCAATACTGAATCACAGCCGGAGACAATTGGCCTCCCGGGGGGTGTCTCTTGGTTTTTGTGTATCTTTGGCAAAAAGTATAGTATCGGTGTTCGTGGTGACTTTTTATTTAAAAATTCGAACTCCTTTGGGCCAAGGAAACCATTCTCCAAACCTTCTTTTGTGAGTTTGCTAATCTTATTTTGAATCTCAAACAATGGGTCCTCTTTGACTGGTCTATACCATTCCCTGTTGTTTACATGTGCTCTCCCCTCGGATAGATACATCGTGCGCGGCCAAATTACCACCGCTCCCCCCTTATCCGCTTGCTTAATCACAATGGAGGTGTCCGTTTTTAGATCTTTAATGGCCATCAATTGATTCTTGCTGACATTATGGCGAATGAAGCTTTTACTTTTTTCCAATTTTGTTAGTGATGATAAAATCGCCTGTTCAAAGGCGTAAACCTGTTTAGGTATATTTGTCATTGGCAGAAATTTTGATTTCACCCTTAACCCAGTGGTTTCCCTTTCAGGGGTGGGTTCGGCACCGGCAAAGAAGGCTCTCAACCTGATCTTACGGCAAAATTCAATTGCCTCCAGCTTAAGTTTTGTGAAGTCTGTTCTTCGACTGGGCACAAACTTTAAGCCCCTACTTAGTACCAGTTTTTCATCTACCGTTAAGATTTTATCTGAAAGATTGACAATGGTAGATATGTCTAGTTGTTGTAATATCTGTTCCTCGTGCGCATCTCCCATGGTTCTTTGAAGCGGACCGGTTGTTGCCCGCCTCTCCCTAAAAAAGGTTGATTTGGACCCTTTTTGTTTTGTCCCCCTTGTCTATCTTGTCTTATCTTGTCTTGAATCAGAAGAGGACCCCGATGACGAGGTGGAAGAAAAGGTGGAAAATCTTGTTTTTGATCTTCCTTGGAAAGTATTCAAAGCCCTCCTAGACTCTACCGTTGTGTAGTAGTCCTCCTTTAAGAAGGATAGACAAGGGAAACCACTGGGTTAAGGGTGAAATCAAAATTTCTGCCAATGACAAATATACCTAAACAGGTTTACGCCTTTGAACAGGCGATTTTATCATCACTAACAAAATTGGAAAAAAGTAAAAGCTTCATTCGCCATAATGTCAGCAAGAATCAATTGATGGCCATTAAAGATCTAAAAACGGACACCTCCATTGTGATTAAGCAAGCGGATAAGGGGGGAGCGGTGGTAATTTGGCCGCGCACGATGTATCTATCCGAGGGGAGAGCACATGTAAACAACAGGGAATGGTATAGACCAGTCAAAGAGGACCCATTGTTTGAGATTCAAAATAAGATTAGCAAACTCACAAAAGAAGGTTTGGAGAATGGTTTCCTTGGCCCAAAGGAGTTCGAATTTTTAAATAAAAAGTCACCACGAACACCGATACTATACTTTTTGCCAAAGATACACAAAAACCAAGAGACACCCCCCGGGAGGCCAATTGTCTCCGGCTGTGATTCAGTATTGGAACCTATTTCCAAGTATATTGATTTCTTCTTAAAGCCTTTTTTACCTCAGGTCAAATCTTACCTGAGAGACACTATTGATTTCATCAACAAATTGCAAGACACTACGGTAGATGGCGTAAATGAATTGATGGCCACAATGGACGTCAATTCATTGTATACACAGATCCCTCAAGATGAGGCCCTCGAAGTGATGGAATATTACCTTGAGCAGCGTGAGAGACCTCACAGGGTCCCCACCATCTTCATTATTTCATTGGCAGCAATTTCTTTGAAATGCAACTATTTTAAATTTGAAAATGAATTTTTTATTCAGATCAAAGGGACAGCCATGGGTTGTCCCTATGCGCCGGAAATGGCGGTTTTGTACATGGCCCAGTACGAGGAAAAATTCATTTATCAAAATAACCCCTACAGCAAGAATATCAAACAGTGGGCACGGTATATTGATGACATCTGGCTACTGTGGCAGGGTAGTCAGATTGAGCTGGATAATTTCTATCACTGGGTGAATGCAAGACACCCAGATATAAAATTCTCAATTGATTCCAGCAACAAGAAAATGACCTTTCTGGATGTGGAAGTAGGCATTGAAGGAGACAGGTTCTCAACCTCTCTATTCAAAAAACAGACAGACAAAAACACCATCTTACATTATAACAGTGCGCATCCCCAAGGTCTGAAACAAAATTTACCATACGGCCAATTACTAAGGATTAGACGAAACTGTTCTGAATTAACTAATTTTGAGACACATGCAGCTACATTCTGCGATGAAATGATCAAGAGAGGCTACCCAAAAAAATTGTTAAAGCATTCCGCCAAAAGAGCGAGATATACCCCTAGGGAAGAGCTCCTTCAAATAAAACCAAAAAAGGAACTGAACAAATTGGTTTGTGTCACCACATATGGGGCCCACACCAACAAATTCAGACAAATAATACTGCGAAATTGGCACCTACTGGAGGGTTTGGAAAACCCCCTGGAGAAACCAATTTTCGCGATGAGAAAAAATCCAAGTATTGGCCAACAAATCATCCGGGCGGACAGTTATGTCGCTAAGCCTAAAAGTGATCTTATATCACAGTGGAAATTAAAACCAATAACTGGACACCACAAATGCGGTATGTGTGCCTCCTGTAGTAGCACCGTAGAAGGAAATGAATTCTGTCACAGTGGCATCAAATGGAGACATGAGATGCATACAAACTGTAAAAGCAAGAATGTAGTTTATGCAATAATGTGTGCGTGCAACAAAATATATATTGGAAAAACCTGCCAACAAGTGAATGCCAGAATTACACAACACCGATCACGACTTAAGAAAAGAGTCCCGAATGCCCCAATGGTTGACCATTTCGCGGCCCTTGAACACAAGGAGTCCGATTTCACTTGGACTGTGTTATCAAGCATTGACCCTAAACATAGGTAGCCTGATGTCGAACAAGCGCTGTTACGTAAGGAAGCATACCTTATTATGAAGTTTGACAGCATCAATAAGGGATTAAATTCAATGAGTGAATTAAATAGACTGTGAGTAATCTCATTCACTACAACTCCCAGAAGGCACCTCCCTGGTGCTCTTGCAACACTCCCCTCCTATTGGTCCAAAAAGTTCTAAGAACCACACAGGCAACAGCCGGCCCACACAACACTGAAGATTCAGACTGAGGGTTGTTGCGAGAGGAGACGCAAGCAAAACTTTGGTAAGCGGCTATCCCCGGAACGCTCAAACCAGTTTAGATTTACAAATCTAAGTACAGCGCCCTTGAATTATTTTTCCCTTTAATGTTACAGAATAAGGAAAACTTCACGAGCATTGAATTAGGAAAAGGATTAAAGACACCACCTAAAGCGCGAGAGGATTCGCGGTGAGTGGCTCAGTGGCTCGCTACCTAAAGCGCAATTGTTAAACACATGTAGAAACTATAATGGCATTTCGGTCACTCGTTTTCACAGAAACAAGTGAGAAGAGGGGTTCCGTGTAACCGTAACTAAGATAGACGGAAAACAACAAACAATATTGACCCTTCAGGAGACATCCAGAAAGGTAAACACCTTGCCTTAGGCTTCGCATAACGGCTGATCATCAGCATTTAATGATGTTGGATAGATTCATTTAACATGAACCAATGTTTATATTTTTAGAAGCACGCACACCGCTTCATTCTAAAGATTCAAGTGTGACCTTTACCTCTACAACTCAGAGGTAAGGCGCCTTGTTTTTTCACCATTTCTAAAAAATTGAAAACCTAAGGAAGGGGTTCTAATAAGCACATATATGTTTTTTATCACTAGGATAAGGATTGGAAAAAGATTCACTCAGCCCTGATGAGAGTGTGGGCACAGGACACCCACACTTGAAACGCGTCGGCATAAAAGGACTAAAATCCTACAAGTTTGACATAAAGGATTAAATCCTAAAATTATTGAAAAAGTCTGTTGTTGACAAAGGGGACTGAACCTTATTGATTTAAAATATCTGTTGGCACTTTAGTATTTTTGATATGATTGCATGTATGTCTATTGAATAATAATTTGGACATCGTATTTGATTGCACTATTCTTCTTTTTTCCACCTGTTTGTTTTAAACTCACGTCATATCATGAAATGAAATGTATTGACTGTTCGTTTTTCTATGTTTGCACATATGTTGTTGTAAAAGTTACTCACTAAAACGTGTGGCTATGTTTGTGGAGAACTCCTTGTTCTCTTTCTAAAAATACCATTTTTTTAAAAAAACTAATAAAAGGCATAAGTAATTGCCGAGATGAACATGACAAAGTTGGTTCATTTCTTGCTTTAAATCATTTGAGATTAAACAATAGGAAGTGTGGGTACTTGTTTTTCTACATATATTGGGCCCAACCCCACTTCAGTCCACAGGGCCATACCCCCCAGTTTCCAAAGCAGGAGGTTTCCTAGCACGACGCCTTCGGCCCTGTTGTCTCCACCGGGGCTTGGAGTCGTCCAGCTAAGCTGCATGGCTTGCCGTGTCATTCTCTTCTGTAGGAGGATCCACGCCCAGCAAGCGGCAGGCCTCTTTTAAGGAACGTAGCTGGTAGAGTTTGTAGTCCATTCGGAACACCAGGCGGAACGGGCGGCCCCAGCTGTAGGAGATATTGCGTTGTTGTAAATGAGCAGTGATAGGCTTAAAGGTCCTATGCTTTTGTAGGGTGAGAGCTGACAAATCCTGGTACAGAACCGGTGTCTGATCGTGAAACGTCAAAGGATGTTGCTGTCAAGTTTTTTGGAGGATCTCTTCTTTGGTGCGATAATCTTGCACACAGACCAGGATGTCCGGTGGCGGAGCTGAAGAGGCTCGAGGGGGGCCCACCCTGTGTGCCCTATCCAGACGGAGTTCTGTTTCCAAAGGCCTCCATAGAATGTGATTGAATAGCTCCTTCGTATCCCTGAAAAGATCCTTTGTGTCCTCTTCCAGCTTCACTCACCGGATCCTGATATTATGGCGCCAGGAGCAGTTATCTAAATCTTCAAGGTGAGTTTTGAAGATCAAATTGCTGGTCATGGAGAACTTCCTGCGGTAGAGCTGCTATTTCTGTGTCTTTTCTGTTGGTTTTGTCCTCTAGCTCGGCCACTCGCTCACCTATGCCGTCCATGTCTCTGCGAACCTCCGTTATTTCCTCTGCGGATTCTTTCTTTAGCATGTGGATGTCCTCTCTCAACGCGACAAACATGGATTCCAAGAATGCCTTGGTAATCGGTTCCGCTTGATCATCCCGCTCAGGTGTGGGCTGAGTAGAGCCTGAAGCCATGCCGGTGGACTGCTGACCCGCTTGGGCCTTGGCGAACAGATCTTTCAACGTCTTATCTTTACATCCTTTAGAAGTGGACATATCTCCCTCAAATGGGTGCCAGAGAAGTTGTGAGCTGAAAGTGTTCCCCGGGGAAGTAAGACCACCCCCGTAAGAACATCAGGGGCAAGGACGCCTGGACTTCTCACTGTATTTGGTGCTAGTAGGCAGTAGGGAGAAATGATTGGTGGGGCTAGGCGGCCCAGAGGCTGTGCGGCCACTCAGGGTGGGGTCCTCTGCGTCTCTTGCCGTATGCTCCCCCAAGTAGGCTGGACCTCCTACCCCTGCTCCAGTTGACACCCAGATCCACCGGTGGGTCACTGTTCACAAGGCAGACATCTTTGCCTCTCACCAGACCCTAAGGCTGCATCTGCAATGTGACATTTGACTATAGTGTCCAAGATCCCCACCCTTTAGCACGTGGTTCTAATGGCCGGTCAGTCTTTCTGTAGGCTACCCCAGGCAAGCGCCCCAACGTGGGGGTTCCTGCAGGCTCCCAGGGCCCTCAATCTGTCACGTGCCTGTCTCACTGGCCGATTGTCCTGTGACGGGATTATGGCGCTATCCACCCATCTCAGGTTGGGTCCTCAGGTCTCACTCTCACGCAGTAGGTGTCAAACCAACCATACAGTGCTACACCCACATTAAAGCCTCCAGTTCAGATCTCGCCCCCCCGCACTCAGGCGGTCATCGTGTGACAGTCAGTAACCATGCTGCTCCTCATCTCTTGGTGCCTCACCAAAGCTCCTGGCAGCAGCTCTGGAAAATCTCCCTCCTCAGGGACGGCTTACAGTTCCCTCTGATTCCGACCTACAGGGCTTACAAGAATTGAACTCTTGATGGCTTCACGTCTCTTAGGGACCAGGCCGTCTTCTGCTCAACTTGTCCCTATTCGCCGCCACAGTCAGTCAAAAGGTGTCCACCCCTCCACCTGCCATGCAGCCTGCCGTGACACACTCCAGCTCTTACCTCCTCAGGTGCCCTCAATGCCTAGCACCCCTTCAGCTCAGTCTAAGGAGCAGGCCCAGGCTTAGGTGCAGACCACTCTTCTCACTGCACTCCAGTCGTGGCTAACCGGCGAACAGCGGCCCTCCTACCTTGCAGTTCACAGCATTTTATCCGTATCTCACGAAATACCGCTAATTTTGCACTGCTTCACCGCCATGAGGGGGGCATCAACGTCACCGCCACTTCAGCTGCCTGAGTCCGGGGTCACAAAATGGTGGACCAGGGCACCCATCCACTCCTTAGCGTCCCCTGTGTCTCAGCTGGCACAACCCTGTGGTTCCGCGGCCCGTATTTGCGCTGGCTGGCCCTTCCTTTGTCATCAGACGGCAGTCCCCTCCATGTATTGCCGGCGGGACCCACAAGGTCGGGCCATGAGGCAAGCTCTGTTCACCCAACGGCCCAGCTGCTGCCTGCCCGGCTAGGCGTCACAAGCCCTCGCAGTTCAACAAAGCAGCCTGCAGCTCCACTCCTTGGGCCGCTCTCTGCTCTCTCTCCCTTTGGCTCCTTTTGAGCTCGTTGCCCTCCCCGGCCAGTCCGGGGAGGAGGTCCAGACATGGGAACGGGGCGCTCCTCCTTCCTCACTCCAGGCACTGCAGTCTGGCGTTCGGCAGTAGCCTCGTCACTTGCCCCCCAATGGCTCGTCTGTGCCACGGGAGGTATCACTGGATCTTCTCCTCCGCCCCGCTACAGGAGGGCACTTCAGTCCTCAGGAAGCCTGTACCTGCCTTCAGACGGCAGTCCCCTCCATGTATTGCCGGTGGGACCCACAAGGTCGGGCCATGAGGCAAGCTCTGTTCACCCAACGGCCCAGCCGCTGCCTGCCCGGCCAGGCGTCAAAAGCCCTCGCAGTTCAACAAAGCAGCCTGCAGCTCCACTCCTTGGGCCGCTCTCTGCTCTCTCTCCCTTTGGCTCCTTTTGAGCTCGTTGCCCTCCCCGGCCAGTCCGGGGAGGAGGTCCAGACATGGGCACGGGGCGCTCCTCCTTCCTCACTCCAGGCACTGCAGTCTGGCGTTCGGCAGTAGCCTCGTCACTTGCCCCCCAATGGCTCGTCTGTGCCACGGGAGGTATCACTGGATCTTCTCCTCCGCCCCGCTACAGGAGGGCACTTCAGTCCTCAGGGAGCCTGTACCCGCCTTCCAGTCGCCTCTACAAAATGGCGCCCCCGGGGTCTCACTCTTCCGTGCTCACCAGGTATCAATCAGAGTGGCTCCGTGACTTTGCTGCTGCCGGATCTCTCTCTCATGGGTTGAAGCCCCCGATGTGCCGCTGCACCCGCTGGGTTGTGCGGCGGCCGATACTCAGTATTCCGGGTCCCTGCCGGACCCATCTGCAAACCTCAGGCCTTTGCTCGCGGCCCTGCTGGCGTGTCCCCCTGCCGGGACTCTGTCACACCGCCGGGAAAACACTCACGTCTATGCTCCGTCACCGCCCCAGGCTAACAGTGCAGCGATGTCGGAACCAACCCAGACTCAATGTGTGAGCCGACAATAGCTGAAATGGCCAAAAAGCCGGTGCTGTGTCAGGCTGTCGGCGGGAGCTCCGGAGCAGTACGTCTGCTCACGCCGCCATCTTGGCCACGCCCACTGAGCTAAATTTAGCCCATGTAAATACATTTCAATTGCTTAAGTTTGCATTTATTTTATTTGAAATCATTTTTCTGTAAGTTTAATTATTTTTAATTTAGAAAAACAATTTTTTTATATATATGTATATATTTTTTTAATAATTCCGGATTGTGTTGGTATTTGGATTTTGGGATTTGCATGTGCATTGTTATTTTTAAAGTGTATATTAATGATTATTAATTATTTAACCTGTCAAATTAGTAATATTTGACAATGTTTTTTATATTAGTACACTTTTTATAATTTTATAATTCTTTATTTTTTGGTAATGTGGGTTTTATTGTGGTAATGGATGGGGTTTTTATATAGGCAAATTATAACTAAATAAAAAGTATACATTTTTTTACCGTACTGTTCTGGCCATCTGCCCCTGTAATTCTTTGTTGCTGTCATTGACCACTCATACTGTCTTTCCTGGCCAGGCAGTATTTTCACCTATTTGAGCTCTCTTTTCTCAGCTCCCTCTTCGCCCAAGTCAAACTTTACTATTTTTAGGTCTCGCGTGGCGTTTTGCGCACATGCGCAGTCGAGCTCGCGAGATTTTATGTTTCAGAGTGAACTTCACTAGCAAGGGTTAAGCCACGCCCCTCTTCTCCATTGGCTGGCCTCCTAAACGGTGGCCAGTCATTGGAGAAGAGGTCCTAGTGACGTTCTTCTTTCTCTTTAAGCCCCGTCCTTTTCAGATTGGAATCCTTGACTTACTGCTGAAGTAAAAGGTTTCTTATCTTATAAGATAAAGAACCCTTTACCCCAGCAGGAAGTCGGGCGCCCAGTCTGAAAAGGACGGGGCTTAGAGACAAAAGGCTGTGTCATGGCGAGCGCTTCTTAGTTCGCTGCCTTTCTTGTGCAAGCGCTACCCGGGGCGGCCATTTCAGGGTCAGGCTTTATGGCTCCACACTGCACAAGGGATGGGATTTAAGCTTGGGTAGGCTGGAAGCACACTACGTAAACTGTTTTGGTGTGTTTACAGTGGCTTGAAGTTTCCTCGGTTCTGAGTGGTGTTGCATTCATCCAACCACAGGAGGTTCCTCTTTTAGACCCAGATCCTGGCCAAAGAGCGGTGCTTCAGGCTTGTCGATCCGGATGCAGTTGTGTGTCTCTCCGACGGCTCCCGCTCGGCTCGCTTTTGTGGTAGGGACTGCTGGAGTAGGGTCGTTGAAAGGCCCGCCCGCGGAGCCTCCTTTCGGTTCAGGCTTTGCCAGTGCTTCCCTGCCCTTGTTGGGGCAGGTGAGCGTGTGCGGAGATGCTGGATGTGTTGTGGGCCTCGGTGGTCTCGAGGCCTTGGTTGAACAGTATCGCGTGCTTGCACAATGTTAGTGCTAGGGACTTTCGTGACTAATGGGGGAGGGGCGACATTCCTAGTCGCCCTCCATCCACATCTGGCTCGACCCATTTCATTCATTCTCAATGACGATTCATAGTGGTAGATACCACGCAGAACAAGCCCTATCCACCTTAATTGCAGCAAGGATTTATATTTAGTGAAGCATGTCAACTCTCACGTTCCTTTTTCTTTGTACTGCTACTTGTAGCTTTCGATACCCATACGAATTGCCACTCAGTCCTTGACAAACCTTAAGAAAAAACCCAGGTTTAGTCGAGATGTACCAACTTCGCCTATCTGACAGGTGGAAATGACGTTTGCGGTCTGAAAAAAGGAGCTTGTACCGTCTACCTGTTGCAAGCCCATCAAAGAGATTCGTTTGCTGAAGAAGTTTACATACTCTATTGATAGATGTAGGCTGTGGCGTATTGCACACAGTTTAGCTTCAGAACAGAAAAGATTGAGCAAATAAATTTTGCACACTTTCATGTTTGCATGTTACAGTGGAGAAAAGCGATTTCCCTTTTGCATACAATCGGATGGAGCAAAATCACAATTTTTACCGCTTTTCTAAAGGTTATGTATATTTAGAAAGTTTGAGGCAAAAAGTTAGGCCCCCTCCCCCCGTGATCAGGTCTCTCATTGCAGACGTTTAAGCAATAAACCCACCCCTTGATGCATTTAGACTTTACTTTCCTGCTTTGACATAGTCCAGAGGACTTCCTGCGAAGACAAGCAATAGTCTGCACATGGCATTGCACACTAACAATACACATGCTCTAATTTGATAATTTGAAGACTTTTTAATTCTATAATTGCTCGACTACACAGTTTTAAAAAAAAGATAAATTGCACGATTCCAGGTGGCGTCTATTCTGCTTCGTCGTCGGAACCATATATATCGCGTTGAAACATTGACAGCTTTTATTAATTATAGGTAATGCTTTATAATTGCATGAAAATGGATAACTCAATCTAGTCTATCATCATTTAGGTAAAATTACCCACGCTGCTGCACACAGGTGTGGAACTATAAGGGGATACCTTCCAAGGCAAAGGTGCACCCATCAAAGCTGTATTGCCTTTGTTGTGAGTTCATTTCAATATGCTTTCAAAGGTGCATTTATGAATTGTCCCTTTGTGAACTGTTATTTCTTCCTTGATACTCTGAAAACATTTCCCTGCATTTTTACCTTTCTGATCATCAAAGCTCAGAAGTCACCCTGTTTAGCTAGTGCATTAACACCTCAAACAGCGTATTTATATACTTTGTTCCATACATGAAAAGCTCTTGTTCTCAGTCATTTTTTAAGTCTCGCTGTTCCTTTGAGACCTTTTGTTTTCTAATAGTGGTCCCAGAGGATACCCATTGCTTACCATTTGTAGGCTTCCTTCCTCTTCGTGTTTGTCCCTCCCATGGCACATGGACATGTTACTTGTGTTCCCCCATCTTCCTAATTTTGCATTCTACAACCGCTGTCTCCCTAGAATTCTTGCCCACATCCATGTTTCTTCATCCACACAGCCTCCACTGTCTGCCTTTTTTCCCCAGCCCCTACCTATCTATGTATGTGGCTGTGTGTGTGTGTGTGTGTGTGTGTGTCTGTGGCTCTGTGTGTGTGTGTGTGTGGCTCTCTGTGTGTGTGTGTGGCTCTGTGTGTGTGTCTCTGTGTGTGTGTGTGTCTCTGTGTGTGTGTGTGTGTGAAAATGCAATAGGTCCTGCATTTGCAAGAGAGTAAGCTATTGGCATTGTAAATGACAATGCCATTTATTTATCTGTTTTCAAAACCAACACATACATAACAAGCATTGGAAATGCAATAGGTCTCGGATTTATTTGAGTTAGAGCTAATGGCATTGTAAATGGCAATTTCTTTTAGCCATGTGTTATGGAGTGTATGCATGTGGTGTGTAGTGGAATTATGTGGGTTGGATTGGAATTGTTAGTGTGTGTGGTTGTGTGTGTTTGATTGTGTGTGTGGTTGTGTGTGTGGTTGTATGTGTGGTTCTATGTGTGGTGGTATGTGTGGTTGTGTGTGTGGTTTAGAGTGTGTGGTTGTTTGTGTGGTTGTGTGTGTGGTTGTGTGTGGTTGTGTGTGTGTTGTGTTTGTGGTTGAGTGTTTGTGGTTGAGTGTGGGTGTGTGTGGTTGTGTGGTTGTGGGTGTGTGTGGTTGTGTGTGTGTGTGTGTGGTTGGGTGGCTGTGTGTGGCTGTGTGTGGTTGAGTGTGTGGTTGTGGGTGTGGTTGTGTGTGTATGCTATGTTTTGTTATGCTATGCTATGTTTTGTTATGCTATGCTAAGGTTTGTTGTGTTGTGTTATGTTATGCTATGTTTTGTTATGCTATGCTGTTTTGTTGTGTTTTATGCTATGCTATGTATTATGTTGTGCTATGTTTTGTTTTGCTATGAGGTGCTTTGTTATGCTATGCTTTGTTATGCTATCCTATGTTTTGTTTTGTTATGCTATGTTTTGTTATGCTATGTTTCGTTGTGTTTGGTTATGCTATGCTATGTTTTGTTATGCTATGCTTTGTTATGCTATGCTAAGCTTTGTTGTGTTTTGTTATGCTCTGTTTTGTTATGCTATGTTTTGTTATGCTGTGCTATGCTTTGTTATGCTGTTCTGTTTTGTTGTGTTTTGTTATGCTTTGCTTTGTTGTGTTTTGTTATGCTTTGCTATGTTTTGTTATGCTATGCTGTGTTTTTTGTTTTGTTATGCTATTTTGTTGTGTTTTGCTATAATATGTTATGCTATGCTATATTTTGTTATGCTATGTTTTGTTGTGTTTTGTTATGCTATGCTATGTTTTGTTATGCTATGCTATGTTTTGTTTTGCTATGCTATGTTTTGTTGTGTTTTATGCTATGCTATGTATTATGTTGTGCTATGCTGGTGAGGGTGTGTGAGTGTGTGAGGGTGAGTGAGGGTGAGGGGGTGTGAGGGTGAGGGGGTGTGAGGGTGAGGGGTGTGTGGGAGGGTGTGTGAGGGTGAGGGGGGTGAGGGTGAGTGAGAGTATTTGAGGGTGAGAGGGGGTGAGGGTGTGTGAGGGTGAGGGGGGTGAGGGTGTGTGATGGTGAGGGGGTGTGAAGGTGAGAGGGATGTGTGAGGGGTGCGAGGGTGTGGGGTTGTGAGGGTGAGGGTGTGTGAGGGTGAGGGGGTGTGAGGGTGGGGGGTGTGAGGGGGTGTGAGGGTGAGGGGGTGTGAGGGGGTGTGAGGGGGTGTGAGGGGGTGTGAGGGTGAGAGGGTGTGGGGGGTGTAATAACAAACACTTTGCCACGGATTGGAAAATACAGTTAATAATGTAAATGCCCACATGTGTGTGTAGCTCCCACACATTCGTGTGAATGTATGACCTATATTCACAGACGTACACATGCCAGATTTTATTGCGTTTAATTACACACAATACACACATGATGGTCGGTGCCCTGTACGTCAGGGAACTGAACTACCCATCAATAATGCAACGGGCGCAGGGGCACGGGAACCCAGGGATGTGAGGATACTTCTGGGCCAAAAGTGTGGCAGTACTTTATTATAACACTGTGGCAAGGGAGTAGTTTATTTTCTTGCATGAGAGGGTCGATGCCACCCTTACTACGCCGCCGCATTCTGGGCGCTATACAGGTGCCAGCAACCTGCGAGGTTTGTTCAAGTTCCGTCAAGAAATAATAACCTCTCCACAGGTTAACCTAAACGTGCACCCTATAAACACAGACCGTGATGCAAGGGCGGGTATCCGGGAAGTGGAAATGGGCAGCAGTCTCGCTGTAGAGAATTCCCTCGGACCCCTGTAGCGAGTAGTCGGCCGGATGCAACCCATGTGTCGCCTTCATCCTAGCAAGTGAGACCGGCACGTGTGCCACCTCTCTGACCTGCGAACTGTCACACACAGAACACAAACAGACGCCGCAGAGAGATGCGAGCAAGTCCGCAGCCAAAAGGCTGTCCATGGGTCCAGCCAGCAGTGCACACATCTGAGTAGGAGCCGCGGCGCCCTGAGGTGCAGTATCCCGCACTAGATCCTTCCAGATGCCGGGGCTGGGCACTAATCCCACAACATGCAGCGTCGAGAAACTGCAGACTCCGGAGCTGCCAGATGTTAAGCATGCACCCAACTGCAGCAAGTGGCCTGACTCCAAACTCTCCCCCGTTACCTTGGTCGCCGCACATGGGGACTTCAGGCTCATTTTGCTGCTGGAGCAGCCCATGTTCAGGCTCCAGTGCCCTCTGCTTGACCCCCAGGGCGCACAGGTGGCAGCAGCGCCGGGGCCCGGGCTGGCTCTGGCCACATTCACACGAGCGCCTCTGGGAGCCCCATCTCATGCTGTCCGCGCTGGCGCTGCAGGTTACCGTTCTCCTTGTAGGGCAAGCCCTCCCCTCCCTGCCTCCCTCCCTCAATGCAGAGGCAGTCACTGCAGCTCCTGCTGCTGCTGGCACAGGCAGCCAGTGATTACTTAAAGCCAAAGCCCCTTGCTCACAAGCGCCGCGGCAGGCATTAGCTGATCGATGGCCACTTACTCAAATATCATCTCCACGCCGCGCATAGCCGGCCGCCGAGTTTAGACCAGAGCCTTCGCGCCTGTGCGATCCACATAACATACATTCGTAATATTTTCTGTTAAGAAACAGCTACAAGTTGGAACGAACACAGCCCCCGTGTGTTCAAGAACAAGAACAAGGAAGCTGCGCGCTGAGCGCTGCAGAATTGTGAACGCGCACGGCCATCTGGATTCACTAACGGAGGCACCCTGACAGCTCCTAATTATAATTTATGTACTTCTTTGCGCAAGCACGCACAAAATATGCCCAAAATGGCGGAACAAAACTACATTTACCCTATCACTTCAAGCCTATTAAAACGAAAACACAAGGAAGACGAATCACTGACCAGATGACAGAAAACGCTAAGGAATGTCTGGAATTCCTCTCACCAAGGCCCTTCTTCTTCTTCTTCTTTTTTTTTTTCTTATAACATTAGGATCTCGAAACTCCTCCCAGTTTCACTGGGAAGGAGTCCGAGCCCTAAAAATGGTGTCATTTACAATGCCAATAGCTCTAACTTTTGCAACGGCAAGACCGTTGCATTGTAAATGCTCGTTGCTACTTTTTTCCAGTCCTTAACATGGTATGTTGATCTGGAGTAGTCAAACACCACATCAAATGCGTGTGTCTATCTGTGCCTCATCTTTTCTGCTCTTAGTTTCTCTGTGACTTGACAGAATTAGGCTCTTCTCTGTAACCTTGATTGTGACTGGTCCTTAAAGAGGGAGAAGGAGTGTTCATTGAGGGGGGTTATTTTGAGTTTCCTAGAGGCTCAAAGCACTTGTTCTTTCTCACAGTAGTAATGAAACTTAGCCACTACATCGAATAGCCAAGCATTTCCTCTCGTGTTTACTAGCCACCACACGTTAACCCATACAATTGAACTTTTGAAAAGTCAAGCAAAAATGTGAAGAGGACTGTTAAGAAGGAGACCATACTGTGGCCCTCCGATCTCTCCTCCAGATTTCAAATTCTAATATTTGCTTGCCTTGCTCTATTTTCCATGTCCTTAATCTTCAGCATGGCTGTATTCAACTGTCGCTACAGGTATACCTCTCCAGGGACTTTCGGAGAACTTTTTCTTAGCACTGGGGGGTCATAATGCTTGATAAAGTTATTTCCCTGAGAGTTCTGTGGACTCAGAGAAACTTGGTTCTCATGTGGGGGGATGTCAGCGACCACACACTGTGGAGACTGTAAATATGTGGTGCCTTTGTACTTTCTGTTCTAGATTTATCTGGGGCATGCTGGCCAGGGAGAGGCCTAATGGGTCTGCAGAAATTGCAGAAGCACCGACAACAAGGAGTGTGCATTACTTCAGATCATCTTCCATCTGTCAGCTTGCTTCACAAATCTGCCCTGCCAGTGCCATGGATCTTCATGTGACACTTAGGGAAATGGTCTGCTGCTACCCCTCAAAATCAGTTTTTATGTGATTCCTGTGTCAGGTCCCAGATGACCTTGCTCATCTCCCCTTGATTAACAATGCCCCTACACCTCCTAAGCTCTTCCAGTGTGCAGCTTAAACTGTAGCGACAGCAGATTTCTGTGTCAATTATCTCAATGTCCCCTCCCAGATCCTCATGGCATGCAGGGCCCCACTATTTATGTAGTATGACCAGTGTACAGTTTTAATGTCAAGGGCTGCTGATGTCGAGCTATGAGAATGGTGTCTCAGCGGGAGGCACCTCACAGGGTCCCCATCTGCATCCCTGACATTTTTCTTCCCCTTTTCCAGCTCCACCATGGCTCACTGGATGTCAGGGCCAGTATAGACTCATTGCTCACCTTACCAGGATGGCAGGGATGGGGATCACCCTCAACATCTTCCCCCGCCCCCCAACTAACTGGGGGGCGAGAGAGTGTGGGACCTGTGTATGCCTAAACCATTCTGGCTTTATAGCCTCTGCATCTACTCAATCCGCCATCTTGGCTCCTCATCTCAGTGATTGTATTTAAATATATGAAACAAATTTTAATGTATACTTATGTAATTTGGGAAAATGTGTCCGAACTCCTAGCATATGCATTTTGCCCAATGTTTGTTAGACTGGAGTTCGCAGGAACTGTACGAATCTCAATGATTTTGATAAACAAGCCTCAGAGATGAGGAAGAAATTCATTGAGAGAGGGTATCCGCATAGATTAGTGAGGAGTTCCTATAAACGAGCAAGATTTTATGACCGCAATGCTTTATTGAAAACAAAGGAAGTGAAAAACACTGACCAACTTGTATGTGTCATTAAACATTCCACTTTAAATCATCGTGTCAAGCAAATTATTAACAGTAATTGGCACATCCTAAATTGCAATCCGACATCGAAAAATACTTTGGCTAAACCCTTATTTGCACACAAAAGAAATAAAAACATTAAAGACTTGATTGTTCACTCGAGATTTGGCAGCAGAGCAACTATTAGTGGCTCTTCCCAACCTTCTCTGTTGAATAATCTACCTGTACGTGGGACAGTGCCCTGTTCCTCTTGTAAATCATGTACTAATATCTTGAAAGGAGAAAACTATACACACAATGGTTTTTCTACAAAAGCGTGTGATATTTGGAACTGCAAAACCACAAACATTATATACTTCATCTTATGTCCCTGTGGTTTAGGCTACGTCGGTGAAACCTCGAGATCAATTCAAGTTCGCCTTACAGAGCATAGATCTGCAATCAGAACTGGCAAAGTTTTGGCGCAGCTAGTTAAACATTTTCTCGAAAAACAACACAAACCCGACGAATTACAATGGCGCATCTTGGAGAAAATAAGCGTACCAGACAGGAAGGGAGGATGTGCCATTCGTAAAAAGCGAGAAGTTTATTGGATTTTTGTTTTTAATACTTTCTCCAGGGGATTACATTCTGAAATCCCTTGGGAAAACGCTATATTTTAAACACTCTGCTCTTCCCATGTCATTATATGAAACTATTGTTTCATTCGAATCTTATAATGCAGTGCCTCTGATTCCATTATAGTAATTATACCCTAATGTAAAGTATCCCCCTTGTATCCGGCAACAGATAATCCTCATATTCTATTGAAGTCCAGTCCAGATAGATTGAGTTATCTACATACTAAATCTGAATATCCTCTTAATTTTCGTTAGGATATACCTTAGCTTTGGATATCACCAGTAGATATAGTATAACATTTTTTAATTGCAGACTCGGCATTGTTTATATAATTAAATGAACATGGCCCGTACTTTAAAGTTATACTGATATAGTATATCTCTGGTCCTTAAAGCGATTTGCATAGATCATCTCTGTCGTTACATATAAACATAAGTTCCACTCCCTATATTGTAAGTTAATACTACACCTTTAACAAACTCGATCAATGAGACATGTGACCTTGCCCCGGAAGCTATTTTAACTTCCGTCAGGCGTGTCCCGTTTGCTATCATCGTAACGGACGTAAGACGCCACCAGCCATTTCCCGCATTGTCGTCCGTGTGTTAACTTCCAGTCTTCTATCGTGGTAAGTGTTCTCCCTGGCAGGTTCTGCCTCTTAGCACGTTTACCTTCTAAATGCTTTACCGACCATATATGTAAATGAACATAAAGTACATTTTTTTTTTTTTTTTTTCCATTCTCTTTTGCAGACTCGTGTAATTCATGTCACGTTGTCTGTCAAGCGAGCGAACGCTGTAAATATTGCTGTAAATATTTCCGCTCTACATCGACAGGGCGATTCACCGCGGAATATCGTTTTTGAAGTTTACAACACTTCTCCGCATCTATTTTGAGATTTCTTCCTTCAAATTTTATCGGTGAGTCTGTTACTCACACAATGGCCTTTACCTCAAAAAAAATGTTTGGGGCCATCCTGTTAATAGTAACTTTCTAAAACCTCGCATTCTTTTTGTGTAGAAATAAACGTTGGTTAAACCTTGGCTGAGCAGGCTGCCATAGTATTCTCAGGTCACAGTACCTCTCCAGGCGCACAGGTGCCTCTCCACGAGCTTGTCAGCTCAAGTGGCTCGAAGGAGCCTTTTAAACAGGAAACAAATGTGGGATCACACTGCTTCACCTCCCAGCAGGTTCGCCCCTAGGCATCATGGTAAATGCAGTTCGAGCCATTTGAGCTGACGAGCTCGTGGAGAGGCGCTTGGGGAGGTACTGTGACCCAAGAATACTTTGGCAGCCTGCTCAGCAACCCCATACATTTGAATTGCCTAATCTCTACTGATGATGGATAACAATCCAGAAACACATGTCTAGAGATGGCCAGCACTAATCCTCACCTACCTGGTGAAACACTCGAGAGACTTTGCAAGTACACACACTTGGCAAACTGCATTTACCATGATGCCTAGGGGCGAACCTGCTGGGAGGTGAAGCAGTGTGATCCCACATTTGTTTCCTGTTTAAAAGGCTCCCTCGAGCCATTTGAGCTGACGAGCTCGTGGAGAAGCACCTGCGCGCCTGGAGAGGTACTGTGACCCGAGAATACTTTGGCAGCCTGCTCAGCAACCGCATACATTCGAATTGCCTAATCTCTACTGATGCTGGATAATAATCCAGAAACACATGTCTAGAGATGGCCAGCACTAATCTGCACCTACCTGGTGAAACACTGGAGAGACTTTGCAAGTACACACACTTGGCAAACTGCATTTACCTTGATGCCTAGGGGCGAACCTGCTGGGAGGTGAAGCAGTGTGTCAAGATCCACCTGACAGGGAGAGCAACAACCCGAATACCGCGCTCCTAACGCATCGGAAAGACTGTGGACTACTTTTCCCGTCATGCTGAGGGGCAGTCACGTAATGGACGCAGGGTGCGTGCGCATCGCGTAATCAAAAGGAGCCCTGGGAGACTTGGCTTTGCCGATTATTCCATTAGCAGCCTGGAGGACGGTTTGTGTTCGAGGAGTAGCGGTAAGAAAGCGGATCTTACCCGCGATTGTCCTGTTTAATGCTGTACGCCGTGTTGAATTCAATGTGAGCCACGCTGTTGGCGTGGAGTCTTGTTGCCATTTCGGTTTCCTCTCGGTTGAGGGGGAAGTAAAGGCGAATCTCTTTTGCTTGCTGCATGCTGTGTTGAAACAAAGCGAGCCACGCTGTAAACATGGCGACCTGTTGAATTATTGATTTCCTCTTGGCTGAGGGGGAAACAAACATTCCGAGTGCGAGTAGCTTTGAAACATATCCAGAGAACCGAGGCTCTGACCCCGGTGGACCAGTCTGAATAATTGTTACTTGGTGCTTCTAAGTTCAGGGTGTGTTATTTGAACACCCATAATCAAAGACACACCTTATTGTGAAACGGAGCAGAGAACCCTTTTCCGTTTCTGTTGTTATATTATATGCTTTTCCTTCCACAATATTTGTTTATCGTTTCCCCAACTTAGGAGACACAAAAGGGGTAGTATTTCAGAGGGATTAATCTCACCCATTGAGGAATTTTTATTACTTGTTTTAGGTAGGTGTGTCAATCCTCCATGTACATAGCGTAGCCCTCATAGGTTAGGGTTTTCATGAGATGTGTCTCTATTTGTCGTTTTATAGCTGGGTAGAGTGCCTGGTACCTCCTCACTTCGTGTCTTCCAAAGAAACAGTCAATTGTATTTTCCTTTACAGGTACGAGTGTGGTTTACTATGCAGTTCTCCTTTGAGTTAAAGGGACTCAGAGAAGTGGGTGGGTTAGAATCGCACGAGTTGTTCTTTGTCATTTCAGGTCTCCCTCCCTGCTGTCCCCTTCCTTTTCCTCCCCGGTTGGACATCCTTAGCAGTCTGTGTTATCAGATTCAGACTCTGAGGCCGTTCATAGGGGAGGTTATAGGCCTAGCAACACAGCCCCGTAGAGGCCAGAAAGCAGAGCCTGACAGAATTATCGGCCCAAGAATTTTATCTGCTTCTTGGCTGTGTTTAACCTTACCATGACAACCTTAGATGATGTACTGGCAGCGTTAGCGCAGGTCCAGGTAGAACTAACGGCTTCAAATAGAGAGGTGGCCGCCTCTAGGGTGGAGAATGTACAACTACGAGCACGTTTGGACAGATTGCCTGGAACCCCAACGACGCTGGGTCGTGGTCCCTCTGCATCCACCTCAGTGGTGGTAGAAATGCCCTCTCAGATACCCCTGCCCCCACCTGAGCGGTTTTATGGAGACAACAAAAAGGTGCAGGTGTTCATGACACAAATATTGTTACACTTCATGTGTAAACCCAAGATGTTCGCCACTAACCAGGCTAGAGTAGCCTTTTTGATCTCATATCTGGGGGGTGAGGCCGCGCAATGGGCAGTCCCTGTGGTTAGGAGAGACGACCCTCTCCTTTATGAATGGGATGACTTCCGTGCAGAATTCGAAAAGACATTCGACAGAAGGGCAGAAATATTCACAGCGGATCAGAAACTGCTGAAGCTCAAGCAGGGAGAGTCGGACTTGGTGACTTATCTGAATAACTTTCGTCGGTTGGTGGCGGAAACCGATTGGACCGAAGTAAAGCAAACAGCCTTGTTTTATCAAGGTCTGAACGAGGACCTGAAAGACGTTTTAGCACAGATCGACCCCCAACCACGGACCTGCGCAGCTCTTATTGAACTTACATTACGATTGGATCACAGGATGAAGGAACGAAAGGGAGATCACAAGAAGAGAGACCGGACGGTCGCACCCTACGAAAGCCAGAGCCATGGGGAGAAACCATCCACTCAGCCACAGCCTATGGAGATAGGAGCTGTGAGGGCCTCCCTAACAGTGGGTAAAAAAGACTATCGTCGCAAACAAGGATTATGCCTCTATTGTGGCAAGAAGGGACATTTCTTAAGGGAGTGTCCGGTGAAGCCCAAACCTGGTAGGCTTCAAACCGGGCAAACCGCAGCAGGCGTTGCAGAGAAGACGTTGGAAAACTCCAAAGCTTGAAGGTGCATGAAGTGGAACCATCAAGCAAGTACATCATCCCTTCCATAACACCAGATGTTGACCAGGAGAAGAACCATTTGTTTCTGAGTATGATGTTGGTGATGGGTTCCGAGGAAAAAGGTGTGCGTGCTATGGTGGACTTGGGGGCTATCGGTTGTTTTATGGACTATGCAGAAGCCCGGAGGCTGGGAGTGCGTCTTATCACCAAGGAACACCCGGAAGTCGTGTATGCAGTCAACGGGAAAGAGCTAGAGGCCGGACCCATTACACACCACACACCGGAATATGGGCTTTCCTACGATGGAACGCATCATGAACACATGCCTTTAAATATCATCCAGGCACCCCAATATGGAATAATTCTGGGGCTTCCATGGTTACAGAAGCATGAACCAGTTATACAATGGACTGACAAGAAGATTCAATTCCAGTCTCCTTACTGCCTAGAACATTGTCTCTCTGGGTTACCTAATCCATCACAAACGTTAGCCTCAATTCTAAGGATAGCCACGGCCGCAGAGAAAGAGGTGTCTCTTCCTCCATGTTACCAGACCTACGAGGCAGTATTCAGCGACAAGGAAGCAGAGGTGCTCCCTCTTCACCGGGCATATGATTGCCGGATCGATCTGTTACCGGGGGCAGAGATTCCCAATGGTCGGATTTATGCTATCCCAGTACCTGAAAATGAAACCTTACGGGCATATCTCGAGAAATACCTTGCCCTAGGATATATCCGTCCTTCTAGATCTCCGGCGGCATCGCCATTATTTTTCATCCCGAAAGCGAATGGAGAAAAGAGATGTTGCATCGATTACAGGGCGTTGAATACCATCACCGTTAAAAATCAGTATCCCCGGAGGAGGAGCTTCGTCGCTTGGAGGATATTGAGGGCCGTGCACGACGCAACAACGTGCGTATTATTGGGGTCCCGGAGAACTCTAGTTCACTCTCCACTGATCTTCGTATCGAGGACCTCATCCTCAATCCTCTCGCACCCAAGGGCCTGAGCAAATTCTTTGCGGTTGAACGCGTGCACAGGGTGCCGGAGGACAGGCAAAGCCTGGTTTCCCCCCGTCCGATCATCGCAAGAATCTTTAACTACAGGGACCGGGACGCCATCTTGCAGGCTGCACGGACAAGTGGTCCTACGCAGTTCGAAAACACCGCGGTGAACTTTTATCCGGACTTTTCTCAGTCTGTTCAGAAGCAACGGATGGGATTTCAAGGGGTGAAACGGCGACTCAGAGACATGGAGTTGAAATATGCGATGTTGTTCCGGGCCGGCTGCGTGTGGAATATGACGATCGGACATTCTTTTTTGTCCGGACCGAAGAAGCGAGTGATTGGTTGGACACACTGCCTGCTCATCGAGCTGGCCGAGACCAAACTGGTGGCGCTGACGGGGGCCTAATGGACCAAGAATGATAATGGTGCCTGAGTCCTGAACACTATCCACCATGGACAGCTGTGGCTCACTGCCTTCTTTGATCGTTATATGTGTATCCTTGGGGGCGGCGGGGACAGAGGGACCCTTTCCTCCTCTGGGGTTTCTTTGTGTAGATTAGTTGTTTTTTGCTAGGGCGACAGGCACACTGCAAATTGGGGTGGCTTCTGAGTCTGTGCAGGGGTGCAGGGTGGGGGGGAGTTGTGTTGGGTATTACTGGGGGGAGGGGGGGAAGTATGTGGGGGTTGTTACCTTTTTCTTTTTCTTCAAGGCAACGAACTGTTACGACTTCGGACATTGGTGTGGTGCTCGTTCTGAGATGGGAGTTCATCGTGGGCTTGGATGGGGGGTCGGGGGTTGAAGCTTCTGTGCTGGAATGTGAATGGGTTGGGAGATCGGATAAAGAGGGGGGTGGTTATGCAACTCTTGCGGCGCCTCTCGCCCGATGTTGTACTGCTACAAGAGACACATTTGATTGGGAATACTTGCCACGCTCTTAACAGGCGGGGTTATCGTCTTGTTGCTCATTCTGGATTTACTTCTAGTTCTAGGGGAGTGGGTATATTGCTTAAGACCTCACTCCCCCTCGAGGTTGATGACGTGATCCTTGACACTAGGGGTAGATATGTTGCTCTTGTAGGTAGGTGGGATGGGAGAACAGTTTCCTTGGTATCGGTGTACGTTCCTCCTGGCTTACAATGCACAACATTTGCAGACTTGGGGCGGGTGGTTTTGGATCACCCGGAGGGTGTTCTGATACTAGGTGGTGATTTTAACTCAGTCGTCTCTGGCAGAGCGGATTGCTATCCACCCAGGGACCTTACAGCTGCGCAATCCTGGTTGGGTGAATTTTTGGAGACATTGGGGCTTGTGGATTGTTGGCGGCTTATGCATCCAGAGCAGACGCAGTTCACTTTCCACTCGGGCACACATGGTAGTCTTTCTAGATTAGATTATGTCCTGGTGCCGGCGGCCCAGTCCTCTTCGATTGGGGAGATTAGGCACCTAGCTCGGGGTGTATCGGACCACTGCCCTCTCTGGTTTCATTTTCACCTGAACACAGGCGCTGAGGGGAGGGTGGCCCCGATAAACCCCTGGTATCTTCACAACCCCAAAACCCGTACTGAATTGATTAAATCATTAGATTTGTATTTTGCTGAAAACGTGGGATCTGTGTCCTCGCCTGTTTCATTGTGGGAAGCCTTCAAGACTGTTATCAGGGGACAGGCATTGTCTTTGATTGGGTGTGCTAAGAAATGTAGGAACGAGACAGTTGTACGTCTCGAGACAGAAATTACTGAGTTAGAGAGTGCATTGGAGCGAAACGTTTCTCGAGACGCATTGCATATCCTTAATCTTAAGCAATCAGAATATAAAAATTTAGTTACAGATGCGGCCAAGATGATGAGTAGGGAACAGCAGTGACGACTGTATGACGTGGGCGACAAGGCAGGAAAATTGATTGCCTGGTTAGACAGAAAGGAGAGAGCGAGCCGTGTGATTCCTGTTATTAAGAAATCAGATGGTGTGCGTGTGACAGACCCTGTTGACATTGTTGAATGTTTTGCTGATTATTACCGAGAGGTCTATACCTCGGTATCCAACGGGCCCGAAGAGGATTCTCAGTTGTTGCTTAGGGATATCGCATTGCCTTGTTTGTCAGAGTCTGATCGGGACTGTTTGGATGCCGCACCCTCGGTGGATGAGGTAGCTCTTGCGGTGCGCTCTATTCGCTCCGGAAAGGCTTTGGGTCCCAATGGCCTTCCCATCGAACTGTATAAACTACGCCCTGACACGCTCGCGCCATATCTCCGAGATATGTTTTTGGCTGCGCGAGAAACTGACTCTCTCCCTCGGGATCAGCGTCTTGCGACCATTGTGGTGATCCACAAGGAAGGCAAGCCACGGGATTGTTGCGCATCTTACAGACCTATCTTGCTCCTGAATGCTGAGCCTAAGATTCTTGCCAAGTTACTCGCTAACCGCCTGATTACGGTGATTAGTGATCTGATTCATCTGGACCAGTCGGGCTTTATCCCACATCGTAACACAGCATTGAATTTGCGGCGTTTGCATTATGTTCTCGCGAGGGCAGCGTCATTGAGTGAACCGACCATCTTGGCGTCCCTGGATGCCACGATGGCCTTCGACACAATCGAATGGCCGTATCTTTGGGCCACACTTGCCAAGTTCGGTTTTGGCGCTAGCTTTATTAGCTGGGTGAAACTCCTGTACGAGACGCCACTGGCGCAGGTAGTGGTGAATGGTCGGGTCTCCGTACCCTTTGCTCTTGGGAGGGGTACGCGGCAGGGTTGTCCTTTACCCCGCTTCTCTTTGCTCTTGCGTTGGAGCCACTTGCTGCTTGGCTGCGGTGGGAACCCTCGATGAGGGGTATATATTGGACTCCGGACTTTGAAGATCGTATTTCATTGTACACGGATGACTTTTTATTGTACCTCACGTCTCCCCAAAAATCGCTTAATGTGTTGTTCGACGTGCTTAACTCCTTCGGGAAGAACTCGGGCCTTGTTATCAACTGGTCAAAATCCCATATTTATGTGCTCGCGGGTGGTGTCCCCCTTCTGCCGCGGGGATGTCCCATCCAGGTGTCGCACTCTGGTTTTAAATACTTGGGGGTGTTTATCTCATTGGACCCTGCGGTCCGCTATGAACGTAATCTGCTCCCCCCACTCCAACATTTGCGTTCTGATG
This sequence comes from Lissotriton helveticus, assembly GCF_964261635.1. Classification (NCBI taxonomy): domain Eukaryota; kingdom Metazoa; phylum Chordata; class Amphibia; order Caudata; family Salamandridae; genus Lissotriton; species Lissotriton helveticus. The sequence continues at coordinate 1,910,166,526 of NC_136059.1, forward strand.
TAGTGAGCTAGCGCAAATTACCGTTGTCTCCGCTGGGGCGTGCGGCCCTTTTTAAAATGATGTCCTTACCGCGGTTTCTATATGCACTCCAGAACAGTTTTGTTGTGATTCCGTCGAAGTACTTCTGAGAGGTAGAATCCTTGCAGAGGCAATTGATATGGGGCGGACATTTGCGCATCGCTCCTCCAAAGTTAACGCTTCCCTGGTATGATGGCGACATAGCACTTCCGGATATTAGACGGTATTATTGGGCTTCCCAACTTGCTGCCATCAACCATGGGATGTATGGTCCGGCGTTGAGCCCAGCGTTTGAAATGGATAGGTGGCTGCTACCGGGGGCTGATTATAACAGGGCGCTTTATTCGGGTTCCTCCCGTCTGCAACTCTCAGGTCCTACGGCTATAGCCGTGCGAGTGTGGCATAGCGCGACTGCGGCTATGGGCTGGAGAGATCGATTAACCGGTGCAACTCCGCTTTATGCCTCCACAAAATTAGGTTGCCTGTGGAAGACGAAGGGGTTTGACAAATGGGATACGATCGGTATTAGTAAAGTGCTTGATCTCTGGGTTAAGGGCAGGGTAAAGACCTTCTCGGACTTACAAGTGGAATATCAGCTGAGTGATAGGGAATTCTTTCGTTATGTTCAAGTACGTCATGCCTTGAATTCAGTTTTTCCTGTGGGTAGTGACGTTCCGGAATCCTCCCCCCTCGAAGATCGTATATTGGATGGTCATGTGCCGGATAGCACCATTTCTTTCTTTTACAAAAAGATGATCAATGACCGGTCCAGCCTGCTTGTCCACCTTAGGGACACCTGGATTGCTGATGGTATTGAATTAGACGATGAGGACTGGCAATCTGCGATCTCCTCTCCCAGGGAGGTTGCGATTCTGGCCCGCCTCCGCCTGGTCCAACTCAAGATCCTCCATCGAATCTATGTCACCGGCCCCCGCCTGATCCATATGGGCTATTCCGCAGACGGCTTATGTAGGCGTGGTTGCGGTTTCCTTGGCACCTTTCTTCATATAATTTGGGAATGCCCTGAGGTGGTGCGTTTTTGGAACCGTATACATGAGGTGATGAGTGATGTAACGGGTATTGTGATGATGCCAGAAGCCTGCCAATGTCTATTGAATGAAATGAAATGAACGGAATCTTATAATGCGCGACTAAGCCCGAAGGCATCAAGGCGCCTAACACAAATTCATAAAACCAAAAATAAAACAACTACGGATACGCCCTAGCAAAAAGCCAGGTTTTCAAGGCCTTTCGAAACAGCAGAGCGGAGGGCCTAGATTTGATTTCGCAGGGGAGGGTATTCCATAACTTTGGGGCGATGGAGGAAAAAGCCCTACCACCCCATTTATTCCTGCGAAAACGAGGTACCACAAGCAAACTCTTTGAGGAGGAGCGAAGGTCTCTACCCGGTATGTATGGTAGCAGCAACTTCTTCACCCCCGCACCTTTACCTGAAAGAGCACTATAGGTGAGACAAAGAATTTTGAATGTAATCCTCGATTCGATGGGAAGCCAGTGTAAGGCCTTCCTGGCTGCTGTTGCTGACGCTAATTTGGAAGCGTCAAGAAAAAATTTAGCGGCCGCATTTTGGGCGGTCTGAAGACGCTGTAGCAAGCTCTTATTCATGCCACTGTATAATGCATTACAGTAGTCTAGACGCGAAGCAACAAGGGCTACTACCACTTGCTTCCGCGCCTGAGGGGACAGATAATGTTTTATTTTTCTTAGTATTTTTATGATGCCCCAGCAGGTGGCAACCGTTCTATTTACTTGCAAGGACATGGAGAGAGCGGGGTCAATCAACACTCCCAGGTTCCATGCCGACTCCGTAGGCAAGGGGCAGGCTCCCAGAGAGGGGGGCCACCAGTCAGGCGACCAGATGTTCTGGTTGGGGCCGAACACCAGAATCTCGGTCTTCTCGCCGTTCAGCTTTAGTGAATTGTGAATCATCCACAAGGAAACTGCTTCCATGCAGTTCCTAAAGCTGAACGACGACAAGTTCCCCAGATGAGAAAGGGACACCTGGATCTGTGTGTCCTCGGCATAAGAGACTACCTCCATCCCGAAAGATCTCACAAGCCTAACAAGCGGGGTCACGTAGATGTTGAAAAGGGTCGGACTTAATGCCGACCCCTGTGGGACCCCGCATTGCACCGGTGGGGATGGAGATAAGAACTCTCCCAACTTGACCCTCTGCTCTCTCTGGTCCAAAAAAGAGGCCAACAGACTCAGAGTCATCCCTTCCACCCCTATCTCCCTCAGGCGAGATGTTAAAACCGAGGGAGACAGGGTATCGAAGGCGGCTGTCAAGTCCAGAAGGACCAGGATGGTGGTATGTCCCTGGTCTACCTCCATGCGGATGTTATTCAGAACGACTGTCAAGGCCGACTCAGTACTATGGTACCTCCTGAATCCGTGCTGGGAATGATCCAGGAGGCCAGAGGAGTCCAGAAAAACCGCCAGATGTTGATTAAGATAGGTCTCCATCATCTTTGCAGGTGCTGGAAGCAAAGAGATGGGGCGATAATTCTTAAGCACCTCAGGGTCCAGTGTGGGCTTCTTTAAAAGAGGCTTGACCACCGCATTCTTCCATTGTGATGGAAAAATGCCCTCACTGCTCGCCCTATTCATGATTTCCCGTCATGCGAGCAGTAGACAGTCTCTGCACTCCTTGAGGACTTTAAGGGGGCATGGGTCAAGCGGGGACCCCGACTTTATCTTATCCAAGAGCAAATCCAGCTCTCGGTAAGATATAGGCGGGAACTCAGACAGAGTCATTGCGATGTTGGGTAAAGCCTCCTTCGTGATCAGGACAGGGGGAAAGGGTCGCAGAGAGATGACGGATCTTTGTGACTCAAGATCCGAATAAATGTCCACGATTTTTGAATGAAAGAAGCCTGCGCTTTTATCGCAAAATTCCTGGGAACTTACTACAGGGACCGGCAACTGTAACGTACAGAGCGTGTCCACAATATTAAAAAGATCCCTGGGAGAGGAAAGGGCGGTAGTCAGGTTGGCAAAGTAATCTTGCTTCACTCTTACAATCTCCCTCTTATACTCCTTGAGGAGATTCCTATGTTTGTCCCTCTCCTTCAGGATCCAACTCTTCCTCCACACCCTTTCTTGCTTCCTGCACCCCTGTCTCATGAGCCTAAGAGGTTCCGAGAACCAGGGTGCCGAGGTTTTTTTTCTCGCCGAATAGCAAGAAGACAGAGGAGCCAACACCTCGACTGCTGCTCTGATGGCATTGGACAATTCTGCCGCGGCCGAGTTAACATCCTCATAGAGATCCGCATTGTAATTATGCATCAGAGGGGCCAAAGAGGCACTCGTGATGTTTCTAAAGCTCCTCCTTGATGTAAATTTACTGGGAGCCCCAGCCTTTGCCGATGACGTGGCAGTCTGAAGCTCCAAGGGGACCGCAAAGTGGTTGGACCAGGCCAATGGTATGGGCACCTTCGTTTTAAGCCTATCATCATTGGAGAATACCACATCCAATGTATGACCGGCCTGATGAGTGGGATGTTTTACCAGTTGTACAAGTTCACATGCGGATAATGATTCTAGAAGGGCCAAGGAGTCTTTGGAATCAAGGTCATCTAGGTGATAATTTAAATCGCCCAGTACAGTCAGATTGGCAGATCCAAAGTAAGGCTCCAAAACTTTGAGGAGAGACTGACAAAAATCAGTCCTGGGCCCGGGGGGTCTATACACCAGAATACCAACGAAGGGAGCAGCCTCTGGGGATTTTATCAAATAGTACAGGGCTTGAAAAGAATCAGATGGCTTAGAAAGTTGGATGGTATGGCAAGTGTGGGTGGATTTATAAAGAATACCAAGGCCACCTCCTCTGCGCCCAACTCTATCCAGTCTGGCAAGAGAGTACCCATCCGGGACAGCTTCTACCAGGTCCGGTCCCGAGGACTCAGTTGCCCAAGTCTCGGTGAGAAACACCCATGTGGGCTTCCTTGCTGTAACAAAATCCCGAAAGGCAATGTTATTTTTCACCAAGGATCTGGTGTTAATCAAGAAGCCCAGTTCCTTCCGGTAAAGCAACATGGGGGCGGTAGCAGTAGGGAGGGAAGGTCTGGGAGAGCAAACAGTATGGGGCTTACCATGTATGGGGACCGAATGATTATGATGTGTCACAGCTTTGATGGGCGACTCTTGCCAATATGATAGCCAAATGAGATATTGCACAATTATGGGGGTCCCAGAGGCCCCCCACAGTGACTGCCTGGAAAGAGAATATGGACTGGTGCATGTTTAGAGAGAAAACGGTGTATGTGGCGAGAGGTAGACCCAGAAAATGGGAGAAAATTTGGAACCAATGGAACTCGTACCGGGGAGATATATGTACGCCCCCACTCAAAGAGATCTCTAGCCCTCCCCAATTGCCCTGACCCGGCATTCCTGCTATGATATGGTGTACCTTATTGTCGATATGCAATTCTCACCTCCGACCCCCTTACCTGTAATAGATAAATTCTGTCTTATGTTATCGTGTATCTCCCGTCCTCCTTGAGCACATACCTAATGGTTGCACTATTGTTACATTGCCTTGTTTGTTTTTTGATGTTTTATTATAATAAAAAGTTACAACAACAAAAAAAAATCAGTATCCCCTGACTTTAATCCCTGTTCTGTTGGAACAGGTAAGAGCAGCAACGATTTACACCAAGTTGGACCTCCGAGGCGCCTATCACCTTGTTCGTATAAGAAAAGGTGATGAGTGGAAGATGGCCTTCAAGACGCGGTATGGGCTTTATGAATACTTGGTGATGCCCTTCGGGCTATGTAATGCCCCGGCCGCATTCCAATTTTTTCTAAACGAAGTACTGAGAGAGTTTCTTGACCGGCACGTCGTTGTGTATATCGATGATATACTTATCTTTTCGAACACAACAGAAGAACACGTAACCCACGTGAGTTCCGTTCTACAAGCGCTACAGAAACATCACTTGTACTGCAAAATCACTAAGAGCGAATTCCATGTTACAACGGTGGAATTCCTGGGTGTGATGCTCACCCCCTCCGAACAAGTGATGGCAGAGCGGAAGGTCCAAGCAATAAAAGAATGGCCTCGTCCATGTAACATCAAGGACATCCAGAGCCTGTTAGGGTTCGCTAACTTTTACAGGCGTTTTATCCATGGATTCTCGGGCATGGTGGCCCCTCTAACTCGGCTAACGAGGAAGAACGAGCCTTTTGTGTGGGATAGTGACACACAAGACGCCTTCGACCAGTTAAAAACCTCTTTCTCTACGGCACCGGTGCTCACTCATGCCAATCCTGATCTACCTTTCATAGTGGAGGCAGATGCATCCGAAGCTGCCTTGGGGGCGGTGTTGTCACAAAGAGATGAAGCCTCAGGCCTGTTGCACCCCATCGCCTACATGTCGAGAAAACTCAGTTGGCCATCCGCGACGCCTTCTTGGAATGAAGGCATTGGCTGTTGGGAGCGAAACATCAAGTCACCGTATATACGGACCACAGGAATCTGCAGTTTCTGTGGACCGCCAGACATTTAACTCCCCGACAACTGCGTTGGATGTTGTTCTTCGAAGAGTACCGATTCATAGTAACCTTCAGACCCGGTACCCAAAACAGAAAAGCAGATGCTCTAACAAGGCAAGAAAATCCTACTTTGCACACCGCTACGCCTGTTAGGGCCATCATCGAACCCTCCAAGGTCATAGGTGTAACCCAAACCCATGATTTTCTGAAAAGGAGTGAGAAATGGAGTACAAACTTGCGTGTGGAGAACCTGGCTGAGACACCACCCCGAGTGGAGGGTGAAACAGGGAATACCTATGAAGGGAACTCAAGTCCTCATCCCTGCTGTTTCATTGCGTAAAACTGTATACTCATGGTGTCATAATGTTTTATAGTGTGTCTCCCCAAAGATCAGGTGAAAACAGCCATAGTGGTAGTGGTTGATTACCTAACTAAAATGGGGCATTTTGTAGCCTGCAGGCAGGTCCCAACGGCAGGACAATTAGCACACCTACTCCTTGTGAACATTGTTAGGCTACATGGTCTCCCGAGGGACATTGTGTCCGATAGGGGAGCACAATTCACAGCACGCTTTTGGAAAACATGGTGTTCAGAACTGCAGATCAAGTCCTCTTTGTCAACCAGTTTCCACCCCCAGACCGACGGACAAACGGAGAGGCTGAATCAAACCCTGAAACAATATCTCCGTTGTTACGTGCAGGAAAACACCGATTCATGGGTGAATTGGTTGTGGGTAGCGGAAATAGCCACAACAGCTCCCAACACTCCTCTACCTTACATACACCTTTCTATAGTTCTTATGGGCATCATCCTCGGTTCGATCCTATGTTGTTGCCTAATGTTAGCACTAAGCTGCCTGAAGTCAGGGAGAGATTGTTGCGTGTTCGCAGGGTGCTCCTTGCCACATGTAAGAACCTGATAAAAGCCAAGGCTAGTTACAAAACACAGGCGGACAGACACCGCAGGCCCGGCCCAGTGTACAGGAAAGGGGATTTGGTGTGGTTATCCACCAAGCACATCAAGTTCAAGAGACATAGGGCCAGATGTAGGTAATCTGATTTTACCGATTCTTAAATACCGAATTTTACCGATTCGGTATTCAAAAATCGGAAAATGAGATGTAGGGGAAAAATCGGTATTTTTTACCGAATCGGTAAAAATCGGTATCGGAAAATCGGAAAATACCGAATCGGTATTTACCGAATCGGTATTTACCGAATCGGTATTCCCAATGCATTCCTATGGGCCTTTTGGCCCATAGGAATGCATTGGGAATACCGATTCGGTAAATACCGATTCGGTAAATACCGAATCGGGCTGCAAGCAAAAGTGAAACTTAACACAACAGCCAATCAGGTGCAACCACCCTCCCCCTTCCTAGCAGGAAGTGGCTACACAGGCAGCTGCAAGCAATTAGAAGGTTCTGGAGAGGCAGTTGGAGGTGAGAGACTGGGATCAGCAGCAGACAGAGTTTGTGCACTTTCAAATTAAAACATGGCAAGCAGCAAGGACACAGAGCAGGCTGAAAGGAAAAGAAAGCTCAAATTCAGCAGCATGGAGCTACAGGTCCTTGTTGAGGAGGTGGTTAAGGTTCACCACAGACTTTTTGGGAAGCAGTCCTTAACAGTTCCAGAATCAGCAAAAAGGAAGATTTGGCTGGAAATCCTGGAGAAAGTTAATGCAGTGGGAGTGACCACCAGAGTCACTGAAGATTTAAAAAAAGAGGTTCTATGACCTAAGGAGCCTCACAAAAAAGAAATTGGCTGACCACCACAAACAGGCCTCCCAAACAGGTGGTGGAAAGAACACTGCACCCCCCCTCACCGACCTGGAGGAGATGGTAGCCACAACCCTGGAGCATGAAAGTGTCCATGGACTGGGAGAAGTTGACAGTTCGGCGAAAGCTGCAGCAAAAAAAGGTAAGATGCATGCACAGCAATCCCCCCTCACACCCTCATCCATCCCTCACCCCTTGCAGCTAAGTGACCCCAGTCCCAGGGTGTCTGTGCAAAACTAGCATTGCATCATGGTACACGTAGTCAGTTAATGAAAGAGCATGTCACACAGCAGTGTAACCACCAAGTTATTCAACAGAATGCATACATAATGAAGGGCAGGCAGCATGTACTAAGTGCAATTACATATGTTTATTTGTAATGGCAGTGAGAGCTGATATGTGCTCATATGTCCACAGGTCACACATCCAGAAGGCAGTCAGAGGAGGCAGAAGGCACGGCACCTGAGAGGGATGACAGTCATGAGCCAGGTCCCAGTGCTTCACAGGACACAGGTGTTCCGAGTGGGCAGGCACCTTCCCAAGAACCTGACGTCAGTGAGGACATGCCGGCCTCCCCAATACCAACACAGTCCCCACTATTCCTATCATCACCTGAAATGCCAGCATCCCTGGAGGCAGAAACACCTGCTGCACACCCTAGCAGGAGGCATGTTGTTTCCCCACTGCTGGAAATGGAGACAGCTGCTGGTGAAATGGTGGGTGAAGACTCACACAACTTGGCTGGTGCTGCCATCTCTGTCAAACTACAGCCCAGCACAGAGCCTGTACCAGGTACCACTAGAAGGCTCACAGTACAAGGAAGGAGTGTGGGTGCACGTGGGAAGGGGTCCAGTGTCTTCCAGGGCCTGGAGGGATCCATGGTCAGGATTCAGAGGATGCAGGGCAAGGGCATCATGGCCTGTCAAAGACAAATGAGAAACCTGAACATCAACATGCAGGAAATTGGCAAGGGCATAAAAGAGCTGATGGAAGTGAACAGGAGCATGGCAACAGGCATACAGCAACTGTGCACAAAACTTGACTCTGAAATTACTTCAAGGCGCAGGGACAAGCAGCGTGCAGAGAGAACTGAGAAATCCATACACCGCCTGGCAACAGCCACATCCCTGCTATGCAGACGTAGCATGAATAGTCAGGAAGTCCTGACTAATAACAGCAATCAGCTCACTAGGGGCATAGCCGGAATGACCGGTGCGCTGGAGGCACTACTCAATGCCCAGAGTGCACACACTGCTGCCATTGATGTGCTGGACACTGAAGGTAGCACCAGTAGGAGCAGCACGCCAAGCGCCCATGTCGTAGAGACAAGGAGGAGCAGCAGGCGACAGGGTGAGGCTACAGGCCAAACGCCCAGTGAACAGGTTGAGCCACAAACACCTGCTAGTGCAAAGCGTGGTCGTAAATGAACAGTTGATAATAAGGCCTACTGCCATTGGACATTCTAATCATGGTTCAAAAAGTTTAAGTTGCACATTTGTGCCATTTAAACCTGCCTAGTGACAATATACAACTATGGTGGGTGGATTCAAAACCTGTGTGTGTGTGTTTGCTCACTGTGAGCATTGCAGTGGAATGCTTACTGTTGCACTTTTGTTCTTTGACATACCTGGAAATATACAAAATTAAACAACAGCTTGTGCTTTCAATATAGGTTTCAGTGTCATCACTCACTCAGAAATAGTTGCGTGTTATTTCCTCACGTCTGTATCTGCCATCACTTGGTGTTGACACTCCAGCAGGTTGTGTTTCAGGCACTGCACTTTCGTCGTCATGATCCTCATAGTCTGACAACTCCACCTCAGTACCCCTCTTTACAGCGAGATTGTGCAACATAGCACAGGCAGCTATGATCTTAAAGCAGGTGATGGGGGTATACTGCCTTGCACCTCCACTCTTGTGCAAGCATCTGAACCTGCTTTTCCAGATGCCAAATGTTCTCTCAACAACATTGCGTGTGCTCTTGTGTGCCCGGTTATATCTCCTTTGGCTGGGTGTTGAGTGGTTGAGGTGGGGGGTGAGTATGAAGGAGCGGAGGGCATATGCACTGTCTCCTAAAAAGAAAATGTGTATGAATTATTCACATGCATACTTGTACTGCTTACTGCAATGGGTCTTATAGGGGTCGCACAACTGTGTCTTACCTAGGAGGTATCCTTCACCAAATTCACCTGCAGTCAGCCGTGCATAGATGCCACTGTTCTGAAAGATATAGGAGTCATGGGTACTCCCAGGGAATTTTGCCACAAGGTCAGTAATGGCGAACTTTGCATTGCAGATCACCTGCACATTGATGGTGTGGGTGGACTTCCTATTCCTGTAGATGTATTCTGTGGCAGCTGGGGGACAAATAGGAATGTGCGTGCCATCAATGCAGCCAATGATATTGGGGAAACGTGCCATCTGGTAGAAGTCTGATTTTGTTTGGACCAGTTCAGCATGGGTTGCAGGAAATTATATGTAGTGCTCCATCCTGTGTAACATGGCGTCAAGGAATTTGTGGAAAAACCTTGACAGGCTGCTCTGGGTCACCCCACCTACCGCAGCAACCACACTCTAATAGCTCCCAGAGGCAAGCAGGTGTAGGCTGCACAACACCTGCACATGGGGAGGAATAGCGTGTGCCCTTGGGGTAGTGTGCTCCAACAGTGGGTGGAGGTCCCTGATGAGGTCAGTGATGGTGTCTGGGGCCAACCTGTACCTCTGGAGTATCTCTGCCTCTGTGAGCATGAACAGGGTTATCCTCTGTCTGTAGACCTGCTCCTCTCTCTGCCATTCCCTCTCCCCTTCCTCCTGTAGCCTTAGCCGTCTTGCAATGACATAAAATGCCGCCATTGTGCAAGCAGAATTGCATTTTGGGTCCATTTTTATAGGTTGCACCTGTTTACCACCTGATTCCAATCCATCGTAAATACCGACTCCTAAATACCGAATTTCAAGCAAATTCGGTATTTCAGAGCTTCCCTACATCTCAATATCCATTTTTACCACTTCTTATTTACCGATTCGGTAATTTACCGATTCGGTAAATTTACCGATTCAGTAAATATTACCGATTCGGTAAAATGACCGATTCGCAAACCTTTGCAATTCGGTAAATTTACCGATTCTGTAATAATTCCGAATCGGTATTTTACTGATTCGGTAACTTTACTGAATCGGTAAATTTACCGATTCGGATGATTTTCGATCTCCTACATGCCGAAAGCTAAATACCGGTCGGTAACGGCCGAAAATACCGATTTTCGGCCGTTACCGACCGGTAAAGGCCTTCCTACATCTGGCCCATAGTGTATTCAATACCCGGTTCATAGGACCGTACAGAGTGGTAGGACACGTCAACCCTGTTGCTGTAAGGTTGCGATTACCAGCGCACTTTCGGATACACCCTGTATTCCATGAGTCGCTCTTGAAGCCCTCTCTCTGTCCTGTGCGCCGAGCTCCCCTGCCTATCTGGGTACAGCAGGAAAGGGAGTTCGAAGTGCAGAAAATTCTCGATTCCAAGTGGGTAAGGGGACGCTTACGCTACCTAATTTCTTGGAAGGGCTATGGTCCGGAGGAGAATTCCTGGGAGCCGGCTGGGTCGGTGCATGCACCCAGGTTGGTCAACAGGTTCCACCGCTTGTGCCCAGACCGTCCCACGACCGGTGCCCGCCCTTTGTGAGGGGGGATGTACTGTCAAGATCCGCCTGACAGGGAGAGCAACAACCCGAATACCGCGCTCCTAACGCATCGGAAAGACTGTGGACTACGTTTCCCGTCATGCTGAGGGGCAGTCACGTAATGAACGCACGGTGCGTGCGCATCGCGTAATCAAAAGGAGCCCCGGGAGACTTGGCTTTGCCGATAATTCCATTAGCAGCCTGGAAGACGGTTTGTGTTCGAGGAGTAGCGGTAAGAAAGCGGATCTTACCCGCGATTGTCCTGTTTAATGCTGCACACCGTGTTGAATTCAGTGTGAGCCACGCTGTTGGCGTGGAGTCTTGTTGCCATTTCGGTTTCCTCTCGGTTGAGGGGGAAGTAAAGGCGAATCTCTTTTGCTTGCTGCACGCTGTGTTGAAACAAAGCAAGCCACGCTGTGAACGTGGCGACCTGTTGGATTATTGATTTCCTCTCGGCTGAGGGGGAAACAAACATTCAGAGTGCGAGTAACTTTGAAACATTTCCAGAGAACCGAGGCTCTGACCCCGGTGGACCAGTCTGAATAATTGTTACTTGGTGCTTCTTAGTTCAGGGCGTGTTATTTGAACACCCATAATCAAAGACACGCCTTATTGTGAAACGGAGCACAGAACCCTTTTCCGTTTCTGTTGTTATATTATATGCTTTTCCTTCCACAACATTTGTTTATCGTTTCCCCAACTTAGGAGACACAAGAGGGGTACTATTTCAGAGAGATTAATCTCACCCATTGAGGAATGTTTATTACTTGTTTTAGGTATGTGTGTCAATCCTCCATGTACATAGCGTAGCCCTCATAGGTTAGGGTTTTCATGAGATGTGTCTCTATTTGTCGTTTTACAGCTGGGTAGAGTGCCTGATACCTCCTCACTTCGTGTCTTCCAAAGAAACAGTCACTTGTATTTTCCTTTACTGGTACGAGTGTGGCTTACTATGCAGTTCTCCTTTGAGTTAAAGGGACTCAGAAAAGTGGGTGGGTTAGAATCGCACGCTCGGGAGGGTTTTTTCTAAACGAGTTGTTCTTTGTCATTTCAGGTCTCCCTCCCTGCTGTCCCCTTCCTTTCCCTCCCCGGTTGGACATCCTTAGCAGTCTGTGTTATCAGATTCAGACTCTGAGGCCGTTCATAGGGGAGGTTATAGGCCTAGCAACACAGCCCCGAAGAGGCCAGAAAGCAGAGCCTGACACAGTGTGATCCCACATTTGTTTCCTGTTTAAAAGGCTCCCTTGAGCCAATTAGCTGATGAGCTCGTGGAGAGGCACCTGTGTGCCTGGAGAGGTACTGTGACCCGAGAATACTTTGGCAGCCTGCTCAGCAACCCCATACATTCGTATTGCCTAATCTCTACTGATGACGGATAACAATCCAGAAACACTTGTCTAGAGATGGCCAGCACTAATCTGCACCTACCTGGTGAAACACTCAAGAGACTTTGCAAGTACACACACTTGGCGAACTGCATTTACCATGATGCCTAGGGACGAACCTGCTGGGAGGTGAAGCAGTGTGATCCCACATTTGTTTCTAGAAAAAATGAGCTCTGCTCCTCAAAAATTAGTGATGTTGGGTCCCACCCACAGTTCAGTGGGTCATTTAACTCCTCCAAATTTGTATTCTTCTACTCTCCTGAGGTATCTTTTCTCATAATATTTATCTCCATTTCAATATCTGACCCAGAAACTGATTAGCAGTTTTGTTCCACCTCTGCACTATCTCATGAGTCTTCACATAAGACAACCTTGTGTTTCTTTGACTTTTTAATTCTTGTTATACTGCTCTTCTCTGGACCTTTTCATTGCTTTCAGCACTTCCTTTGTCTGTACAATTCAGAATCTGTGACATGGCAAATCTGTTCTCATGAGTTTTTTGCTAGAAACCTGTCTACCAGAAAGCACCTTATTAACTTCCAGCTGCCCTACAGACCAATATATTTCTTCCTTTCATATATTCCCCTTTGACTGACCCATTATCTGTCCTTTCATTACAAAGCATCCAAACGTGTTACCAAACCTATTGCTTATTTACGAAGTAATTTTATCCCCAGCCTTATTCACTAAATTGTCTATTTCCTGTCAATTACGCTTGCTCCATCGCTGTCAATCATCATCAATCCTTTCTTCACACCTCACCAACACTATTGCTTTAAATGACAGATTTTCAGTCTCTCCTGACTACAACCGTAAATGGCATCCCTCAAATACGCAGCTCATAATGCGACTGTTAAAAAGCGTTCTTAAGATTTATAATGAGTTTATTCTTTTTTTTTTATTTCAAGGAATTTTATTAGAAGGTTATATTATATACAGTACAGTACCGATACATTGAGGGCAATACAGGTAAGTTTCTGACGCCGTTGGGGTTACATTGGGCACGACTGCAACATGTCCGGTCGGATGAGCAGCTGATCTGTGGGCGGTAGCTTGGCGTGTCCTGTTTCGGGTTGACGATGTATTACCCTCGAGCAGAGAATGGTGAAGTCAGAAGAAGAAAGACGGAGAGAGGAAGGAGGGAGAGAGGAGAAGAGAGGATGGAGACTAAGCATGTGGGGCGGTCGTTATCCGCCGAGCCTCCAGAACCTGCGGTCACTACTGGCGGGCTGTCTAGGGGGGTTTGTGAGACCCCAGGTGCTTGTCTAGGGATGCCCACATCTCGCCTCTTGCTGTATGGTTGGGTGAGCACTTTGCTGTGATGTTATCCGCCCCCCTGAGGAAGGTGACCCAGTTAACCCAGCTTTCGAAGGACGCCTTGCCTGTGTCCTTCCAGTTCGATAGGATTGTTTTGACTGCTGCGGTAAGCAGGAGGTCAATCAGGTCACCATCCTCTTTGGACTCGAGTTCAGGGGCCATGAATGCGGTGGCTAACCCTACGAAATCTGGCTGTATGTTGTGTCCCACTATCTTGTAGATGAGGTCCCTTACTTTGCTCCAGAATGACTTGACCTTGGGGCAGTAAAAGATTAGGTGCGCAAGATCGCCTTTTTCTTTGTGGCAGTTCCAGCATGCGTCACTCTCCTGGATTACGACCGCTGCTAGGCGGGTCGGGGTCCAGTATGCTTTGTAGAGTAGCCAGTATTTTGCTTGGGCTAGTTGTGGGGAGACTTTATTCTTGGAAGCTGAGGCTCACAGGCGGTGCTTTTCTTTCTCGCTGAAGCGTCTGTTATGTAGTGTTTCCCAGAACCCTACAGTTTTGGCATTTAATTTCGATATTTCTGGTCTCAGAAGTTTGTATAAGTGGGAAGTCTGGTGGCCAACCTTGTTCAAGTTCCCCATGTATTGCATAATGGAAGGGATCCCCTGCCTAGGTTTGCTCTCGTGAGGGCCGCCTTGATTTTGAGGAACCCGTAGAATTCAATGTCTGGTAGGTTGTGTAATTGTTTTAAGGTGTCGAATGTTAGTGGTGTGTCGCTCTTTTCTAGGGGCATAGGGGTAGAGATCCCCCTCTCATACCAGGCCTTGTTGTCTAATGCCTTCTCTCTGTATTTTATCTTAGAGTTGAACCAAATGGATTCCCATGTGTTTTTGATGCTTTGTCCCATCTTTTTGTCGACCTTGAGGAGGGCGGTCCTAGTATTTTTGAGAATGACGTTGCTGGCCTCTGGGTGTTTGTTTGCCGCGAGCATGGCTATGGGGTCTAGTCCCTCTAAGGAAGCCCTCTCTAGTGATAGCCATACTGGCGTGAAATCCTGGTCTGGTGTGAGCCAGTAACCCCCCTGTTTGGCCAGGCATGCTGTTTGGAATGTTTTAAAGTTTGTGATGTTTAGCCCCCCTACGTTTTTGTGCAGCCTTAGTTTCTGTAGGCTTATCCTGGGCCTCTTATCTCTCCAGATTAATTTGTTATCTAGCTGTTTGTGGAAGTCTTCTGTCACTAATAGTGGAAGCATTGCGAGCATGTAGTTAACCATGGGCGTTACCATCATTTTGATTGTTTCCACCCTACCCCACCAGCTGATGAACTTCGGTGACCAGGAGTTCAGTTTCTCCTTCATTTTCTTTAGTATAACTCCTTCATTATGGTCTAGCGTAGACTTGAGGTCCCTACCAAAGTAGAGGCCGAGGTATTTCAGGAATTTTGTTTGCCATGTCAGCCCGGAGTTACCTAGGACTGCACTGGATGTGTGGACATTCATGGGTTTGCATTCCGACTTGTCCCTGTTTAGCTTGTTTAGCTGTTTAGCCGAGACCAGCGCATATTCCTCGATGGTGCTCATTAGTGCCGCTATCGAAGTGCCCGGGTTCTCGGTTATTATTAGTATATCATCCGCTTACGCTGCTAGTTTCACCGGTTGTACGACGTTACGACACGTTCCATTACAACGCGTGCTTTCACAACGCGTCCCTTACAACGCAAGTCGTTACCACGACTTGTGTTGGGGGCGTGGATTGAGAATAGTATAATTTACTATTCTAGCACCAGTCCCCGTGGACACTAGGGAAGGTGTTGGAATAGTAAATATACTATTCTTAATCCTCTAACGCCCTCCAGCGCAAGTCGTGGTTACGACTTGCGTTGTAACGGACGCGTTGTGAAAGCCTTGCGGAGTAAAATCCGCGTTGTAAAGGATGTTCCCCAGTTTCACCGTGTTGTCTTTTATTTGGATACCTTTTATCCCCGGATTGTTCCTGATCATGGCGAGCAGCGGCTCTAGTGCAAGTAGAAACAGGGCTGGGGACAGTGGGCAGCCTTGTCTTGTTCCTCTCCCTAGGGTTGTTAGCAGTTCGGATGTGCCACCGTTCACCACCACACGTGCTCTCGGTTCTTTGTAGAGTGCCATTACCATCCTTCTATAGTTCTCCTCCAGGCCCAACCTCTGCATGCATAGGTCCAGGAAGGGCCAAGAGACCATGTCGAAGGCCTTTTCTGCGTCAAGTGCGATCATGACTGTCGGGTCTTTGCTGTTGGAGGTGTGGTTGATTAAGTGGCATAGTAGTCTCGTATTGTCCTGGGTCATCCTGTTTGTTAGGAAACCCACTTGTGATTTATGTATTAGGTTAGGGAGCTGCGTGTTGAGCCTTGCCGCCAGGACTTTGGCGTAGATCTTGCTGTCGATGTTAATTAGGGAGATTGGGCGGTAGTTTTGGGGGTACTGCGGGTCTTTACCTTCCTTTGGTATGACTATTATGTTGGCCTCAGCCATTGAGTTTGTCATGCGTCCCTTTGGGACACAGTGCGTGAAAACATCGACCATGGTGGGTTTTAGTAGATGTAGGAAGTGTTTGTAAAACCCTGCCATGTAGCCATCCGGCCCTGGCGCTTTGTTATCCTTGAGTGTTGCTATCACTTTCTCAATTTCTGCTCCTGTTAAGTCTTGTTCGAGTGTCTCTCTCTGGTCCTCTGACATCTTGGGTATTGCAAGTGTATCCAGTAGGCTTGCCCCCCCATCTGCCTTAAGGCCTTTGTCATCACTGTATAGCCCCTCGTAGAAGTCCTTGAAGACCATCAGGATTTCTTTGTTTGCCGTCTGTGACCTGTTCTTACTATCAGTTACTGCGGCGATTGCGTGCTGTCTCTGTTTCCCTTTTAGCGCTTTCCCCGCTTTGTTAGCTGTACATAGATTAATTGCTTTGTATTTATTTAACCATGTACCCACTCTCTCGCTCAGTATTTTGTTAAGTTCGTATTTCTTCTTTGTCAGGTCAGTGAGGGTATTCCCGTCCGCTAGGTTGGCACAGTGGCCCTTTTCTAGGTCCCTGATCTGGTTCTCTAGCTCTGTTATCTTATTGTTCCTTTCTCTGTTCATCCTTGCCTTGATGCTTAGGCATTTCCCTCTTATCGTGGCCTTCATGGCATCCCATAGGAGGCCCTTGTCTATGTCGTCGCTATCATTGAAAGCGAGGTATTCTTTGATGGCCTCCTCAATTTCAGCTATGTTGGTGGGGTGTTTCAGGATGTCGCTGTTTAGTCTCCATCTGCGGATAGGGAGCTCGTTGTGTCTCCCACAAAGTGATAGACTGATGTGTGCGTGGTCTGATATTGTTATCGGAGCAATCTCGGTTTGGTCTATGAGATGCGTGTGCGAGGCAGACATAAGGATGTAATCGATCCTGCTGTACGAGTTGTGTGGGTGTGAGTAGAATGTGTATTCCCTTGCGTCTGGGTGTTGTAGTCTCCAGGGGTCTCTAAGGTGGAGCTTGGTGCAGAGGTTCCTCAGGGTGTTTGTTGTATTCAATGAGTAGATGGATACTTCAAGTTGGATTGATTAAGTTACTTTATTAAGTTAATTAGTTAAGATAGAAAGGAAACCCCATCAGGAGCAGCTGTCCTGCTGCTCAGCCCTCACTCAACTGACATTCATAAGCTACTTACATTCCAAACATTCAACATTCCATATGACATGCATATAAGCTGAGCAGCAGGGAAACTCAAGATACAACAGTGTTCTGCTCCTGGGACCCATGGCTCGCCCTGATTGGGTGTCTGTCTATGGCCTGGTCTAGCACCTGATTCAGGTCCCCGGCCACCAGCAGTAAGTCGTCCTGAGGGAGATTGCCTAGCCTGGATTCCACCCCTTCCCAAAACACTTTGTCCTCTGAGTTGGGCCCATATATATTGGCTATGTGTATCGTCTCATCGCCTCTCTTGAGACTGGTTATCAGTATTCTCCCTTCCTCGTCAGCGTGAGCTTGGCTTTCCTATTTATCAGTGTGATGACCCCTCTTTTTTGTGTATGGCTGGTGAGCAGAAGGAGTTTCCTATCCAGTTTGCCCTCAGACGCTGCGCGTCCTCTGCTGACAGTTTCGTCTCTTGGAGTACGCACACATCGCTGTTAAGTTTAGCTAGGTAATCCAATATCTTTCTCCGTTTGACCGGGTGGTTGAGCCCTTTGACGTTGAAGGATACCACCTTTATATCCGAGAGTAGCTGGCTGTGTGTTGGGAGTGTCATCTCATTTTATAAACTTTGCCCGACAGTGTGGTGTACTCAGTAGATTGCCAATGTCCTGCGTCAACCCGTGGCACCTCACATGCTGTTTCCCCACATGCCATCTGGCCTTGAAGCTCTGGCTGGAGCGAAGCTTGTTTAACCCTGTCCCCGGGTAGTAGAAACATGTGAAGTGGGAAGTAGAAAGAAGAAAGACACAGAGATAGAGAAACACAATCGACTGTACTTGGAGAGCCCCCCTCCACCCCCCCTGCCCTCCCCCCTCCCCCGTGCTTTGTGCAGTAGGCGTGCGACAGCAAGGACCCCTCCCTCCCCTCCCCCCCGAGTATTTTCGTGAGCTTAGTCCCATAATGTCTTACCGGAGGACTACGACCCACCTTCACGAGACATATATGAACTTGAGGGGGTACTTAAAGGATATGAGAGCTTCCTTTTTTTGGATCTTTAATTTGTTCATAGGGCCCATGGCTCGCCTGGAGAGTCCCTGAGGTAGTTCTGTTTCTGGCCTTGCATCTCCCTATCTGTGCTGGTCCTGAGAGGTACAAGCCGTTGAGGTAGGTCGGTTGGTTGTGCAATGTAGCGTTCTCGTGGGTGGCAGTTGGACTATTGTGCTTCCGTTATAGAGTTTACACAGCGGAGCTGGCTTCCGCATTGTCTGGCGGGGCTCTTCTATTCCCCGTGCCCAGGCTTTGGGCCTCCATGTCCTCTGGGGCTGGGCCCTGTAGGTACCTTCTTAGCTCATTAGGGTCATCAAAGACCGCTGTCCCCCATTTGTCGGTGATCCTCATTCTTGCTGGGCCCGCAAAGCTGAAGGTGATGTTGTCTCTCCGGAGTCTATCTCTTAGGGCCAGGAATCCCTTTCTGGTTTCTACTGTTTGCCTTGAGAAGTCCTGCGTGATTATTATCTTGTTGCCGTTCCATCTCAGGTTCTGGTTTTTTCTAGCCACTGAGAAGATTGCTTCTGTTTGGTTTGCTCTTAGGGGTTTGCATATGATCTGGCGTGGCCCGCGACCCTGTTGTGGTTTGATCGCAGGCACTCTGTACGCTTTGTCCACCTCGAATTGTCTATCAAACTTGATCCCTGTTAGTTGTGGCAATAGTTACACTATTAGGGCTGTGCAAGACCCGGGTTTGTCTTCTTCACCTTCTAGGACGCCCAGCAGTCTTAAGTTCCCCCTTCTATTACGGTCGTCCTGTTCTGCCAGCAGCTTCTGGAGGCTGGTGGAGGTCTTGGCAACATAGCCCAGGTCTTTGTTCGCTTGGGCGTTGGCGTCTTCTAAGTCGCTGATCCTTTTCTCTGTTGCATCCGGCCTGGTGTTCGTCTTGCTTTGGTCCGCTCTTATGGCTGCCAGTTCTAATTGCATGTTGTATATAGTCTTTTTGATTGCCTTGGCCAGCTCGTTCCCTTCATTTATCTTTTTTAGAATCGTTTCTAGTGTTGTTTCGTTCTTGGGGTCATTTTTTAGCTTTGACGGGGAGTCCGGCGGGTCTTTTCTGACTTTCTTTACGTCATTTGTGAGGTTTCCGTCGTGGCCTGCCATCGCTTCGAACCCTCTTCTGGCCGGGTAGGTATGGAGTCTACCGTCCTTTTGCTGCCTTGTTGTGTCCCCTCTGGTGCCCGGGGGACTCTTATTTGCGCTTGTGCTTTCCAACCGGAATCTGCTAGGCTCGCGAATAGCCCTTGTCCTGGTCTTTGCACCCGCCAGCTCCCTCTCCTTAGGATGTGCCCCTCGTGCTTGTTTTGGCCAGAGTCCCTTTGCTGCTCGGCCCTCCGCCCCCTTGAGCCGCGCGGGAATGAGGATTCCGTTTAGCTGCCGTTCGCCCTACAGTCTTCTTTTTGTGACCCTTAGTTGGGATTGGGAGTTGCGGGCCCCTCGCTGTTGGTGGCGCGGGGTGATGTGGGTCCAGGAGCGATCTTGTTGCGCCAATGTGCCCTCTGATCTGCTCTACTTATTCTGTGCTTATGTCAGGTGGTCTCCGCTGTTTCTAGGCGGCTCCCCGGTCAAGATGGATGTCCCCTGTGAATCACCTTTGGTTTCAATTAGTTTTGTTTCGATTTGGTTGCTAGTTAGCCCCCGTATGATCTTAGGCTCCCACCTCCTACCTCCCCGGCTCCTGCTATGCCAGGGTAGGCTGCGGCGGATGGCGCTGGGTGACTGGGAACCCCGGGCGCTTCTCTCCTTTTCGCTTCGGGGGACGTCCCCTGTGTTGTGCCTACTGTCCCGTGTCTTACTTCCTGGCTGCTCACCCCTGTTTATTCCGACCCACTGTGAGAGGGCAGGCTGCGGCAGATGGTGCGGGAGTGTTGTGGCGCTCCGGTGCTCTTCTCTGAGTTTTGGGGCATGCCGCTGTCGCAGGGCGTTCCCCTGTCAAGATGGCTACCCCCGGTTTTGTGCCTTCCGTTTCGTTCTTCCCGTTTTGCTGCTTTTTGCTGCCTGCTCACGTTGCCCATGGTCTCTCTTCCCTCCTGCTGCCAGAGGCCGGCTGTGGCGGGTGGGGTGTTGCTGGGCTCCGGTGCGCTTTTCTTCGTTTTGGGGACTCACCGCTGTAACCGGGCTTCCCCTGGCCAAGATGGCTGCTCCCTGTATCAGTTTAGTTTCTCTTTGTTGTGGAAGGCGCTCAGCAGAGCCTATCTGTGATCCTTCCTGTTACCCCCTACTCCCGCTTGCACCATGGGGAGCGTGGGGAGCGAGTTGGCCTCTTTGTTCAGCTCATTCGTTTAGGGGCTCTGCTGCCTTGTACCCTCGTCTTTGCTCTGTGTTGCTTTGTGCGAGTGGCTACACCAAGATGGCTGCCCCCTGCGCTTGTGCCTTCGGTTTTGTTTTGGTTGGGTATCTTAATCTCGACCGTTCGTCGCCTCCTCTCTGCGTAACTTTAGCGCTATGGACCAGGCTTGAGCGGGTGGCGGAATACTTGGGGCAGCTCCGGTTCGCACACTCTCCTTACCTCTGAACACCGCTTGCCTTGTGTTCTCTCGCTCCGCTAGTGTTGGTAATAGCGCGTCGCCATCTTGTTGTTGCCGTCTTGCTTCTTCCCTCTCTCGCCTTCAGCGTTAAATCTCGAATTCCTCTGCTCAAGTGTTAGTTTCTGTGCTGTCCTCCTGTGCCTTGTTAGTTCGGACACCGCATCTTTCGTTTGTTGTCAGGACTAAGTCCTTCTCGCCATTGTTCTCGCCGTTATTTGCCTCGGGGTGGCGGAGGTAATGGACTCAGGCACCCGTCCACATTGCCGTCCAAGCCACGCCCCCAATGAGTTTATTCTAATCTTACAAACTAGACGTTCCCATGGTACCACCAAAATGCTTCCGCACGTACACAAAGTATCAGAATGTATATCAGGTCCAGGGCACGAGTCGGTGGTACACGCAGTTGGACGGCGTCTACCCACCATTTTCACAGGGTGAACGGCGTCCACCCTGCCAAGAATTTGGGCTCCACTTAATAATGTGCTGAAGTGAATTCCTCCTGGTGTAATTTCCAAACACCGAGACACTTTCAGCAGCGCCTGCACGTTGTCTGCTTCCTATCTGCAACAAGCAACAACGTGCAGGCAGGGAAGGGGCTTTCTTATTTAGGACTCCTCCTGGGTCCATAACGAAGGCCGAATTTGAGGGGTTGTCTGGTTTCCTTTTGTTCAGTCTCCTGACTGGGAGCCAGCGGTCAGGAGCCTTACACCTGATGCAACTGAAGTGGAGGGGAAACAAAGGCACACTCCTTGTTAGCACTTCACACAAACTTAAGAGAGGCAGCTTTTCACTTTGTTCAGTTCCTGTTTATGAGATATGCATGTACTGTAAGAATGTCATATGTGTTGGTCTTTCCCAGTATTTACGCAAAACAAATTGCATTTATATAGAGCTTACTACACCTGAAGAGGCGTTGAAATGATTTAAGTACTACTATTTTTTCTTGTATAGCCCTACTCATCCCTACTCATCCCAATGCAGGGTGAAAGAGCACTTTACATCAACACATGCATATTATATGTACAATAAATGATGTAAGCTTGTAAATCAATGTACAGGATCTGTTACATAAAACTGGGGTATTGCAAGATGTAGAAGTCACATATCATCTTCCATAGCTCACTGTGCTATTATCCACGCAATGCGCTCAAACGTACACATGATATACCTGCTAAACATAAATGTGAGGGATTTAGATCTGGTGTCACTTCTTGTGATGCCACTTCCTGTAAAGTCAGGGCTTGTGATGCCACTTTCTATGATGTCAATTCCTGTGATGCTATGTGTGATGTCATGCGCCGTGATGTGACTTGCATTTTAGTTATCTAGGTTAGTCCCCCCACTTTTTTTTCCAGAACTTGTGCCCTGGTCAGGTCCAATCGATTAGGAAAAAACTCTTCTTTAGACGCATGGACTTACACTTTCTTTATCTATCTATTCCTACTTGCGCGGGATGCTCGTGCCTCACTCGCACTGCTTCTTTCATGCCAGGTGAGTACTCTTAGGCTGTTGGAGCTACCAACAGAACTATTGTCTAATTTGCTCTGCAGGTCGATGTGTGTGAGCAGGAGCAGCAAAAGATGGATCCCAGCTGCTTGCTCACTGGTTTTTAAAGGTTCATAGAATGTTACATTGCTCCACATTCCTTGCCTTGTGCAATTGTGAGCGGAATCAATTATAGAGGTTTGCATAATGTTGGCCTCTGTGGCTTGCCATACAAGACTGTATGTTTGAACAAGTACTTGGACATCTGATTTCATTCTTATTCCTAAACTTACTTAGGTGACATGTTAATAGCGGGGGAGCTTTGATGACAGTGACAATGCTGAAATAATGTACACAAAACATAAAACAGGTAAACAGATATTTGTGAAAATTAGATATTGTCTGACAAACTCTTCCTTTTCAAATGGCCTTCTGTACCTTGACTTCATGCATTCTGGTAGTCTCTTTTGTTTTGTCGAGTTCCTCCTGTACCTGTGTGAAGAGAATTAGAGCAGGCGAATGTTGTGCGGAAAAAAGCTGATATCAGTTATCCGGCAGCCATAGCCAGTGTTTGAAGCGATGCAAAGAGACAACTTCAAGAGTCCGTCTCGCGGAATGCACGCGTGCCGCGGAAACGTGTTATTAGCGCGCGACCTCGAGAAACAGTGACGCTGCGCGCTGTGACCTTGCAAGTCCTGAAAAAGATATGACTGTGTACAAGCTCCGGGAAGGGCTCGGACGGAGACTCCAGGGGGCAGCAAGATGTTGCCGTCACTTTATTTTAAGACCAAGCAAAGAAATCTGTCAAACACTGTCGCAAAAGGCCATCGCTTGGGGTGTTTCCTTGTCACATCCAAACATTGCAGTCGGAAGTCGGTATCCCGCAGGACTCAGAGAGGAATTGAATTATGTAACACAGATTCGCATGAAGCTCCGTTGCTTTTTACTGTAAGTGGCGCACAAAGAGGAAGGAGTGCTTTATGGACTTCAAGGGGAACTAGCATTGACAAAGCCAATAGGTCTGTCGTTGGCCACCAGCCTTTAGACTTTGGTAATTCTTTTTTTGTTCTGTCATGGTTTGTACAAAACCTTATTTTTGGGAAAGCCAGCGGGCCATCATCAATCTAAAAAGATCATTGGTTAAAGGCAAAACTATTTCTTTGGTATAAAAATAGCACATATTACCATAGAAGTTTCTGGCGCAAGAGGGGACTACGTTATGTATGGATGTGCTCCTTGTGAAAGGGCAACATTCTGTAGCACAAAGTGAAGTCAGCCAGTGGCCCAAGAATGCTAACCAAATGCCCCATTATGCATGCTGCAGTGGCTGGAATTAAAGTACTGTCAATGATACAAAAACAGTCTTACGGGTGAAGTCTGACTGAGAAACCCTATTAAGACCTATGATATACACATAATTAAGGTAAAATCCAAAGACCTTGGCTAACACCAGACCTAAGAAAGCCAATTTGCCTGATATTGGCTACAAGCCTCTTGCCTTTGCTATTGTTTAACTGTAATATTTTGATTAAACTTTCTTACAAATAGAGAGGCTTGCAAAGACAGCTAGATAGAGAGACTTGCAAAGACAGCTAGAGAGGCTTGCAAAGACAGAGAGCGAGGGGTATATAGATAGATAGTGTTGAAAAGATAGATAGTGTTACAAGAGTGATGTTGCAAAGAGAGATAGACTGTGTGCCAAAGAGAGTTAGCACTGCTAATAGATAGATAGACAGATAGATAGATAGATAGATAGATAGATAGATAGATAGATAGATAGATAGATAGATAGATAGACGTAAGACAGCTATGTGCTGCCTTGTGTTACTTTGTAAACCATATTAAGCCATGCAAAGTGACTTTGCATAGCTTAGTAAATCCAGAAATGCATTTTGCATTAGAGGTCCATTAAAAAAGTGATGCAGCCCTGATGCAAGATGTTAGTAAATTTGGGCCTTAATATTTAAGTTACAGCAGTCATTAAGGGCTTGATTATGAGTTTGGCGGTGTGGGAGTGGGACGGCACACGACCGCCCTACTCCCAGAGCGCCAAACTCCTCCACCGACTGCCTGCCAGATTACAAGTTTTAATCTGGGCGGGCAGTCCTGCAGTGGTTCGCCCACGGCGCTGTCTTTGCAAGGCTCATAGGAGAGCCTTAGAAAGGCTGCGCCGTGGGACCACCCCACTGGGTTCCAGCACAGCATGGCCTGTAAAGTCCATGCTGTGCTGGTACAAGGGGTGAATGCGCACATAGTTGCACAACATCTGCCCCCCTGCAGGCACCTCCTGCCCTGAGGCAACAGGAGCACTGCTGCCCCCCCTTTGTTTCCTCACTGCTACAGTTTTGATGGGGACCTCGCTGTTATGGAAAGTATGGTGGTGAGGAAACTCCAAATAAGCTTGGTAGTGCCACAGCGGCACCGCCAACCATATTGGAGCCTCTGACCACGGAACCACCACCAGGGATGGCGGATTCCTGATGCTTGCAGGCATCTTGTGGAGGTGGGACAGCCACACTCAAAATGAAGTGGTTGGACCGGAAGTGCGGTGGTTCCCGCCACTACACTGCTAGTACAGAGGTTCTATGGACCGCCGTACGCATAATCTGGCCCTAAATCTCGACCAGGAGGAATCTATTTGTAGCGAAAAGATGGTCCCTTAAATGCCTTCATGTTAGTCAGGTAACAACTACCAATTGCTGCACACCATTGTCGCCTGGTACCAAGGAACTAGTGCAGTTCCACTGTTGGCAAACTCTGCAAAACATGAAAAAATCAGCTTGCATTATTTGGCTAAATTTGCAAATTTAAGAAAATTAGTTATATCACTAAATATGAAATTTTCCTTTATTAATAAGAAAAACATATTTGTCTTCACCATCACCATACCATTTTCTGAAAATGCAAAAACCTTGCGTTAATATACTAGACCTTGGGTTCTAGTAATTTCACAAATGTTGTCCACACATTCCTTTGAATCTTCTTCATTGAATGCTCTCTTGAATTTCCTAATGCTGACAGATACTGTCTGATATTACAATGCAGGAAACAACCTTTACTATTAAGGGGCCAATTACGATCTCGGTCTGAAAGCCTCCAACCTTATGTCAGAGGCTTTCTGACAGAGATCATCAGTTTCACTTCCAACCGCCTAATTACAATTTAGGCGGCAGGGCCGGACTGGCTACTGGGCGTTTTGGAATGCTGCTGAGCTGAGGGCTGATTTCGTTGATGGGGACCTGCATGTACTGAACAAAATTCATTTTGTTTTAATTATTTCGAAGCGCACGCAGGTCTCCATCAACAAAATCAGCCCCCACCACAGTGCCCCCAGCTCGGCAGCATTGCAAAATGCCCGGTAGTCAGTCCGGCCCTCTTAGGCGGTCGGAAGTGAAACCGGCTGGTCAGTCCGGCTGGCTTCCAATGGGCTCAAGGAACTCGTCGGCCAGTCAGAAACGACATGTAATCCATATGGACATCGTTTTATGCCGTCCGGATTACGATGCTCGCTTTCTGGCAGGCTTTCCATGCCTGGCTTTCTGACATGGATAGCCTGTCGAAAAGTGAGTTCGGGGGGCCCATAGCAGGGTTTCCTTCAAGCAGCGGCCTACGGTTGGTGGCAGAGGGGGCACCTATTGTTCCCCCCTGTTGATCCGTGCACTTTGTGGCAGGCACCTAAGGGTGCCTACCACATGGTGCAGGGATGAACACAACCTCCCATTTCCCTATGGGAGCTTGTGCTACGGCCAATTTATGGCCGCTGTGTTTAACAACAAGGGAGCCCAAATAAGTCAACCATGGACCTTGGGATTAGTACTTTATAAACAACAGTGGTCCATGGGCAAGGTAAATTCAACAAGCAAAAATGAAATATAGACACAATCGTAGCCATATTTGGTTTCCTGACCTGCCCAACTGGGCGGGGGTCTAATGTTTACTATAAATCAGTTGCAAGAAATGTTTCAACGAATATACAACGTGGGGCACAAGCCTGTGTCCCACAATTCACACAATAACATATACACAAGGAAAACAAAAACAAAGGGGCTTTTTAGGCAAAAGCTGGTGGTTAGCAACACTTCCAAACGAATAGTGGCAAAGTGCAGCAAAACAATGAACCATAACACCTTTACAATTCTGATACAAATGCTTGTTCAGTATAAGGTGTTAGAAGGGTGTCAACGGCATTTCAATTCGCTTTCTGAATCATGCGAATCATCATCAGGACATGTATTATGCCTAAAGATAGCCTTAATAGCCTAAGGGGGAGGAGAGAAAATATAAGAGTTACCGGAGGCCCTACATTGAGGCTTCCTGTGGAAAAAAGGGGGAGACATAATTGAAAACATAAACAGGACCAAACAAACGTTTGATATATCATGCGGCAGACCGATGTGCGTCTGTCAAAGTGAAGGGTCAATTCTTTCTAGGATGCAAGCTATAACGGATCTGGTTGGAGTCCAGCGTTAGAGTGGGGACCAAACATGACGATATTCTGGAGTCATATTCTTTTTTCTAAACATTTCGAAAAACGACAGATTCACGCGTTGAAAAAGTAAAAGGCAGTATGCTCATACCAGTTCTCAAGGGGTGACATGTAATCGGAAAGATAGAATCGTGCGGGTGGCTTTTGTGCGCATAACTTATTCGTCACGGTGAGTGCAGAAGTTGCTATAAAGTGTTTACCGCGTGATCGATATACATTGCCGTACTGACTACAACAATTGCCGGTGGATAACTGCGGTGTGAGGCGGGATGTAAGAAGCGCTAGGTGCGGTCGGGGCGTGGAAGGTAGGGTAGGCTTACCAATAGTGGCTGTGGCGGCGATAAGTTTGGTTGCATTCAATGTGATCACGGAATAGGGATTGCCTAGAGGGGAAAGAGTGGCTGAATAAGGATATATCGTGATACTGAAGACAAGGCGTATTATACAACGGTACACGGCTTACCAGAATCGGCAGTAATAAGGGTTCGTTCCATGAACCCCAGTGCGTCCCAAGGTAGTTAGCCTGCAGGGGACAAAGTATATGCAGTGTGAGGTGAAGGGAATACCAGTTGTCAGTGAATTGCCGTTGCGAAAAGTATACGCCGCACTTACCGATGTAAGGGATCGAGGGTCGGTGCAATGTCCGTCATGCCCGATCGCAGAGTGGATGATCACGGAGCGCGCTCTGCAAGTTTAAAAGGACTTCCGCTATTGGGCGTGTGAAGATGGTGAATGGCTCGTGCAATTTGCAGTGACAGTGAGGGTGGACTAGGGATTAGAGAGCCACGGTGCTAATGTGGCGGCCATTTAAAGACGGGTTTTAGGAAGTGCAAAGGATAGAGACATGGATAATGTTTACACACAGTTGTTGGTTACAGTGTATTTCACATATTATTTGAGTGTTCTTAAAGAGAACTCCTTGTACTGGAGAATTCCAAGAGTTTATATTAGAGAGTTCCGATCCTCAAGGAGGTTCAGGCCTGTGGTCAGGCTGTTTGTTCTTAAAATTCATTTTAACTCTTCTTTGTTGAGGATCTTAACAATGTCCCCACCTCGTGCGGGTGTCTTTATTGCAGTGATTATTGTCCATCGGATATCATTCTCTGAATGTCCCATGTGTAAAAAATGTTCCACTAGAGGGGCACTCGTAGTTTTACATCTTATCCGACTTCTGTGTTGTGAGATACGGAGGCAAATCTTTTGAGTAGTCTGGCCCACATACATTTTATCACATGGACACAAAATTGCATAAATCATGTTACAAGAATTACAATGTGTGAATGTTTTCAGTTCACTTTTAATGTAATTAAAAACAAATTCTTTGCAATCAACAGTGAACTCTCAAACCACGCAGTTCCCACACCTAGCATGGCATCGTAGTGGTTGTAATGACCATAGGTCATTTAGTGTCTGATTGGTGCTTTTTGTGGTAGGCAGAGCAGTTCGGACTATTTGGTCCCTGATATTCTTGCTTTTCTTGAATGCAAAGAGTGGCATGTCTAAGTCAAGTGCTCCTGCGTTAAGGATGGGCCCGTTTTTCTTTATGGTTTTGCGGATGGTGTTGGATATAGATGTAAAAGTTGTCACACACACAAGTCGTTCTGTGTTGCTCTTGGCTTTGGGCTCTAAGAGGGTGTCACTTGGGCAATACCATGCGCGGCTTCATTATGTTTCTAACTAAGCGCCTGGGGTAACCTCTGAATATGAGTTTGGTGCAGAGTATCTTGGATTCTGAGAAGTAATCTGTTTTGAGAGTACAGTTTCTTCTTATCGTTAGGAACTGGGAATACGGGAGACTGTCTCTGAGTGCCCGCGGGTGGTTTCTGTGATAATTAACAGAGTGTTACGCTCTGCGGGTGTTATGGTCACTGTCTCTTTAATAGAACACTGCCTGTACTACATCATTGATGGAGTGTTTACATTCCTAAGACTGTGTCAGTTACTGAAACCTGCTGTTGATGGTTGTATTAATAAACCAGCTCTTCCTACTAAATCTGATTCAAGAGCCTTTATCACTGGCGACGAGGGTCAAGGCTTGATTGGGGACAAGCACCTACAACCATCAATTCCCCTACTATTGGAATTTGGATTTGGACTTGGATTTGGACAAACTTCGATTTTGATCACTGAATGCTGGGCACTGAATTGCACATTGAACACTGGATACTGAGTACTAGATTCCACATCGGACACTGGATAATCGATTTGAACTTGGCTTGGACACACTTGGATTTATGTTTTTAATATTACACTCGAGACCCTAAGTTACACATTGGACTCTGGATACTGTGTAACTTTCATTCCTTGGATTGCCCTAAAAATGGAATATATGAAATTGGGCTGACCTTAAACTGCTTTACATTGAGAAGCACTAACCTTCCGCTGTCATCGCGCTATTTTTCGGAAAACAGGTAATATATGGGCTCACCTGTTCAAAGATTGCCGTTGTGTTTTGTTTTTCTTTAAATCCTCTCGAACGGAGCACCACGTGTAGTCCAGGCCGCGTGTGCCATCGCGTGAGCAGAACACCGCGTGTAACCCAAGCCATCGCGTGTGAGGCATTGTTGCGCATTTACTCTTCTCCTAACATTCGCCTTCCTACGCGATGACTAAAGAGGAACTTTGACCTTGACGCACGGCACGCACAGCGTCATCACGTCAAGACGCAAACAGCGGCCATCTTGATTTCTTTTAGGTGTTTGGCAATACAATACATTCACCATGGTAACGCTGATGCGCACGGCAGCGCACTTTGATTAACTTAACGCTGATGCACACAGCAGTCTATCGTCTGATACCATGGTAACGCCGATGCGCACGGCAGCGTATTTTGACTAACAACGCTGATACACACAGCAGTGTATCTTTAGATACCATATTCACGACGTCGATGTGCACGACAGCACATTAATACATTTTTATTTATTTATTTTTCTATTGTGAATTATAAAGGAAAAGAAGAAAGGGCCTTTTATTTAAATTCTTTGGTTTTTCTTTCCACCTCAGTTGATTGTTTTCACTTCTGACAACATGACTACTGCTTCCAGTATGTCACAGCCTCCACCATTTCTCTCTGAAGAGGGAGAACCTATTCTCCCTTGGAAAAGGTGACGGAATCTTTTTGATTCCTATTTGGTAGCAATTGGTGGAGAAAAGTTTTCGACTACCAGAAAACAGGCGATTTTATTACATAATTTAGGAGTTGAGGGTAGACACACCTATGATAGCATGGACACTATACCTGTAGGTGGTGCTGACGGTGAACCTTCTGATATTTTTGAGATGTCTATGTCCATGCTAGAGAGTTATTTTGGTCCTAGAATTAATGTTACCTTAGGACGCCACAGATTTTTCACTCGTGTTCAAGGTCCTGTTGAACGTGTTGGTACATTTGTAGCTGTTCTAAAGACTCTTGCTCGCACTTGTGATTTTGGGGATTTAGCTGAATCACTGGTAAGAGATCAGCTTGTGAGATGTACAAACAGTGCAAGAGTCCAAGAGAAGTTATTATCAAAGAACCCTTCTTTAAAAGAGGCTATGGATATTGTAGAAGGCATGGAAAATACCTCTACGTGGGTCAAAGAGATAAGGAAAAACAAAGATGAAACAAGTCACACTATTGTTGAGGCTAAAAAAACAAACCAAGATGTAGTACACAGATTAGAAGAAGATGAATTTTTTGAAGATTCACCTGATTCTATTGCTAAAGTTTCAGTTAACGTAAGAAAACAGCCCCAAAAGAATATGTCATCTCAAAAGACTTCTCAAGAGAATCGTTCCTTATTTAATAAAGAGACTTCATTAACCAAAGAACGTGATGTTCGACAACAACGTTCATTCTCTAATCAAAGGTTGCGTTGTTTCAGATGTGGTAGTTTTTCTCACACTTCTAATTATCCAAACTGTTTTGCAAGAGATAGTATTTGTAACAACTGTGGGGGTAAGGGTCACTATGCTCGTGTTTGTAAATCCAACAAAAAGAAAGAACCTAATGAAAATGTATCTGATGTTGTACGCACTGTAGTTATTTCAAATGTAAAAGATATTGGAGAGGATGTAGATTCTGAAAAAATTATTATGCCTTTTTGTGATATAGGAATTGACAAATATATGTTCAAGCTTATGGCAGATTCAGGATCTCCATATACCTTGATAGGTAACAAAAATTGGGATGAGGTTGTTGGTCTAGAAAATGTTCAACTATTACCTCCAGATATTGCTCCTTTGAGTTATAATCGATCAAAAATAGACATATTGGGGTATACAGTGGCTAAGATTTCCTTCAGAGGGAAAGAAATCACCGGGAAAGTTTACGTAGCTGTGAGAGGAGACAATCTTCTTGGCTAGAAATATCAACATGATTTTGGTATAATCCTTAATCCCTGTGCTAAAAATCCACATGATCAAGTGGTTTTCATAGAAGATTTGATTTCATCTTTTCTTTCTCAAGGAGTTAACATTGTTTCTGATTCCAATGATATTTTCTCTGAATTTCCTAAAGTGTTCTCAGATACATTGGGTTGTTTAAAAGGATTTGAACACAAGATAGTTCTCAAAAAATCTGCTAAACCGTGTGTGCATAAAGTTCGAAAAGTTCCTTATATGATGGTGGAACCCTTGAGATTGGAGATTGAGAAGCTTGTAAAATTGGGAGTAATTGAAGAAATTGAGTCTTCAGAGTGGTTAAGTCCTATAGTTTTGGCACCCAAGGATGGTGGAAAGGCGGTAAGAATGTGTGTGGATTTACGTGGGTTGAATGAAAGTATTTGGGTTGATCGACAACCTTTACCAAATATATCTGAGTCTATTAGTATTTTGAAAGGAGCAAACATGTTCAGTGTTCTTGATCTCTCTTCTGCATACCACCAAATTGTTTTACATCGAGAATCTAGACACTTAACATCTTTTGTTACACCTCTTGGTGCTTATCGGTTCTTGAGAATGCCCTTTGGGTTAGCCTCGGCTGCTGCTTGCTTTCAAAGGGTGATGAAAATGGTTCTAGGGGATTTACATAATGTTATGTTCTTCCAAGATGACATCTTGATGTATGGAGTGAATGCCAAGGAACATGATGCTGTCTTAAGATCAGTGTTGAAAAGACTATCTGATAAGGGTCTCACAGTCAAGAAAGAGAAATGCAAAATTGGCTTGGACTCAGTTACTTATCTAGGACATGTGATATCTGGGAAAGGGATACAACTGAAGTTAGAATTGGCTGAGAGTATTGTTAAAGCGCCAGCTCCTGGGGATAAAGATCAGGTTAAGTCTTTCTTGGGCATGGCAGAATTTTATTCCAAATTTGTCAAAGGTTTCGCTAGCATTACTGAGCCTATAAGATCTCTTCTAAAAAAGGGTGCACGGTTCACTTGGTCAAGTGATTGTGAAGAGGCATTTTGTTTGATAGAGAATGAAATTGGCAAAATGCCCACTCTGGGTCATTTTGATTCAAAACAGAAAACCATTGTCACTACTGATGCCAGCCTTAAAGGTCTTGGCGCTGTACTTTCTCAAATTGTGAACGGGGAGGAAGTTGTGGTGGCTTTTGCTTCAAGGGCTTTGAAAGGCGCAGAATTGAATTATTCATGCATTGAAAGAGAAGTGTTGGCTGTATTTTGGTCTATATACCATTTTAAGTTCTTTTTATGGGGCATTCCGTTTCTGGTAAGATCGGATCATCGACCTCTTGTTCAAATATTCTCTTGTCACCAAAGTGATCATATGACGCCCAGATTGAAGAGATGGAGTGAAGGTCTACAAGAATTTAACTTTAGGGTACAGTATATTGCTGGTCAGAACAACAGGCCCGCAGACTGTTTATCAAGGTTGCCGATTGAAGGGAATTGTTTTTCTGATAATCTAGAATGCATAAACTGGGTACTAGAATCTTCTTTGTCTAAGGATGAATGGTCAAGATGTGTTGATAATGACGTTGTTTTTCAATCTTTGAGAGATATCATCAGAGTAGGGTGGCCTAGGTATGATCAACTGGATAGTGAAATGAAACCTTATTGGACGGTTAGAAATGACTTGTCATTCTGTCAGGGTAACTTGTTGAGAGGTGACAGACTAGTTCCTCCTAGTGATTTACGTGAGAAAGTTGTCAATATGGCTCATGAAGGACACCTGGGGAGGAATCTCACCAAGGCTCGCATCAGAGAGAGATACTGGTGGCCTAGTATGGATCGAATGGTGGAAGCTGTTGTGAAAGATTGCCATTTGTGTGCTGCCAATGACAAATCACACACCACTAGTCATGCCCCTCTTTCTCCTGTAGAAGGTCCTGTTGCGGTTTGGACAAAAGTAGGACTAGATATAGCAGGTCCCTTTGAACTCATGCCCTCACATGAGAGGTTTGTAGTATTGCTAGTGGATTACACTTTGAAATGGGTGATTTCAAAATGCATGGGTATGGTGAATTCTAGAGCTATTATTGAGTTTCTCAAAGATGTATTTGTGTCAGAAGGGGTGCCTAAGTATGTGCTTACTGACAATGGGGTGCAATTTACCTCCAATGAAATGGACTGTTTTCTTAAGGATCTTGGAATTGTACACCAAAAGACAGCTCTTTATTCACCTCAGGCGAATGGTCTTACTGAGCGTATGAATAGAGTTGTCAAAAGTTGTGCGCAGAGGGCTTTGCAATCTAAAGTTTCTTTCAGTAGTGTGTTGAGGGAGACTTGGTGGGCACATCGCACTGTTCCCAATGCTATCATGCAAAAATCTCCTTTTGAAGCATTGAGGGGGAGGTTAGCTAATTCCAAACTCAATCCAGCTTGGCTTCCGCAAAGGATTTGTGATGATAGTGATGAGGACAAATTGAGGAGAAGAGATGCGTTGGCTGAATACCAATGGAAGTATAAACAACGTTATGATGATAAGATGGCTGTCAAACATAAAAAATGGAATATTGGAGATAGTGTTCTTGTGAAGAAGCCTGGTTATGGACACAAGGGTACTTCCAAATTCACTGGTCCTTTCATCATTACTGCTATAAGGAAAAATGTTGTGACTTTAGACAATGGATGCACTTGGAACATGTCTAGATTAACAAAGTGTACCGAGTCTAATAGTCATTCCGATAGTAGTTCTGTGCCTATTGGTAATTCCAGTCTTACTTGCACTCCTCCTAAACAGAGACATAATGGTGTTCTTAATAGTTCAAGAATGGTTCCTAGGATGAGACAGGTTCCCAGGAAATTTAAAGATTATGTTTGGTATTAATTCTTCTAATACAGTTTCTTGTATATTGTTTATATCCAGGAAATTTAAAGATTTAGTTCTGTTTAAAATATGGTTCTGTATTGAATCATTTAGCAAAGTTTATTGTATATTGTTTATCCTTATGCAATAGTTATTCCGTTTTTATACTATTGTTTTCAAGTTGTTTTGTTCTAGATCTTATTTATCGTTTCTTTTATATTGGTAAAGGGATGTGTTATGGTCACTGTCTCTTTAATAGAACACTGCCTGTACTACATCATTGATGGAGTGTTTACATTCCTAAGACTGTGTCAGTTACTGAAACCTGCTGTTGATGGTTGTATTAATAAACCAGCTCTTCCTACTAAATCTGATTCAAGAGCCTTTATCAGCGGGTTTGCGAAAAAGACATGTTATCAATGCCCCCTCAAAATGTTTGATCCATAGATCTAAAAATGGGATGGATTCTTTGTCATGAGTACTAGTAAAGCTTAGGCCAACGCAGTTGTTGTTGAGCGAATGGCGAAAAGCCTCTAGTGTGTCAGTGTCTCCTTTCCAAATGAGGAATATATCATCGATGTATCTCTTCCATTCTATTATGCATGACCTGAATGGGTTGGAGTGAGCTAGGATGTTATTTTGTTCAAGGTGATCTACAAACAGTATGGCCAGAGTGGGAGCAAAAATATGCCCATGGAGGTACCACGTACCTGCTGGTAAAATTGTCCCTCGAAGACAAAGAAATTCCTTGTTAGGCAAACTTCCAAGAGTTGCATAATAAAGGAGGTTGGCACATTGTGGGGTCGAGGTCTATGGTTCAGGATGGTTTGCATTACCAACAGTGAGTCTTTCTGTGGGATGTTGGTGTACAGAGACTCTACGTCCAAAGTACATAGAGTCTCTGTAACCGGATCATATGGGTAATTCTCAAGGAGATTTATAAAGGCCATGCTGTCTCTAATGAAACAGGTCGGGATGGGCACGAAATCTTTCAGGAAGTAATTCACATTTTGGCCCAAAGGTTCCAATACGGAACCACACCCGAAAACAATGGGTCTACCCGGTGGATTGGGTAGTCTTTTGTGAACCTTTGGGAGGGTGTAAATAACAGGGGTGTGGGGTGATTTGACATTGAGGTGAGTCTGTTCATGCTTACTCAGGAAGCCGGTCTCAAGGCCTTCGTCAGTGATCTGTCTAATGAGTGTCTGAAGTTCCTTGGTGGGGTTTGTTGGAAGTTTGCAATAGTGGTCTGTATTGGAGAGTTGCGAGAGAATTTCTGTTTTGTAGAGGGAGGTTTCTTGTAGGACAATCCCTCCCCCTTTATCAGCTGGTTTGATTACCAGATTTGTATTTTCGCAAAGTTGTGAAATGGCAGCTTTCTCTTGAAGAGATATATTGTAGGGAATGTAAATGTGAGAGTTTGATATGCGTGTAACCTCTTTCAAAATCATTTTTTCAAATGTGATGATCTCACTCGGAACCATGTTGGCAGATGGTTAAAAGGTAGAAGGAGGTTTAAATGGTGTATTCGAAAACTTAGGGACGCTGGGATTCTGTAGAAAAAATGTGTGTAGTCTGATAGTCCTAAAGAACCTGAGTAGTTCAGTTTGGATTTCCAGAAAATCCGGGTATCTAGTCGGTACAAATGATAGTCCTTTGCTAAGGATAGAAATCTCCTGGTTAGAGAGAATGTGGAAGGACAGGTTGAATATAGGAATGGTCATTTGGTCATTGGTCATAGTTGTAGCGGTTGTGTGGTCTACCATTGGTAGAACTTGTGTCGTGTCTGTCTCTCCCCTGGGGGATTGTACCAACGGGGTTGCTGCTTGACCCTGCCTCTTTTCGGTGGTTCGGAATTGCCCCTGCCTAAAAAATGAGGGCCTGGGTTCCTTCCTGAGGTGCTAGAGCCTTCTCCGGCGTCTGAGCTGTCTGATGAGTCAACTGATGTATCTGAAAATCCAACTAGGGTATTGCGCTTGTTAAAGCGTCCCCAGGGTCTGGAGTTCTGTGGGTTAGAGTTGTAGCTTCTATTTGTATAGAAGTCCTTGTTAAGATAAGGGTAGGCACGTTCTTGGCTGAAGGATTTAATATCCTTCTTGACCTTGTTACTTTTTTTGTTTTGTTCTATACGATGGAATTCCTCCACTGTCAATTTATGGCCGCAGCACATGCTTCCATAGGGAAATGTGATTATGCAACTGTATATGTGCAGTCGCATTGTAAGGCGGTCGGTCCTGTAGCTGCGATGCGACATCGTAATTAGCCCCATAGTCTTTACCACGCAATGCCTTTACCACTCAGCCGTTACCCAGCAGATAGGTGCTATGCAGTTAAGAATTTGTCTTTACCATGCATGCCTTTTCCACACAGATAAGTATTTTTTTGCATAAATATTATGATATTCAAACAGGGGTATGTGGACAACACTGGATGAATACTTGAGTCACTTCGAGCCCCCGTGAACAGAACCAAAGAAGGGCGGTAGACCACAATTTACTCTCCTGCAGGCCAAGGTAGAATCACAAACATGAGCTCTCCTTGTGCACTTTCCTCTTCTTTCTTTTCTCTTACTCTTTTTCTCCCCTCCCACTTACTATC
Source organism: Lissotriton helveticus (assembly GCF_964261635.1). Classification (NCBI taxonomy): domain Eukaryota; kingdom Metazoa; phylum Chordata; class Amphibia; order Caudata; family Salamandridae; genus Lissotriton; species Lissotriton helveticus. The sequence goes on from NC_136059.1 coordinate 1,910,203,149, forward strand.
ATTCCTATAGTAGGAGAGTGGAAAGGGGCACATCCGTTCATGTAGACAACTTATCTGTATAGTGTCATGTACAGCCAGGTTGTGATGTAACCCCGGGATGTGAAAGCGATGCCAATTGTATGTGTAAAATGTCTTAATAAAATACTTTGAAATCGAAAAAAAAAGAAGAAAAAAAGGGTTTAGGTGCGGGTAGTGGTGAAGAGAGCTAAGGGTAATTTCAGGGTTTAGGGGTGGGCAATTATAAAGGGAGGTGGGGTAAGTTTGTTGGGGTGGGCAGTGGTTAAGGGAAGTAAGGATAATTTTAGAGTTTAGTGGTATGTAGTGGTAAAAGGAGTTATGGGTAATCTTGGGGTGTACAGATGGGCGATGGTAAAGGGAGGTAACAGTAACTTTAGGGCTTGGGGTGGGCAGAGGTAAAGGGAGGTTGGGGTAATTTTAGGATTTAGGGTGGGCAGTAGTAAGGGAAGGTAAGTAACATTTTATGGTTTTGGGGTGGGCAGTGGTACAGGGAGTAATGGGTAATTTTAAGGCTATGGAGTGGTTAGTAGTATAGGTATGCAAGGGTCACTTTCAGGTTTCGAGGTGGGTAGTGGTAAAGGGAGGCAAGGGTCATTTTAGTGTCTAGGAATTGGTAGAGGTAAAGGGACAGTGGAGTAATTTAAGGGTTTTGAGACAAGTAGTGTTAAAGACAGCTGCATGGTAAAGGCTGCAAGGAAACGGTGTGTGTGGTAATTGCATGCATTGTAGATTCATACATTTTTCCCATGCACCAACATCATTGGCAAAGGTCAAACTTCAAGTGCGAGTGCCCATGATCAGCCTGACGTGACTCACCCTCTTATGACAAGGTCGACGACTGCATGTCAGAGATGGTTATAATATACGCAGGATGATCCAACTTGCAAAGGATGGTCTCTAGGTGCCAGGAAGGGCCACCATATTCATGGGAGGAACACTCCATGACTGTAGGTGGACACCCGATGCCTGGAAAGGGACCTCGCCAAGACTGCCGACCAGATGCCGCTCAAGACTACCTTAGGAAAAGCACTAGCTTAGTAGGTACCTAGCCATTTTAAATCTCATCACTCGCAAACACATGCATTCACACGCTTAAGCTTGCCCGCACACATACACACAGCATGTATGCATGTCTGAGGAACACACCCATTTTGAGGAGTGCAGAAAGTCTTTGTGAAAACTGAAAAAAAGGTGTTCCATTGCTTGCCGAAAATATTCAAGTTAATTGCCAAATAGCTCTCTTTTATCACTACAAATGACAATATTTTGTTACCATCATTTGTTTGTATACCCCAAGCATGCTCAACTTATTGGCAGACTAGATGAAGCACTGGCTGAGGGAAAAACAATAATCAGAAAATATGATTCCCTTTTCTGTAGATTGCTGACGTTCAATATGGAGGTACTTTAACAGGGTGGCATGGGATGTCAAAGCAATGAAAGGGCCAGTGATACCACTAGTCAGTAAGGGAGGTGCATTAGCAGATATGTGGGGTTCCGGGATGGAACATTGTGGGTATTGGCAGGCAGGTTACAAGTGATAGGGCTGCTTGCAGCCTTACTAAAAACAGCTGATGGTTTTCAAAGTCAGAAGTGAGTGACTCTTGAAACTAGGCCTGGGCGGTAAAATCCGCTACGTTCGCGGAATTTGCGGAATTTGGGTAATTTCGCACTCCGCGGAGAATGTGAAATTGCCCAAAATTCTGCATTCCGCATCTTTGCGAAATCTTTTGCTTGTTCGCGTTCTCAAAATGCGTGTTTGCGAGATATTTCACCCCTAGCACGCAAATAGCGATTGCGAACAGTAAAAAAGCATCGCGAACAAGCAATTCTACGTGTTTGCGGAATTTCTGCGTGTCCACAGAGATTTTTTACCGTTTCGCGGAGATTTGCGGAACGCGATTACGCAAATTCCGCCCACCCCTACTTGAAACAGAAGCATGAGGCGCCAAATGTCAGAAATGAGGTCACCGAGGTTTCCTGGGATCAGGTCCCTGTTTAGGATGGAGTGGAGGTACAGAGCTGTGTCTTTCCTGGAAACACACAATAATAAGGGAGGATGAGGCATGCCTGGCCTGAGGTGCTCTCATGTAGGTTACATTTAGTTCATGCTGTCATGGCTGGCAAAGATCTTAAATCCCCACATGTCAGTACCTCATCAGGTCGTGTTTTATATTGTATTATGATACAGTTTCTCATTATAAAAATAGATGAGTTGCTCACTACCTATAAGGGGCAATTTTGACCTCTTGACTGGAATTTTCTAAATCCCTGCTGAATGTCTGCCATTGGGTCACAGAGTTCAACTTATACTAGCAGCTTATGGCAGAAAACATGCACTATCATAGACCTAGAGGTTTAAATATTGCTGACAGTGATTAAATAGGTTCCTCGCTCAGAAGGAGTAGGTGGAAGAATGGAATACTTTCACACATGAAGCCCAGTGGTTCACACAGCAGTGGAGCGAATCCAATCACAATATCTCTCTGTCAGTTTTAGTACAAAGGAATAGGCAGAGTGAAGAAGGTTGCATCAGCACTACTATGTCCTATTTTGTAAAAGGATCCATGGAGAGAGAAACATGAGTGAACAGACACAGATTTAGCAAACGTGATGCCGGTGAGTCGAATCACTTTCCTTGACATTGTATTCGAGTGGTGTCAGTCTGGTTCCATAGTCTGTTGTATGACACTATAGTGAGAAAAAACAATATCAACATACCAAAATATTGACCAAAAAATGGACAATCTAAATATCTTGACCCTAAACTTAAGCAATAAAGACACAAATATCAATAACAAAAATATGGCCGAAAAAATAAATAAAATTCAATCTTGAAAAGAAAAATAAAGAAATACCAAATATCATCACTACTAAACATCACAATAAACATGAAAACCAAAAAAAATATCAGACACCTGAAAATCAACATTAACAGTTTGCCCAGTTATATCCGTGACACAAAACATTTCCTCACTAAAATCCAGGAGATACAGTGGGATAAGGATTTTATCCTGATCACTCTGGACGTCCAGTCACTGTTTACTATCATTGACCACCAACAGGGCTTAGATGCATGTGGTCAATTTCTTGCATTACATCCCTCAGATGCAGAGAACACAGTAGGATGTTGCTCAATATGATGGAGTATTGCCTTACTAATACCATGTTTTTGTTCGATGATGTCCTGTATACGCAGGTGGTTGGCACTGCGATGGGTACGTGTTTTGCTCCCAGCTTCGTGAACCTCTTCATGGGGTGCTGGGAGCAGGAGATCTTTACCAACCCTGCCTATGTGGGACACCTCCAACATTTGACCACTTGGTAGAGATACATTGACGACTTGGTCGTCATCTGGAATGGGAATGAACAAGAAGCCATCCAGTTTATTGATATACTTAATAACAACAATAAGAACATTGTATTGACGAGTCACATTAGCAAAAAAACAGCAGAATTTCTGGATGTCAAAATTGACATCAAAGACAACAAATTGTACACTACACTGTTTAGAAAAAGTACCACAGGCAACATCATCCTTCATGCCCTCAGCAGCCATCCGGAGACCCTTAAGTGGAGTATCTCGTACAGTGAACTGCTGAGGGCCAAAAGAAATTGCAACACTGACACAGCATACCAACAGGAGTGTAGGGAAATGCTTGCACATTTTAAGATCAGGGGCTACCCGAATTGGGTGCTCCGCAAAGCTAAATAGAGGGCAGACGAGGTCCCCAGGTCCCTTACTCTGACTGACAAAGGTACGGCTTCTGATGACGAGAATGAATGCAATACTCATCTGATTTTGACCTACAATGCTGAGTCTAGAAACTTTCAAAGGATACTGTCCAAAAACTCGGATATCCTCAAATGTGACAACATCATTGGGGGTGACATCCCCAGCAGGCCCTGTGTTAACTATAGAAAAAGAAGAAACTTAAGGGACATGTTGGTACGCTGTGACGTCATGACGTACTCGGCTGGACATGAACATGGCCTCAAGGAATTTGTCCCTTGCGGCCATTGCAAGGCTTGTAGGAATACCAACATGATTAGTTACAATGGCATTCAAAAGGAGATCAAGCAATTCCTTATGTGTAGCACCACCTACGTTATCTATGTGATTGAATGTCCATGTAAGTTATGGTACATTGGGAGTACCACCTTACTAGCCAAGAAACGTGTGCTAGAGCACTGCCGGGCCATCACACACAATGGCGAAAAGTACCCGGTAGCAAGACACTTCAGGGACAAACATTTTTCCGACCCTTCCAATCTGAGGTTTTTCATTCTTGAACAAATTGCTAGAAACCCCAGGGGGGCAAAAGGGTGCTAAAACTGAGGCAAAGGGAATGAAAGTACATTGTGGATTTCCAGACTAAGGATCCAGGGGGCCTTAACCAAGATGAGGAGCTAGCAATACATCTTAGGGAGTAATTTGACTCCACTCCGATCATCCATGGTTCCTCTTCTGTTACTTGGCATCCTCCACTGCTGTACATACCCCTGCCTCCATACCCCTGTTCCTACCCTCCCTTCCTTCCTTTCCCCCCCTTACCCCCCTCCTTTCATGGAATATGTGCATAAGAAGAAGTTCATTTATTCTGTTTTAATGTTTTTACCTTCACTATACTTATGGTTTACTTTGTTTCTTCTGACAGGAGGAAAGGAAGGGGCCCAACCACAACAACCACTGTTCCCGGGCACTCCTACCGTTTTCACCATCATATCACCGAGCACGTTATCCCTGATGGGCATCTTCAACAAACTTTCATCACTGCGCACATTACATGTCACGTGAGCATCAAGAAGTTCTGACATTTTGCCTCACCATTATGGTACATTACTCTCATTTGGTCCATGACCATGCTGACATTGGTCTGTTTGCAGCACAGCTCAGTCAGCCCTTTGACTTTGGTTGCCCTTCTTTACAGTGAAAGTTCTGACATTTGCACTCATGTATGTGACGTGTTAACTGGCTTAGACGTACACGACATGGTGCAAATCAATTATGAACGTGCATGTTAACACTCAAACACCATTCCACCAGTGCGGCGCGCTTCCATCTGAGCATCTGGCTCCTATTGATTCCCACATGCTCACTATACTTTGGGTATGTGTTGCTATTTTAGGGTAATGAGATCAGCGCATATACATGTGTACATGCAGTTGATGGTATACATTGTTTGGCACGCTGTACTCAGTGGATGTGAGATTCTATCTCATTTATGCGTCACTTCCTGTACATCTGCCACTATGGTTTTATCTCATACATGCACATACACCGGACAGTGGACCAGTTGACCTAAAGTCAGCACCAACCCCAAGAATATATAGACCAATTTATATAGTGAGTAAAAAATTAGTTCCGTGTGCCAGCTCCAAAGGCGCCCCCTGCCCAAGGGCACCACCCTTGCCAACAGAGTAAATTATGAATATCCCAAAATTTGGTCCAGCACCACTTGCGAAATGTATATGATCAGGTCATATCATACAGAGTCCTTATCAAAAAAGATGATTTGTGGTTCTTGCTTAAATTCTTTTATTTTCTTAAAGTTTTGTGCCACAGCCGACGCGTTTTGTTCTGTAAAACAGAACTTCTTCAGGGCTGCAAGTTTAAAACATATAAAGGAACAGTGTATATTGTACATTTGGTTTGCATTTTGTTTTCCTTTTCCATATTGTAACAAAAGAAATTACTGCATCTGTGCTGAGTTTAATGATGATGGTGATTGACTCTGGGTGACAGAGCATTACAGCATATATGCTTCTTATGCATTCAATAAAAATGTGTTTTAAAAAAAAAAAGAAACAGTGTATAACACACATGTAAAACTACATATAAAAAACACACACATATAAATATATACATATATATATATAAAAGTACATACATATACAACAATAACGTAACAATACAATATACAATCTCTATAAGGCTTTTAGCAGGCCCAATCCACCCGAATATTTGTTGTGCCTCTGTATGACACAAACCAGATGACAATGCAGAACCACATAAGACCAAAACTCTTATGGTCTGAAAGATCATTCACAATGTAAAAGACCCCCAATTATTTTTCAATTTCATCAAAGATATCAATTTTTGTGTTTTTTCTTCGTATCTGTATGACCAAAACTCCAATGACAACCTCGACTGTTACAAATCCTATGTGCCATAGGACCCATCCATCCATGTCTAGCTCAAAAACATAAAAACATAATGTGTCTGAAACCTCTCCACATGTCCTGACTATATCTGGTCAGTACAAACTAGAAGTCACAGGCTTATCTAACATTCTATGCTAATACATAAATATAAAAATAAAACAAAACAAACATACCATTCCTGTGTTATTCCAAAATCCTTTGTATCGAGATGGTATGCAGTACATGATTTCATCTGGGTAATGGATAAGTAGTATTTATATTTTTAATCTGGATTATCAAGATTCATTTTCACCAAAGTGTTCGAAGGGCTGAGAAAAAGAACGAAAGACAGGCATATAAAGGAAAAGAGAGAAAAAGGGAGAAAGCACCTATCAATGTCATGTTGGCTTTGTGTCGCGTGCTACATTTAGACTGAAACTGACATCAAAGAGAAAAAAAGGGAAGAAAAGAAATGTCCACGCCTACCTTGAGTTATATATAGTATCCTCAAGATAAACAGTCCATGTGCTCCAAAATATCCTGTGGTGATATGGTAATCAAAGTCCAAATATTTAGCCCAGATTCCATGTACCTATATAAATCCAAGCAACACGGCCACATTAGTCACGAAGCGTGTCATCTCATGGTGCACAGATAGAACTATCCGTCACCGCCCCATTCATTTAATCCATTACCCGCATATCCTGCATGGGTATGGTAATATCCACAGTATTTTGGTCAGTAATATAATTGGTGTGCAACCCGGCGAAGGTGCAGCCAACGCCACCATCGCGTTGCTTCTGCATTACGTCGTAAAAAGCACACACATATTGCCCTATTAACAAGCTACGCGGGTTGCGGCTTTTCTTAAGGCGCCTAGCACTTAATTTTCCAATTATTGCTTGTGACACAACAATATTGGCATAGTAACCATATCATATTTTATGTTATATTAAATATCCATTAGACTATTTAGGCATATATATACCTGGGCAAAACACATTAACAGCCTAAGGTTCGTCTGCCTGACTCCACATTACAAATTTTGCATGTCACGTTACCCCCTCAGAAGTTCGTATCTCTATTCGAGACCTAGCGCGAACGTTACCAATAGCGATAAAGTTAATTTTAACAAATATGTTAACACAGCGACAATATCAACTATTCAGTTCAATTTATCTACAGTTTTATCTCATACACCAAGGTGAACAAATGAGCATGTTTGCCAACGTGAATACAACTTGCACTTCACAACTGGCAATATCATTGCAGCAATCGGAGGGTTGCGACCATTAATTGCACTTGCGACTACCTTTTAAGCATTCTGGCTTTGTGATCCCCCTTTTACAACTTGGACATAATAAATACATGTATGCAAGTTATTGTGGGATTATGTGGTATTATACAGCACAAATTAATTTCATTGACATTTGATTGTATTTCCCATTACAAGAAGGCTGCCACAAATTTGCTGCATTACATTCAGTTACAGTCCTTTGTTTATGTGGCCACAGTAGCTGAATGCTTTATTAGTTTGTTTAGAGCACAATTTTATTTACGTGAGCAAGGCTTCTGAGTAAGTCTAAACATGTTGTCAAATGAATAAACACCGTTGGACTTAATAACTGGTTGACGTTCGTATTACTGAGAGCGCACTTTACTGCTGTGTGTTTACGAGGTTTAATTACCTGCGTGCTCCGCCGGCGTGTGTGCCAATTCCCACGGGCTCGGGCAGTCAGAAGGAGCAAGTTTGTGGAAAATATATATATATGTATGTATGTATATATATATATGTATATATATATGTAGATATTACCTACTGGCGATAGCCAGTAGGTATATATAGTTAGGATTGTTTTCCATAGGGAAATCGCAACATTCTATTGGGAATAACTTTGGCGCCGGGTGAGGAATCTTCCTGAAATTTTCCTTAACTTTGCTTTGCAGTGCTCTGGTCCTTCCCTGAAAGTTTGGGGGAGATTCGTCAAGCGGGGGCCGAGATAAAAGGGGGGTCCCAAAACGTGTTTTCCCCATGTTAATTTCCATAGGGCGGTTGGACTCACTTTTAGCCCGAACGGCTGAATGGTTTTCCATCAAACTTGGCCACATTGTAGGGACTGGTAGCCCGATGTGCCTTTGCTATGTCTCAAGATATGTGCTCCAGTGGTTTTTACGAAAATTAACTTTGAAAAAATATATATTGGGCTACATTGGGCTATATATATGTTAGAGCCCAAATGTAGCCCAATGTAGCCCAATGTAGCCCAAAGATGGCCACCAGAGACAAAAAAAGCCAAATGTAGCCCAAATATCAGCCAGATGTAGCCCAACTATAGCCCAATGACAGAATGTCCCAGAGTGTTCTAAAGAACAACTAGAGAGAGCGCTAACAGTCTTACTTATGACAAAAGTATGGCACACCTGAAGTCATCTTGATTGGAATAAAGTGTTAACACTTAAAACATTTAATTTGCAAAGGAACAAAATGAGGGGGTTCATTTTGCCATAGAAATTATGATTAGTGCTGAAGAAAGAAAAATTAGGGCACATTTTGAGTGACTTCTCAAATCCTCTTATATTTCATTAAAAAAATTCTGATATGCAGTCTCCCAAGATGGCCACCAGAGACAAAAGAGCCTGTGCTTAAAAACTCTGTTAGCAAAGCAGGCATTTGAGATTTAAAAAACGTTTTAATATATAAAAACGTTATCCGCTTATAGAATTAGCATTTAAAAAACCTTGCGAATTCAATGAAAAAAACCATAGGTTTCAGGCCTTATATAATTAGGAATTAGCATTTAAAAAACCTTGCGAATTCACTGAAAAACCATAGGTTTCAGGCCTTATATAGTTAGGAATTAGCATTTAAAAAACCTTTGAAATTCACTGAAAAAACCATAGGTTTCAGGAGTTATATAGTTAGGAATTAGCTTTTAAAAAGCCTTTGAAATTCACTTAAAAAACTATAAGTTTTATTGGTGTTATAGTTAGCTGGACATTTTACTCATACAAAACCATTGAAATTGCTCCTATATAGTTAGTTGTACTAACTATATTTCGCGCACCTGCAATCCACTGCTGATGATGTCACATATTAGATCATTCATGACATGGTCAGTGACATCACTGATGACATCTCAAATGACATCACTGATGACATCATCCACGTGACAATCACATACACCTTTTCATACACTATTACAATTTTTCATCACTCTTTGTAAAATACAGAGTATCATATTTAAATCCATTGTCACAGCAATACAAGTATCTAAAAATCCACTCAGTGATTCATAGATGTATACACATATCTAATCACTTACCTATGGATTCACTCATACATGCTGTCAATGAACAATAGAACACTATCAAAAATACTTATACATCAAATATCGACATTAAACAACAGCACGCATCCTATTCACATATGAAGTCATCCTACTCACTTATGCAAACAATGGATCATACTTACATATTTACTTAGCAAAACACTTATACACACACCACTTCTTCTATTCATTTAGATAGTAAGTCATACTTAGTGAATTATAAAATCATTATTACAAGTATACAGTTATCCATACAGTCACTCACACAATCATTGTGTCTTATGTATACTTATTTATATACAACAACTGACACATACACTGCCTTTTATTTTTCTAGTTTGTTGGACCTGTACCATTGAGAAATATATTTGCTCATCACCACACCCATAAAGATATTCACTCACCCAAACAACTGTTAGAACATGTAGTTTTAACTTCATATATCTACTGAATCAACTATTCACACATCTTTGGACAGTCACACACCCCCACCGAACCACACACACTTTCACACTCCCATACAAATACTCAGTTAACTAATCAATAACTAATATAGACTTTCACATAGCTAGTAACCAACTGTAGAATCAATTTACACAACAACTGACAAAGTGATACAGATATTCACACAGTTTAGTCACTATCCTCTATATTTAGTGAGACATTATAAATTGGTCAAGTAAACAGTCAATTACACTGCTACTAAATCCTCCATCCAAATATTTATTTATATATATCCACTTATTCTTCAATGCAAATTGCTATATATATAATGCATATTTAAATAACGAAGCAAACCACATTCACTGGATGATGTCATCAATGATGTCATCAGTGATGTCATTTGAGATGTCATCAGTGATGTCACTGACCATGTCATGAATGATCTAATATGTGACATCATCAGCAGTGGATTGCAGGTGCGCGAAATATAGTTAGTACAACTAACTATATAGGAGCAATTTCAATGGCTTTGTATGAGTAAAATGTCCAGCTAACTATAACACCACTAAAACTTATAGTTTTTTGAGTGAATTTCAAAGGCTTTTTAAAAGCTAATTCCTAACTATATAACTCCTGAAACCTATGGTTTTTTCAGTGAATATATATATATATATATATGCAAAAACAAGATTTCTTGTATAAGAAACACGCCGCACACCACTCTTTAAATTCCGCTGTTTATTTCTTGTAGGTCTCCCACCTACGCGTTTCGGACTGCAAGAGTCCCTGTTCACGGTGTCAAACATTAGTCCTCTGTTTGTTTTGCACATTTATACTGTTTAAGCCATGTAGCACATTATGATGCATTATGGGTACAGTAAGCAAAAATATTTTTTTTCTGTTGCTACCTTTATTAGCATCATTCACTTTGTTGGGTGGCTGATGCATCTCACCATGCACAATGTTTAAGATTGAGAGCTCAGTGCTCTTAATATATACACAAATATCAGCGTTTGATCTGTTGATATGACATAGTTCTCTTTATTTTAAACTATGAAAATTGTGTATCGAACTCTCGTAAATTATGAAGAGTTCGAAAATTTATATGAATTTATATAAATTCAATTTCATGGCTGAGTGCCTTTACTTTTGTGCCGGTGTGATGCTAATCAGCTTGCCCAACAATGTGACAAATTAAAATCCAATCTCATATTTATCAGTGTATCATTTGTGCGTTATCAATTCATTTTACAAGTATTTCAACAATCAGTTTTTTTCTATATATGATCATTTGAGATCTTTTCAATTCTTTCATCATTGTCATGTTTGGATGTTTAAGAGACTTCAGGACTATTACTGATGTTGTTCTTTATAGGTGGACATACATTTCCTCATCCCCGTTAAGACCCATCGGGGTCTTGGTCTTGAATCTGATTATCAATTTTGATTCCAGACGTCTGAGCTTAGTCAGTCTATCACCGCCTCTTTCGTTTTCTTTTATCATTGCGATGCCTGAATATCTAATGTCCATCCATGTTTTTCCAGGATGTGTCTTAAGATGTTTAGCAATTGCATAGCTGTAATCACAATTGGAGATGGACCTGATATGTTCCAAGATTCTTTTCTTGAGGGGGCAAGACGTTGAGCCAATATATTTCATTCCACAGAAACATTGAAGCTGATAGACCACAAATTGTGATTCACGTGTAATTTTTTCTATAATCTCAAACGATCGTCCTTTGGGATCTTTTAGTGTCTTTAGATTCTGCCCTATTTTACATGCCTTGCATGTTAGGCATCTGGTGAAACCATGTTGTCTTTTCTCCAACCAAGTAATTTGTTTGTTGATTTTGAAGTGGCTGTCGACATTGAGAAAGGCTGAATGCCGAAACGCGAGGGCGTCTGTCTTGTCTAAATAAAAGCAACCTTTTTGAAAATATACCCCTGGAGTGCGGATAATTCTTTATCTGAGACTGGAAGAATTTGAGCAGCAATATATATATATATATATATATATATATATATATATATATATATATATATATATATATATATATATATATATATATGAAGAAGAAATCCCAACCCGTCAATGGACGACAGGCTACGGCAGGGTGCAAACCTCAGAACGCCACATCAAACGGCCAAAAAAGCTCACAAACGATCCAACTCAAGTGAGTATGCAGGAAAAACGTTTATTACACAATGACGCGTTTCGCTCCGCTGGGGAGCTTGTTCACATACAAGCACTCAGAAAAAAATGAAGGTATTTATACACAACACAGGGAGGGGCTTAATTGGGGGAACACGCCCAAACAAGAAAATAGAAGAATAGTGCAAAAAATACTATTTTAAAATTGCAACGGCATGACAGTGAAATACGAACATGAAAGATGAAAGTGGCAAAATAAACAATTAATAACAATATGTAAATAGGTATAAATACAGAAATCTGACACGTAGTAGTAAAAAAACACATCGAAATGAATGACATTGGCAAAAATAGCTCAAAGCAGACTTGTAAATAATCAAATGCTGAAATAAAAGCACCACAACAAGCAACGAGCAAGTATAATGGCATAGTGCCAGAATCTGTTTTGAGTGCCCAAAAAAGACCAGAAGGAGCAAATATAAGCCAACAACATAGAATGAACCACACGTGTCAGGAACATCAAGACATAGTGCCTGAATGAAATTAACCACATTACTGTTAAGAAATAGAGAACTGCCACATCAGCTAGAAGAAACAACATTAATATGAGTCATGTGATGCAAAAGAAGTGCTGAACATAAGATACATGTATAAAAAATAATCCTAAAGTAGATATGAAAAAATAAAAATGAAAACAAAGGGCCCAACCGAAAAATATGTTAAGTGATAAAAAGAAGTCCAGAGAAAAACAAGGGAAATTTACTACGAGGCAAAAGGATAGGTACTGAAAGGAGCAAGGGTTAAACTAACACCGATGCTAAGTAAGAGAATTCCATAGATCCGATGCGAAATGCATCAGAGCAGATAAACACAAATAGACCAAGACCACTAGATGCCGCAGCTTCTTGAACAGGAATAAATGAAAAAAACAATGTAATCACAGTCTAGGAAAGGGGCAGATAAGAACCAAGACCAGACCAAATACAGAACAAAATTAGAGGAAACTTTTCAAATCTTCCGTCAGATTTAAACCGTTTGGGGCCTTAGTGTCGAGTGACATGATAAGCTGGGATTCACGTTGTCTCAGTAGTTTTTCGCGGTCACCGCCGCGGCTCGGTTGGGGTACCGAACATAGAACAGTATATTGTAGGTCTTTTAATTTTTTCTCATGAATTGCCTCAAAATGTCTGGCCACAGGGTAATTACTGTCACTGTTTACAATAGCTCTAATATGTTGGAGTATTCTTTGATGAACAGGCAGCTTAGTGCTACCTATGTACTCCAAGTTGCATGTACATTTGAGCTTGTAAACAACAAACTCAGATCTGCAAGTTAGATATTCGTTAATCCGGATGGGTACATCGCTGAACGCAGTGACATAATGAGTGGTGTTAGTGGCAAAATTGCAGGCACGACAAGATGTGCATTTGAAAAAGCCCATTTTGTTAATTTTACTGATTTTAGGTGGATTTTCAGGTGCTGCTCTATCCAGAGCATCACGCATGGAAGGCGCACGTCTGAATGTAATTGTAGGTGTTTCAGGTAACAATGGGCCAAGAATAGAGTCAGTCAGAATAATAGGCCATTCAGTACCAATGATGCGCCTAATCTTACGCTCTTGTGAGCAAAAAGTAGTATATATATATACATAAACACAAAGTTTGTAGCTATTACCCAAGCCTCTTTTCTTGGCGGGCACACGGCAGGGGTAGCCACCCCCTTACATAAACACAGTCTCACCAACGTGATCCCTCATTCGATAAATGGAAAGAAACAACACTGGAGCCGCGGCCTCGTTTTTGGTGCAGTTTAATCAGAACACAACGTCCTACGCGTTTCGGAGTAAAATTACTCCTTCTTCACGGGCAAGAATGTGCATTTCAATACAGGTAATAAAGTAAAGTAAAACATCACGTGATGGTCAACATAAACAAAATACTGCGGCTTTTTGCATCTCCATCTAATTTTAACATTTTACATTTTTAATGTCGTTATTGTATGAACTCCTGTTGGCTTGGTTCTGCCGATATCATAATTTTAATTCGACATGTGTCACCAGGTTAAATGAGATTCAATGAAAAAGACTCGTAATGTTCCATATACACCCATCAACATCAAAAGAGCATCCGCTACAATTGTGATGACTTCAGTATAATGTAAAAAACATTGTAGATATTTATCAAAAATTAAATTCGAAGACAGTGGGTCCGGGGCGTGAACCCTCGATCTCAAAAGCAGAGGATCTCCATAGCTATTAGTACCATGTGCTGTGTCAATCGTGATCTTCATTTGGTCAGATTTTCTTAATACCTTCATACTGGTTGGTCATAAGATACCTTATAATCATGTGCAATGACCATTGGTTGTTGTGCTGTGTCGAAAACAAACTACTTATGCGGACACATTGACACCAAAGCAATCAACATAAGTGATGCCCAAGTGGGCCCAATAACACACACATTCATAGCAAAGTTCATAACTATGAAGTAAAGCCGAGTCTTAAAACAAATCTTGCCCCAGTGGGCTAGTTCTTAATATTACTGGTCTTGATCAAAAACGGAGTCCATAGTCAATCTTTCTTGTATTTATATCTGTAACAAATAGGAGATGAAAAAGACAAAGCCGTATTAAAATCTCTACAACCTAAATGAAAGTAGTTGTAAAGTTTAAACACACAAATTCTAAAAACAGCATTCAGAAAGTTAGCAGAGAAAATGCAATTGATTAGTTACACATTAATCACCCTGCAAGTGCACAGACAATTCTTCGTCCATATTCAACCCATGAGGTACTGTGGTGTTGAATCTGATGATAAATTTGGACTCTAATTTCCTAAGTTCCAACAATCTGTTCCCTCCTCGTATATTGGGGGTGATGAAGTCTATAACTGCAAATTTAACTAGATTGGCATTGCTTTTGTGGTATTCTTGAAAATTGCGAGCTACCCGGTAGGTTTTATCATTTTTGTTTATGGCCCTGAGATGTTCTAACACCCGTTTTTTGCCTTTGTGAATAGTGCTTCCAATGTAGTATTTCAAGCATGGACATTTTAGGGTGTAGATAGCGTATTCAGTATTACAATTAAGGTGTTTTTGAATGATCCATGGTGCTTCATTATTATTGAATTTCAATGATTTGACATTGCAACTGTATTTGCAGGCTTTACACTGGTTACAGGTAAAAAAGCCTTTTATGTCAGTACCTTTCCTGGGGTTTTGAATCATATTACTACAGAAATGATCCTGTAAGGATTTGGATTTTTTAAAAGTGAGTGAAGGGTGTATATTCCTTCAAATGATCGTCAGTCTTTAACACTTCCCAAAACTTTTTTAAGCTCCTTTTCACTTCCCAAGCTTGTGTATTATATGTCGTTATGAATCTTATCGATTCTTTGGGTTCATTCTGGGGTTGTTCGACTCTGGGGAAGATAAGATCCTGACGATTCAGAGTATCGACTTTAGTGATGGCCTCTTTGATACTCTTGGGGCTGTAGCCCCGTGTCAGAAATCTTTCAGTCATGATTTCTTTCTCTCTCTCGAATTTCTCAGTAGTACTACAATTTCTACGGGCACGTAGTAATTCCCCAAATGGTATACTGTGTATCAGATTACGCGGATGGCAACTGCCCGCATGGAGTAAGCTGTTGCCAGCCGTAGATTTTCTGTACAAAGAACTCTCAATTCTGTTATTTCGTATCTCAAGTTTGAGATCAAGGAATTCCATAGTATCAGTACTTATCTGATGTGTAAATTGGAGATTAGGATGATTTTCCTTAAGAACCTCCACAAATGTATTTGCTTGTATTTCTGTGCCACTCCATACACAAAAAATATCATCTATATAATGCAACCAGAGGACGGCGTGGTCTTTGAATAGTTCGATCTTCCGGACAACCTGCTCCTCCCACCAGCCGAGGTACAGACCTGCGAAGCTGGGGGCGAAGTAGGTTCCCATCGCCATCCCCTGGATTTGTTTGTAGATGTTGTTGTTAAAAAGGAAAAAATTATTGCATAAACATAACTCAATCATTTTAAGTAGCATTACAGTGTGATGAAAGAAACACAAAGTTCTGTTCTGAAAGAAGTGTTTGAAAGCTTGTAGACCCAACTGCTGCGGGATGCTTGTATACAGACTACAAACATCTAAGCCTAGCATAAGATAATTGGGAGACCACTCAATGTCATTAATATGTCTGAGGAAATCACTAGTATCTAGGACAAAAGATGGGAGCGATTGAACCATCGGATGCGGAAAAAAATCGACATATTTGGAAGTTTTTTCTAAAGCACTACCACAGGAAGAGACAATCGGCCTACCGGGTGGTTTCTGTGCATTTTTGTGCAATTTGGGAAGCAAATATAAAACTGGAAGTTTTGGATATTTGCAGGCCAAATATAAGAATTCATCATTAGTTATTATACAATCATCTTTCCACTTCGTGATTTGATTCGATACATTTAACATCGCTTGATCATACAGTGTTCTAGTGGACAGGCAATATCTACTAGTATCTGATAATTGTTGCTTTCCTTCTTCCCTATACATATCAAGGGGCCAGATAACCACATTGCCACCTTTGTCCCTCTGTTTAATGACAAAGTCCTTGTTGGATTCTAGTTCTTTAAGTGCTTTTATGTGGTTCTTCTTCAGGTTGTTTCTTGTGTATACTTTACGAGATTTTAGTCTTTTTAGTTCATTAACAACTCCTTTTTCAAAACAATTAATTGCTTCACAATTAATTTGTGGTAGAAACACCAACTGTGTGTCACGGTTTCCTAGGAGGAGGCTCTGAATAAGGTAGTCAATACCGGGGACTTTCTTTAGTGTTTGTTTATTCAACATAAACATGTAGTCAACAGATGTCCTCTGAGTCCAAAAACAGTACAACCAATAGATGAGGGGTGTTGGGAATCCGCTTTTCACTGTCTCTTCGGACACTCAATGTCTTTCCCGGGGCTCCGGATACTTCTCCAGGGGTCGGGCTCAAGAAGAAAAGAAAAAGAAAAATATCCCGAATTACTGGATGTGTTCTGGGCCGTATATTAGGAGGAAAAGGGCAGGGGGCCTGAGGAGATCACTGGGGAACCATCACTCGTCACAGAGCATTTGTCAAAGCACACCGAGAGTGAGCGGGGAGTGCAGCAGAGAACACAAACAGCCCCGTGACCACCCTCAACCACCCCTACCCCATCCCACCCCGTGAGTAAAACAATCCCCTTAAACAGCCCCGTAACTTGTCCAGCCACACTTCTCCAGAGTGCGGCAGGGCGGCTCGTAGTAACGGTGGCCTCCTGGCGTGACAGTCTCTCCGGTCGGGTCCTCTTCCGAACTCGGGCTCGTCTTCTGGTGTTCCAGTGCAGCAACGCCGTCCGTCTTCCTCGCTTCTGGTGCTCTCCGTCCTCCGGCTTTCGCGCTCTCGTCTCTGTGCTGTGCTTCCTTATCCGCCCCCTCCTCCTCGGAGTGGTCCACAAGGGATGACGTCGGAATGGAAGGCGGGTCCGTCGAGCAAATCCAAGCGGCTTTAAAGGGGCCGTCTGAGTCCTGCGGACGGGGTGGAAAGGAACAGTTATTAAAGTCCACACCCCGTCCGTCAGTGTCACCGACCCCATGACAATGTATCAGAGCAAAGTTCCACAAATACGCCGCACTCTCCTTTGATGTTTCAAACACAGATTTATTTCACTCGAAATTACCTCCTTCACCTACGCGTTTCGAACTCTAAACAGTTCCTGATCACGAACTGTTTAGAGTTCAAAACGAATAGGTGAAGGAGGTAATTTCGAGTGAAATTAACCTGTGTTTGAAACATCCAAGGAGAGTGCGGCGTATTTGTGGAACTTTGCTCTGACAGATTTTTGCGGGGCTCGTCTCTGCCTCGCCGCCAGCACCAGCTATTTGCTGCTCCTCCCAGAAGAGACATTTGCTTCTTTGATATATATATATATGTGTATAAAAATATATATATTTATAAGCAAGATTAAGATATTATTATAAAAATCCCACAAGAGGTTCCTAAGAAAATCGAGAATGCAATTCTATATATTCTCAAAATGTATTTTATTAGTTCACTTTTGGAATTGCTAATTTTCCTTCTTGCACTCTGGGGGAGAATACGGCCTGCGCTGATAAAATGAGCAGATATCAAGTGGGCAGTTCAAAGTTACAGAGAGGCACCGCCCGTGATCAAGGCTTGCAAGAGCAGAAACATTGGGCTCAGGTAGACGCTTGCCATCGTGTTGTTCACCATTAAAGCAGTTTTAAAGCAACCCAGCCAGTGTTGGTGAGCCTTCTTGGAGGAGAAAGGAGGGTTTGTTTGAATTACTACTGGAAGCCGTGCACCCCACTCACTGGCCGCCTTTCAAGGTTCAGGCTTGGTTTGCTCTGCAACTTTTGTTACAATAGTTACAATATATCAATCTTATTAATAGCAAACCAATGTTTGTGTAATCATCAACACGTAATAAAAATTGTAATCACATTCATCATTATACTTTGATTACCATTACCAAACCAGTTTTTGTCTTATCGTCACCATGTAATAGATATTTGAATTCCATTTATCATTGTACTTTCAGTACCATAACATGTATTATTTGATTAAGAAAGAATCAATATTGTACATATATCATGAAATGAACTAACATAAAATACAGCCAACACATGTTGTAAAGGCTACTAGTCCGAATAGCAACAATATTTATTACAAAATGGTCAGTCATATAATCTACATAAGTTTTCTAAGGGTTTCCATGCAATTGATTATCTGCACTATCCTTAGTAATTATTGGGTTTGTGTGTTCAAATCAGTGTGGTCAAATCCGATACCAACTTTATTTTCTTTAGAAATGTTATTCTCTTTTGTCCTCCATATGGGTAGTCATATACATCAAAGAGCAGATATTCCTTTATCAATAGAGCAAGCATCCACACTCCAAAGAACCACAAAAGGGAGCAAATATAGTACGTTTTAAAACAAATGGCAACTAAAAACTAATGAAACCCATTAAATTAACATAACAAATAACTAAAACTATACTAATATGTATTTATACACCAAAGGTGCCCCCCAGAACCCAAGGCCAAGAGCAAGGATGGAAGGGAGGCCCACTATGAGCCCCCAAAGTCGCTTTCCGTCTGCCATTTCATGGCGAGTTAACCGCCATGAAACATCCGGTGGAAAGGGACATTGTAATCCCTACAGCAGTGCCTGAGCAGGCACCGCCACTGTTGTAGGGATACAAGTCCCTCCGACAGACCGACAAGCTCCTTGAGCCCGTCGGATCCATGACGGTCGGTCTCTCTGACCGCCTACTATCCGCCCGCCATTGTAATATGAAGGGCAGTCAAGCGGTGTCCGATGGCGTTGGGACCGCCACCGGCGGCCTGACAGTGGCGGTCCCAGTGCCATAGTAATGAGTCCCTAAGTTACGGAGGATATGATACATTTACAGTAAGGAGAGAACCATCAGAGAAAAAAAATGGAAATTCACCAAATATTATAATGCATGCAATGGCAGGGCTACAACTAAAAGTAAAATAGTAAAAAAGATTAGAGAACCTAATAATCCCTCTAATAGTAAGTAGAAAATATTCTATAGGTCATGAAACAGGCCAGTACAAACTTGCAAAGACCAACAGGAACAGTACTTAAAAATAGAATGCCTAACAACAGGCCAACACACTGACTTACTAAACCTATAAAGATTTGTTGCCAGAACACATAGAACAGCAAGGGAAACACCGGTAGCACCTATAAAATAAGAAGAAAATAGTCATATACCAAATTGACATAACCACACATAAGTAGGCAATGTTTTATTATATGACAACCACGATAAGGAGAGCAGAATGACTCTTTATGACACTAACAACAATTTACTAATGCTTACACATTGGGAAACAGCCTTTACAACGAAACTTTTACAACGAACTACCATTACAACGCAACTTTTACAACGCAAACTATTACAACGCATTGCTCTGGGGGGCGCTCTAGGATAGGGAATAGGTTAATTTACTATCCAATAACCTTCCCTACTATCCACGGGGACTGGAGTTGGAATAGTAAATTAAACTATTCACTATCCAGCGCCTAAAAACATTATGCGTTGTAATGGTATGCGTGGTAAAAACCGCGTTGTAAAGGTAGGCGTTGTAAAAGTATGCGTTGTAACGTCATACATCCTTACACATTATATCACATTGGTGAAGTATGGCACCTTTAAGTCATGCCCTCCAGCATTCAGTCAAATATAAACAATACTTGGGAGATACCTACATATAATCCTCCCATTAAATTACAATGAAATGCTGACATATAGAAATCAATCCATTAACAACTATAACCCTAAAAAAATACCCATAGAACAGTTTGATGATTTCCACTACACTAAATATGGACTCACACACTGCAATTCAGAGGTAGAGACACACTCCCATGGTTCTTTTTTGCAGCATGAGAGTGTGAAAGGGAGACAATTGTTAATATACAGTCAGTTAGCCAAGAACTCTCCTTAATGCATAATAATCCACGGACCACTGCATAAGGTTTGTTGATTTATTACTAAGTCAAAAATAACTGGAAATAGAGACACCTCAAAATGAGGGTATAGAAATACAAAGGAGCTAGCATGAAGCCAAATCTATGCATCTAATTTAAACAGTGCAGCATGAACAAGACTATTAAATCAAGTAGGATACAGAGAATCGAGAAGCATAAGTTCAAATTTCCCTGTATCGAGGGTTGATGAGTAAAAAACATTTAATCTATGCCTACTCTAGAGCTATGATGACATCCCTACATAAGCAGTTTCAATGAAAAGGAAAGGTGTCAGTATGTGGAGTCTTCATAAGAAGCTCTCTACCATCAAGGGGTCAAGTAGCGTAAAGGCACTATCGCAAAAGAGAGAGATCGTTCTGAGATGCTTTCCCTCTGAAGGCAAGAAAGAAGTTGGCACTTTCCCTAATTCCTACAATCAGTTATCCATAGGTAGAATTCCCATAATGTACAGCGTGAGCATAATCCATATTGGCGCAGTCATGCCAGTACTTTTCCACAATGTTCTCCACGTACATGTCTCGTAACAATTCATCTTTGGTGTCCATACTTTTTCCTGTGAATCCGTCTTTATCACCTCCAAACCATGTAACTCTAATTTCTTCTCTCCTTGCCCAGCTTCTACCACAAAGTCATTACTTTTCCTAAAAGAATGCTTCTCTACCTGCAATGCAAACATGAGAAAGAACAGATTCTACAGCTCACATGTAATTTAACTATTAATTCTAAAGCAAGAGTTGTCAGTGACTTGCATTTCAGACCAACAATTTCAGCTAACATAAGAACATGTCACTTTAAGCATTACAGATTGGCATAACGCTATTATGTTTCAATTAACACATTTACTAAACTATAGAGCTATCACTGTTAAACACATTCAGTATGTGAGTGGCGTTAACTTCACAACATAAGTTCTTCATGCTAACGTTTTCTGCTAGTTACATTAATTTCCTACATTAATTCTGCATGCTACTTGCCAATAACTTAAAATATGTCACGTAGTTACGTTAATACATTTCACAATTCTAACACCTCACACTAACATCATTGCAAGATTATGTGCGGATGCGCTCTACACGTGAATATGATGAACCCCCTACAAATGAAATGAGAGTTCCTCTCCATCAGAGGTGCTCCTAGAATTTTAAACAGAGCATATAGAAGCATTTACAAAAATACACCCGAAGTCTAGAATGTGCAACTAACCTAGAATTTGCGCATGAAATTTTAAAACGAATAATTCTTACAACTGTCCCTATAAAAGAACCACTAAGCAATGATGGACTGGGATGTGGCCCTAAGTAATTACCAGCGTATGAGTTTAATTGAAACATTCTATCCATTCTCTTTTTTGTATACCTCCGTGCGCTGCCTTAAGTGGGACGGGCATGTCCAGACGTGTACAAGCTTTACCTGACTGATGAACCCTAATAAAGGCGAAAGTCTTGGGCTGCGTATATTCTCTTTCAGGGAGGATATGGCTTGGTACTTCAGGCTGGACTGTTCCTATTGGAGGAGTGTCAAGACTAATTTGCATATGACTGAGTCCAAACTGAGGTGGCATGGTGTGCAAAATAACGATGGTCCGGGATCAGCCTAGATTAATTACCAGTGGCTGATATTGATTCAAGTATTCCATCCATGAGTTTTTTGTATACTTCAGTGCGATTCCCTAAGTGGGACAGTGTGCTCAGACTTGTGTCCCGTGCACACTGTGCAAATGGAACCGAGCTATACACAATGAGCCCTAATGAGGGCGAAAGCGGTCATGAGTTGCGTGTGCTCTAGTTCAGGGTGGACCGGGCCTGGAAATTCGGGTTGGACTTTTTCTATTGGAGCAGGGTCAAGACTGACGTGCATATGGGTGGGTCCAAACTGGGGTAGCATGTTGTGTAAAATAAAATTGACTGGCATGTGGCCCTAGAATTTACCTGAGGCTGTAGTTAATTTAAGCATTCCGTCCACCACTTTTTTGTACACTTCAGTACAACACTCTAAGTGGGACAGGTATGTCAAGATGTGGGTCCCGTGTTCACCTTGCCACTAGAACCAAGGCTGATGAGCCCTAAAAAGGGCTAAAACATTCCTGTGTTGCTTGTGTTCCAGTTCAGGGAGGACCTGGCATGGGCTGGACTGGTGGTCCCCTTGGAGCACAGTCAAGACTGATTTGCATATGGCTGGGTGAAAACTGAGATGATAAGGTGGGCAAAATAACAATGGCTTTGGAAGCGGCCCAGAGGGATTGACAGTGGCTAAGATTAATTCAAGCACTCCATTCATCACCTTGTTTTTGTTAGACTTTGGGGCAGGTCAGGTTTACTATTACCATTCCAAACTTAAACATGCAATGTAATGTAAGAGGATTTGTAGAGCATGGACTAATCACCTATGAGGGTATCTAGATGCTGAGGAGATGTGGAAGATCAGGGGCATCAGTCGAAGAACCAGGACTTCAGTTTCTTGCAGAATATTTTGAGGGTCGTGGCTTTTGTGATGTTGTTGGGGAGAGCGTAACATGTCTTTGCTGCTATATAGAAGAATGAGCTCCCTCCTGGCCTACTTCTGTGAATGCAGGGGATATGGGTGGGTGAAAGCAAGGTTATGTTATGTTATGTTATGTTATTTATTCTTTTGTATAGCGCACGGCTACTCAAAAAGAGTGTCCCGGCGCTTTAATGGAAAAGGAAGGCTGCTACATAATAACATAACACCGATAAAAGAAAGAACAGAATGCCGAAAAAAACATACAGGAAAAACAACTACTGGGTAAACAGCCAGGTTTTAAGGCCTTTTCTAAAAACTAGTAGGCTGGTCGCTCCCCGCAAAGCAAGCGGCAGAGAGTTCCATAACTGTGGCGCCAGCAATCCAAAAGAGCGGCCACCCAGGCGAGCTCTCTTCACACGCGGAACAACCGCCAAAAACAGGGATTCCGACCTCAGAGACCTGGTCGGTTGATAGAAGACCAGTCTCTTTTGAAGGTACTTTGCTCCCACCGCGTGGAGAGCTTTATAGGCCAGAGTCAGAGCCTTAAAGGCGATCCGTTTCCGGATAGGAAGCCAATGCAAAGTTTTCAACAGGCCCGATGCATTGGCCCGTCTATTTAATCCAAAGATTGCTCTCGCGGCAGCGTTCTGCACCACTTGGAGCCGCTGCAGCAAGTACTCTGGTAGGCCCAGGTAAAGAATGTTGGAATAATCCAACCTGGACCCAATCAGAGCCTGCACTGTCAGTTTCCTATGCTCCTCAGACAACAGGGGAAGGAACCTTCGCAACATCCTAAGGATGCCGAAACAGGTGCCCGACACACCAAGGATCTGGGATTTCAATGTTAACCCCTTATCAATCTTGACCCCCAGATTCTTGGCGACTTGCGAAGAACAAGACGGAGGGAACATATTAATCGGCCACCAGGCCTGCCAGTCTGGCTCTGTGTCACACCCAAAGAAGAGTACCTCGGACTTATCGGAATTGCACTTGAGGCTGTTCAGATGGAACCATTGGAAAACAGCCCCAAGGCAATCCCGGATACTCTCCTCATCAAAGTCTCCTCCTCTCTTACATGAGAAGAGGAGCTGGGTATCGTCCGCGTAGGATACGATCTGGGCGCCAAACGACTCCGCCAACGCTGCCAACGGGGTCATGAAGATGTTAAATAGGGTCGGGCTCAAAATAGAGCCCTGTGGGACCCCGACTCCCAGAGGCGGCATCACGGCGGAGTCTGGCGAAGCCCAGACCGTTTGCCGGCGGCCGGCTAGAAAGGAGGAAAACCAGTCGAACACCGTCCCCCGCAGACCTATCTCAAAGAGTCTTGCGAGAAGGCCATCATGAGGGACGGTGTCGAATGCCGCCGACAAGTCCAACATCACCAGCATTGCTTTGCCCCCAGAGTCCAGAACCCCTTTAATGGTTTCTGAGACCTCAAGGAGCGCAGTCTCTGTGCTTAGATGGGGACGAAAACCCGACTGGGTGGCATGCAAGATCTCGTTGGCCTCAAGAAAATTGGAGAGCACAACCTGAACGTGCTTTTCCACAATCTTCGTGAGAGCCGGCAGCAGAGAGATGGGTCTATAATTAACCGGGGCCTTTGGATCTAAACCTGGTTTTTTGAGCATGGAATCACCATCGCCTGCTTCCAGGCTTGTGGGACCACTCCCTGACTCAGCGAAAGATTCAACAGCGGGTTTGCCAGTGGATTGATCACCTCCGCAACTTTCGCTAAAAATTTAGCAGGGCATGGGTCGAGGGGCGAACCCGATTTGAGATTGCCCATTAGCGCTAGAGAGTCAGGGGCAGAGATCGGTGGAAACACACTCAGCGTCACACCTGGCCACGCCCGCTGGGATAGGGTGGTCTCAGGAGTAGTCTGGCCCGCGGGCTCAGGCGATGGGAAAGAATCCTGTATGCATTGGATCTTGCTCGTAAAGAAATCAGCAAGGTCCAAAGCCCAGGTACCGGATGGTTTTTCGTCCGAGGTGTTAGACCAAGGGGAAATAAATTCTCTCACAATGGAGAAAATCTCCTTGCAGGAGTTAGAAGCAGCTTCTATTCTCCTAGCTAGATATGCTCTCTTTTCCAGGCGAATGTCCCGGTGATAGGCCTTGACCACCGTCTTATAGGCCAGCTTGGCTACAGTATCATATTGTGCCCGCCAGGCTCTTTCGGCTACCTTACACTGCTGCCGCGTGGCCGACAGTGCAGCGGTAAACCAAGGCGCGGAGACCCGTTTCGGTGTCAGGCGGGGTGTTAATTCCGGGGCAAGATCTTTTAGCCTGTCTAGGAGCCAATCTTGCAGGGTCTCTAGATCCCTATCCAGATCACCCAAAAGGGGACATGGGTGGTCCACAGCAGCCTGGGCCAGCAACTCTGGGGTCACTCGATGATATGCCCTATAGCCACGATCCTGTTTCTGTGCTAGGGCAGCCACCGGTTTTGCTATGCCTTTGATCGTGAATTTGGCAAGCAAGTGGTCAGACCATAGTACTGGTGACATCTCAATCTCCTCAAGAGGGGAAGACGAGAATACCTGGTCAAGGGTGTGCCCCTTCTCGTGCGTCGGCTCCTGCAGATGAGGGATCAGTCCCAGCGGGGTCATAGCCTCGAACAATTTGGTGGCAGCAGGGTCGGACGGATCATCCATCCGAAAGTTAAAATCCCCTGCCACGATACAATGTTCCGCTTTCAGGGCCAGCCCCAACAACACGGAGTCCAGATCTTCAAAGAACGTGCCGAGTGGGCCAGGTGGTCTATACACGAGCAATCCCTTAACAGATTGGTGTGGAGACAAAGTAATAAAAAAAGCAAGGGTCTCCGAACCTCGGATGTCCTTCACTGGCAGAATCGCACAGGGGAAGCCTTTCTTGACCACCAATGCCACTCCACCACCCCTTCCCTTAGCTCTATCCTTCCTGAAGATGTTATAATCAGGTGGGATTGCCGTAACAACATCAGGGTTGGAGAATTCACCCCACCACGTCTCAGTAAGCATAAGACATAGTGGCTTCACTGTATCTAGGAGCTCAAAAATGTCTTGCGCATGTTTACACGCTGACCTGGTGTTTAGTAGCATGCAGCGATAACCCACACTGAGGGTATTATTGTTGGAACGTAATAACTGAGAGCGGTTAGGGCGCCAGCCACAACCCGGGCAACAAGATTTCCCTCGATGACGTCCGGGAAAAACAGTGCGACAGCCTGTAACCAGGGTGTCAAAAGAGCGAAGTTCCACAGAGGAATAGTGCAGCACTGGTACCCCAAGAGGGCACATCCCTGGTGGAGGAGCCCCACCCGCCGCTCCGCTCGCCTCCGGGACGCTGACGGGCGCAGACGGGCAGGACTCTGGCGCGAGACCGGCGCTACCGCTGCGCGTCACCGCTGCGCGCAGGAAGCGAGCTTTAAATAGGGCTCACCTGTGTTCCTAGTGAGCGCTAGAGCGCTCAAACAAGTGGCACACTCGCTACTCGGCACCCCCAAGATGGCGACCAGGCGCCGACCACGAAGGCAAGAGGAAAGATGATACAGACCCAGGGAAAAGCGCGGTGGGGGGCCCAGTTTAAGGTGCAGGTATGAGGGCACAACAAGATCAAGTTAAAATCAGTGGAAAATACAATTTAGAACAAATGGACAAATGAAATGAAAAAACGGTATTTTTAAAATATTAGCAGCGCTGTAGATCGTAATTTCAACAGCATAGCGCGCGTGCGTGCTTTTACCTTCTCCAAGGCCGAGCTACTGCCAAGCTCACCTTAAATAGGGCTCACCTGTGTTCCTAGTGAGCGCTAGAGCGCTCAAACAAGTGGCACACTCGCTACTCGGCACCCCCAAGATGGCGACCAGGCGCCGACCACGAAGGCAAGAGGAAAGATGATACAGACCCGCGAAAAGCGCGGTGGGGGGCCCAGTTTAAGGTGCAGGTATGAGGGCACAACAAGATCAAGTTAAAATCAGTGGAAAATACAATTTAGAACAAATGGACAAGGTAGATCGGAGGTTCTGGGTTGGCTGGTGGAAGTACAGATGGCATTGAGGTAGGTGGGTCCCTTCTGTTGCAGTGCTTTGAAGGCAAGGGTAAGTGTCTTGAACTGGCAGCATTTCTGGACGTGGAGCCTGTTGAGTTCCTGGAGGTGAGGCATAATGTGGGTGCACTGGTGAAGGTTGAGAACCAGTCTTTCAGTGGTGTTTTGGGTGGTTTGGAGCTTGTGTGTGAGGTGGGTAGGTCTTTTATGGTAGAGGGCATTACCATAGTTCAACCTGCTCGTGAACAAAGCTTGGGCGTCACTCTTTCTGGTGTTCCCGAAGTACCCGTTTGAAGATCTTTCGGAGCATATGGAGGATTTTGAAGCAGGCGGATGTTATGGCATTTATTTGCGGTCTCATGGAGAGTTTGGTGTCCAGGATGATACCCAGGTGTAATGCTCCGTCTGTGGGTGTCTGGGTGGGGCCTAATTTGGTGGGCCACCACATGGCATCCCAGGGGGAGTCTAAAAATCAGGGCTTTCATTTTCTCTGAGCTGGCTTTCAGACTGTCCTGAAAGCTGGTCCTTAAATTCCTGCTTGGTGGGTTCTGATGATGAGTGTGTGGTGGAAGACAGTGTCGAATGAGTTCAAGCAGAATTAGAGCTGCGAAGTGTCCTCAGTCCATGATAGTGCGAATTTCGTCCATTGCTGCGATGAGGGCCGTCTCGTGCTATGGTTGCTGCAAAATCCTGATTGTGAGTGGTCGAAGAGTTCATGTTTGTTCAATGTGGTCGGAAAGCTGGTTTTTGATTGCTTTTTTCATGATTCTGCCAGGAAAGGGAAGCAGAGAGATGAGTCGATAGTTGCTGAGAACATTCAGATCTGCAATGCTTTCTTAAGGAGAGGGGTGACATCTGTGTGTTTCCAGGCAGCCATAAATGTGGCAGTGTTGAGAGATGTGTTGACGATGAACTATAGTACTGACCTTACCATTGTGCTAACTAGGTTGAAGAGGTGGTGCCGGAAGGGGGTCCGTGGGGGCACCTGAGTGGGTGGATGCCCTGATTGCTGTGGTTTCTTCTGTGGTTTTTGGGGTCCAGTTGGAGAGATTTGGGGCTCTTAAGGTGAAGGACAGTGAATGACGAAGGGTAGTGGGAGAAGGTGGAGGATCGAAATTCTTTTATATGTTGAAGATTTTGTTGTAGAATAAGTCTGAGAGTTGATTGCGGATGTCCTGTGTAGGGGTGATGGAGTTGAATGTGACTGCAGGGTGGGTGAAATCTTTGATCATTTTGAAGAGTTATTTAGGCTTGTTGTTGCTGGCTTTGATTTTCATGGACAGGGCCCTCTTTATGGCCTTTTTCAGTTCATAGTGGTAGGATCTAAGAGAGGTCTTGTAGGTGCTACTGTCTGTGGGCTTGAAAGAGGATCTTCACTTCCTTTCCCATCCTCTGTAGTGTCTCTTGGCATTCCTGAGGGTGTCACTGTACCAGTTTGCCTGTTTTGGGGTTTTCCTGGGTTTGGTGACCTTCAGGGGATTGAGGCTGTTGACACAGGTGGTGATCCATTTATTGAGGCACTGGATGTTTCTGTCGGCATCGCCAGAGAAAGTTGAATGGTGTAGGTTGAGGGTGTTGATCCATGCTTGTTGGGTGATGTTTTTCCAGATTCAACTCTGGGTGAGGGGTGTCACTGTTGGTGTGTACAGTGGTGTAACAATGTGGAAATGAAGTGCTCCATCCAGGTGAGGAGGAGGGTGTGACTGACCTTGGCTGTGTTGCTAGTGGGGAAGATGAGGTCCAGTGTGTGGCCTGCTGTGTGCATGGGGCCAGTCACGAACTGCATGAGACCGACATTGAAGAGGCTGTCTAGAAGGTCAGTGTTTTTTGGATCAGTGGTGTCGTCCAGATGGAAATTGATGATGATGATGGATTAAACCCAGATCAGTTGACTGGGGGTGAGTGCTTGCATTGTTCAACACTCTGTCCATCATCCCCTTTGGTTTTGCTCAGATGGAAATTGAGGTCGCAGTGGAGGAGAAACGTCTGAGGGTGTCACAGGTGGTAAGTTCGGTAATGAGGTTGCTGAAATTCCGTCTGGGCCTGGTAGTCTATAGGCAAGGATTCTCTTAGTGGTTGACTTGCCGTCCTTCTTGATCTTGAAGTTGAGGTAGTCTATGAAGGTAGTACCAGGGTGTTAGTGGCGGTACACTTGCTGGGGAAAGTGTTGGCCTATGGGAGGTGGGGGTCAGATATACTATTCTCACTCAAAACTTCACAGCATTGGGAAAAATGTTGTACTTTGAGAAGGGCAGATTTACGATTTCCACATAAAACTTCACAATGTTGGGTAAAGTGTTGATTTTTTTGTGGGGATCAGATTTACTATTCCCACTCCAAATGTTCCCACCTTGGGGAACGTGTAGGACTTTGGGAGGTGGGGGGCAGATTAAACATACCCACTCCAACTTTAATCACATTGGAGAAAGTGTTGTACTTTGGGAGGTTCACATTTATAATTCCCACCCCAAACTTAACCACATTGTGAAAAGTGATTGACTTTGTGGGGGAGGTGTTACAGTGACTGTTTCCAATCCCAATTTTTTAATTTTTAAAATGTTTTAATTATTATTTGCATAAAACATAGCTGATTACAGACACACATATTTCTCCGTTCATATAATAGACAAGGTAGTGCTCGATAGTGAACAGAGTATATGTCAAGTCAAGTCGTCAAAGATAGCTTTATTCGATAACAGGTATCTTAAAAGCAATAACAATCATACAATCATCAATAAAAATACAAGTTATCAGATAAACCATGATTAAGAAAAAATATGCAGTTCATAAAAACAGTAATTTCAAATTTCTAGAAGATAGTAAGGGCAAAGTATTTCAGATAAAAACTTTGTACAACAATAAAATTAATTAAGTTCCAGCTTGTGTGCATAAGAGTGTATAAAGGGACAGTGCAATAGAAGTGAACAGACCAATTAGCCACAGGTTAATAAAAATATAAAAACAAGATAATTCATTTAGAGTGTCACACGTAGAGATTTAAACCTTACTATCCAAGATCGGCCAAGGTACTTGGCCACTCCACAGGCAAAGAGGATCCTTGCGTCCGATTTCAGAATGCGCATTGCTACGCTATGTTCATGGGTGCCCAGTTGGCTACAGATTGGTTTGAGCCATCTTATTCTAGCCTTTTTATAGGCGGGGCAGGCAAACATGAAATGGGCCATGCTTTCAGTTGGCGCCTTACAGCAGGGGCAGTCCGCTGTTGTCTAATGTGGGGTGCTCCACTTTGTAGTTAACTCTCGTACTGGGAGTGTGCCTACCCTTAACTGAATATAAAGTGCCCTGTCTCGCGGCATCTGGATAAAATCTAAGTAAGGTTCTAAAAGTTTGCGCTGCTTGTGAAGATAAAATTCTTCTGTGAGCCTTCCTAATCTCAAATTGCTAAGCTCTTGGCCATCTACCCATGCCCAATATCCCTTTGTGAGCTCAGCCTTGCTCGGTGGGGTTTGGCTATCCCACGACTCCTTAAGGCCAAGCGCAAAAAAATGATTTTTGATAATTAAGCAGCCAACTGATTCTTTGGTTGCCATCTAGGGCCATCAATTCTGTGAGCCCAGAGGCATAACTAGCAAGCTCAGGGGTCCAACGCAGGCGGGCCCAAAATAACAGGGGCCTTAGCCTGGCTATGTCTTTAAAAGAGTGCCTACCCATGTCGCTCATCAGGGGTTTTAGTGGTATCTTGCTGGGAAGCATCACTAGATCTCTTAAGAATTTGTGTTCAGATCTACTAATTCCATCCACGTTGTCGAAACCCCACAATTCTGCACCATAAAGGGCTGAACTAACTGCTTTGGCTGCATAGATCGTATGAGCGGGAGCCACAGGTCTCCTCTGCGAGGAGCGATGTTCTCTAGCTAACGCTCCTGCCACACGTTTGTGGCTCAAAAGCATTTTGTCGATGTGATGCCGCCAGTGCATTTTCTCAGTGAGCCGGATACCTAGATAATCGAACATGGTGACTCGCTCTAAACGGGTTCCGTCTAGTGTAAAATTACCTCTATATGGCCTGTAGGGGTTAAACACCATAAGCTTTTGCTTTGGAGGTGTTAACAATCAGCCCCCTAGACTCACAGAAAAGATTAAATCTATCTAAAAGCTTTTGGAGCCCGGCCGGAGTCTTAGAGATAAGGAGAGTGTGGTCCATGCAGAGTAGGAACCCTGTTTCCTGCCAGGAAGGGGCATCAGATTGAAATTCTTGGAGAAAACTAACTCCCCCGTTCATATGTAAAGAGAACAGGGTGGGCGCCATTACACAACCCTGGTGCACTCCTCTGTTTACAGGGATTCTGTCTGTCTTCTGGTCTTGAGCCCCCCCACTACACTTGGGCATAATTACCCTCGTGAAGGCATATCAGCAGATTCAGAACCAACGGGGGAATCCCCAAATCATCTAATAGGTGCCATATCCGCTCATGGGGTACTAGGTCAAAGGCAGTCTTTAGGTCAATAAAGGCCACATAAAGACTGCCCTTACCAATTAGAACAATCTTCCAATAAATTGAAAGCAATCTCAATGCTTGGTCCACCGTCCATGTACAGGCCCTGAAACCCTCTTGGTACTGGGAGAGGATATTCTTATCGTCCACCCAGTGGTGAATTCTCTGAAGCAACACTCTGCCAACTACTTTCTGCATAGCATCAATCAGAGTGATTGGGCGGTAGTTGGCAGGGTCATCCCTTGCACCTTATTTAAAAATTGGTACCACCTCTGCACCTTTCCATTAATCAGGTACAGCACTAGCCTTTGCGAAAGAGTTGATTAAAAGTGTAATATAGTTTGCCCAGTTGGGGAGGTCTGCAAGAAAAAGATCTCCTGGGAGGCCATCCGGACCTGAAGCTTTTGCTGGGACTATTTTCTTAATGGCCGCCTCTACCTCTTCTGTATTAAAAGTATCAATGACATCCAAAATGGGACAAGAACTTAGGTGGTCAACTAACCCAACTTGAGAAGTTGGATTAGACCCAGAATAAAGTTTCCCAAAGTGATTAAAGCAATCCTGATTTGTGATATGGTTAGGAATTAAATCAGGATCTTTATTACCTGACCGCCTAACAATATTCCAAAAAAGATTGGGATCCCGGGCTACACTTGCATCCTTTAGGTTTTGCCAGTGTGTCTCATCCGACTCAAGCTTTGCATGAATGACAGCAGTTTTATAGTCCTTTCTAGTTTTTCTTATTAAGGGACAATTTCTGCTTTTTATTGCTAAAATTAAAGCCTTTTTCTTCTGTCTACAATCCCCATTAAACCAAGTCCAGCGATTTTTTTTAATGTACTTTTGCTTCTCCACCTCTCCCATTAGCCCCGCCTTCACAGTGCGTAAACATTCTCCCGTGAGGAACGTCGTCTGTGTTTGTCAATCACTCACTTCCGGATCGGATTCTTCAGGTGGGGGAGGTGCATACGTTACCTCGAAATGTGTTCCATTTCCCCCAACACTCGCGTCCATTTTCAGGGACACCCTCTATGAATAAATACTGCCTTTTCCTCTACCATAGCACTGTCTAGGTCGTGACACCACTGCTGTTGAGAGGGGACCATCTGCGCTCCCCGGTGTTGAGCAATGTTCCGTTTAGCCAGTGTGATACCCAGGGACACCCAGTTCTGCTCTGCATGGTTAAGGTCTGTTGGTGCCCACACATTGAGAAGGCACCTCCTTGGTTCAGGGGGGACGCTGAAGCCACATACCCGAGTGATCGTGGTCATGACAGCCCCCCAGTATTGTGTGATGTTGGGTCAGTCCCACAGTGTGTGGTAAAAGGTGCCCGCCAGCCCGCAGCCCCGAAAACACAGAGGTGTATCAGTCCTCCCTTTTTTGTGGAGTGTTGTTCTGGTGTAATACATTCTGTGCAGTATTTTGAGTTGCACGAGTTTTAGTCTGGAGTGGATCGCAACGTCTTGCGGGGATGCTAGTGCCTCCTGCCAATCCTGCTCATCCATCTCTCCCACCTCAGCCTGCCATTTTTCTCTAAGGTTGTGTGTGGGATCTTTCTGATGGTTAACCAATTTGCTAGAGAGATTTCTTTTTTGGTTAGATAGTCCGTCAATAGTCGATACACGAGCAGTAAAGACTCGGGTAGATCAGTTCCCGGATGTATGGCCCTCGTTAGTGCGTGTTTAATTTGCAAGTATCGGTATTGCTTCATCTCTGCCATCTGGTACGTTGCCTGGATCTGAGCAAAAGGGACCCCCCCCCCTTCTTCCACAGGTCCCCCAACTTGGATATACCTATTAGATCACAACGGGAGAAACCCTTACTTGTGCGCATCTTGCCCAACTTTGGGGTGTCCCAGAATGGCATGTGTTGTGTTAGCACTCCCTCTCAGCCGAGCGCACAAAGTGCCATAAACCAGATGTGTACGGTGTGCGCTGTGGGGCCAATCAATGTGTGTTTCCAGGATTTATAATATATTGTGCCCAGAATTCCATCTGTGTCAAGAGTGTGCCTATCCATGCACAGTGCTGGTTCGTTCTGTGGAGCGTGGAGCCATTGATTAATCACTATAGGCTGGGAGGCCCAATAGTATAGTTGAATGTTGGGCAGGGCAATTCCGCCATTGTACCAACCCCGTATTAGCTTGCACATTCTCTGAGAAAGTGGCCCACTTCCGCCTCAATTGACTTGAAATAGGAGTGAGAGACTGGGCTAGGTGTGTTTTGCAGAGCGTATAAAAACCTGGGGAGAGCCATCATTTTGAACAAGGCTGCCCTGCTCCGGAGTGTCAGTAGCAGGGAGTGCCTGTATTTCACGTCACTACGGAGTCTCTTCAGGGGTGGCAATAGATTACACTTGAAAAATTGCATGGGTTGCGGCGTGATATTTATGCCCAGATATTTGAACCCATCTTCGGCGATCGGAATCGCGACATCCCGGGGCAGGCGTGGAGGGGGGCCCTTAATTATATGTAAAACCGATTTTGCCCAGTTAATAGTGTAGCCCAAAACTCTACTGTATGACTCACAGATGTCAAGCAAGCAGGAGATTGACCGTCTAGGGTTTGCCATGTATAGCAAAATGTTGTCTGCATAAAGGGAGATGCGGTCCTCCCAACCCACGCCCACCTCAATCCGCGTATTACACAATCCCTCCTTATCCACGCTGCCAATGGCTCAGGCACTAAAGCAAACAAGAGGGGGGACAGAGGACCTCCCTGCCTGGTCCCGCACCCCAGGGGAAAGTCTTCAGAGATCCGCCCATTGACCACTACATTTGCCATTGGCTGTGCATATAGGAGTTGAAAACAGGCACAAAATTTGGGCCAGAGAAACCAAAATGTTGCATCACCGCAAATAGAAAGGGCCATTCCACCCGGTCAAAGGCCATACTGGCATCCAGCGAGAGAATAACCGTCTCTTCTTGTATAGTGGGTATGCGAGCCAGCACACCATTAAGTCTCCTGAGGTTCATCGCCGTGTTCCGGCCCGGCATAAAGCCAGATTGGTCAGGGTATACTAGGGTTGTGAGATAGGGCTGGAGCTGGAGGGCTGGCGGGCAGCCCTTTCACAAGTATTTTCACTTCCGCGTTGAGGAGCGAAATTGGGAGGTTTACCTGGTTTTGAGATCGCTATCAGTGCCACTACTCGCTGGTCTCTAGGGAGTGTTCCCATCTTCATGCTCTCACTACATTCCCAGTGTATGCCTCTAGTGTGAAAAACTTCAGGGTGACATTAAGTTGACCGTCCAAGGTCATCGGGTCGTAAATGTGCTGTGTTATATGTTAAAGCTCTGGGTGCTTTTACATCCTTGTCCCCAGCTGTCACACTCATGTCCTCACCTAGTTCACATACAATTACTGCCAACCCATGGGTGTGAATGCCTTCCAAATCTCATTTGATTATTTCCAGCTGAATATATTGATCATGACATCTTTCCATTCCATCCTGTCACAGGCGGTCTGTGGTACAGAGTAGACACATTCCTGTCCATTTCAAGATGTTCCTTCTCTACCAGTCGCATATATTATTCGTGGGTATTTAGTTGTGCCACGGATAAAATTTGTTCTGCCGTGTGTCTTTGTTCAGGTTTTCATCCTAAAATGGCAGAGCAGCTTCACATAAGGCAATTTCTTGCGTCAGAATTTGGAGAAATATGCCCTCTAGGTTACTCACCCATGTTTGGCGAGCTCATTGGTGCAGCCCCTTATTGAACTCGGCTTTTTGAGCTGCTTTCAATAGGACCATTCTCTGGGGTTTAGATTGCTTTTTGTGGCTTCCAGATGGGCTCCTAAGTTACTGCTTTGTGCAAAGGGATCATGAGGTATTCAGCAGGTGCTGCTGTATAGATATGGGATGTGATTAGTAGCCCCCTGTATTTGGTTTAATGCTGGAGCTTTAATACCTCCAAATATTATCAGCAGGAATTCAGAAATTGTCTGTGTAATATGTGTTTGAAATGATTGCCCAGTGCTCCTCTGTCTGTGCTGTGCTTATGTGAGTGGGGAAGCTTCCAACATTAGTTGAGAGGGATGCACTTGTAGTGTGCACCGAGTACGATTGGCAGCTGCACAGTAGATAAGCTTAGATCTGCACGTTTACCAGCGGATTCATAAGCTGAGGTACACCCTGCGTGACTTTTCCTGTCCTTGTAAATATGGCCCCTTTGCACGCAGCACTTTGCGTGAAAGGGGTGCTCCATGGGTATTGCAGTGGGTGTTCCCACACCCACTGCACTAGATTTATGAGAAATCGTAAATCTGGTTGTTGTAAATATGTCACATCCCTGTGCTTTGAAAGTGACTCAGTGCGGAGCAGCTAAATGGCTTGCGGAACGCACTGAGTCACTTTCTTGTAAATCTGCCCCTGAGTATTTTTACGTGATCTGCAGGACTTGTGATTGCCGCTCTATGATTGAGAGTAACAGGCTATTATCGAGGGTATACATTATGCAACCAACCTTTTGTCATCTCAGGCTGAAAGGACTTTGTTTTATAACACACATATTTCATCATAGAGTTTTCAAAGGGTCGAAATCGGCTTATCCTTCATCATATTACTGAGAGAGTGAGACCACATTTGCTGTTTAACCACATTATAATGACATTCTGTAAATGGGAAATGTTTCACGGCTGGTATTCTGAACGCACTAGCATAATGCCAATACTTCCACAGCTGGAAAAAGGGGAACCTGCAACTAAAGATGGTCAGATACTATTTATATAAAAGATGAATTAGTTGTATTTGAGACCGGGGTTAAGTGTGCAACAGTATAAAAAAGATAGCAAGGACATCTGATGTGAGAATGTCCAGAAAACTAATATGACTGTAACATTTCATTTAAGGACAATGACGTTTGCACCCTTATGACTGAACGTTCATGAAATTTCTGATTTCAGAAACAAGCACAGAGTTTACAGATGAACACTTCATCAAATCAAAACTGCCTGCTGAAATGAACACCATTTTAAGTCACACTGATGCATGCAAAATTCATGTCAAACGAAATGACTGCAATTGGAGCATATTAGTCTATGAACCGGTTCACCAAAAATCAACGTTGTCACATATTTTGAGCAGATGTAATGGAAACTTGTACCCGAAATAGCGTCATGTACAGCTACGTAGCATGTGGCATTTGTAGCATCTTTGCCAACCTGGGTACCCGCCTGTGACTACTCCACACACGAAGCATAGAATTACACATCTTTATTCATCTGCATGTAATTGCAAACTCAACATTCTAACTCAATCTTCATTGCTAACTCGCAAGACACTACATCTCCCCCTCTGTTAAATGATTTTTTTTAACAAAATATACAGTTAAATCCCTTCAATCAATCTTTTTGGCGTTTTAATTGTTTGACCTGATCTTGTCATTAGAAATGGGGAACTGTCACCATCAATGTCCAGGATCTGCGTTTACAGTGGAGAGGCAACAGTGGTCACTTGTGCTTCAGAACCAGTCGCTCCTTCAACATGTAGATCTGATGAGCGATGAGTTGAACGGCAAAGAGTTTCTGGTAATGGACTTCTGAGAGCACTGGGCAGTCACCATGTGTCCCTTGGTACATACCACTTGAAAAGGTTCTGCATCAAATGAAGCTTCAGAGTTTCTGTTCAGCATCTGGCGTGCGAGCTCTCGATCTACTGGAGTTCTGGACTTTTTGGTTCCGTCCAGAGGTGTCAGGGTCAACACCCGAAGACCCCGGAGTTCAACCTGTCTCGGTGCACAAACAAACAGAAACACGGGCTTCTCGATGGTGGCGTCAAAGACCAAAGGTTTATTACTGCAGGGACACAGAAGTCACAGAAACTGCACACGGGCAGTGTCTAGGAGCCTGTTCAATTTGTACAAAGAGGGTTGTTCCTTATATACTAAATATTCTGCTCGGGGCAAATTCTTTACATGTTACCACAGTTCTAAACATTCGGGTCTTAAACAATAAATATTTGGCGTTGCACAGGAATCGTCAACAGTATCTGATGTCAAAACATTACGAATGAGGGGTTCCCACTAGTCCATCATAATCCTATGTCAATTCTTCATTCAAGACCCGGACCGCCTCATCGTAAATTTCGTTACCTCCCCCTAATAAAGGCCCAGAAGGAAAAGAGCAGAGCCAGGTGTGGAAGATAGAAAGACAGGATAAGAGATGTTTGTGGGTCGTAAATGGGCACGGTTACCAGCTTCGGCCGCCTAATCATGATCAGGCCAACGAACACAAGAACCAGTATAGCAGGACTGGCCTCAGGCTGGGGAGGCAGCTCTTGCCGAGTCATGCTGCCACAGCGTTGCTGGCCTAAGGTGCACGTGTCACTCGCAAGGTGAATCGCCGGCTAAAGCCTACGTGTCCTTAAATGAAAAGAGGTCATTGTGTGTCCATTGACTATGTGAGGGCAAGGAATACAAAATGGCTTCCGTGTTCTAAGATGGATACCATGGGTAGAACAGAAATGTGTTTGTAACTGGAGTGCTCTTGCTCGTAGCATAGCGAAAACACCAGGATATACTAAATGGATCATTTGCGGTCCACTGATACCAAAATTATGTATTTACGACAATGTTACAAACACGAGTAAAATCGTCACGGAACCTCAGACCCTCCTTTTGCCCTTACATAGGCAATTACTCAGTCTATATCAGAGTCAGAGTCTAATTCTATGCTCATTAGGTCAGTGACATGTTGTTGTATCATCATCCTGTCTCGTGCCTTTTCTCCTAATGCAGGTGGTTTTCTGAAACAGGTTGCAGCACAGAGACTACACAGAGCGGGACCACATTGGATAATAAGACAGCACGAGAACAGAAATACTAGGATGACACCAATGACCATCAGAACCTTCCATCCCCACGCTGATACCAGAGTCCAAAACCACTCCATGAAGGACCAGTTTCCCTTATCTACGTGTATAGAGTCGGAAATTTTGTGTAGCTTAGAGATTGCTTCATAGATTGTTGGAGCATTATTTGGAATAAAGACACAGCAGCTCGATTGGATCATTCTGCATACCCCACCTCGATCTGCAAGTATTACGTCTAGAACCATACGGTTCTGCAACGTCATGAGACGATCCGCCTGAAGCTCAGCTGTTAAGTTACTAAGGGCACCAGCAGTTTCTGTAATAGTAGATTCAACTACCCGTGTTAGTTGACGTAGATTTCTACTATTGGCCATAGGCCCCCAAAACGGAAGGAAACCTTTGAAAAAGTCTCCAGCTTCTTGACCAGCGGTATCTTCCTTGCTGAAGACACCTCTTGCTACTCTGGTCTTGTGATAATCTGAAGAAGCAGTGTATGTCGGAGGTAACAATCGAGCAATATAACATGAACCTGAGAAGTCAGCAGGCAGCCATGTATAAGCTCTGTCCTGACAGATGAAGTAGGTACCCCTAGCAGTCAGAAAGGCAGGGGAGGAGTTAGACGGAAATACGTAAGTCTCAACGCACTCACTCCTCCCTAGCTGAGCTCTCGGATTTCTCCCATTTCCTTGCAAACAGACTTGACCTCGGTGAGGCACGACCCAAACTGAAGTGGAGCTTTTACGCTTGCTTTCTCCCAAACTAAGGCGATACTCTGTAGAGTTCCAACTCAAATACACCCGTAATTCATCTCTAGGGTAAGATGGAGTATTATTGACGTCTTTAATCATATCAATAATTCCCTGGACTAAAGCTTTGTTGGCTGAGTTGTATTTAGTAGACCGTGGTGGACGCGGAGGATAGGTCTCAAGGGCATATGAAAAAATGGTCTGAAAGGCCTGAAATGATCCATTGTAGCTAAAAGGCAAGACTAAATAGGGAATGCCTTTATCCATAGTGTGAGGTATCAAGCCGCACACCCAGCAGTCTGTAGTATTAACTACCAGTTGGTGTTGATGCAAGAGCTGTACAAATGTATTGTTAATAAATTCTGAGCGTCGAGCTTGTTCGTGTTCAGGAAATGAGTGAAAAGAATGCATAGAAGAAACCGTAGAAGTAGTAGGATCAAGGGGAGGTACTGTAGTTACTGGCATAAAAATCAAATGTACACCAAAGATGATTCCACCCACCAACGTTATCAAAACGATTAAAAACGTAACTGCACATTGCATTAGAAAGCATTTGCTGTGAAGTATTCGGTACAGTCTATTTCTGCGAACATAAATTACATTTTCTTGTTGCAGCTCAGGAAGCTCCATCTTCTACGACCGTTCGCGACCACTGATGATGTGTACGTAGATGAAAATGCCTCTATCAGCCCTGGGAGTTCCCAGAACTAACAGAAAGATCGACCTTGCGTCTGACCCCCGCAGATTCAACTAGGCACACAGCCACGACCCTACGGCTACCCAGACGGCAAGGCAATTTTAAAACAAAAAGAAACAATACAAAGTATTAGCAAACTTCCTGGCTGGAGGCAATGTATAGCAAA
This sequence comes from Lissotriton helveticus, assembly GCF_964261635.1. Taxonomy (NCBI): domain Eukaryota; kingdom Metazoa; phylum Chordata; class Amphibia; order Caudata; family Salamandridae; genus Lissotriton; species Lissotriton helveticus. Next base: position 1,910,243,174 of record NC_136059.1, read on the forward strand.
TTCAAATTTGAAAATAGGCAGTTTCCTGCTTTATTTGTCCATATTGCGAGAACGTAAGTTGTATCTCAGTTTTGCAGGAGCTGTCTGATCTGGAAACAATGTATTTTCAACTGACGTTGCAATGTTCACGTTCGCAGATGGCAAATGTTCAGCGTTCAAAAGAGCAGTTTCAGGAGGAGAGTCAGAATTTGGTGAATCCGTGATCAGTTCTGCATCGCTGAAAGGTATGAACCTGGGGACTTGTTCCGTTTCAGAGGCACCGATTCCTTTCTTTACCCAGTTGTCGTAAGGAAGTGGCAGAGGCACACGTTTGGCATGTGTCGTATGGATCCAGTTTTTCCTTCCGGCCACACGAATAGCAGTTCTCGTTGCTAGTAGGACTTGGAAGGGGCCAATGAATCTGGGCTGAAGATTTTTCGTTCTTGCAAAGTTTTTGATGACCACCTGATCACCCGGTTTCAGCTGATGGCCTGGACTCTCCGGTGGCTTTGGCAATGCATCGAAAACCTGTTGGTGAATAAGACTCAATTTAGCAGTCAAGTCGAAAAGGTAATCAATTAACATTGGGTATTCCAGCTGCTTGAATTCTTTTGGTCTAGGTACCCCCCAAACATTTGCAGGACGACCAAAAACTATTTCATAAGGACTAAGCCCTACTCTAGAATGTACGGTTGCTCTTGTTGATAGCAAAGCCAACGGCAATGCGTCTGGCCAGGACAAACCCGTGGATGCTTGTATCTTAGCAAGTTTCAGTTTAAGGGTGCCATTGTAACCCTCGACTAAACCCGCGGACTGGGGATGATTCGCACTATGAAACTTCTGTCTAATCCCTAGGCCGGCACACACACTCTGCATAACTTTCCCTACGAACTCACTTCCGTTATCTGACCATACAATCCGTGGCATTCCGTATCTGGGGAAGTATTCTTTAAGAAGAATTTTGGCAGTGGATAAGGCAGTATTGTCCTTTAGCGGGTATGCTTCGATCCATCTGGAGAAAGCACAAACTACCACTAGGACGTATTTCAGGTTATTACAACGATCCATGTGAATGAAGTCTAGCTGGATCACTTCAAAGGGGCAGGAAGGAGGAGCGAAGTGACCTGCAGGTGTGGGGATTCCCTTGCCAGGATTATGCATCAAGCATACCATACAATTTCTCACCACTCTCTCTGCACACTTACTAATCCCATCATTCTTCCAGACCGGAGCCAACATCTTACAAATCCCTTTTGAACTGATGTGAGCTGTTCCATGTGCCATCGTCACTACTGCAAGCACATACGCATCAGGCAACATCCAACACTGTTGTTCCGACAAGTCAATCCAACACCCACTCGAGTCCAATTTACCCGTGCTCTCTCTCCATGCAAGTTTTTCCTCCTCAGTCGCCTCTTTCTGAATTTCCTTCACGCTTTCCACTGTGTCTTCACACATTCCAGACTCAGAAATCCATCTTGCAGACGTTGCAACATACATTCTACTCATCATATTTCTAGCTGTCTGTTTTGCAGTCTCATCAGCAAAAGCATTCCCACGACCAACATCATCCGTGATTGCTTTGTGAGCACTGCATTTCACAATCGCAACTTCAGTCGGCAAGGTTAGAGATTCCAACAAGTCATTAACTAGCTGGCCATGTTGAATCTTAGTCCCATGGGACGTAATGAAACCTCTCTCTTTCCACAAGCGGCCAAAACTATGGGCCACGCCGAACGCGTACTGACTATCTGTGAACACATTCACTCTCTTTCCCTTAGCTAAAACGCACGCTCTTGTTAGCGCGATCAATTCTGCAGCCTGGGCAGAATTCTGACTCACTCTTGCAGTCTCCACAATCGTACACAAGGTCGTTACTGCATAAGCAGCAGTCACATCACCATTCTCCAATTTGAAGCAAGACCCATCAACATACATCGTGCCATCTGGATCTGACAACGGAGTGTTTTTTAGGTCAATTCGTCCTTTTGTTTCTTCCTCAGTTTTGAAACAACAGTCGTGTGGTTCGGAATCACTCGACTCTTGGCTAGTCGGCAACAATGTTGCTGGATTCAATACATTGCATCTTTTGATCTGAATATGACTAGCTAACAGTGTCAGTTCATAACCTGATAATCTAGCACTGGTAAGGTGTTGCGTCTTGGTTCGGTTCATGAGTGTATCCACAGCATGAGGAACCATAACTACTAGCATATTGTTCATTACTAAACCAGCAGATTGTCGAATGGAAGCCGCAGCTGCGGCTGTAGCTCTCAAGCAACTAGGCAACGCTCTAGCTACCGGATCTAACGTTGATGAAAAATACGCACAAGGGCGTTGTTTATCACCAAATTTCTGCGTCAAAACACTCAATGCACAACCTTCTCTCTTGTGGACATAGAGCGTGAATGGCTTACTGTAGTCGGGTGTACCCAATACAGGTGCTGAACACAGTGCATTTCGTAACTCAGAAAAACTCTGCTGACATTCTGCAGACCATGGTACCGGACTCGGAACACCTTTCCCAGTCAAGGCTACCAATGGTTTTGCTAAAAGAGAAAAATTTGGGATCCATTGCCTACAATATGAGGTAATACCTAAAAAAGCACGTACTTCTCTCTGCGTGCTAGGAACATTCATCTGTGTAATTGCTTTTATTCTCTCTGGGGTCAACTTCCTTCCCTCCTTTGACAAGAGATGACCTAGGTAGGTCACTTCTTGGCAGCAGTATTGCATTTTTGAAGGTGACACCTTGTGATTCAAATCTGACAAGTGATGCAATAAAGAAATCGTAGCTGTTTTGCAAGTTTCCTTGTCATCAGCAGCCACTAGAAGATCATCGACATATTGTATTAAAGCAGAACCAAGAGGAAGTACGAAGGAATCTAACTGGCTTTTTAATGCTTGACTGTAAATGGATGGGCTTTCACAATAGCCTTGTGGAGCGCGTTTAAACCTAAAGCTTCGTCCTCCTAGAGAGAAACCGAAGATATCTCTGCTTTCTTCGGCTATCGGAATGCTGAAAAAGGCATTTTTCAAGTCGACAACCGAAAACCATGCTGCTGTGGCAGGAATCAGCGTTAACAATGCAGTAATGTCTGGTACCACAGGAAACTGTGGAATCACAATTTTATTAACCTCTCTGAGATCAATTACAAACCTATATACTGGAGGTTTTGTAGGGTCAGTTCGTTTCAAAATATGCAGTACAGGACTATTACAGACATTACCTCTAGTTTCTTCTATAACGTCTTTCTCAATCAGATCATGCACTATCAGTAGGAGCGCACGCTCACCTTCACTAGAGATTCTGTATTGTGGAATTCGTGGAAGTTTGACATTTGCTTTCAAAGTTACTACATAGGGTGGAATTTCCAATAGACCTACATCATTAGGACCAGTCGCCCAAAGAGTATCAGGGAGTGAACGCAGCTCTGGTGGGAGCGCATCCATCGACAAGTACATCGGAGAGATTATTCTTTTACCCAACGTAAGCTGTACTCCTGCTGGAGAACAGTACAATGTCGCGTACAGGCGTTTTAACAAGTCTAAACCAAGCAGATTTTCGTTACAACCTGTCGTCAAAATCAGGGGTGCTTTCAATTGACAGGGTCCAACAGAAATAGACAAAGGACCAGAAACAGGGTTGTGAACAGGGGCGCCCGAAAAACCTACTGAAACGTTTGTTGAGCCAGACAAAGGTGCGCCAGGGAGTTTCGCATGTATGATAGAACTTTTTGCTGCACCAGTATCCAACAGAAACGGTTCGACTATACCTGATGTTGCTACTGCGACATAAGGCCCACTCTGATCTACTGGAACTGATACTACTCCCTCTCTTTGTCCATGGCTGTCCTAGTACTCACTTTGCTGAACTTCCTCACTAGCTTCATAATAGTCTTCAACATGATATTGTGGAGACCTATTCTGTTGGGCAGATTGTCCATTTCGCTGGTCGAAATAATTAGAAGGGCGATCACTCGTCTGCGGAGGCATAGCACCTCGTCCTCGACCTCTAGAGTTTTGCATAGAACTACCACGACCTCTCTGAGCTGCCGCAGCATTATTTTGTGCCCGAACTGGACACTCATTTTTGTAATGACCTTCCACTTTGCAATAAGCACATTGATTCCATTGGTATTGTGGTCTTTGAAAATTATATTCCGTTCTTTGATATGACCCTTGTTGCATATTCGTCTGATTCGTGCGAGGCGGATAAGCTTGCTGTAAAAGTACTTTAGTTTTTAAATCTTTCGTCTTTTTATCCGATTTTTCCTTCTCTTCTTTATCCCTATTTTCATAGTACTGGGCAGTCGCAAGTATTTGCGCAGTCGTAGAGACAGCCCACGCACTTTCAGAATTCTTTAATTTACCACTAAGTTCTGGTAACAGATTGTGCACAAATTTATCAACAAATAATCTCTGGCCTCCTTCTGTGCTCATATCCTGACCACTATGATCCACGAAAGTCTCCTCGAATCTTGTGAAAAAGTCTGAGACGCTTTCGTCTTTCTTTTGTTTGCACGCGGACAATTTGTCCCAGTTAACGCGTAATGCTGGCATCAAGGTTTTCATTAAATCGATTATTCTACCAGGCAAATTAGCAATTAGGGGTTCTGGTTTGGAACCACCTATTTGTTGACCATCCGCTGCAATTATAGCTGCCCAGTCACCACCTAGGGTAACTGGATGATTCTCTTTACGAATTTTAGCCCAAATTGGTTGCGGTACTACATTACCAAATAGCAGATCTATGTCAGCAAGATTCAATACACAAGCGTCAACCGTTTGAGCCAACTCTTTGTAGTACCCTGCAGGATTTTTACGCGGATCTGGCAAGGCCTGTTTCACTGCTAATACTTCAGCTCGCTTCCATGGAATATGTATCCATACTCTCTGGAATTGTGCCGGAGCGGCTGCAATACCAAGGTTTACATTAGCTTGCACAGCTTCACGCCAAATTGGTGGAACCTCTCTCATTGGGTATTGACGATTTTGTTTCGTACTGCGTTTCCCTAACTCTCTTGGTGAACGAAGGGATGAGTCGGTTCTATAACTTAGAACCAGTTCCATCGCTTCTTTTATATTTTGTCCAACTATCATACCTGCAGCAAACTCTTTCTGAACATTCATTAATTCTTCTAGATTTGATTCAGGGTCATCCTCTTCCAATTCCTCACGTAGAAGGAAACACATTTCATCGAACACATATCGTTGTGTCGGTTCATTCCATTGCATAAATGTATCTAATACATCTCGTACATTATATCTTCCAACTTTCGAAACCCATCTAAGAGCAGTGGAATCTAATATTCCTCTTTCTTCAGTACTGGGAAGCTGACTACGCCTCTGTACAGAGTCAGAGGTAGGAGTCTTAATCAGAGTTTTATAGAAGGGAGATAGAATATTGGAGACAGAATCAGTGATTCTCCGACGAACAGAAAGCGGAGTCATAATATTAGCAGAGGCAGTAAATAGAGTAGCAGTTGGAACAGATAGATTAGGAACAGTAGGAGTAGCAGGAAAAATAGCTTGTGAAGTAGCAGGTGTGAGCGACACAGGCATAGGTAAAGAAGCCGGCAACCCTAGAAGAGGGGTTGTCGAAGGAACATTAATATTGACCACAGGAGGTACAGGAACTTGATTCAGGGGAGCGGGAACACCAGGTTGTCCAGCAACCGGTAATTGAACATTCGGTATAGGTGGAGCCGTAGCACCCTGTGCATACGGTGGGGGTGATCGTAACAAGTAAGACAACAGGGGATCCTTTTCAGGGTCCTCTACTATCTTAGCCGTACTCGATGGTAAAGCAGGATAGCACTTGTCTATCGCTAAATTACGTTCTCTATTGGCCACCTCCATCGCTTTCTCACACTCGTTGAGTTGCAGCTGCCTAGCAGACTGTTCTAAAGTCAACTCTTGCTCTTTCTGTTCTTTCTTCAACTTTTTAATTTCTCTCTGTTTAGATTCTTTTCGCCAATAACGGAAAGAATCAAACATTGCCGGCCGGGCTTTCTTCTTAAACAACCTTCTTTCTAGATTATCGAGAACTTCAGGTTCAAAACTACCATGTAGTGGCCAACTAAGGACACCATCTTTCTCTGTGAAGCGGATCCATACCTCGTTATAAGAGATAGGGCCCACACCAAATTTGCAATATAGATCATAAAGGGGAGTTCCAATCGGAGGAACCAAACACGAGTCCTCCAACTGGGAATCACTGTTGCAACTAAAACAAGACAACATACAATTTTTCCGACTTACCATTTTATAATCCGGAACACAAAACAAACAAGACACAAACAGAAAAGATGCGCACTCGAACCAAGAACTTAGGCCTACCAGAACTGACAAATGTATCGATACCTGAACTGAACAGAATGATTATCGTAACCAGAATAACCAGTGATAATCTTACAGAACTGAACTGAACTGAGAACTAAAAGGATTATTCAAACAGGAGCAACCCTCACAAAATACTTAACTGAGGTACTGAAGACGTCACCAAGGAGAAACCCGTCACGTCTCGCCGTACTAAGGACTGCACCTCGGGTCCAAGACAGGGCGACGGTCAAGGCAACGGACCACTGCAGCCGTCTGAACGGGAACCCTCGTGGAAGAGAACGTCGGGGCCACTTTTGCGATATGCCGGGATCGATGAAGTGGGGCGCCTCCCTCTGAAATCTTCACACGAAGCTCCTCGAACTCTTCAGGCTTTTGGACCGGTACCGAATGACGTCGCCCCACGTTGGGCGCCAATTGGAGTTCTGGACTTTTTGGTTCCGTCCAGAGGTGTCAGGGACAACACCCGAAGACCCCGGAGTTCAACCTGTCTCGGTGCACAAACAAACAGAAACACGGGCTTCTCGATGGTGGCGTCAAAGACCAAAGGTTTATTACTGCAGGGACACAGAAGTCACAGAAACTGCACACGGGCAGTGTCTAGGAGCCTGTTCAATTTGTACAAAGAGGGTTGTTCCTTATATACTAAATATTCTGCTCGGGGCAAATTCTTTACATGTTACCACAGTTCTAAACATTCGGGTCTTAAACAATAAATATTTGGCGTTGCACAGGAATCGTCAACAGTATCTGATGTCAAAACATTACGAATGAGGGGTTCCCACTAGTCCATCATAATCCTATGTCAATTCTTCATTCAAGACCCGGACCGCCTCATCGTAAATTTCGTTACCTCCCCCTAATAAAGGCCCAGAAGGAAAAGAGCAGAGCCAGGTGTGGAAGATAGAAAGACAGGATAAGAGATGTTTGTGGGTCGTAAATGGGCACGGTTACCAGCTTCGGCCGCCTAATCATGATCAGGCCAACGAACACAAGAACCAGTATAGCAGGACTGGCCTCAGGCTGGGGAGGCAGCTCTTGCCGAGTCATGCTGCCACAGCGTTGCTGGCCTAAGGTGCACGTGTCACTCGCAAGGTGAATCGCCGGCTAAAGCCTACGTGTCCTTAAATGAAAAGAGGTCATTGTGTGTCCATTGACTATGTGAGGGCAAGGAATACAAAATGGCTTCCGTGTTCTAAGATGGATACCATGGGTAGAACAGAAATGTGTTTGTAACTGGAGTGCTCTTGCTCGTAGCATAGCGAAAACACCAGGATATACTAAATGGATCATTTGCGGTCCACTGATACCAAAATTATGTATTTACGACAATGTTACAAACACGAGTAAAATCGTCACGGAACCTCACTACTCTCTTAAAAACAATGTTCTTTGCATGTCGTCTTTTGTCAACATACACTTTAATCTTTTGTGTATGAACCAAGTCTTTTTATGAGTTGCATTCTTTCTGTAATTGGACCACTGAGGTATCTTGGCTGCCATTTCTCTCCCAAACATCATTGTTGCAGGTCTTTCACCTGTGGTCGAGTGAGGTTTTGAACAATAAGATCTTAGGGTAGAATTTAACACAGTTTTTAGATCGAGCTTGTTAAAAGTTGCCTGCTGCACTGCTTTCTTTAGCATACCCATAAAGCTCTCAACAAGTCCATTGGCCTGTAGCCACAGAGGTGTGCTTTTCTGATGTTTTATATTCAGATGCTCCACAAAATATTACAAAATATTGAACTCTCAACTGTTAAAAGGCAAGCCATTGTCAGATTTCAATCGGACTTGAGCACCCCATGTTGCAAAGATGCCACCAAGTCTCTTAATTACTCGGGCTCGATTGGTAGATGACAGATCCTCAATTAACAGAAATCCTGAGTAATAGTCCACAATCACCATCAGGTGATGTCCATTTTCAAGTGGACCGAAAAAGTAAATGGCTACTGTCTTCCATGCATGATTCAGGAGTTTAAAGTGTGTTGAGTAACTTTTGTAGAATGGCAGTTGCACAGATGATAGGCTTTTAACTCCTTTTCAACCCACTCATCGAGATATGGAAACCAAACTCAGTCTTGGTGAGCACGTTCGGTGGCAGTGATTGCACTATGTCCTTCAAGCGCCACTTCCATCATTTTCTGACACAGACTCTCCAAAATCAGGATTTTTGACCCTCTCAGTATAACTCCTTCCTGAGTTATGGAGAGGTCATCTTTGACATTTTTGTATTTATTATATTCACCATCACTCGTGAGAGGTCAAGGGTGTTGATTCCATGACTGATGTGAGATTATATCTTTCAGCTTTAGCATGTCACTATCCTGGCTTGGGCAAGTGATAATCTGGGCTAATGACATGGCAGCAGGTGTATTTGATTTTACAATGAAATTGATATAGGCTACAGCCGTCTTGGATAGAGTACCATGGCCTTATATAGGCAGTCTGTAAACGTAGTCAGCAGGGTTCTAATCCTTTCCTGAACAATGCACAATGTTAGAATTGTTCTGTTGTAATCGTAGTCCCCCTCGTTCAATGCAAGGAGGCATTTTAGCCTTAGGATTGGCAAATATAATTAGTAAAGCTTGATGATCAGTTACCAGCATAAAACACTTCTGTACAGGAATACATGGAAATGTTCACAAGCCCATACCACAACTAAACTTTCTTTTTCAGTTTGTGAATAAGCATGTTCTGTTTGGGACAAACCCCTACTTGCTCATGCCACAATATATGCCACGTTCAAGCACATGGATGGGTGCATGCACCTTCATTTTCTTGTGTTTCATTGTCGCTACTAATGAACCTTGACTTTCGAAGAGTGTCGATGCAGCCCATGTGTGCACTATGTTTTTCGATGGCGTAAGTTGCGGTAATGGAGACAGTTCATTATATTTCTCCATAGGCATAATGTTTATCGAAGCAACACTGTCAATGATGAAAGGTATCGAACAACCATTTACTTTTAGCGTAATATTCTGACAATGTTTGAATGACTTTGGTGCTTTGGCATGTCGATTTTTCTTTGACTGCCGTTTTTCTTCACATGTGGTCAGTCCAACCTGCGCATGCTTTTCTGAGGTAAACATCGACATGGCACAGCCATCTTCTTCATTGTCACATGGTGCTGATATAGAAGAACTGTTTGTCGATGATTTAGATGACAATCTACTTCGTTCAGTGTCAATTTGTCTTAACTGATGTCGTCCTTTGACCTTGTGGGTGTGCGTCCAACGTTGCAAGTGGAATGTTCCGGTGCCCATTATGTCTTTGCACCATGATGCACTTGTTTTTCCTTTGCTTTGCAAACCACACAACATGGTTCTCCTTCCCACAGCTTTTACATATCTGTCCACTGGCAGGACATTTTCCTTCATGTGGAAACGAAAATCCACATCTAAAATACAACTTCTTTGTACATGTAGGCATCACCTTGTGTCCTTCAGTCGTGTGCTTTGGCTTACTTTTCACACTCATGACTAATTCATTCTGGGCACCTCTGGCTTCCATATCCGAAGCTTATCTAGCAGTACGCTCTTCAGCTCGGGCAGCCATTGACACTTGGTTCACTGTAAGAGTTTCTCTCAGTGTTCGTCATCTGAATGAATCTGTCAAGCATCCATCAATAACTCTAAGATGTATAGCTTCTATGTCATTAAATTAATTGAACTTACAGTGTTTGCTGAGTGTGTCAACTCTACACATATACATCAATGATTTCATCAACTTTCTGTCATTCATGACTGAAAATGTATCTTTTGTAATCCACATTGGGCATTGGATTAAACTTGAGATTCAAAGTTTCTTTAATCTGACGGTATGTGATTTCTTCGTCAGTTTGCAGCGTCTTTCTTATGACTTCTTTTACACCATCACCAACAAGATTCTTGAGATATTTGATATTCTACCCATCTATCACCAATATTTTGCTTTTTGGCGGTATGGAAAGGTGATGGTGGTTTTAGGGAGGCGACAGCATTCTAATAGTTTATGAGACTGGCTGACATTGAGGGTGGAGCTCTTTCAGAGATTGTCGGCTCTAGGACCTGCGCCACCTGCCCCATCTCTGAGGCCCAGCAATGGATCAGCCTCCGGATCGTCCTGAACAGTCTGTGGTATGGTGACCTCCTTCTTGGTCTCTATCAGAGCCCTTCGCAGTATGGAGACCTCTGGAGTTGTTTCGAGTCACCACCTGGCAGCTTTGTTGTTTCAGGTACTGGACAGCTTTCTTTTAGGCCTTCTCGCCTGGTGCGGAGGTCGTAGAACTCCTCTTATCGAGGCTCAGGTAAGTGCAATGTCAGTAATCTTTCTTGTTAATTGTTTCGTCAGCCAGCGCTTTATGAATTTTATTCGTATTTGACTATTGCAGTCTTTAGTTCTTCTTTTCTGTATCTTTGTTTATCTGTCTTTGACAGTAACGCTCTGTATAATGTATGACTTTATCTTTGCGTGGCAGCGCGGTACTTTTATGTACCTTTATGTATGGCCCGACCAGCAGGTTCTTGGTCAATGACATGTAGATTCTCTGCAATGCTTTAGTTTTCTTCAACTGCTTCACAGCACTGGAGCTGCATTTTGACTCCACATGCATTAAGAGTCAATTCCGTACTCAGACGACAGCACATGTGGCACGCATGAGCAGTTTGCTTGGACCATGACAAACTCCCATGGCGAGCACCATCTATCTTCGGTTTACTCATCCCCTATTTCATCACCAATTATAGCGTCTTCCCCAACCTGGGTACACACCAATGTCACAAGGAGCTTAGTATTACATCTCTTTATTCGTCTATCTGTACCTGCGAACTCAATATTCTAACTTAACCTTTATTGCATTCCGCACAAACACTTATGTCACAGCTCAACAGAGTCCATCACAAGTCAAAAGGGTTCCGTCATTGCTACCCCGCACGAAACTACAGCATTTATGAACTTAGGGCACTTTTGATGACATCCCTTTTTATAACATGGTTGTCTATGTGGCGTGAGTATATGACATAATACTGTGATGTCGAAGCCTTCATACAGATCGCCCCTGGCCCATTTTATACTTTAAGAGTCTCAGATGTATTTCAGTGAGCCAACCTCCCTTCCTCAGTAGGTATGCTACACATGATAGGGAGACCTTGAGAGAAATAGTAGTTCAGTTGAATTACTGGGTTTTTATCTATGGGAGAAAAAGAGGGGTTACTTTGCTTGCTCAAAGTAATATCAGAGAAATGTCAGTATCACGATTTTGCTAGGGGATCAGTTGCTTTTTTATTTTATTAATTGGTTTTGTCACCGTTTTATTGATCAGAGGTTATATTAGTTCTTTAGCATTGCCATATGCTCGTACCTCTCCATTTACACTCAGATCTAAACTCTGATTAATCCCAACACTATCAAATCCCAAAATCTCACTTAATCCGAACTTTGGACCACAGTACATGCCCTTGCTTCTCCAACTCCAAGTCAATAATGCCTTTCAAGCAGTGCACAACATAAACAGATATTTGCAGATGGTGTGCACGAGCAGGCACCAGCGCTCGTTTTTGTGGATGGCACTTATTTTTCATCACTAGGTTTTGACCCAGTAAATCAAAGACAGAGATAACAAATGGAAGATGAAGGACGAAGAGAAAGATAGAAAAAATGTGCCAAAGGAAGAAAACAAGGATGAAAGGGAACAAACTAGACTGTGAAAAAAGAGTGATCAAAACTAGGCAGCCTTGGTACTCATCAAGCCTGGCATGCAACAGTACTGATGGCAGGCTCTTAACAAAAACGTTGTGCCTATGTTCTAATTTTTTATAACATAGGCACTTCTTTCAAGGTTTACCCTACTGACATGAAACTATAACCCATGTCACTGCTTACCTTGTCAACAACTCAGTTGATTTGACTAAGGATTTTCCAACATGGATTACTTCAGTATGTCTTTTGGAAGCCTATATACATAGTTTTGAAAAAAATGTTCAAACCAGTCCTCTCCCGCCCTACCATTTCCCTCTAGTTTCAGACTGGCCCTATTGTGCACAGGGCATTTACCCAGGTGTCTGGTTTTGGTGCTAGTTGCCTCCTGCTGTCACAGCAAGCACTAGGCCTCCACTGTCCTTGCAGCCACCTGCGCTATGCTTGATGTTGGCAGGATTGTCAGGCTGCGAGGCCGCAGCTCTGGGCCTGGGTAGTACGAGGCAGTGTTAAAGGCCCTGCATGCTGCAGTGGCTGCTATGTGCAGTGCCTCAACCACACCCTTGGGGATGGGAGGAATGCTTGCAAATGCACTAAACCACTGGCATTCGCTTTAGGTAGCATTCCAACCCAACGTCTGTACCCGCTATACCACTGTGAACAGAGGCCCACCTTATGCAAATCAGAAGTGATCTTGCTCGTCATTCGAACAGTCTGCCCTAAAGGGCCAGTCAAGGCCTCTTCCAAAATGGAACACAAGCAATCCCAGACCGATTTCTGCTTTGCTACATCTCATTAGTGAAGAACAGCTTGGATGCTGTGACATAGCAAACAAGGGACCCATGTCTGGGCAGACCCTTGCCTTTTCAGGCTTTACATAAAATACACATTGATGGATGGGAGCACCTTAGGTGTGTTTTAGCTTACAGCTGGGCTGGGGCCACTGTCAGTGCTGGGCATAACTTCATAGGTGTTTTTGGGGTATGATACCTCCCAAAATAAATCCATTCTTGGCTTGGTAGTTAGGTCTGGGGGCCCTGAATCGGGTCTGCTATGTCTGTATCAGATTTCCTCATTGTCCTCATTTCACTAAGAGGCTTTATCTTGGTTTTTTTTTGGATCATGGCTTAAATACATATAGTGACCAGTTTATCAAACAAGCATTGGCAAGCTAATAGGTCTTGCCAATGTGAGAGCTTTGCCCAAGTCTTATCACCATGTTGTACAGCAGCGTGCTGCTGTTCAGCATGGCTAAATGTTACTGGTGTGGAATAGAGTATAGAGGAGTAGAAGAGAGTGACATAGAGTGGGCTAGAGTGCAGTGGTGTGGAGAGGAGTGGCATAGAGTAGCGTAGAGTTGAGTAGATCGAATAGAGTAAAGTGGCGCAGAATAAAGTGATGTGGCTTAGAGTGGAGTGGAGATGTGTAGGGTGGAATGGTGCAGAGTAGAGTGGCAAAGTACAGAGTAGAATGGATTGGTGTAGAGTAGTGTGGAGTAGAGTAGGGTGCCATAGAGTATAGTGACGTGGAGTGGCTTAGAGTGGAGTAGGGTAGAATGGCGCATAGTAGAGTGCCATAGAGTGGAGTGCATAGAGTGAAGTGGAGTGGAGTGACATAGAGTGGCTTGGAGCAGAGTGCAGAGTGCATAGAGTGGTATTGAGTAGAGTGCTGTAGAGTAGAGTGGTTTAGAGTAAAGTGGCACTGACTGGTGTGAAGTGGAATAGCGTGGCATGGATTAAAGTGGAGTGGTGCAAAATGGCGCAGAGTAGAAAGGCGTGGAGTGACATGGAGTAGAGTGCAGCAGTGTGGAGTGGAGTTCTGAAGAGTAGAGTAGTGTAGAGTAGAGTGGTATGGAGTATAGGATGGTGTGGGGTGGCATGGAGTGGTGTAGAGTAGAGTGTAGTCATGTAGAATGGAGAGGTTTAGGTAGAATGACGAAGAGTAGAGTGGAGTGGCATAGAGTTGAGTGGTGTGGAGTGGCATGGAGTGGCGTAGAGTGAAATGGCAAAGAGTAGAAAGGTGTACAGTGGTGTAGAGTGACGCAGAAAGAAGTGGCATAGAGTGGGGTAGTGTAGAGTGGCATTGAGTAGAGTGGCATACAGTATAGTGGTGAAGAGTAATATTGCATAGAGTGGAGCAGAGTGGCGTACAGTAGAGGGGTGTGAAGTGCCGCAGCATGGCATTATGTGGAGTGGAGTAGCATGGAGTAGTAAAGAGCGGCATAGAGTGGCGTGCCATAGAGTGGAATGGCATAGAGTGGAGTGGCAAAGAATAGCACAGCGTGGCACGCTGGAGTGGAGTGGTGCAGAGTTGAGTGGAGTAGTGTACAGTGGCATAGGATAGAGTAGTGTGGCATAGAGAAGAGTAGCGTAGAGTTGAGGGGCATAGAGTGAAATTATGTAGAGCAGAGTAGAGTGCCGTAGAGTAGCATAGAGTGGCTTAGAGTGGTGTAGAGTTGAGTGGAGTGGAGTGGAGTGGAGTGAAGTGATGTAGAATATAGTGGAGTGGAGTAGCATAGAGTGGAGTGGTGTAGAGTGGAGTGGCGTCAAGTAGGAGTCACCAGGGTTCTGCCTTCTGTGACGAAGGCAAAGATCAGCGCTGGCCTCTTCTCTCTGCCAATTAGGCCTGGCCTGGTGAGGGTGCTCTTCTGCTGGTGGCTTCTTCTTCTTGGCGGCCAGATGATTGGCACCTTTAAAAAGTCTGTATAGCTGAGCAAGACTCTGTCACAGTTTTTATTTGTATTTGTTTAGTTTAGTTTACCTTTGAAAACATGCAACTATCTCTTGGAGGGACATAGCGATCGGTGTTGCTAATGGTGCAGTTGCTCTGGGGCCAGAGACGTTGATCACTGGTACTACTGTAGTAATAACCCAGCGGTTCACCAACAACAGATACTCCACTACCATATACTCACCTGGGCCCATAAACTCACAGTGGTTAAACCGCTGGGGGGGGTCAAGTTTTATAATTTTCACAAACTGTTTGGATTAGTTTATTAAATATCTTTATTCATCTCTAACTAACCCTTCACAAACCAAAAGTTCTTTCCTCTGGTCGATGGACCATTAGTTGAACTAGTTCATGGTGACAATTAACATAAATGTAACTTTAATGAGCTTTGAAGTAAAATAACCACAGACTCTGGAAAGTTTAAATCTTTATCTAAAATGTAAGGTGCATGTGAACAATCTCAAATACAGCGCAGTCACCAACATCCATGGGAGAGGAAATTCAATTAATAACACAATGCATTTGCCTCGGATTCACGAAATAATCAATGCTCAACAAGAGAGTGATAAAGAACATTAGCAAATAGCAGAAAATTATAGTTACCAAGGATGGTGTGGAAGACCAACCTCCTGGCCAAAGGGCTGGTAAGGGTTCCCTGGGATACGTCAGGCGACTATGAGCCCGATTCACAGACCCAACTTAAGACAAAATCCTAAACTTACTACTTTGGTATTCACAGAAGGAATTTAGTAGTAGTAAAGTTAGGATTTTGTCTTAAGTCTGTCTTAAGTCTGTCTTAAGTTTGTCTTAAGTTTGTCTTAAGTTTATCTTACGACTGTCTTAAGACTGTCTTAGGTCTGTCTTAAGTCTGTCTTCAGTCAAAATCCTAACTTTAGTACTACTAAACACCTTCTGTGAATACCAAAAGTAGTAGGACAGACTTAAGACAGACTTAAGACAGACTTAAGGACAGACTTAAGACAGACTTAAGACAAATTTAAGACAAACTTAAGACAGACTTAAGACAGACGTAAGAAAAACTTAAGACAAACTTAGGACAGACTTAAGACAGACTTAAGACAGACTTAAGACAAAATCCTAACTTTACTACTACTCAGTGCTTAATTTGTGCAGGAGCTTTCAGGTGCTAAGCACCGGCACTTTTTTAACAGGCTATTGAGTTTTTCTCCCCAGTGAGATGAGACAATATTTATTAAAAAGAAATCTACCTACCTGTCCTGTGTCGTCCTCCTTCCTGCAGGATGGCCCACCCAAGTCCAGGCATGATGACTGCATCACGCTAGTGATGTCAGTAGTGCACGCTTGCCTTTCAAGGAGCATTTTCTTTCGCATTGGTTAATTATTACAGTTGAGGGCGGGCTGATGGGTGAGCTGCGGGCAAGGCAGACTGGGTCCTGGAAAGTTCAGGTCTCGGCAATAACCTTAATACGACCTCGTTGAAGTAATTAAAAAGTGCGTAGCTGCTTTCTGTTAACTACTAGCATGCACTGAAATGAAAACCCAGCAGAAGCAACCCATAAAGTATTCCTTTTGACTTGTTGTTTGCATTGCATGCTGATGCTCTTGGCCTGGGCCGGGGGCCCACCCAAACTTATTATTTTCCAGCGATCTAATGGAACCAGTGCCATGGAGACTGCAGGTCACAGGTAAAAGAGTAGTAGATAGTACTACAAGTCGCTATTAATTAATCTGGAACAGATTTACTATTGTGTGTCCTCTTCACCAATTTTTTTGCAGCAAATAAATGTATAAGTTAACTGTCAACTCTGCTTTTTCAAGCTCAGCACCTCATGACTCAACAGCCCCTTTCCTCTGCCACACCGGACCTCCCAATTTATGGGTAACCTGAGTAAATTGCCATTGCCAATGCTTTTCCGCATATGTAAACCGACATGTTCTTCTTTTTGCAGAATCTGCTAATGAAAAAGGGCAGGTTACAACACTTGTCTGCAGCTGCAGTATAAGTTTTAGGCAGAACCCAGTGACACACGTATGGACAGAAGTTCCTGCAGGTTATCTATGTTTGTGTTTCTAGAGCAAATTGGTCCACTGTAGGATCCCTGACTCTAGCATCTCGATTCTTGTGGTAACCTTAGTTGTAAATCACGCAGTTGAATGATTATCAGACAGGCCTTGTGTGTGAACACAGATATTTTAAATTTGCGTATTCATCTCAAAGGCCCGGACTGTGCCACGTTTCATGTGGCAGTTTTCATCTGCACTGCTTCCCTGCCAACACAAGGCAACATCAAATGAATACTAAACTCTTCAGGCAAGCTGCTTGGAGAACCTCAAGGCTCCATGGCTCATGGCGACTGATGGAGTTAAAATGAGATTGACTTTTTTCAAAAACAAGGAGTAGTTTCACATTGAAAAATTGTTCTTTTGAGCTTGAAACTAATTAAAACAGCAGAGTGTAAACAATGCAGGCTATATTATTTGAGTTTTGGCCCAATAAAAAAATACAAGTATCACTCTTGCACACACATTTTTCGAACACAATTTGTGCCCCTTTCACGTAATTTACACTAGCGCACCCACAGTTATTTTGTGGCTGCCTGGCCACTTCATTGTTCGGCAAAGGTATGAATTAGCACTGTTTTTGTTTGAAGTAATTTGTAGCTGGTTAATTTGGGAATTTCTCAGGATGCTGGAAGGGAGAGGGTTGGTTTGCTGTTGCCTTCAACATTCATCACCACTTTTTCTCACAGTTTACCTGATTTGAAGCTTCAAATGGTTAGAGGAGACTGGAATGTTTTGTTTATGTCCATATGCAATAATGCTAAACAAAACCGGACATTGCGTGGCGATAAACAACTTAGAGGACCTTATTAAGCAGGAAATTAAATATGAACAGCAAGTGCAAAAAGAGCTCAACTGCAACTTTTGTCTATGAAGTATTGGTGTGGCTCACCTAAAAATCATAGATTGTATAAATATTACAAATATTATCACAATGAACCACGTCTTGTTCTCTGTGGTAGGGCCACGGCTTCTGCTGTATTTAGGGTGCAGAGGTTGCGAGACATTACGTTATGATCGGATATTGCTACTGCGAGCCTGCGGTCCTGCTTTCTTTCAAGTGCATTGCATTGATTGATGCTTTTGTTTTGGAGGGTCAGGTCCGGCTGCAGCTAGGGAGAAGGGGTGGGGTAGTCAGGTGTGAATAAGTGACATTGCAGAGCCTGGTATCACGTGCACGAGCCAACACGAATTCTAACTGTTTCTGTGTGAAAAACGACCATCTTTCGGCGCATAACGCCAGGGAACTGTGCTCTCTATCAGCACATAAGTAACATCTCAAAAATGCAAATCTATAGTTAAGCACTATGTGGTGAAACAGTAAATGATAATAAACCGCAAACACACCTCACGATGTTTTGGGATGGCGACTTGGTTCTTTAACCAAAATGTGTGGAACAGCATTTCCATAACATCTCGGCATCTATCATAACATAGGTACAGATAACAGCTCAATTTAGAATGCAATCATAACGTTTTTGTTTACAAACTAAACAGTTCAAGATGGCGGCTTGTCATGTGCAGCAGAGTCCGTCCTTACGTGTTTAACGCATTATCAACACGTAATTTCGTGAATAACGAAACCTTGGTTTTTTTAAATCAGCCAGCGATGTTAACTTGACAAAAAAAACCTGATTTAAATGTTCGTAAAAGGAAAACGAAATTACAATAACTCTTGGCGGAACAGGGAATTTAATGTAGAAACAACACGTTCCAAGATGGCCGACGCACTAATATAAACAAATACGTCGACCCGAGTAAAAACCTTTAATTAATTCCAATTAAGGTCAATCCATCCAATTAACAGGAATATAAATAGGAGAACAAAACTGAGCCTCATTCTCAGTTGCAGCCACGAGACAGGACGGTTGTGGAAGCAGTGTTCAAAGACCAACAAGTAAGTGGAGTGTATTTTAGACCCTTAGCACAGCCAATAGTCCAACAACTAAAACCTAGAAGCTTGACATTTATAAATCTCCTTTATACAAAATTGCCCCCTTTTTTCCTGTTTGACATACAGAATCTCCTGAAAAATGTAATATCAGGCCAACCACAGAAGCAGACCAACAACAAAATAAAGAGGTCAACATCAGCACATAACTCCAAGGTAATACATAAACCTACTACAATAATTTTCACTAATAACTTTTATTGATAATCCAATAAAGACTAAAACCAAGTTGTGTTCCCACAGTAAATGTAATTTTGGACCACAACCAGCCTGGGAAAAGATTTTATAAAGATCTTAGGCGGAAATAATTTAAGGTAAGAGGGATAACATAAACATTAATACTATCAAGAGTACTGCACAGGAGAAATATTAACTCTGGACTGTACTTTGCAGCACCCTAAGAACCAACCGAATGAACTGTATACTGCTGAATAGAGGATATTAATGACCTACACTATCTGAGCCATTATACTTCAGGTTTGAGTAAAAAAAAATGTAAGCTACTTATTCATGTAATATACACTTAGTAAATAAGGAGTAGGACTCAATCTAAATATTCCTTGTCCCCACAGTTTACTATATTCAGCAACAACTATCTATATGAAATTTACCTTAACTGATTAGGAACAGAAGATATATATAAAATCCGGCCCTAAAGATGAACTAGTAAGTGATTATAATCTTGTGAATCAGATATGTTTGCCCAGAGATAAATTAAGACTGGCAAATAAAAGACATTTTTCTTTATGTTACAGTTAAATTGAACAACTGGTACCTCAAGAAGGCTCTTGCACCATAATTTAAAGGCAAACTTAGTAGAACTGAAATCAGAAAATTATTGAATCAGTGAGTATTGTGCTCATAAATTATATGGTTTTAACTTGTTAACAGAGTACATCAAGGAATTAAAGCCCACAAAGTAACAAATAGTAGCAGATGTAATAGAGGAATACCTATGTTTATGTGTATTACCCCCTCTCTGTTTATAAAAAAAAAATGTTTGTGGGGATGTCATCCGCTTGATGATGGAATAGGAGTAAACATGTACATTGTGTGAACAAAGATAACCAGCAGTTAAGATGAAGCCCATGAGTTAACTCATTGTTATTTAGAAATGTAACAAGTCAGATACTGCATATACAATTAGTAGCAATAAGATATAGAATTTGTTTAATAAGAATGTCTAGTAATACATTTTTACTTTTTTTATGTAGATTGTTTTTAACCCTAGAAAGCATTGTCCTGAAGTAGGTGATCACTTTTTTCACCGAAACGCCGCGTCGACAGTTTGTGTGCTTTTTCTTGAAGTAATTTTAAATGAAAAGGAATGTAATATTCATATATTTTTAATAAATTGTATGTGTTGATTTGTTTTTATGAAATGTTAATGAAGGTAAAACATTGGCTTGTTTTGGCTACAATAAACCTCAAATATGAAAATTGTAAAATCTCCTTCCAATATCTTTTGTTTACTTTTTGATGCAGATCTGAAATTGCATATAATTATGAATACTCGTGTGGGAAAAGCTAATGATCAATACTGATGATATTATTGTAAATTTGCTACTTTGTGGAGTGGGACTCAAATTTGATGATACTTATAGGCCATTAGAAATTAGGATTAACAGCAAGGACTACAAGGCTTGTCCAATCTGTCACGTATAACCAGGAAAAGGAAACCCTTGTTTTTTTGCTTATTGCAGAACAAGCATCATCAGAAAGAAACAGCAGGCTTTAATTTCAGCGCGTACCCGGGTCTGCTCGCGGCAGCACTGGCCTCCAGACAGGAGCTCTGTCCTTCGCATGGCTCTCTACCCACTGCCGAGCACCTGCAGGGGTTCTGCAAGTCAGATCCTGACAGGCTGTGTATACAGGACCTAATGGGGCATTGATGGGCTTCCTGTGGGCTAGGGATGTGGAGGTGAGATTTATTCATTTATTATCATTTTCTTGAGGTTTATATAGTGCTGGCTAGACCCAGAGGTATCAGAGTGCTTTACACACACAGCAGTACAATAAGTTACAAAAAATTACACATTAAAAAACAGGGGGCAGGGAGATGTGAAAACTCGAGGATTGCAAAAACGAAGGCGCTGGGTGAGGTAACGAGAAGCAGTGGGATGGCTGTAAGAGAGACTGAAAGTAAGAGACAAGAATAATTTAAGGGGCACGGGAAGGAAGAAGGGGGTACAGAGAGAAAGGGGAAGGAAGGCAGAAAAGGACAGGAAAGAGAGAGCGAGACAAAACGAGAGAGGGAAACAGACAGCAACCAGCAAGACAGCGAGGAGTGTTTCGGAGGCACAGGAGAGACAACAGAAAGGTCGCCGGGACAGAGGAAGAGGCCAGAGATCGCCAAAATGGCAGATCAGGAGAAGGGCAGTAGGCAGTAGAAGAAGAGAGCCATAAAAAGAAAATGGCGGGGAGCACCAAGGTCCAAGTCCGAAATTCAGTGTAGAGGGTCACCACAGCCAGCAAATCCGTAGGGAGAGAGGCAGTAGGCCCCAACTTACAGCTGCCCCATCCATGAGCAGCGGGGGCAGAGGTGTCCAATCCGGGGACCCGGGTCAGGGAACAAAGGCCGCGGGCGCCAAGGCAGCTGTCCGCAGAACGGGAGGCAGCAAAGTCTAAAAATAAAGTCAAAGGAAAGCAGGAAGGGGCGTCTCATCAGAACGAATAGCAGAAAGATGGGCTCCAGAGTGGTCGCGCAGAGCAGTGAAGACTCTAAACCTTCGCCGTGACCCAAATAGACCCTGAGGTCTAGCAAGGAGGTGAGGCAGCAGCGAAGCTAGAAGAATCGGAGGGGGCACCTCTCCGATAACATTAAGGAGTGAAGAGCTCAGAGCAGCCACGGAGAGCGGCGCCGGCACCCTCTCACCTCCGTCGTTTCTCAAAGTCAATCCATCAGTCCCGTGAAGAGGCAAAGCAGGCAGGCCGGCTGAAGAGAAAGGAAGCAGCAATTGGGCCCAGAGACAGGATGGGGAGTCTCTGCCCGGCTCCTCAGCAACCCTCCGGAGAGACCAGCGAGGTATCGGGCATCAGCCACGAAGCGAAGGGGTCCGTCCAGTGATCCAAACCAGGCAATGAAGAGGATACGACGGAGGAAGACAAAGACTAGCAGCGGAGTTAGGAGGGGAACAGTGCCCAATGCCCGGCTGGGTAGGTGACGGTCGCGGTGAGCTACCAGGGCCAGACACCCCTATAGCGGAGCAGAGCGGCTCCACTGGACATCGGCTATGCTGGCTCAGGAACTCTGTGGGAAAAAAGCCTCAAGCTCCAGCTCCGACGAGCATCTCGGGCTCAAAAACGCTGGAATGGGGCATCGAGGAGCAACAAGGACCCAGGTGAGCGGGCCCATCCCCGGTGGAGGTGGGAATCCGGGGAATACAGCCAAAAAGGCTGTGTCTGGCCAGGAGATACTGACCGGAGCTCCTCACCGTGCAGCCATCTTCCCATGGGTGTGTGGTGCTCATTCTTCCACCTCTCTGGGTGGATGTGTGTTGTTTTCAGACTTACAACCCTGTGGGTGCCCAGTATCTCCGCAGGATCTTGCTGTGCCACAGCTTGGCCCATCTGTGCTTCCATGACATGTGGCTAGTGACTGACCCTCAGGCACAGGTGCACAGTACAGGGTGTTGACTGTCCGGTAGTGCATCCTTATGGCGATGCACATGGCTCATTTCCTGACTTTCAGCCTGTAGATTTTGGTCTAACCCTTGTTATGGCACGTTTAGCAATACTAGTTCTGGGTGTGGGTGAGTGGAGCCAATAGAGGAAGTGGATGGAGTTAGTGGAATGAATGGTTGAAGCCAGGGGTGTGGGGGTGGAGCCTCCTTAAAAAATGTGAGCACCTGCACTTAATATTTTACAAATTAAACACTGCTACTACTAAATGCCTTCTGTGAATACCAAAAGTAGTAAGTTTAGGATTTTGTCTTAAGTTAGTTCTGTGAGTCGCGCCCAAAGGCTTCCGGACAGGAATCAGAACAGGATAGTGGACCTCTCTAAGATTCCGACGGTTGCGTCACACCCCTCTCTGAAACTCTCTTCCTCCTCGAGAATGTTCCGCATTCTTCAGATCTAACCCAATTAGATCAGGATAGAAATTTTTGCTTCAGGTTCTGCAATCAGCTCCCTCCACACTGCTCTAAACTCCTTCAGTCTCTCCAGCTCTTCATCAGCAACTTCAGCAATTTCCAGCATCCAGCATCATCGTCTAGCATCAGCCTCAGCCTCTATCTAACTAACTAAACTATCTTAATTATACCTTTTGTTTCTCCATGTTCCACCCACTAAAGTTTCAATATCGGGTAAATACGTGATTTGATTGGTCAGGCAAGGGGGGGGGGTCTTCATCACACCATGCTTATATGTCACAAAAATCCATTCAGTTATTGTTCACAAACCCATCCCCTTACTTTTTATTCATGAATTTTATTCCCATGTGCTAATTGTATCAACATCACAACATTTAAACTTTATTCATGAATACGATTCTTCACAGTTGAACTCTGCATAATCCTGTTCCATTGATGTTTCTCTTGTTTTTGGCTCCTATTCAAACGCACTGTCATTGTTTCACGGTTCCCTTCCACTGGACATGCTCTGACTTCATGTCACTCAGGTCACTTCAGTTATACGAGAAAACCCAAATACACACTAATGCTAAAAGTCAGAAGGCAAATGTTATTTTCTCAAATAAAGTGTTTGCACTGTATACCACCGTTCTCTAGTCTATCCCATTTTATTTATTAATACTTTTCCCCGCATTAGCATTAATAAATTAGCTTGCTTTTATATCAAATAAGCAGGTGCCATGCTCGTGAGTCCTCAAGACTCCATTTTAGGAGCTTCTGCTCATGCGCGAGAATTTCCCTCCAAGCGTTACCTCGTCAGTCTATGTAGATGTAGTTGATGCACGCGCAAAATAGGTTTCCCGTTTAAAACGGTATTAGTCCTACTTCATTGTTATTTGCGTTAGTACATGCATAAGCAAGCTTCACTAACCCACATGTTCATGTAATTGTGTATTCGTTTTCACTAAACTTTATTTATAATTTTTTAGTGAGTTAAACAAGTGGATTGCTTCGGAGCAATTGTCTTTTCCTCAAGATCTTGCTCCATCAGTAACACATTAACCTCTTCCACTACCTTCCATTACACACGCACACCTCACTCCCAGACTACCAAAGGAGCTTGGTGCAGCGTATGTGCATCTGTACACCTTGTTTGGAATGGGCTTTCAGTACACACACTAGCACCCATCAAACAATGAGGGGTCTGGAGCATAGCGCCAATCCCAGTTAGAGCTGAACATTCGTCCCAAGTGCCTGCCAAGAGCAGAGAAGAGTAAATAAGCTCTGCTGTACATACTTGATGGATGGTACATGAGAGGATAATACCTGTACTGAGAGAATGGGACAGACCGTGCCAAGGGATGATATTCACCACTTTAGCCTTGTGAGGTAAAATTGACTGCTGTTGTTGGTCACAGTTTAATGATTTCCAATTTACGACATGAACACTCCAACCTTCTGCCATGCAAATGAGTTCTATAAGCTATAAAACAATATATCCTTAGCTGCTTTTCCAATGCATTCCAAATAAAGCATATCGAAATTGCCTATATATTTCGGAAATATTACCCTCATTTCAACTTACTTAAAAAATTCCTTGCTTTATTGCATTCACAAAGGGTATGCTTATTTTTACATATTACTTCGAGATTAAAGGTAAGTATCAATCCTGTGTTACTCCAATGTTATGTATGGCTCTCATAGAGAGCCCCGATAATTTATTATAATTTCTGAAACTCATAACCCACTTCTATGACATAGCTACACTTGATAACAAAAATGGTTGCACACTGTTGTGATGTCATAAAGGCCTTCCAGCCAGGCTGACAGGGCTCCCTGTGAGCCTGTCAGTGCAGCTCTGCTGGTCTGTTTTCACTGAAAGTAGAAAGCGCAGGTGCAGGAGAGGGAAGTAAGGCAGGGAAGGTGGTGGGGGTTGGTCAAGGATGGCAGGTACGTTTTTTTTTACTTTTGGGATATAATAAAGGTAGTATTATGGATGGCTGCGTAGTAGCTGGAAGCGGGGGCAGATCATTTAGTGGGCAATACGTAACATAACATTATAAATGTGTAAAAAGTAAATTACAGGGATGTTTTTCACTTTGGGGTGCTGAGTGACTTTTAATACATCTTGAGCAGTGCTCTCATTGTCTATTTGATGTCACTTAGAACCCGCTGAGTGAAAAACATCCCTGTAATTCACTGTTTGCCATCTGCAATTCTATGTATGAGACCTCCTATTGTGCAAAGTCAAAGGAAAGAAGAAGTGCATTTCCTGCATTTCATAAATGTAACAGCACTTGATAATTCTAGTTACCTGTTGCAGGTTAAACATTCATCCCTCAGGTGCATAGTCTTTATCCTTGTACATATTATCCTGTACCTATTCTCTCCCAGAGGGGATAGGGACGTTCTGCCAATCTGATTGGCCATGGGACAGCCACTCATATCTGGTGAAATAACATCCCTCCAGTCGGACCTTCTGGCCATCCAGTGTCCCTTTCTTTCAGCCTGCTCATTATTTTCTGACCCTAAATGGTCTCCAGCTTCATCCTTTCTCACACAAGGACAGGTGTCACAGGCAGTACCTCTATCATTATTTGTCTCTGCCTATAAGGACTAGGACGTGAAAGATGCAGGGTGATAAAGGAGACAGGAGGGGCGGAGCTTGGCTCGCAATGAAGATGGCCGCCTGAGCCTCCAACTCCGCCACACCGAGCACAAATCCTGAAGTAATCCAGCATCCCTGCCACTGTTAAATCGCTGAAGGGCCGCCACCCAGCCATCGGAAGGCGACCGCTGCCCACAGCCCCAACCCCGACCCCCCTAGGCCCTACCTACTTGAAGTTTCGGTGCTGGTTGGAGGGCGTAGCGGGAGGCCGCAGATTCCCAGGCTCGAGTGGGGAGCAAGACGGAGCCACGTCCCTGGGACCGTGGCTCAGAGCATTGCTGTCGGGGCGATCCCCCTTAGCTCTGATCTGAGACGAGACGGCTTCCAACGTGGATTGTCGGGAACACGGGCGGAGCTGCCGCAGCCAGCGGGAGGGCCCACAAGTCCAACACTGCGGCGCGACTGTGAGCATCACCCGTGCAAAAGGTAGACCCGCCTCAAGTTGCGCAGCCGTTGCCGCGGCAGGGAAAAATCGTGGCCTACTACGGCGGTGATTGAGGCTGAGGAAGCCTATGTGAGCGTGTTGTGGAGGAGGGCATACAGTTGTGCACAGTGCGGGGGTCATATGATTGGACAGGTTCCGGAGAGCAGTCAATAGGGCGCCTGTGATGTTTGTACCCAGCAGGACACTGTGATGGTGGGCACGGGCAGGAGTGCCTGGAGGGACACAGCTTGGTGCGGGCATGCGCCTGGTGACAGCGGGCCTGCTGAGGTGTTGAGGGAACCCAGAGCAACACCTAATTTACTCCAGTGAAGGCAGATATCCAGGGGCAGACATGGCTCCCACCCTGTGTGTCCCAGGTCAGCCTCAGTGCGCCAGCTGAGGCAGAGGACAGCGTGGGGGAGGGAGACAGCAGCCTCGCCGAGAAAGTAAGTGAAGGCTCGAATGCGGCTATGAGTGGAAGCGCAATCCAGGGGATACCAGGCCTCTGAAGAAGAAGCCCGACAGTGCGAGCAGGGCCACCCTACGACGTAAGATTGCGATCAACTCTGCTGCAAGACTCATCACAGGTTCCAAGAGAAACTCTCACATTTCCCCAGACCTGCGAGCCCTAAACTGGCTACCATTTGAAGCCAGAATTCAGCTAAAAATAGCTTGCATGACACACACAGCCCTCTACCACAATGCTCCACAATAAATAGCTCAGAAACTGGTGCTCTCAACGGGCAGCAGAGCCTCTAGGGGTGCCAAGACTCTTCTCCTACAACCTCAACGATTCGCCAAGAAAAAAACGTATAACCGGTCCTTTTCTGGTATGGCTCCGAGGATTTGGAACGCCTTACCCAGTGAAACAAGAATGATCCCTTTCACTGCCTCCTTCAAAAGAGAAGTGAAAGCTATCCTCTTGGCTAAATTCATTTGAACTATACATATATTCATTGTATTTGTTTTCTTTATTGTTGTTCTTTGTATACTATCTCTTGCCTTCAAATTATGACATGTTAAGAGTCTTGTTCATGCTATATAAAACCTTCAAAATAAATAAATAAAATAAATAAGGGGCTTTCGGCTAGGGCCACCATCATTCCACTAGTGATGACACGCCTGGCAGGCGCACCATCATTAGACAAAGCCCTGGGGGTACAGAAGGGACTGAGTGAGACGCAGGACAACCCAAACCTCAACGTCCTAAGAAGCGCATGAGGACGGAGAGACAATGCTGGAGATCTCAGGGGCTGTAGCGGCACGGGGAACATAAAAGCCACAGCGACAGTAGGCAGTTCTCCACACAGCTATTTAACCTTATTGCGCAGCCGGGGAATGTCAACCATCTGATCCTGGATTGCAACCTTGAGCATTGGAGCGGTTGTGGTGTCTCGAGTTCCGCCCTCTGCCTGCTACATTCTGGTGAGGCTTTACTGGGCGGTTATTGCACAATTTTCCTACGCTAGCGGCCGGACAGGTCCCAGCCCAAGCTGTCCTTTCAACAAAAACGCTCTAAGTCGCATGACTCCACAGCATAGGAGGCGAACAGACCCGCACCCCCTACCAAAGAAGAATTGGACATCTCCAGTCTTCTGTTATCAATGGAAAAGGGATTACAGAGCGGGATATTTTCCTTAGGCACGAAAATCGACGCCCTCTCATACCGGATGGACCGAATGGGGGAGCGACTGGACCAGCACGCGGAGAGACAAGATTTGTCCGAGCGGTTTCTCATGGAAGTTGAAGAAGCGCGGACCACATTGGAATCGGATCATAAACAGCTTGGGAGAATCATGCAGGTGCTGCAGGATAAAACGGAGGACTTAGAAGCCCGTTCGAGGCGCTATAATCTACAGATCACGGGCCTACTAGAGACGACACAAACTGGCAGTATGGAATGTTTTATAGAGAAGCTTCTGATTGAATTACTGGGGGCAGAGGTGTTCTCGAATATGTTTGTGGTGGAGAGGGCGCGCCGATCCCTGGGACCTCGGCCTCAGCCGGGAGCCCTGCAACGCCCAATCATAGCAAAACTTCGAAACTATCGGGACAGAGATGCGGCTCTGTGTGAGGTAAGGGACAAACAGACACTGACATATGAAGGGTCAAACATATCGCTCTTTCCGGATTTCACCGCCCGAGTCCAAAAGGCACGACGGCAGTTCGTCCCCATGAAGAGACAGCTGCGGGAGCTAGGTCTGGACATTGCTATGCTGTATCCGGCCAAGCTGCGGGTGAACAGGCAAGGACATTTTCACATCTTTACAGACCCGAAGGCTTTGCAGAAAGCGCTCAAAGACTGGGCCAGAGAACATGGAAAGAGCCCAGAGTGACAACTATTGGACGAGGCTGCGGGGGGCTCGCTCGAGGAACAGGACTGAGACCCGACTGGCGGCTGGCCCTTGATAAGTATTCAGAGGTTTGGGGGGGCGCTAGAGGGCGCACTTGCAAAATGGCCGCACTTATGTGAGGCTCTTGCTGCCTGGAGAAGATATCCTGTATTTATCCTGCTTATCTGCCACCTGCGCCGCCAATGTCCGTGTGGTGCGCCTGAGGAGGGTTTCATGCACCTTCGCCTCGAGTTTGGTGCGGCTGCGTTGCTCCTGTCCAGAATTACGTGCGGCTGAAGTTCCGACCGTGTAGTGACCTGGGGCCGTCTGGAGCGGCTGGCCGGCTTGCTGAGTTACTGTGGGCCGCGGCGCACCACGAGGCGTGTGGGCCCCTCTGTGCCCTCTGTAGTGGAACTGCCGGGCGCCCTGTTAAGTTGGACACCCCGGCTCTTATCAGCGGTGTGGGGCAGCCGGCGGACCGGCGTGACGCTTGCCAGAGGCCCTAGCAGCATATCTGGTGAAGGACTGGCCTGTACTGCTGGTGCCAGTTCCTCCGTCTCCTCCTTCCCGCCGGCGGACCCGGCGTCCGTGGAAGCAACGGCCGGAGCGTGTTTCAGGTGAGGCGGGGTGGTTGTACTGCCTGCTCGTGCCCCTGCCTGCGGCTCCCATCTGTGATCGTCCTCCCTTGGTGCCTGCCCACTCTCTGGGTGATCAACTCCCTTGCTCTGTGCATCTCCGCGGTGTCTGCCATGCTCGAGCCCTGAATGCGGACCCTGCCTGGTGTGCTGCAGCGCCATTGGCGCCTTAGGTGAGGCTGCGGAGCTTGATGCTGGAGGGAGATCGCACTTGCTCTGTGTACTGCAGACTTGAGGGACCACTGCTGACCGCGGGGGACATGCTCCTGATTCCCATTGCCTGGTATCTTACGGATTGAGGGCTAGGGCTGTGGCGATGCTGCGAGTCCTATTCGCATTTGAAGAGTCCATTGTCTGCAAGTTTTTTGCTGCCTGCTGTGTGCCTCCTGCGTTGCGCTGGGCGGGCTGTCGCTTCCTTGCTGAATGACCTGTGACTGGAGGGCTACACATCTGGTCTTGGCTGCACCTCTGTAAATCTGCCGTACTGTTTCCTGGAGCTGGGGACGGATCCCTGTGGTGTGCTCCTGGCTTGATCTCTCGTGCTCTTCCCCTTTACTGCCCCAGACATTACCTGTGGATTTAGTGTCCTGGCCCTGCTGTGGTGAAACGCTCCTGCTGTCTCCTCCTGCTGATCTTCTCACAGGAGGTGCACGTTGCGCTGCTGAAGGGGATGCTCTTGTCCTGCTTGGTGTAGAGGCCGGTGACCGCTCTCGGACTACCTTGTCATATTAGACCTTAGGTTGGAGTACTCCTGATCACTGGCTATGGGTAAGCCTGACAGCAGACAGCCGAAGTTGTCTTTTGACTCTCTGGCGGCCAAGAGGAGTTCCCGGAGTACGCAGGATGCGGGGGGCTCTCGCTCTCCCACTACTGTCCCTGACGCTGCTCCGCAACCTGCCGCCCCTGATTTCCAGCAAATGATGCAGGAAATGCGACAGGGATTCGCGACCATAGTGGACAAAGTTGATAAGCTCTCGTCACAAATGGATGCAGTGGTACAAAAATTGGACGTTCACGAGGAGCGGATCACGGCGGTGGAACAGCGCGTCTCTGACCATGATGATACGGCGGCTACCCACACTACACAGCTGGCGCGTATGGACAATGTACTCCGAGTTATTGCTGCGAAGAATGAGCAGTTGGAGGCCAGAAGTAGGCGCAATAACATACTCGTGATTGGCGTGCCAGAGACGACCAATGTGGGTAGGATGGAAACTTATGTAGAGAAGATACTGCTTGGCGCGATTGGTGCGGAGGCCTTCTCTAAACAATTCATTGTGGAGAGAGCGCATCGATCCCTTGGGCCGCGTCCGGCCACTGGAACCCCGCCGCGACCAATCATTGCTCGCCTCCTCAATTATCGTGATCGCGACACGGCCTTGCGGGCGGCTCGCACCGCCCATACACTTTCTTACGACGGAGTCAACTTTACCATCTTCCCGGACTTCACGCCAGTGGTGCAAGAGCAGAGGCGTAAGTTTTTAGACGTAAACCAGAAACTCAGAGAACTCCAAGTGGATTATGCCTTGTTATATCCTGCCAAATTGCGAGTGACTCATCAGGCGAAACAAATTTTTTTTACCAATCCTCAACAGGCAGAGGACTTCGTGAAGCGGCTTAAGAGGGAGCGGGCTGCTGACCGGCGCGGTGGAGATGATGGACAGGAGGGGTTCCACTCCGCCAACGAGGATGAGTGATATTGCTTGTTATTTGATCGTGATGTTTATTGTATACTCTTGGGGATCTGCCGTGAGATGTCTTCCTATCCTTTGGCCCTCTGTTTTACTACCCCCCCTTCGTGGAAATCTGTGTATTGGACTTTGTTATATGCTGCTTGAGGACGCTGGTTGAGCGCCGGATTATGGTGGTAATTTACTCCAGGCACCCTCCCCCCACTACCTGGGCCGTGCCTCCCTGAACTATGCGGGTCAATGGTGAGGTGTGGGGGGTGGTTATGTGCGCCTCTAGACTGCACCCTGAAGGGTATACCCCATTGACTTTGGTATTTCTGATAATACTGTTATGGTTGGGAGTGTTTGTTATGGGTGGGGGGTGGGAGTGGGGTCCTGGCAGGTTGGGGTTGCCTAGGTGGGTGGTGGGTGGGATTGCCTGTACTCATGTGTGTTGGGCTCCAGGGGTCTGTTTCATGCCTTCTTCTGCTGATCTTCATGCTGTGCTTGGGTTGCTGTTCCTGACTAATGGGTCTGGCTTTTTTGATGCGCCTTCCGGCCCCTTTCGTTGTGATACATTGAGGCACGGTTATATGCTACTTACGCGGCTCCGAATCTGCCAACGGGGTGTGTTGGGGTGTTGTTGGATGGCTAATGTGAGTTGCGCTGTGGGTATGTACGTGGACTGCTGTCCGTTTCTTGCATTTTTTTTGGATGTGGCCCTATGTACTGAACTAGTGTGGGCATGTGTTGTACTGGGTTGGGGGTACTGGGTTGGGGTTGGGGGGGTATTGCAGTGTGTTAATGACACGGATTGGTTGCGGATGGGACTGCATGGTGTGCACCCCTTATACTGCTCTTTGCCTGATAAATGGCTTTGGCGGGCCTGTGGCTCAGTGTTGATGGTCGGATGTATGGGGAATGGCTGATGGCACGCTGGATACCGTAACGATCCTGTCCTGGAATGTGCGGGGTCTTAATTACACCAGAAAATGTAGGAATGTGCTGTCATATTTGGATAGACATCGGGTGCAGATTGTTTTTTTACAAGAGATGCATCTGCGTCCACAGACTGATCTTAAATTTGCTGCTCGCTGGGCCTCCACCCGAAAATTTTTCATCATATTCATCCTATGCTCGTGGGACTGCTGTTTTGATCAAGAAAACGCTTGCCTTTCAGGAACTGGGGGTGAGGTTGGATTCGGAAGGG
This sequence comes from Lissotriton helveticus, assembly GCF_964261635.1. NCBI lineage: Eukaryota > Metazoa > Chordata > Amphibia > Caudata > Salamandridae > Lissotriton > Lissotriton helveticus. The sequence goes on from NC_136059.1 coordinate 1,910,274,905, forward strand.
CGCTACGTAATTGTGTGGGGTAGGCTGGGTTCAGACACTGTTGTACTTGTGAATTGTTATGCGCCGAACACTGATTCCCCTGAATTTTTTCTCACACTTTGGGGTCATGTCACTGCTATTGACGCCACACATGTCATCTGGTGCGGGGATTTTAACATTGCACTGTGGCCTGGGGCAGACCGCTCTGATGGGAGCAGCCAATATAACACACAGGCGAGGGACGTTCTACGGGGCATACTAGATGAGGCTGGATTGGTGGATAGCTGGAGGTTTACACATCCTGATGACAGAGAGGGTACCCACTTCACCGCGCATGCGCGCACATGGGCTTGCTTGGACTATTGTTTCTTGTCACGAGGGCTTAGCGTAGGCTTACACAAGACACAACATCTCCCCAGGACTTATTCAGACCACTGTCCGGTCAGGGTGGTTATGACGATGCCAGGTCTTAACAGGCCGCGTCCACCTTGGAGGCTGTCTCCCTCAGTGCTACTGGACCCCATCTTTAAGGCAGAACTCGGGGAGGAGATAGAGGCTTTTTTTCCACGGAATAAGGGGACGGTGGATAGTGTGGAGCTGATATGGGAGGCTTTTA